>NW_028263380.1:18097184-19298017 GCF_051168715.1 Poecilia mexicana | reverse complement strand
CTGACTGCAAACATCATCGTGATCCGATTGAATATCCACATGTGGAGAAATGCTTTGAAAGAAAGAAGAGTTCACTGACAGAATATCCGTAAATGGAAGCTGTCATCACAGAGCCCTTAACTCTCATCGCTGTATATGGTCTGACATCATATGGTACAGTAAGTTTATTGCACTTAGGTTGTCCATGCCACACAGTATCACCAAGAGCCAGTGTATGTAAGGTGGCACAATACCTCGTGTCAGCATGAGATTTAATTTTGGTTTTGGGCTTATTGTCTTTTGTTCTCACAGCAATCTTTGTATGCAGAAAGGAGATTCTCACTTTTCTGGCGTCTTTGGGCTTCAGAGGTGTGGCAATCAGTGAAACCCAGGGTCTGAGACAAGTGACGTTTTCGGTGATGTCATCATCCTCCTGTAGTTTCTTAAGTTCATTCTCCACTTTTTGGCGTATGTGGAAGTGCATACATTGATCTGATCTAGTGTTAGGATCGAGTTGAGACTTCACCTGAAAATCTTTCAATTTTTCAATTCCTTAGAACAAGTCTGGATGACTTTCCACCAGCTCATGGTGCGTCACTGTGCTTTAGCTGACACTGCTGTGACCACATTGATTAATCCCAGTTCTGTTAAAGTCTTGTAGCTAAGAATGTTGAAGTCATCACCTTTAATTACAAGGAATGTGCTTTAAGTTGTCTTGTGTCCTTTTTCCACACAGCACTTGAAAATTCCCTAGAAATAATAAATCTTTCTATCAGTTAAATGCAATTAGGGACATGGCGTCACTTTTTTAAAATGTGTGTCACTTTGACAGCTGAGGCTCAGGCGTCTATCAGAACTGACATACTGGTGCCAGTTTTTAGTCTGTGGTAGCTCAAATTTGATCAGAATTAACCACAAAAACATACAGATCATCACTGCTTGAAGAGTTGTTTGCTATTTCATCTGGTGAATTTTTTTATGTGATGCACTTTCTTAAAATATGCACTACCATCATGTTGGGGCTCTTTCTATTTCTTGGTTTTGAACTGCATCATCTTGTAAAGAGGTTGAATTTACCACATGCTAAATGTTAAAATTTGTTAAAAGGAACAACCAAGACTAAACTTTAGGCTCCTGACTGATGGTTATAAAACCATGTAAGACAACGGTTGTAAAACTCAGCTTTTCAGTGTCAAGTGGTGGGTTAAGATGAACAAGTCAAGTAAACACACTAAAGCTCAAATAAGCACAAAAAATAGGAGGAAAGAAACACAGGGAAGAAAATTGCCAAGCCCAGCTAACCATGCTAAAGCTACCAACGCAGGTACACAAAGAGGGAACTTTTCACAAATTATGGAGGAGCTAAAGAAAGTTTGAAGCAAGAACCAAGAGGATCATAAGCAAACTAAAACCTGGACCGTCTATAGCTCTCTGCTGAGGATTTAATATCTAAAATACTGAAATAAGATAAAAGCCTAGACGAGAAAGAGTAGAAAATCAGAGTGGTTGTGGGGATGAGACACGAGCAAGTTGTGTGCTGCTACAGTGAGAAGTGGATCTTACTGCACACTGTGAAGACCTCCAAAATAGACGTTCCTGAAGGGGGTGAAGGGCAGGAAATAATTGACTTCATACAAGCTCTGATTTGCCCAACTTTGAACAAGCAAGAGATGGACCTGAAAAGAGAGAGCTCACCTAGCATTCCTGTCTAAGCCAAGAGATGGTACTGCCTCTCCAAAGTCAATAATTGTACGATTTTTTGATTTTACTGTGAAAGAAAAGGTTTTAGGTTGTGACTGGCATGGAGTCAACAATCCGTGAGGGTCAACCCATCTGTTTCAACCACAACTATCCTCCTGATAGGCAGAGGAGGACAGAATAGCTTCACCTGCAAAATGTACGTTTCCGGCCCAACGTAAGAGTCAGTTGGAGAGAAGACGTATTCAACGCTAACAGAAGCAACCACCAAACTACGAGAGCTCGGGATTGCAGTGTGGAGAGAGAACAGCTGGAGGGAGCAGCATAGGAGGACAGATGGATGATAGTGGATGGAGCCCACAAAGGAGAGGCATCACTAGCTTCACCAGACTTTAGAGCAGTGTTTCTCAACCTTTTTTGGGCCAGCGCCCCCCTAGCCTTTATCCAGGTCCCTCACCGCCCCCCACCAAAACAATTTGCAGGCTACTTTGCACAGACCATTATTTTATCATTAATATTCATATCACTATTGTAGATGTTTTTTTTATGCTTGTTACTGTATTTATCATCAAAAATAATTTCCCAGAGAACAAAAAAGCCATGGGAATAGAAATTATTTTCACAGGTGTCTAGGAAAAATGCAATGAACATTCAAGTTAAAATTGGAAGGCCTAACAGCAGCCAATCAGAGTGGAAAAATATTCTTTTTTTGTGCCATTTTCTAGTTGTTAAATATTCCACAAAATGATCAGATAAAAGATGTTCAACATGCCAATTTAAACTTTGAACTATTTGCAAAACGACTGAGCTCTGCAGCATTAAAACATGGATAGAACTGTAACTACATTAATCATAGCTCTTCTTCTCTTCAGTGTTTCTGTCGGTTTCTGGTGGTGCAGCTCTGTGCTGCCTTCAGGAGAATGGGACATCAGAGTATCATCCATAAAACTTCACGCACATGGCCTTTAGTGTGCAATCCAGAGCTTTCAGCAGAAAAACAAAAGTTCCAGGTCCTTTAATGCCATAGAAATATGAGATAGAAACATTGATTATATCTTTATATAGATCTCTCTATTGATTTATAGATTAATAGTTTTACTGGACAGAAATTACAAAGAACAACTCTGGTTCTTAATCAAATCTAATTAAAAACATGAATAAGTGATAAGCTATTTACTGTTATGATCTGTAAGATATATTTATTCTCAGTATTAGATGTGGTCTCAACAAACCCATGACATTTCAACAATATTATTTTACTTTTTATCTGGAAATAGTGTCTGTTTATTCATGCCATACAGTCTCTGTATTAATTATTGCTCTAAAGGTCTTGCTATACCAGTTTATTCCTCTGTATTTCCTTTAGTTTTTTCTTAGTTTATTCTTGCATTTTGTTCTTCATTCATTTCCATTTTCATCTGATTAGTATTATCCTCTCTTGGTTTATTGCTACGTCCACTTTAGTTTCTTTACTGTTGCTAGATTTATTTTTATCATTTATTGACCATCAGTAATCTTCACTCATCACCTGCTGCGCCTCCTAATCATCATGTTTCACATCATGTGTTGATTTTTCACTGTTCAGCGTCGGATTCTCTGTTTTTATGCCATAATTCACATCTAGTTCGTCGCTCCGTTTTATGTCCCGCTTCTCTTTTTTTTTAACCCCCTATGGTGCAGGGCGGTCGGGAAGCGTATCGATGGGGAAAGGCAGACTCACATAAACATTGTAGGAGCCATTTATCCTTTCTGGTGTTTATCGCCACCAGGGGGCGTATTTTATTTTGAGTTCTGAGTGTCTGATGGGGGATGGGTTATTTAAGGTCAATCATGATTCTGTTCAGGTGTTGTTAATAGGTAGAGGCAAACAGTTTTCTACTGTGCTTGGTTTTGGATGTGTGTCGAATTTATGTGGATCTTAAGGAAAACAGTAAGACAATGGACACTGTACTGAAAATAAATGACTTAACTTTATATCAAACGGAAGATCGGCATGCTGAATCTTAATTGAGCGCACGTAAAACCAACGCCTTTCAACAACAACCACCAGTAGCCTAAAATATAGGATTTTAGCCGCTACAAACATTTTAAAACATCGGAAACAATTTCTGCAGTCTGATTATTGAAATTTAAAAGTGCTGTGTTGTTCCATCACCCCAGTTTCATACCGGACCACTTACAGCACCATTGTTAACGCTATAAAATGAACGCTCTCTATCGTGGTATCACCATGGAGGGATTTCTTTATTTAAATGGGTTCATTTTTCAGAGGGATACACAGTGAGGGTATCGTGATTTTAGCTACCAGTAGCAAGAGGACGGAGCTGCGCCAAGAAGCTAACAGAAGCAAACAAACACTGAATAGAAGGAGAGGTGCCATGTAGCTATATCGTTGCAGCCAAGCATGGTTTAATGTTAAACAACACAGTTTTACCAAGTTGCTCAAAGTCTAAACTGGCATTGTTGTGCATTTAAAGTGTAAAGTTTACCTTCGTCCAAACGCCCCCCAAACGCATCCCAGCGCCCCCCTTTTGTAAAATCTGAATCTGAACGCCCCCTGGGAGGCGGTACCGCCCACGTTGAGAACCGCTACTTTAGAGCGTTCTTTACGGACACCTAGTGGATGAGTGTATAAACCCCTACCAGTTGAGATATGAAAGGTGTAAGACTTAGATATTATCCTTTAAACTATGTAAATATCAAAGGGGATTATTACTAACTTAGTAAACCTGTATTAGTTTAACTATGATGCTGTTAAAAACTGTCTTAATTTTGACAGGCAAAATTAGTCAGAATAAACTGGAAATTTTACAGATCACCTTCAGGTGATGAACCTAAACTTAGGAAGACATTAGTACTGAAAGGCTTGATTGAAGATCGAGGCTTGGTGGATATTTAACTGAATAACCGATTTTATTGCTATAACAAAAAAGACTCGTATGAATGAATGCAATTTATTAAACTCAGAGGGAAATTCACATATTTCAGTAGAACCCATCCAAAACACAAACACTTCAGACATAATATGGGTCTGAGGCTGCAGCTCTTCACCCAGTGGGGAGGCTCCAACCTGCAATTAAATGAAATATCAGGGATGAAAAATTATATCACAATACTTTTTAAATACTTCTAATGATATCAGACAATATTCCATGTTTACTTTCAATTTTTTGGGTAGGGGTAGCAGGGCTTTCTTTGAATATTCTTTTTACTTTCCTTTATAAAGTAACTACATAAACAATATGCATATATAATAAACAAAATTACACATTATGCATCAAGGAAAATACCAAATGGATAAATGGAAATGTAAACTAGTTTGCTAACAAAAGACTGAAATCTGTCTGAAACAGCTTACAAATGGAGATAAAATAGATAAATACACAAATTAAACTCGTGGTTCAACAGAACATTAGTTTACAAGATGTTAAAAAGTGGTTCCACATTATGTTTTTTTTAAAAGACAAACATTATGTGCAAAACTAATCTTGTTTTTAAAAGAAAATCTGCATTATAAAAATGCTCAATAAAATGTGTTACATAAAAACCCTGGAAACAGAAAAAGCTTGAGCATACTTCCTCATGACCTGGAACTTTGTTCATTTTCATTTTTTTCCATTTCAATCTGGAAAGACTCAGACGAAGAAAAAGGAACAATTAAAAGATTTAATGATAGCAATGAATAAGTTCGCTCGGGCCCCAGCAGCTGATCTGAGCTGAGATTTGATGTGAACTCGATGACCATCCCGATAACCGATTAGGGATGCTCTCCCTCGGGGCCCGACACTGGTGGTGGAGGTCTGGAAAGGGTGCCATCCTGGAGAGCCGAAGGATGTGGGTGGAGAAGGGGAGGTGGTGGGTTGAACGCAGCTGGGAAGCGGCCGACAGCTTGGGTGTGGATCCTTTTATGCAGAGCTTGATTGATGATTGGACGCGCCGGGTGAGGTCCAGCGCTGAGGTCGGAGATGAGCATGACGCCGATGGACGAACGGAGGGGATGGAGTCTTCCAGGTTGAATTTTCGCTATTAGCTCCATTTCAATCTGGAAAGACTCAGACGAAGAAAAAGGAACAATTAAAAGGTTTAATGACAGGAATGAATAACAGTTCTTTGGCGCTCGGACCCCGGCAGCTGATTTGAGCTGAGATTTGACGTGAATTCGATGAACATCCTGATAACTGATTAGGGATGCTCTCCCCCCAAAAAAGGGGCCGAGGCCCAAGGAAAAGGGAACCTAAGACTTGTGAGCTGGCTTGAGGATGTGGAGAGAAAAATCACAGTACTGGTAGTCGCCAAAGGAGTGCGGAAGTCTAGAAGGTGAGAAACTGGTAGGAGGAATCAAATTTGATTGATAGAGGGGTTTTCATGAAATCCCTCTATCTAGCGGAAAACAGAAGTACATGGATGTTCCTACTTCAGATAAAGATTCTCAGTTGCCGGGCAAGAAAGATACGACTACTTCTCCGTTAGCCAGAGACGGCGACGACGACGAGGACGACGATACACCGCCTCCGGTCGTGGCGCCACGGCCAGCGCACACAAAATCCATGTACACAAGGCCGGCCCAAGAAACAGAAAGTCCCAAGGCAGCTGACCAACAAAAAGCGAAGGGAGGCAAGATGACTGATGAAGAAATAATGGAAAAGCTAAGAAGTATCGTCAGTGTCGGAGACCCTAAAAAGAAATATACTCGCTATATTTCTTTTTAGAAATATAAATCACAGCAAAATCTAGGCTTATTTCATGTGACTGAGGTCAAACTGTTGTGTTCACAGCCAAGCAGACTTTAAAAAGAAACTGGAAGAAGTTAAAAGGAAACAAACAATATAAAAAAAAAAAATCTAAGAAAGAAGTGGCAACAATTTATCCATTAGTTAATATGAACGAACCTCTTATTATTACAATAATTCTTTTAAAAAACAAAGAATGAAGGCCTGCTAAGAGAAAGGCTGAAAAAATATCAGGCAATACCAGAGTGAAGGAAAGTTGAAGGCACAGAGCCAGGCAGGTAAATGGGGGGCCAGCAGAAGGGATACTGGATGGCGCAGAGCCAGGCAAGTGAATGAGGGCCAGCCGTGGGGATATGGGGTGGCGCGGAGCCGGGCTGGAGGGTACGGGTCAGCTTGTGGGGATGCAGAATAGCCTGGAGAAAGGCTGAAGGATAGATGCGGGCTGGAGAGGCGCCTCGCTGGATAGACAGAGAACAGCTGGGACATGGGCCAGCTGAGGGCATACTGGGGCGGCGCTGAGCCAGGCTGGAGGATGAAGGCCAGCTGAGGGGTTACAGACTGGAATGAAACCTGAAGATAAAGGTGTAAAGGACAAAGGGGAAAGATATCAAAACATTGACGAGATAACATGCATTAGCGTGAGGTTGACCAACCACCACCAGAGAATTGCGCAGTGCTCCTCTGGCACTGGATGTTAGCGTGAGGCCAAGAGAATACCTTGAAGACCAGTGAACATAGTCTATAGCTGAATGATTTATACTTTTTTTTTTTATTCAGGGTTGCGTGCATGAAACTGATGAGAATGAAGAAAACCAAGACTCAGAATGGGGATGAAAACTGAGGAAATATACAGACAGGATGAGATTAAGCTTTGAAATGGGTGACTTGTCTAATAGCTGGACTGGACAGGGCACAGGCAGAGGGGTAGCTTATCTGCAATAGTGTTAAAATGACCAGATCGTAATGAGCAGAATGCTGAAATTAAATGATGGCGATAGACATGAGACAGATGGTGGAGGTTTGGCTTAGTTAAAACACAACAACTTATAGCAGAGCGATGATCTGCGATCGCTTGCAGAAATTAACTCTTGGGAAACAGGTTAGTAAAATGCTGAAGACTTGAGCTGCTGAAATGGATGATGAAAGCGAGAATTCATAGCTTGTTTAATTGATAAAGGTCTGGAACGATTGTACCGAAATTGTCATGGAGGAGTTGTTAGTCAACGTCACGTTCCGTACAGCAACTGTACAACGTGTGACGCCTCGCAACTGAGGCAAAACTCCTAATTATTGGATGATTAATACGTTCTTGTGCGCAGAGTCAATTGGTAATATGAGTTGTATCATCACACAATCAAAGACAGCATAGTATTCCGGTTGACAACGGTTAGCCGATGATGGAGCTGTGATAGAATGCGGTAACCGAGACAATGGGCTACACGGCTCTCTGTAACTGAGTGCGCATACGACTGCTGTTATATGAATGAGTAATCCCTCTAGGCTGCCCTGACTCCAAACAAGTTTAACATGAGGGCATCAGCTTATGGGGCAGAAGGTACACTGCAGTAAAAACTACTCATGTGAGGACTGTTGAGAACGAGAATCTCAATCGATGAATCATAATTTGTATCGACACACGGAGCATAAAATCAGCCAACAAAAGCAGTCAGACTTTACTTATTTTATTAACTTTCAGCGCTGAAAGGAGACGCTTTACCATTACATCCGAGAAGAGTTTCTAAAAAAGTCTGTGCAGCGTCTGAGGAGTAAAAGGAGGGTAGCTGGTTATATGGACTGAAGACACTCCCTGAAATCACACCATGTCTCTGTGGCCTGATAAGTTTCTGTTTCTCGTGAGAAATGGACCTTGGTGTCAGAATCAAAAATGTAACTTTTAACTATGGGCCCTTTGTCTAACAGCATGCGACTCTTTCTCGGCCTGGTAAAGCGTCTCAACAAGACATTTCCAAAATGAGCACTAACGAGGGTCCTCTTTAGAACATATCAGCGGGCTACGGGCTACTAGTCGACGAGCTGAAGGTGCTCCATTTGTACAAACTTGTCATTTATTTACCATTGCCTACCTCCAACAGCATGCTCAACTCAGTCGGCTAATAGGGGAAAACTGTACCAAGCTCTGCGTATCAGCAGGGCCGAGCGCAAATCGTGACACCGCACCTCGTACTGGCACTTCCGGTGGCAGGTCTGACACCTGCCACAAGTGCCACTGCGTTCGGCTGACTTCGGCTGACCTCGGCACCTCTTACTGGCACTTCCGCTGACACCTGCCACAAGTGCCACTGCTTTCGGGACTAGCTGCCAGAGTTGCCACTGCGTTCGGCTGACTTCGGCTGACCTCGGCACCTCTTACTGGCACTTCCGGTGACACCTGCCACAAGTGCCACTGCTTTCGGGACTAGCTGCCAGAGTTGCCACTGCGTTCGGCTGACTTCGGCTGACCTCGGCACCTCTTACTGGCACTTCCGGTGACACCTGCCATTAGTGCCACTGTTTTCGGGTCTAGCTCTCAGTGTTGCTACTGACTTAGGCAAATGGACTACATATCCCATGATGCTTTATTACTAGTAGAAGAAGAACTTAAACACAGACGAAGAAGACAGAATTTAATAATTTTTTTTTCGCATAAATACTTATGTTAGCTGAATTCCTACACGTTTATTATATCATGTATGATTCGTTCATCCTATTTATTCACTAAAGTTCATCTGAATAATCCAGCCGACTCCTTCCGTCTTTGAATTAATCAAATACACAGAAGGTATCAGGGATGCCATTGGTTTCGGCACCTTTGTAACAGCTGAGTCTCGCCTCCACTAGAGCTGCTGTTAGATGTCCAGGATGTTTCAGAGCTGTCACAACTGTTTCCGATGTTTTGGGGGATGGCAATGACAGTTTTTTGAAAACGTGTTACTTATAATGCGTGTTTATAAAAAAAAATTCAATGGTAATTGTATATTTATCCATTTAACACTTTGAATATTTTTGACTGAGTTTAATTCAATCAAGATGGCCAATTGAATATACTATAAAGTGTCACTATTACAGTGGAACCTGTCACTATGTTCAAAGACACATCTGGTTAATCACACATCACTGATAGTTAATAGGACTTTTTACTTAATCAAAATGACATTCAACCCTTGCCCATGTTTATATCGCAGAACAGTGGCTGACATAGTGCAACAGGAAGCCAAATGTTGCAACTGGATAATAGTAATAATAATCAGACTCTGTATAACGTATATTGTAGAAATTAATAAAGTTTGAAAAATAAATTTAAGCTTAATGATCATAATTTCTCATGGAGGAATAATAAGTTATTTGATCCTGATGTAGTAAATTCACACGTTGACTAAACATGAATTTTACAGTAGACTTCAAATTGCTGTTTAAAGTATTTACATACAATGGCTAATAAATATTGACAAATCAATTACTATGCATATACTTTGTGACAAACTTGAAAAAATGTTGAAACATATCTGCCAAATAAAATAATATGTAAACAGCACAATTTTCTTTGAAAAAATCATTTGCATCTTAAGTATAAACTAAAGTAATTTTTATTTCCAAAAATATGTAACATTCTTGTTCTTAATGCTGCTTAAGATTCACACATTGTCAAATTTTTTGAGGTGTAAATAATTTGTGTTTTGACTTATCAATATTCAATATTGGTGTAAAAAAATTGAAGTTGTTTTAACTTGAAAGTGAAAATCCTCCTGCTGCCTTGAAAATGCTGTTGAAATGCATTTTTTAGCTCAGATTTTAGTCATTCTCTCATCTTTGAATAAGAAAACTTTGAAGACAATGAACCGAACCAGAAAAAAACACAGAGAAGCAACCTTCATTTATGCCACACAAATCTGTAATAAACTTGACAAATAATGAAAAATAGCGGGGATTAAATGTAATAAATAAAAACAAGTAATAACTATTTAAAAATGATTAACTGGCATTTTTGGAAAATTATGATAACATGTTTCTTTTTTTAAAAAATGCATTATCTTAACAAAAAACACTGAAAGTTATAGTGGCTGCCTGGTCTATTAGATAATAGACCAGGCAGCCACTATAACTTATGACATCCTGTGCACTGTCATGGAACCAGGCTGAACATAATGTCACTCTGGAATTGTCAATATCTCATGTTGCCACTGTCAGAAATGTTAACTAATAAGTCAATATTAGTGAACTTACCCGGTTTAATAATCAATAGCATTATATTAAGGTCATTGTATGAAAATAATTATAATCCGGAACTGACAGGAGCTTGTCAGCACTGACATACCATGGCAACCGAGTGTCAGTTGTAGTGGTAGGTACCTACTGGTAGTTATTATCACCTGTTGCAGAAGAGGTCCCATCTGAAAGCGCAGGAGTTGTCTTTCTCTGTTTAAGTCTGAACACCGGCTGTATATTTAAATATGTATGAGAATTATGTTGTAATTAAGATATATTTTATTTCTATTTGTTTGATCTAAAGTTATTCATATGCTACATTCTGTCTGAAACAGATAGAGAATGAGGTTAGCAGCCTGTGGCACCCATGGCCACCTTACTTGTGTCACCTTACCCAGTGGTAAGGTGGCACAAGTGGCACCTTACCCAGAAGCCCGTGGCACAAGTGACAGCTTATGGCAACTGTCAACATGTTTTCACTGAGGCTGTTTATTGGAAACTGAAATTTGAGACTGTATAAAAAATAGACCAGGGCATATTTGCTTTTTTTAAGGGAACAGAATACTTAACAAGAAATGCAATACTTTGTGCCAGATCCACCATTATTTTCATTAATTATAAATTCATTCATATTAATTCTGACACAGAAGCTGTCACCAAAGAATATTATATTTCTATTCTATTGTTTTCCCCACTAAGCATATTTAAATATGCTGAAGTATGTATAATACAATTAAAAATACTTTAAAAATACAACTGTTTATAAATATGGCTGCATGTATAAGGTTTCCAGTAACAAAACAGCGTGTTATGAAAGATTAAATGTTCAAATACGTCATTGTGCCTGTTAAACATATAACGCTGAGTGGAGCGGTCGAACGCTATAAGATGGCCGCCCTAAATCTCGTGAGCAAAAATAGGCGAGAGGGGTCCGTGAGGCGTGGGAGGTGCCAGTATGAGGTCGTGGCAACCCTTGGAAGGTGCCGAAGTCAGCCGAAGTCAGCCGAACGCAGTGGCAACACTGACAGCTAGACCCGAAAACAGTGACACTAATGGCAGGTGTCAGAGGAAGTGCCAGTAAGAGGTGCCGAGGTCAGCCGAAGTCAGCCGAAGTCACCCGAACACAGTGGCAACTCTGGCAGCTAGTCCCGAAAGCAGTGGCACTTGTGGCAGGTGTCAGCGGAAGTGCCAGTAAGAGGTGCCGAGGTCAGCCGAAGTCAGCCGAACGCAGCGGCAGCACTGGCAGCTAATCCCGAACGCAGTGGCACTTGTGGCAGGTGTCAGACCTGCCACCGGAAGTGCCAGTACGAGGTGCCGAGGTCAGCCGAAGTCAGCCGAACGCAGTGGCAACTCTGGCAGCTAGTCCCGAAGGCAGTGGCACTTGTGGCAGGTGTCAGCGGAAGTGCCAGTAAGAGGTGCCGAGGTCAGCCGAAGTCAGCCGAACGCAGTGGCACTTGTGGCAGGTGTCAGACCTGCCACCGGAAGTGCCAGTACGAGGTGCGGTGTCACGATTTGCGCCTGCTGTCTCTCCTGCGTATTGCCGCTCGTATGGCAGCAGCAGGTCTCTTATGCTGTCGCACGAGAGTAAAACCCAGTGAGAGAATCTTAGAGCTCGTATTGCGTTTAAAGGCGCCTTCCCAAACACGACGAATCAATTTCGTCATCGTGCAGTAAAAACCCCTCGAGCATATTGGGCGCAGCCTGAGTGGCCTACGAGTTCGGGAGAGGGTAGGCTAATTGAAATGCAGTTCGTAATAATGCGAATGAGACATGTGAATGCTACGTCTTACCCCGACAGCCCGAGACGGGCGTAGAGAGGGAAATCCGGAAAGGTGCCGACCATGGCGGCATGCGGAAGAGAGAAGCTGTTGACGTGGCTGACTCATCGCGTGGCAACGGTGTGAAGACGATGCGAGAGCGGCGGTGGAAAAATGGAGGGAGAATCGATGGTGAGCTGGGAGAAAAAGGTGACGTGGATCGGTGCGGCGAGACCTTGGCGGGCGAAGGAAGACGGCCTTTGCTGCTTCCATCGGATCCTCTCCGTTTCTGTCGTCTTTCTTTACGTGGCATATTTTAACAGGCTGTCTCCTCCACGTAGAGCTCCGCAGTTAGCTAGCTGGACTCACTGACTGTTGACTGTGCGGGAGGCAATTGCGTCGTGCGTCATGGGCAAAAGGTCAAAGTTAATGAGGTCACAGGAGGGCTTATTATGACGTTTTCGGAGGTGGATCGTGGAGTAAGTGAAGCCCCAGGCAGGTGAGAGATAGGCGGGTGAGCCAGCTTGAAATAATCGAGGCTGAGGTCGGGAGAAACATCTCTTGCATCAGAGGAGCTTCTGAGGGGGAAAGAAAGGGCCAACACAGGATGAGACGTGCTGGCGGGGAAGCTGTGGCGAGCAGATGAACGGATTGAACGCAGCTGGGAAGCGGCCGACGGCTTGGGTGTGGATCCTTTTATGCAGAACTTGATTGATGATTGGACACGCCAGGTGAGGTCCAGCGCTGAGGTCGGAGATGAGCATGACGCCGATGGACGAACGGAGGGGATGGAGTCTTCCAGGTTGAATTTTCGCTATTCGCTCCATTTGTCACAAATATCTCCGCTGAAATGATGAATGTCTGTGTTTTTATTTTTACCTTTCATGCTTTTGGGAAGACATCAGTGTTTTAGAAAGTTTTTTTGCCATGACTGATTGGTTCATGTTTTCCGTGTTGAGAGGAGAATTGACTCAGAGCTGAACTCTGTGTAACCAGAGAACTGTGATTACAGGAACTGCAGAGGTCAAAACACTATTACAGTTACTGTATATCCTTACCTTATTACAGATATCAGCTAATTCTGTTAAATTCAGTCCAGTCCAGACTGTAAACCAGCTGATCTGCTTATTTGGTTTTATGGTGGTTCAACCATGTTTCCCTTTATCTTTACAGCTTGAATATTGTTGCGTGCATGATAGAATGACGTATTTACACCGTGAAGTTTGACTATCATGATAACATTTATTTTCCCAGGCAAGTTTTTTTTACAGGTATTATGATAAATAATATAACATGGCCCAGCCTTAGTTTATAACCATAAAATGTGTGTGTATGCGTGCCAGTGCAGCTAAGTCCCTGATCCCTGTATATCCAGCTCTCTCAGCCAACAATCACTGAAGTAGGAGTGCCCTGCAACATGGTTTCACAGATGTCTTCAGGGGAGGGAAGTAGGCAAGCGCAATTCCTTATCCAAGAGAACGTTGCTTACATATTACCCAAGAGAAATGAGAAATCCAGCAAGCCAAGGCAGAAACAGTTCAGACATTGGCAGTTTTTTTTTTAGTTTGGGGAGACTTTCAATTTTTATCATTTTCATCCCATAAGTTTCACCTGTACTTTACATCTCTGTGGTGACTCCAACCATCTAAATTAGACTGTTCCTGCCAGATCGAACTAGCAGCTCCTTCAAGTTCGACTACAACCCATCAGTGAGCTCCAGGGTCTGCAGCTGGCCTGCAAATCTCAGCAATAATTGTTTGTCTGGTCCACAGCATGTTAGTCGGCCCCATCCATCACACCAATAAGGCAGCTTGACAAGAGCCAAAACAGCTGCTGACATCTTCTAAATTCCAGAATAGAGTTCTAGGTGCAGAAGTTGGCGGATAATTATCTCAGATCATGCTCTCAAAAATATACCTTGGACAGAATCATAAATTTAAATACTGGAGGCTAAATGTTTCTCTGCCAACAGATCCTGGAGTGTGGACAGAGGTAGACAGACCTGAATGAATAGTTTAACTTGAATGAACAACAGTGTCTCCCCTTCTACTTTATGGGACGGGGCTAAAGCTGTTATGAGTGGAAGGACAATAACCATCTCCTCCAAATAAAAAAAAAAAAAAAACAGATTTGAAGAACAACAAACTAGAAACCAAAATAGGGGCATTTGAAAGCAAACACAAGCAAACAGAATGATAAAACATTTAAAATAATATAGGAATATCAACAGAAATTAAACTATTTACTTATATAAGATAGAAGGAGCTCCTACGTTTACTAATCAAAAATGTTATGAACAGGATAACAGATCTTTGTGTAGTTGTCTTTCAATGATGCAAAGATCAGTCAAGTAGAATAGTGGCTGAGATTAAGCAACTAGTAACTAACCAGGAAGTGTCAAAGCTGAACGAGATTGTAGTTGCTTTTGCTACATATTGTGCAAATGTATGTAGCAAAAACAGTTCCCTGTTCATTAGTCAACTGCTCAGGCAACCCTCAGTGGGAGAGAGGCTTTTAGGTCAAAATAGGTGGTTAAAGAATATAATATTAATGTGCTAAAATGTTCATATATGAACTACTCATTCACTTCCCTGAAACTCTGGGGTTGCTTTGGCAACGCTAAGATCAAATGAGGACATTAAATAACATGGTGGACTGGACACGGAATGGTAAATCCCACAAAATATTTCTATTGTCTCTTCATTAAATATGATGGAACTGAAGGGATTTAAGTTTAAATAAGACAGTTTAGTCAAACATGCAACACTTAACCTGCAGAACATAATATGAAAGTAAACTAAGAGTCATTTTCAGCTGAATTTGGATTCAGATAGATCAAGTAGAAACTGACAAGGATGAAACAACAAAATGAAAACAAATTTATTTTCCAATATAAGATCAAAATGGTCCCACACTGAGGAAACCTTTCCTTTGAAGCTGCTCCATAGTTGATGCTGTAAAAGGTCAAGAATTCGTTTGACAAAAGCATTTGCCAGATTGACAGATTCGCTTCCTTATAAACACAGTTTGGCGTGTTAATGTCATTTCGAAACAGTTCCTGTATCGGTCATGTGACTTGCTGAAACCAATAGGCGCACCGACACGCGTTTTGGTCTGTGGGCTTGACACATGCGTCGACGCATCGGTGTTGCCGGACCCATCACTAGTAAGGACTAGCTTGGCTAGGTAACATCGATCCCCATGTAAACAAAGCTTTTACATAGCATTTTGTTACAGCTGCACTGCATAGGCGAATTGCGGATCTGTTTATCTGGCAGTGTGGTAACTTAACCAGGTCACAGGTAAGCAGCTGCTGTAAGTTATATTTTTTGCCAGCAGTTGTATTAATAATCTGCTCTATCCTCCTGATGAGTCTCTGATCAGCATTACACCTGAATTGATGCTCGCTGCTGTTTTGCATATAAAAAAATGTTTTAAAGACCAAGTCCTCCCACAGACCAAAAACATTCTCCCTATGTGTGTGTGTGTGTGTGTGTGTGTGTGCGTTTGTTTGTAATACCTTGTGGGGATGATTTTCCCTGACATATACTACGTTGTGGGGACCAATTGCTCCTTGTGGGGACCGGAGCCTGGTTCCCACAAGGGGAAACCCTGTTTTTGGGTCAGGGGTCAGATTTAGGGCTAAGGTATGAATTGAGTTTTGGTTAGGGTTAGGGTTAGGTATGTGATGGATAGGGTTAGTACTTACAAAATGAATTTATGCTGTTTTGGAAGTTGAGAATTCAACACAGACACATTTAACATATTTTGATCAACATGATTAAAGGAAATTACAATGGGGGAAAAGCAGAGAAGTGTACATAATCAGCTACATGATGTACAAAAGCAAAACTTGCAAAAGGAATAAGAAACTCATTTTTTGATGTGCAGAAGTGACACAGTAATTTGAAGATTGAACAGGTTTAAGAATTTCAATTCTGTTCTGAGAAATGCACCCAAACTGAGAGAAACTGTAAAATATTAATATTTAAATTTCCTTATCTTAAAACCCTTCAACTGTCATGGACCCACTGACTTTAATGCCAGTATTTTGGGGGTGAGAGTCAAGAGGTCAAAGGAAAATATTAAATAATATCTCTGATGCCAAGCTTTATACTTCTAAGTATTACCAAAGTATTGAAACAAAAGCTAACATGTTCTTCACAGATTTAACTTGCATGCATGAACATTTCACACTCAAAGTAATTCAACTTAATTACTGAACCAAACTTGGAAAAAGTTGCTTCTGCCATTAACAATAACTTTAAGCACATGCAGTCTAAAGTAGACCAGAAATATAATCTATGCAGCCGTTCCTACAGAAACATTAATGGAAGTGTTGCATCTGGGAAAATTAAATGTTCGTATAGTAAAAATGAATAGCTGCAGTGCATGTATATAAACAGCAGGGCTCAGAAATTACACATTTCTTTATCAGTTAGTAAACAGTTAGCTAACTTCAGTTAAAACCGTGAAAGGGACTCACCTGTGATGCAGAGATGTGTTGTCCTTCTTCTCCTCCTGAACGCGCAAAAATAGCAGAAACTTGATTTCAAAGACACTAGCCACATCCTGACAAGGACCAGGCCTACTGGGTTCTCAGCACCCTGAGCTAGCACCTGCTAGTTAGCAGCCTTAGCTAGCGCACTGTGACTTTACTGTGTTGAGTTCAGGACACCACAGTATCCTGAGCCACGCTCAACTACAGGAACAGAGTTAAAAGAATCTTGCTGCTGATGCTGAAGGATCAAGCAGCAATACAAACTAGATAATTATTTGTTTACATGACAAATAACAGTCTCCATTTACTGTAAACCCTGCTATTTATCACAATAACAAAATGAAAAACTCTCTAGACTATTCTCTACTAATAGCACAATATTTAAAACCAAGTGTGGGATTTGTGAAACTTCAATGAAGGGCGACTTCACAACTTTATGATTTTGGATAACACTAGAATATTTCTTTATTGAAGTTTCACAAATCAGATAAAGGTTTCACAAATCCCACACTAGGTTTTAAATATTCTGATATGAGTTGAGAATAATCTAGTCCAGATTTGAAGATTCTAGGTGTTGTAGTTTTTAGTTAGAGTAAATTAAAGATGCTGACGGTAGTGAAAAATTAGGTGGAATTGCCCTTTAGCCATTTCACAAATTGGAAGCAGCAATTGGAAACCAACTTCAGCTTCATCCAAGCAAGAGGGGCTAACATACAGTTCTCTTAATGTATAAGAAATCTATGGTCGGCATAAGATTAATCTCAAATGCATCATTTAATCAAATGTTCTTATAAGTGTTGGTGGCGTTGGCTGTAGGAGTTTGCTTTGCAGTCGGTGGGTCACCAGATTGATGCCTGGTCTACTGCTGAGATTTCAGTTTGGTGTATTAAAGGCATGATTAAAAAAGAAACCAAAATCTCACACTAGCATTCTGTTTTTTGTAAAAAATTACTTTTGCAGTCTTGTTTACTGGTTGTTGTTCTGTCTTTGACAGTTTACATTGTAGATATAAATATCAACAAATTTTTTTATTTTGGCTGATTAGTACTATTAAGTTTAGGGTAATTAACTGCTGGCAATATTACAGTATTTTTTATGAACTTTACAGTTACTTACATTTTTACAATATATTTCTATATTTTCTACATTCATGACTGTCAAAATTACTTAGGATATATGTTTATTGAGTTATGATAATTCCACATAACAAAATGTTTTGGATATTACGGTGGCTACAGGCCAGAGCGGCACTTTGCTGCAAGGGCCGCTCGAGGTTGCTTGCAGCTTTAATTTGTAATTGTGCTTCGATAATGTTGTAGTGTTTTTTGTAATTTATAATTGTGCTTTCTTAATGTTGTTTTTGAATTTGTTGAAGTGGTTTGCACCTGAGGGCCACCGTACATATTTAATAAATTAGAATGTCCAAAAAGATGAGGCATGTCTGTCAGATGAAAAGTATCTTTTGAAAATAACACTTAAACAGGTATTAGGTATTTCATTAAGCCCCCTCCTTTGTTTTAAAATTAATCTATGTAATGTGTTTCAACTCCTGATAAAGTTTCTAAAATAAACAGGCTTTCAGTAATATAACTGCATATTTTTGTTGGATATTTTCTACATCAGAATAAACTCGGTATTTAGTTATCCTGACTTACCATAGTTGGAGGTATTTCTTGGGGTGAAGTTGTTGCTGGCCATGATCAGTCAGAGAGAGAGCAGTGTAGACACTTAGGCTGCAGTGAAATAATGAATACAATTTGCAAGTCTTAAACAGTTTTGATTGGCTCTGTCTACTGTTTTTGTGCTTCACTTTGCTGACAATCAAGGACACACTGTAGATTTGATAATAAGTAAGGGTGTGAATATTTCCAAGGTCTCTGTAACTGATGTCGCCCTGCTGGTTGTTGCTCTGTCAGTTGAATCTCTATTGACTCACTTAACAGTACAGTTACAAAATGTTCTTTCACAGAAAACACAAAAGAAACTTTTAATCAATTCTACTCCTCAACCTCGTCTCCATAATGAGACCCAGTGTCTTGAAAAGGGGCATCAAACTCATTTTCGTTTTGAGTCAAATCAAGATCATGAATGCTCTTAGAGGGCCGGTTGTGGCAGAATGTATTGATAAGACCTTTTCACCAACAAACTGTCAATTCATTCTTAAAATTAAATATTATTCAACATCTTTTCAGTCCCTCCAGGATTTTGTGATTATTTTTGTGATTTTCTGCAATAAAATTCAAAATGTTTATGGTTCTGATTTGGACATTTTTGCGATACTTGCATTTATTTATGTTGGTAGATGCGACTTTTTGCTACTCTGTATAGATTATGGACTATAATCTGACATGAATTAACAATGAAGCAGCTGTTTAGAACAAGTAAGAAAGTTTTTGACAATTTTTGAGAAAATTTGCAATAAACTCCCAATTATTAGTGCAAAAACTGCTGAGATTTGTTGATTCTACATGATTTTCCAGGATAATTCGTAAGAAATTGGAGGGACTGATTGTAATAATTTGGCAGCAAAAGATAAACCTGCATTGATTAGATTGATAACATGATATTTAAGCAGACTTGGTGTTTAGTCTACAATCACATAAAAAGCAACCTTATATTATCAGAATGTTTTCAAACTGGGTTGTGCTCAAAGCACTAAATGTTGTTGATGTGTTTTGTCATTAATTGTTCTTGTGTTTTTAATCATTAATCCCTTTAAAGCCTTTTTAGTAGCCCGGTATCGGTATAATCCAGTATTATCTGAGCCTTCCTGTAAATAGGTTAATAAACACAAGCTTGAATTGCATCATAAGGCTTCTTTCTCTGTTTGGAGGAAATGCATCATAAAAGCAGGTCTTTCTCCACCTTTGACAAGAAATTAATGTTCCTCTCCTTGGGCTGGTGGAGGGGTTTGAGTGTCCCAGTGATCCCAGGAGCTACACTGTCTGGGGCTTCATGCCCCTGGTAGGGTCACCCAAGGCAGACAGGTCCTAGGTGAGGAACCAGACAAAGCACAGCCCGGAGGCCCCTTATGATGAAAAACATTGGATTTAGTGTTTACTCGCCTGGACATGTGTCACCAGGGCCCCATCCTAGAGCTGGGCCAGGGCCTGGGGCTGGGGCACATTGGCGAGCGCCCGGTGGCTGCGCTTTTACCCATGGAGCCCGGCCGGGCTCAGCCCGAAGAGGAGACATGGGTCCCCCCTCCTGGGTGAGCCTGGGCCCACCACCTGTGAGGGGGCCAAAGCGGTCAGATGCAGTGTGGGATGGATGGTGGCAGAGGGAGGGGGCCCTGGCGGTCTGATCCTCAGTTGCAGAAGCTGGCTCTTGGGACGTGGAACGTCCCCTCTCTGGTGGGGAAGGAGCCGGAGCTGGCGTGTGAGGCTGAGAGGTTCCAGCTAGAAATAGTCGGTCTCACCTCAACACATGGCTCTGGTTCTGGAACCAGTCTCCTTGAGAGGGGCTGGACGTACTTCCACTCTGGAGTTGCCCGCGGTGAGAGGCACCGGGCAGGAGTGGGCATACTTGTTGCACCCCATCTCGGTGCCTGTACGTTGGGGTTTACCCCGGCGAATGAGATGGTAGCCTCCCTCTGCTTACGACGTGTTCTGACTGTTTGTGCTTACGGGTCTAACAGCAGTTCAGATTACCCACCCTTTTTGGAGTCCTTGGAGGGGCCCCTGGAGAGTGCCCCTCCTGGAGATTCCCTTGTTCTGCTGGGGGACTTCAATGCTCACGTGGGCAATGGCAGTGAGACCTGGAGGGGCGTGGTTGTGGTTAGGCGTGCCCCACCGATCTGAACTCGAGTGGTGTTCTGTTGTTGGACTTCTGTGCTCACATTATCTGTGGTCTGCTCAGATTACAGGTCTATTGTAATTTTTTTTCAACATAGAATCATTGAAAATGTATAAAAGCATAAAAATAGAATGTGAAATTACTATTTTTTTATGAGAAACTGTTTAAAACTTACTGCCCATCATATTCTGAGCGAGAGCTCAAAAACACTCACCACTACTATACATGAAATATGAAATCATGTGGATTGGGCCCCGACTACATGATTGGTTGATAACACTAAGGGTGCATTCACACCAACCCTGTTTGGTTTGGATGCAGCAGGTGGGCATGGCAGCGTGGCAAAGTGACCTGTAATGCTGTTGCCATTCGTTTTGCTCTCAATTCCACAATTTTGAGTCCAGCTGCACCAAACTCACTAGGATGGATCCTTGTCCAACCTCGGATCGGAATCCAGTGCAAAATTTGGTTGGCGTCGTGTAATGTCTCAACAGCGCCCCCTAGAATATTTTAAATAATCAGCTCCAAGCCATGCTTTAACCTAGAATTATCAAACTTGGTACACATGTGTATCTTGTCAGGACCTACAAAAAATTCATCCCATTGTCCAAACCCAACAGGAAGTCAGACATTTTGGATCAAAGCCTCCATTTTATAGACATCGCATCTGATTGAACTCCTGCTAGAGCTTTTAAGATACAGACTTCAAACTCACTCAGCACACTCTTGAGCCATTGAAGATCAAAAGTTGTCAAGACGATTCTCGTGCATCAAAGCATGTGGGCGTGGCTGAGTGTCAAACTTTGGCTTTGTGCCATGAAACATTAAAATGCAATAACTTCTATTGTATGTAGAAGTTATTGCAGTGAGAACTGCATCAGACTTTCCTTGTCTCAATAGTGACCAGCCCTGATCACATTCACATGGTCAATAGATTACATCACCTAAGCCATGCCTCCCTCCAACAGAAAGTCACCTGTTCCTTCTGCCGGATGTCATACTTTTACTTTATGATTCAAATGATTTGAATGCTGTGCTAATTGATGTAAAATGACATGATTATGAACTCTGTGAATGTTGGCTGCTAGCTGAACTATGTGGGCGTGGCTTATTAGCAAATAACAATACCCGCCATGTCTACGATCGTCTCTAAATCAAACATGCTTCATCCGATTTGCACCAGACTTTATATGATCAACTCTGATGAACCTCTAAAGAGCCCAATAGCATTACATTATAACGTGACTCCACTGCACCCTCTAGGTGAATAAAACAGTTGTATCTCCTCGTTGCATCAGCCGATCTGCACCAGATTTTTGTGCATTGTCTGTGAGCAATGCCGAACATGACACAGTGAGTATTTCCAGGCGGGCGGGTTCGGCAGCTCCGTCAGAGTGTCAGTGGTGGCTGGGGGGAGGCGGTGCTAGGACTACGCAGTGGCTATAGGCCAGAGCGTCAATCGGCTGCGAGGGTCGCTCGAGGCTCCACGGAGCTTTAATTAGGCCTGAGCAGCTAAGCGCTGCGAAGGCCTATTGTTTTTCAAATGTTGATTATTCTTATTATGCTTCCGTCAAATAAATCGGCTTTTTGGGGGCTATATCAAATTCAAAAACTCACCAAACTTCACAGAAAATTGTCCCCTAGTAAAATTTTTGGATTCTAATGGAGTCGTAAGTGAGCATGGCTGAACTGCTCTAACGTGAGTTGGGGGAAAACCGTAAGTCGTAGAGATCTGAAACTCGGTACATAGGTAGATCTCCCCAAATCAAGGAAAAAACTCTCTTGGAGGTACCCCCTAAAATGTACAGGAAGGCGGCCGTTTTGGGTCAAAGGTCAAATTTTGGCCATTTTTCAATTTTACTCACGTCGAAGTTTAACAAACTCCTCCTAGGGATTTTGATGGATTGGCTTCAAACTTGGTGAGTTGGTTCATAAGGAATGCCCGATTAAAAGTTATCAAAACGGTGAGTTTTCGTGCATGCTGAAGGGATGAAACCAGGGGTCAAAGTTCACCGACTCACCAAGAAAATTGAAACTGTTGTATCTCCTGCAAGAAAACTCAGAGAGGCATCAAACTTTTAGTAATTGATCACCTTTGTGTCCTCTTCAAGACACAATGGCCAAATTCTGACAACACTTAAACCACACCCCCTCAGAACAGGAAGTGTCATGTTTTACTGTCAACGGTCGCTATCTAACCCCTTTGACCTAATCCAGATGAAACTGTGTCCACAGATAGAAGACATGTTGGTGTGTAGTGGATTCCAACCCCATTTGATTTGGTTGCAGCAGGTGGGCGTGGCAAAGTGACCTGTAACGCCATTGCCATTCATTTGGCTCTGACTTCCACAATTTTGAGTCCAGCTGTACCACACTCACTAGGATGAATCCTTATCCAGCCCTCAACCGGAATCCAGTGCAATATTTGGTGGGCGTGGCCTAATGTCTCAATAGCGCCCCCTAGAAGATTTTAAATGATCAGCCTCAAGCCATGCTTTATCACAGAATTATGAAACTTGGCATACTTCTGTATCTTGTCAGGATGTACAAAAAAGTCTCTTGGAGCCATGATCCAAACCCAACAGGAAGTTGGCCATTTTGGATTAAACCGACCATTTCCTAGACGTCGCATATGATCGAACGCCTCCTACAGCTTTTGAGATACAGACTTCAAACTCGGGCAGCAGAGAGTTGAGACATTAAAGGTCAAAAGTTATCACAGGAATTTTTGTATGTCAAAGCATGTGGATGTGGCTAAGTGCCAAACTTTGACTATTCACCATGAAATATCAAGATGCCA
Source organism: Poecilia mexicana (assembly GCF_051168715.1). Taxonomy (NCBI): domain Eukaryota; kingdom Metazoa; phylum Chordata; class Actinopteri; order Cyprinodontiformes; family Poeciliidae; genus Poecilia; species Poecilia mexicana. Next base: position 19,274,554 of record NW_028263380.1, on the reverse strand, counting down.
TAACTTCCACATAGAAGGTCACGGCTGCATCAGACTTCCTATGTTTGACTACAGACAATCCCTCATCAAATCGTCATGATCAGTTGATGACATCACCTTAGCCCCGCCCACTTCCGGCAGGAAGTCACCTGTTTTTTCTGCTGTATGTCTTACTTTTACTGTAAATAAAATATAATATAATCTGCCAACTGACATAGAATTACATAATCATGGACTCAATGCTGGCTGACCCGTGGGCGCGTGGTCAAATGGCAGTCCCTCGCCGTATGCATACGGTTGTCTGTAAATCACACATGAACCTTCCGATTGGTACCAAACTGGATATGTATGACCTTTGTTGATCACTAACGAGCCCAACAGGATTTAATTGTAATTTGACTCCACTGCGCCCCCTAGGTCATTCAATCAGCTATATCTCCTCGCTACATTGACTGATCTGCACCAGATTTTTGGTGTGTCGTCAGGGAGTGACGCCGGACTCATCGGTGTGTATGGCCTGGTGGACACGCGCTTTGACTGCGCGAGAGCATCCGCAGTGGCAGGCAGGAGGCGGTGCTGGGTCCCCCGCGGTGGCTATAGGCCGGAGCGGCGCTTGGCTGCGAGGGTTGCTTGAGGCTCTGCGGAGCTTTAATTGTTTTTCTTTTCCTTTTCACTGTAAATAAAATTCTTATCACTGATTCATTGTTCTCCTTGAAGTGTTCTTGCATGTGGGTCAGAAAACTTAAACCCACCCAACATAATGACAAAATGAAAAACTATCCAAATTATTCTCAACTAAGAGCATAATATTTAACACCAAGTGTGTGATTTGTGAAACTTCAATAAATGTTTTCACCATTTTTATGCTTTTGGATAACACTACAACTGCTGTTTATTGAAGTTTCACTAATCAAATAAAGGTTTCATAAATCCCATACTTGGTTTTAAATATTTTGCTTTTAGTTGAGAATAATTTAGTCCAAGTTTGAAGAGTCCAGGTGTTGTAGTTTTTTAGCTAGAATAAATTAAAGATGTGGATGGTAGTGAAAAATTAGGTGGAATCACCCTTTAGCTATTTCCTGAATTGGAAGCTACAAATGGAAACCAACTTCAGCTTCGTCCAAACAGCAGGGCCCAACATATTCTCTTAATGTATGACAAATCTATGGTTGGCATAAAATTAAATAATCCCAAATACATCATTTAATCAAACCCTCTCATAAATGATGGCGGCGTCGGCTGTAGGGGTTTGCTTTGCAATCGGTGGATTGCCAGTTCGATACCTGGTCTACCTTTGAGATTTCAGTTTGATATATAAAGACATTATAAATGTAATTAATTATTAAGAAACAAAAGAGACCAAAATACCACACCAGCATTCTATTCTTTGTAAATTACTTTTGCAGCTTGGTTTATGGTTTTACATCATAGATAATAAATATCAGCAAAATTTATAATTTTGGCCAATTAATACCAAAATTATTATTTTATTATTTTTTAATAAAATAAAAAATAATAATTTTAGGGTAATTAGCTGCTGGCAATATTACAATATTTCTCCATGAATTTTACAATTACTTAGATTTTTACAATAGATTTCTGTTTTCTACATTTCATGACTGTCAAAACCACTTGAAATGTATGTTTATTGAGTTATTGTAATTCCATGTATTTCTATGGTAATTAAGTGCTTTTTATACTAGTCAGCAACTGTAACTATTTTACCATTTTTTACTGTGAAATTTACAGTCTTTTTCAGCTTTTGCTGAAATTCTTACAAAACACTGATATGTTCTTTAATGAAGAAGAAACACTTTGTCTTTTTTAAAACTGAATTTTACATCAATCCTGGTTTAAGTGTGGATTTACAATAGAACAACTAAATTTATTACCCATTCAATACCAAAACACCCCCAGTCCCTTCTATATGTAAAGCAGATAACAGCATAGCAGATAATAAAAAATCAATTTAGAATCGTTTATTCTTTTGATCAAGCTTTATTTGTGATTTCATATTCAGAATAGGGTGACACAACACACACACATACAGAACCATAACATTAAAGAACACTAGAAATCAGTTCATACAATCATCACAAAGTATGAATTATTGCAAAAAGTGCAAAAATATTGAAGTGAAAAATCATTGACCCTGGTATATTTACTGTCATTTTCTATTTATGTTAATCTTTCTATACCAACAATATACAATTTCCAAGAGACAGCTTCTAAAAGTTTATAGAGTGGTAAATAAAATACTTAAAAATAATAAGCAAACATCTTTAATCTCACTTAACATATATTCAAACAGCTATTTTTTTATTGCATGTGAATCAGCCTTACTGCGACAGACTGGCGACCTGTCCAGGGTGTACCCCGCCTCTCGCCCGGAACGTGAGCTGGAGATAGGCACCAGCACCCCTCCCGACCCCCATTGAGGGACAAGGGTGAAGGAAAATGGATGGATGGATGGATGGATGGATGAATCAGCCTTAAGCGAAGATCAGCCTGCAGTCTTCAAAATCTCCAACAGTGTTAAAGTCTGGCAGCTTCATATTATAGACAGTTAAGCTCCAAATTATTCATGCCTATCAAGAGGTGCAGAGTCAACAGTGATCTAATATGGGCCTAAGCACTCTGTACTTAGAAAACCTTATGAGAACTGTCCAACACGGTGCAAAGAGCATCCAGGTTCTGGCTGAGTTTTGATGTCAAGATGTAGTGAAGGAGTTTTACTCTGACTGGAGATCTGCTTTATTTATTAAGAATGAAAGAAACAGAATCTAGTTTGTTGTTTTCTGTTCTCCATGTTTTATACTGAAGTTTTTGTTAACGAACTTTCAGTTGAAATGTGTTGTTTTCAGATTCCTGCGGTCATCATGTTTGTATGAGCAGCAAGTTTCCAACTTTCACTATTTAACTATTTAAAAAAGCTGGTAAAAGATTTAACAAGGCTACATCCAGCATTAAAAACATCTTTTCCAATGTTAACAACCTGTTTTCCAGCATTAACCAGGTGTTCTCCAGCTTTAGCCAAATAATAGAGAGGATTATTTTGCTCAGCTTCTTCTCTGGCCTTATCTTTATACTCAGACTGCAGCCTTTGTTTTTCTTGTTGAATTTCTCTCTCCTGCTTTTCCTTCAGGGCTTCATACTTCCTCTCTCTCTCCTTTCTCTCACTCCTTTCCATTTCCCTTCTCTGCTCATCCATATCCTCTTTCTGCCTCCGTCTTTCCTCGTGGATCCTCTCTGTCTCCCTTCTTCTCTGCTCATCCATATCCTCTTTCTGCCTCCGTCTTTCCTCGTGGATCCTCTCTGTCTCCCTTCTTCTCTGCTCATCCATATCCTCTTTCTGCCTCCGTCTTTCCTCGTGGATCCTCTCCATCTCCCTTCTCCTCTCCTCTTTCATCTCCTCTCTCTCCCTCTTCCTCTCCTCCTCTCTCTCCTTTCTCTCTCTCTCTCTGTCAGCCTGGATTTGCTTAAACATTCTCTCCATCTCTTTCTCATACTTTTCTCTTATTTTTCTCTCCAGTTCTTTTTTCTCTTTGCGTATTTCCTCTTCTTTCTCCTTCAGGATGCGTTGTTTCTCCTCTTCAACTGCCCTCTCAGCCTCTTGAAACATCTCATTGGTGTAGTGACTTCCTCCATTCCTGTCAACAATGGTTCTGATCTTCTTCAGCAACTCAGTGACCTGAGGTTTCTTATCTTTCAGCTTGTTGTCGAAGACATGATACTGGTTGTTACACCTGGACACCAGATCCTGCAGCTCTGGGCTGTCAGACAAATAATCTTCAATGGTGCCTTCAAGGTCGTCTCCACGGGTAAACAGAACCATGCTGTATCTGTCTGCTGCGTCTCCAAAGACTTTTTGAATCTTTTGCACTGATTGTAATTCTTCTGCTGTGAATCTGCCGATTGGAACGACCACCAGGAAGATGTGGGGTCCAGGAGCGGCGTAACAGACGCACTGACTCAGATCTTTGATGGTTTTATCTCCCTTAAACCTGGTGTCAAACAGACCTGGAGTATCAATGACAGCAACCTGCTGTCCATCCACATTACTGGAGACTTTGGAGCAGTTCACAGTCAGGGATTTGGGGCTGCATTTGGAATCAAAGCACTCTCGACCCAGAATGGTGTTTCCAGAAGCGCTCTTCCCAATCCCAGTCTTCCCCACCATCACGATCCTCAGCTCATTGTTGTTTGTAATGTTTGTTCCTGTAAAGAAGAAAGTTTGAATCTGAATTAGAATCATCGTGTTGTTCTCAGAACTTCAACCTTTTTATTTGTCTGCTTTGCTTCTCCATCCATCTATCTATGCTGCTGCCTGTCATTGCCAGGGTTCCCTTAAAAGTTTAATTTTAATGAAGATCTGTCAATGGTAGGCAGCAGCATAATCTCAACGATGACCATCTGGTTAAATCAAAGTTAAATATGCGAATGAAAAATATATTTCTTCATAGAAACACAATAACTTTATTGTTATCGATTTCTTGTAGAATTCCTTCCCCCCGCCGCCCAAGTCTTTGGATTGGAACTTGTCTGATGCATTGCTTGCAGAGACAAACTGGTTCAAATGTAAAATTTACTTTTTTCAGCTTTACGTCATGTTATAATGTTACTCCCTCATCAGAAACACATTTGGAGTGTTGCCTTGATTCACATGTTTGAGAAATCCTTTCTTATTCTTTCTTTCTTAAGAAAGAAAGAATAAGAAATTCTTTATTTTGAAAAAGCCTTTCTACAACTAAAAGCAAAGGAGTGCTCACTCAGAGTAACATGGATCTTAGATAAGCACATGAAGCCTTTTATTTTTAAATTCCTGAGCTTTGCGTTTGAGTCATTTCAAACAATTGCTCTACCCCCTCCCGCCTTTTATATTGATTTTTTAAAATGTTGAGTATAGTTTGGCTTGTCTGTGACCAGACAGTAGCTCCATAGGACATATTAGGAAGGATCATCAAGTCAAAAAAACATCTTTGCACATTGAAGTGTTAGACAATTTCTATTTTTTTGCAGGAGTTTCTTGTTAAAGTATGTAAATGTATATATAATTTAAAGTGACATTTTATTTCCTTATATTTATTATCTTGTGTGAAAAGAAACTTTTGAATATGTAAGTTTCTGGCTTGTGGATTCATGGTTTATAATAAATGCACCTTTGTTTATTGAAAAGTGTCTTTACGGACCTTAAAGTTTTATACTTGGGTACCACTGACCTAATTACACGCACGCACACACACACACACACACACACACACACTAACCTTTCCATTAGTAGTATTTAATCTACTTTACAGCAGGTTAGAGAGAAGCTGCTGTGAGGATCTTGGGTTGTTTTGATCATTTCAGTCTACGTCCATTACTATTGTGTTCCTTAGTTTCTTATTTTGATTACATCAGCCTTGTTTCTATTTTACTTTAGTTCAGTCCTTTCTCAGTTATCCTAGTTTATATATTCCTTGTGTCTAGTTTTCTTCTGGTTCTGCTCTGCATCCCCAGAACCAAATGAGAAGCAGCATTCAGCTTCCATGCACCACAAATTTGGAACAAACTTCCAGAAAGCTGTAAAACAGCTGAAACACTGACTTCCTTTAAATCTCAACTAAAACCCTTCTGTTTAGAGTTGTATTTCAAACGTAATCAATTACAAATTTAATGAAGGCACTTGTCTTAATGTAATGTTTTGATTGTTGATTCTATGTTGCATGACTTTGTGTTTTCTAAATACCAACAGTGACTAATATCACACTATCACAGAAATTAAAATCCAGAATTGTACCAAAAGATGACATAACAGAAAAGAAGGCAGAAAGTGAAAAGTTCTACATTTATATAGCCATATTTAAACAGTAGAATATGCAATAAGGTCTGTTAGTCAAATAAAAAAATATCTTTTTTAAATAACATTCAAGCATTTTCATTAAGTCCACATTTCTGTTAAAAATGTTTTTTTCTGATATTCTAATCCAAAATGTCAAGTTTTCTTTAGCTGCAAGTGGAAATCATAACAGAAGTGAATGTTTTAAAACATTAATCTGTGTGCAGTGATGTGTGTATGTATATGATGTGTTTCACGCAGTCAAAAAGTTCCTAGAATGAATGGGCTTCAATAATACTCTAATTTATTGAATGGGTCTGTATATTTTTGTTGGATATTTTCTACATCAGAATAAACTCAGCATTTAGTTATCCTGACTTACCAGAGATGGAGGTATTTCTTGGGGTGAAGTCATAGCTAGCCATGATCAGTCAGAGAGAAAGAGCAGTGTGGACACTCCAGCAGCAGTGAAGTGATGAATACAAGTTTACAAGTCTTAAATAGCCCTGCAGACAAACTGAAACTGAAGCTTTAATTGGCTCTGTCTGCCGTTTTTTGTGCTTTGCTTGGCTGACAATCAAGGACACACTGTAGACTTCACACCCTTATCAATAAGGGTGTGAATATTTCCAAGGTCTCGGCAATTAGTCACTTCACCTCATCATAGTGTTCAATGACATCCATATAAATACAGACTGGGAGAACCACAGCGCTGGTTCTGTTGGACCTCAGTACAGCTTTTGACACTGTCGACCAGGACATTTTACTAAAATGACTGGAGAGTTGAGTCGGACTCTCCGGTCCAGCACTCAACTGGTTTGAATCTTATATAAAGAACAGGGATTACTTTGTTTCAATCAGAAACTTCTCATCAGAGAGGTCAAAGGTCACATGTGGGGTACCCCAAGGTTCAATCCTATAAACCCTCCCATTTAATATTATATGCTCCCACTGGCTCAGATTATAACAAGAAATACGTTGAGCTACCATAACTACGCAGATGATACACAGCTCTACATTACGATGTCATCAGGTGGCTGAGAACCCATCCAATCACTGAATAGATGCTTAGATAAATGTGGATGTGCCAAAACTTTCAGTTGAATAGAAACAAAACTTAAATTATCTTTGGACCTAAAGATAAATGCTCTAGAGTCACACAGCTTCAGTTATTACAGCTAGAAACTTGAGCTCAGGCCTGAAATCTGGGTGTATTAATGGACTCTGACCTGAACCTTCAGACCCAAAAAACAAAATCACAAAGTTGGCCTATCACCTGAAGAACATTTGCAGGATTAGAGAACTTATGTCTCAGTGAGATCTAGAGAAACTCATCTAAACGTTTATCTTCAATCGTGTTGATTACTGCAACAGTGTCCTCACAGGTTTACCAAAAAACTAAAAAAATCCTCCAGCTGCAGCTGATCCAGAATGCTGCTACTTGTGCTTTCACTAAAATCAAGTAGAGAACATCACAGCAGTTCTAAAGTCCCTACAATGCCCAGGTGAAAAAAAGTATACTTTAGTGCAAGGGCACTCAGAGGGGACCCGGAAATTCAACCACACACAGGAGTATACAAAAAGGGAAAGTTTATTTTTTCTTATACTGGTTTCTGCTCAGGGAGAGGTCATCAACACAGCACTGAGGAGAGAGGGTAGAAGACTGGTGATGCACGGATAAAGGAGGGGTATCTTAGAAATGTTCAGCTTAACTGACCTGTAGAGCAGTGGACGGGTGGAGCAGAGGAACAGAGAGTCTGATGGCAGGGAGATGCAGGAAAGCAATGGAACAGGTTCTGTGGAGGCAATGAAGATCTCCACGGGGAGATCCAAAATGCAACTCCCAGGGACTTTGTCGATAATCAGGCTGAGGTCATACACAGGAGGACAGAGAGAGCAAACTTAGCTTTGAGGGGCAGGCAGTAGTCGGTGGTCAAGAGGCAGAGCTTGGGTCAGGGTCCAGAAATCCAGAATAGAAGGGATTCGTGAGGGGCTTGGCAGGAGGGGTAGATCCATGGTCCGAAGGGGGGGGTCGAAGAAACACTGAAGGCTTGGAAGGAAACGCTGGATCTCTACTGGCTCGTGGCTGTCAATAATCTGGCAAGAAAGCAGAGGCTGAGGGCTGTTTAAGTAGGGCAAGGCCCAGGTGGAACAGGTAAGCAATCAGGCGTGCCAGGTGAACTGAATGAGTGCTTAACACGGCATGGACAGGACATGAATCATAACACTTTAGTATACTTTAAACATACTTGCATTTGTGGAAAAACATTTAAGTATACTAAGTAAGTATACCATATCAGTTTGGGTTTAGAAAAGGAAGGAGTACAATAGATCCTATACTATATTTGGAACATGAAATTAGGAGGGCACAGGTGAATAAAGAGGTCTTAATAGCTATCTTTTTGGATATAGAAAAAACATATGATATGTTGTGGAAAGAAGGATTATTGATTAAAATAAAACAAATGGGTTTAAGGGGTAAAATTTATAGATGCATTAAATTTTTTTAACTGGAAGAAATATAAAAGTTAAAATAGGTAGTGAAGTAAGTTCAAAACATCAAATTGAAAATGGTACTCCTCAAGGAAGTATAATAAGTCCTATGTTATTTGTTATAATGATTGATGATATTTTTAGTAAAATAGATAAATATGTTGGAGTATCATTATTTGCAGATGATGGCCTTATCTGGAAAAGGGGGAACAATTTAAAATTTATAAATAAGAAAATGCAAGACGCAATACATAATGTAGAAGATTGGGCTTTAGAATGGGGTTTTAGAGTTTCAATATCTAAATCTAAGTTCATTACTTTTACTAATAGGAAAATAAATACTAATGTAAATCTTAAATTGTGTGAGAATGATGTAGAAAGGATAGATCCGATTAAATATTTAGGAATTTGGTTTGACAAAAAACTTACGTGGAAAATACATATAAGAAAAATAACTGAGAAAAGTAAAAGAATCCTAAATATAATGAGATGTTTAAGAGGTAAAGATTGGGGAGCTGATAGGAAAGTATTAAAAACAATATACATAGGACTAATTAGATCAGTAATTGATTACGGATGTATTGTATATAGTTCAGCTTCTAATAGTTTACTAAAAGAAATAGATAGAATACAATATCAGGCTTTAAGAATTTGTTGCAGAGCAATGAAAACAACCCCAGTATCAGCCTTACAAGTTGAAATGAGTGAGATGCCACTAGAGCTCAGAAGAAAACAACTAGCCATAAATTATTGGGCAAATGTAAAAGGACATAAGGAAAACTTTCCTCCAAATGTTATGTTACAACCTTGTCAGGAAAAAGTAAAAAATAAGAGAATCAATAGTTTTGGGTGGATTATAAATAATGAGATAAGTGAGTTAGGAATAAATCATTATTTAATTAGTCATGTGGTGAGTATTCCTGATACTCCACCTTGGTTAAGTGGAAAACCTGAAGTTGATTTAAGTTTATTGGAAAAAGGCAGACAAATAGAAAAAAAGAGGTGGAAAAATATATAAATAAAGAATATGTTGAATATTTACAAGTATTTACAGATGCTTCTAAAATGTTAAATGATAAAATTGGAATAGTATTTATAATTCCGGACTTAAATATTATGAAAAATAAAAGAGTAACAGATAGAATGACAGTTTATACAGATGAGCTAATAGTCATATTAATGGCTCTAGAATGGTGTGAGGAAACAAGAAAGAAGGAAACATTGATTTGTTCAGATTCAAGTAGTGCATTAATAAGTATTTTAGAACAGAATTCAGAAACGAGACAAGATATCATACTGAATATTAATCAATCAATTTTTAAAATGAAAAATATGGTTCCAGGGTTAGGTTAATTTGGATTCCTGCTCATATTGGTATAGTAGGAAATGAATTGGCGGATCAATTTGCTAAGTGTGCAGCAAAAAGGGATAATGTTGAGGTAAATATCAAAATAAGCAGAAATGAGGTCAAAAGTATAAGTAAAATATATTTTAAAAAGAAATTGCAGGAATTATGGGATAGAGAAGAAAAGGCAAGATTTTATTAGAGCATTCAAAAAAAAGTAGGGGAATGTAGGGAAGGTAATAGGAATAGAAAAGAAGAGGATGTTATATCCAGATTAAGGTTTGGGCATGTGTCTCTAGTTTTTGTCAGCACTGTCAGAAATGAAAAGAATGTAAAAAATTCAGGCATTATTGGGGTTTGTGTAGTTATTGTAGGGAGTCAGAAACAGTGCGGCATATTTTTCTAGAATGTAATAAATACAGTCGGGAAAGAGAGGTGTTAATCAAAGAGTTAAATAGAAATACAATTAATTTAGATATTAAAAATTTGCTGCAAAAGTCCTCTGAGGATGTAAAATTTAATAGCATTTTTAGTTATCTTAGGAAGTCAGGTATTATGGGAAGATTATATTGATAGGACATCTAATCTATACTCCAGTCTGGAAGGTGGCGGTAATGCACCTGTAAGTTGTTTGCCAACCGCCATAAAACAAAAAAGAAGTGTTCCTTGTCGGATCCTCGTCGTTTGTAACCAGTCTGTTTCCCTGTGCCGTCATGTGTTTGTTGTGCTCCCTGTTGGTCTGTGCCGTGGATTATTATTAAATCATCTTAATTTTCATCTTTACCTGCGTACTCTCTCACCTCACCAAACCACATCATGACACTGCTGTTTCACCGGCTTCGCTTCTGAGCATTTGAATGGGAAAATGCGAAAATCCAGCGATTTTGAAGAAAACGTAATCAGAATTGGTTAAGCTAAGTAAAAAAAAAAACGTACTTTATACTACAAACCACAGAGTGTTTGGTTGTATAAATAATTTCATGATTATACAGGTCCTTCTCAAAAAATTAGCATATTGTGATAAAGTTAATTATTTTCCATAATGTAATGATAAAAATTAAACTGTCATATATTTTAGATTCATTGCACACCAACTGAAATATTTCAGGTCTTTTATTGTTTTAATACTGATGATTTTGGCAAACAGCTCATGAAAATCCAAAATCCCTGTCTCAAAAAATTAGCATATCATGAAAAGGTTCTCTGAACGAGCAATTAACCTCATCATCTGAATCAGATTACTCGATGCTTCATTCATCACTCACTAGTGACATCTGCTGGTGAAACTAACAGCCTTGTCACTCAGTTGGATCATACTTCCAAAAATTACTAAATGCAATATTGTCACAAAGTTTTCATCAAACTCATGTTCAGTAACAGGAGAATCAATGAAACCATATTTAATTGTCATATGTTTTAATTATTTCAGTGATTCTTGAGAATAGGGACAAAATGGGTTTTAATTTTCCCATATTTTTTTATTATTTCTCAACCTTATGTATGCAAATATGACAAATAATGTTTAGGAAATGTAAAGATGTTAAGGTGCAGGCTCCCAGTTACAATATTTTTTAAAAAATTAAATTTTTAATCGACCTGACCTAGAACGTTGTCATCACCATCTGACAAAAATAAATATAAAATGATTTTTAAAATACCCTATTAGTGATATTTTTACTCATTTTACAGACAAATGCTTCTCAAGAAACAAAAGAAATATTATTTAAAACAAAAAACAACAAAAAGTCCATTTGATGGAGTTGACAGTGCATGACGGAGTTGACACAGAACTGAAGGTGGTGACAAACTAGTGAATAAAATGAAAAAGTTGATACATGTGAAGTAATGCAATTCATGTAAAATACATTAAAATTAATTAACTGCACATTTAAGTGAGATTTGACAACAATTTCACTGAAAGAGTCACAAAAACTGATGGCGCTGATATCTGACGGAGTTGACAAAAAGCCAAACCATAGACATAATATGTCTAAAATAAGACGCCTCAGGGACCGCTCCGGCGCAGGAAATACGGCGGCCATCTTGGAGCGGTATACCCTCCTACTTTGCTCAATCAAAACAGCAGAAGATGCCTCAGCACTGAGGGATATTGTTGTTCTGGTCGATGGATTATTGATGCGAGGGCTCCACAGACAACATTTCACAAGTAAGATGGACATATTATTGTGTATATATTGTGATTAGAATATTACTTTACTGTATTTATGTCCACCGGCGAGATACCAGCTAATATTAGCTACAGTGCTTGGTGTAATACGGGTTCAGCCCCGCTATGAAGGCTAACTGAGATTCCGTAAATCTAAAAAAATTAATTATTCTCTAACATTGACTTAGATTATCAGACACAAGGGCCTATATTAGAAATGAAACAATATCACACATATTATAAAACTTATATTATATCTATGATTTTAGTTGCACTGTGTAGCACTTTCAGATTTTTTCTAATGAAAAGTGCGGTACAAATTAAATTGATTATTATTATTATTATTATTATTATTATTATTATTATTGTTATAACATTCACCGGCAAAGTTTACACAGGTGGTAAAGACTATTTATATTCTTTCACTCTGTCAAAAGTAAGATACATCCTAAATCTTCCGTTTTTGTTTTGAAGATTTCCTAAAGATACGATGTGAGGAAGAAGAGGGAGAAATCTATAAAGAGAGACGGATTCACTGCAGCACGGATGAATCTCACATCGAATTTTGGACTCGTCGGCTGAAAAACACACACACACACACAATATATATATATATATATATATATATATATATATATATATATATATATATATATAAAAATTCCCCTCTCACCCTCCGCGGGTGGTCTCTCTTTCATCCTCTGAGCTCGGGTCCTCTACCAGAGGCCTGGGAGCTTGAGGGTTCTGCGCAGTATCTTGGCTGTGCCTAGAACTGCACATTTCTGGACTGAGATGTCAGATGTTGTTCCTGGGATCTGTTTGAGCCACTGCTCCAGGTTGGGGGTAACTGCCCCGAGGGCCCCGATGACCACAGGCACCACTGTGGTCTTCACCTTCCCGGTCTTTTCCAGTTCCTCTCTTAGGCCCTGGTATTTCTCCAGTTTCTCATGCTCCTTTTTCCTGATGTTGTGGTCACTTGGTATTGCTACATCCACCACAACGGCTTTCCTCTGTTCTTTATCCACCACCACAATGTCCGGTTGGTTCGACATTACCATCTTGTCTGTCTGGATCTGGAAGTCCCACAGGATCTTAGCTCGGTCATTCTCCACCACCTTTGGGGGTGTCCCCCACTTTGACCTCGGGGCTTCCAGTCCATATTCTACACAGATGTTCCTGTACACTATGCCCGCCACTTGGTTATGTCGTTCCATGTACGCTTTCCCTGCCAGCATCTTGCACCCTGCTGTTATGTGCTGGACTGTCTCAGAGGCCTCCTTGCACAACCTACACCTTGGGTCTTGTCTGGTGTGGTAGATCTGAGCCTCTATTGCTCTGGTGTTTAGGGCCTGTTCCTGGGCGGCCAGGATGAGGGCCTCCGTGCTGTCCTTGAGTCCAGCTTTCTCCAGCCATTGGTAGGATTTCCTGATATCAGCCACTTCAGTTATTTGTCGGTGGTACATCCCATGTAGGGGCTTGTCCTCCCATGATGGTTCCTCCAGCACCTTGTCCTCTGTTCCCCATTGCCTGAGACATTCGTTGAGCACATCGTCTGTTGAGGCTTTGTCCTTGATGTATTTATGGATCTTGGATGTTTCATCCTGGACAGTGGCTCTCACACTCACTAGTCCTCTGCCTCCTTCCTTACGGCTCGTGTACAGTCTCAGGGTGCTGGATTTGGGGTGGAACCCTCCATGCATGGTTAGTAGCTTCCGAGTCTTAACATCCGTGGCCTTCATCTCTTCCATTGGCCAGCTAATTATTCTGGCAGGGTATCTGATTACTGGTAAGGCATAGCTGTTTATTGCACGGATCTTGTTCTTGCCATTGAGCTGGCTTCTCAGGACTTGCCTTATTCGTTGGAGGTATTTGGCTATATCTATATATATATATATATATATATATATATATATATCTATATATATATATATATATATATATATATATATATATATATATATATATATATATATAGATATATATAGATATAGATATATATATACACACACACACACACAATAGCTGACTGTATAGCTCAGTGGGTAGACACCAGTCTACCACCCGGGAGACCGGGGTTCGAATCCGGGCTGGGGCAAGTTACAACAGTGCAATTGAGCTATGCAGTGTAGGTCCTTAGCTATATAGCCTACCTCATACCATGAGAGACATTGATAAGCACGACATGCCGGCTCAGACGTCGCCCGGCCAAACAAGGTCTGCGTCAGGTGCTGGGGAACCAGAGCACCTTGATGAAAAATGGGCTACTGGAACAAGACGGAAATGCCCGCCACTTGGTTATGTCGTTCCATGTACGCTTTTCCTGCCAGCATCTTGCACCCTGCTGTTATGTGCACAACACAAATGCTACGGCAAAAGGGAGGAGCTCGGATGTAAGGTCAGGGGGGGAGTTAACTGCAACTCCCCACCCCGAGACTGGGTATGCAGCCCCAGTAATGAACGAACTATCAAAGCTGAACGAGACAGCAACTGACCTGAGAGAGAGAATCGTGGCCCGAATGAACACCAGGCAACCCCAATTACAAGCCAATTACAACGGCTGAGTGAAGTACCATCAGAAAGTCTCATTCAAGATGTGAATGCAGCATTGAGAACAATCCCTACCAACACCATAACAGAAACCAATGAGCTGATATACAACTCAGCATCAGTGATCCTTGAAATGCTTGGCTATAAGAGCAACCATGAGACCCAATATCCATCATGGAAAAGACGGTTAGAGGCTAAGATCAAGATAACAAGGAGGGAAGTGAGCCAACTGTCAGAGCTCCTAAGGGGTGCAATGTCCATACCTGAAGCACTCGAAACTGATATTTGGGTACCTGAACAAGCCCCAGTAACCATCACTGTGGCAAATGTCCAAGAAAGAGTCTCAGGTATGATCCATGCCTACTGGCTAAAGAAACTCACTGCCCTCCATAAGCGACTGGCAGCTCAACTGAACCAGCTGCTACAAAATGGGACTCACCCTGAATGGTTAACTGAAGGGCGTACAATCCTGATCCAGAAGGACCCCTCCAACTACAACATGGAAGCTCATGTCAGGCATCATAGTGGCTAAGATAAGCGGACACATGGATAAATACATGAGCACGGCACAGAAGGGCATCGGCATAAATAGTAGAGGAGCGCACCAACTCAAACAAACACCAACTCCTTGTAGACCACACAGTCGCCCGAGACTGCAAAACCCGACACACCAACCTGTGCACCGCTTGGATTGATTACAAGAAAGCCTATGACTCAATGCCACACACCTGGATCATTGAATGCTTAGACTCTAAGAGCCTTCATTGCAAACTCGATGGGGCTGTGGAAAACCACCCTTGAAGCCAACTGCAAACCGCTTGCACAAGTGTCCATCAAATGTGGCATATATACCAAGGAGATGCTCTGTCCCCACTGCTGTTCTGCATAGGCCTGAACCCCCTCAGCCAAATCATCAACAAGACTGGCTACGGATACCGACTTAAGAATACCCCCACAATCATCAGTTAGTTATATGACATCAAGCTGTACGCCAAGAGCGAGCGAGACATCGACTCACTGATCCACACCACCAGGATCTACAGCACTGACATTGGGATGTCATTCGGACTAGAGAAGTGTGGCCGGATGGTTACAAAGAGAGGGAAGGTCGTCCACACAGAAGGGGTCTCACTCCCAGAAGGAACAATAGCAGACATAGAGCACAGCTACAAGTACCTGGGAATACAGCAAGCAAATGGCAACCTCGATGAGGTCACAAGGACAGGAGCCACAGCCAAATACCTCCAACGAATAAGGCAAGTCCTGAGAAGCCAGCTCAATGGCAAGAACAAGATCCGTGCAATAAACAGCTATGCCTTGCCAGTAATCAGATACCCTGCTGGAATAATTAGCTGGCCAATGGAAGAGATGAAGGCCACGGATGTTAAGACTCGGAAGCCACTAACCATGCATGGAGGGTTCCACCCCAAATCCAGCACCCTGAGACTGTACACGAGCCGTAAGGAAGGAGGCAGAGGACTAGTGAGTGTGAGAGCCACTGTCCAGGATGAAACATCCAAGATCCATAAATACATCAAGGACAAAGCCTCAACAGACGATGTGCTCAACGAATGTCTCAGGCAATGGGGAACAGAGGACAAGGTGCTGGAGGAACCATCATGGGAGGACAAGCCCCTACATGGGATGTACCACCGACAAATAACTGAAGTGGCTGATATCAGGAAATCCTACCAATGGCTGGAGACTGCTGGAGAAAGCTGGACTCAAGGACAGCACGGAGGCCCTCATCCTGGCCGCCCAGGAACAGGCCCTAAACACCAGAGCAATAGAGGCTCAGATCTACCACACCAGACAAGACCCAAGGTGTAGGTTGTGCAAGGAGGCCTCTGAGACAGTCCAGCACATAACAGCAGGGTGCAAGATGCTGGCAGGGAAAGCGTACATGGAACGACATAACCAAGTGGCGGGCATAGTGTACAGGAACATCTGTGCAGAATATGGACTGGAAGCCCCGAGGTCAAAGTGGGGGACACCCCCAAAGGTGGTGGAGAATGACCGAGCTAAGATCCTGTGGGACTTCCAGATCCAGACAGACAAGATGGTAATGGCGAACCAACCGGACATTGTGGTGGTGGACAAAGAACAGAGGAAAGCCGTTGTGGTGGATGTAGCAATACCAAGTGACCACAACATCAGGAAAAAGGAGCATGAGAAACTGGAGAAATACCAGGGCCTCAGAGAGGAACTGGAGAAGGCCTGGAAGGTGAAGACCACAGTGGTGCCTGTGGTCATCGGGGCCCTCGGGGCAGTTACCCCCAACCTGGAGCAGTGGCTCAAACAGATCCCAGGAACAACATCAGACATCTCAGTCCAGAAATGTGCAGTTCTAGGCACAGCCAAGATACTGCGCAGAACCCTCAAGCTCCCAGGCCTCTGGTAGAGGACCCGAGCTCAGAGGATGAAAGAGACCACCCACGGAGGGTGAGAGGGGAATTTATATATATATATATATATATATATATATATATATATCTAAGCATTGAATGCTTAGAGATGTACAACATCAATAGGACTCTAAGAGCCTTCATTGCAAACTCGATGGGGCTGTGGAAAACCACCCTTGAAGCCAACTGCAAACCGCTTGCACAAGTGTCCATCAAATGTGGCATATACCAAGGAGATGCTCTGTCCCCACTGCTGTTCTGCATAGGCCTGAACCCCCTCAGCCAAATCATCAACAAGACTGGCTACGGATACCGACTTAAGAATGGGGCCACAATCAGTCACCTCCTCTACATGGATGACATCAAGCTGTACGCCAAGAGCGAGCGAGACATCGACTCACTGATCCACACCACCAGGATCTACAGCACTGACATTGGGATGTCATTCGGACTAGAGAAGTGTGGCCGGATGGTTACAAAGAGAGGGAAGGTCGTCCGCACAGAAGGGGTCTCACTCCCAGAGGGAACGATAGCAGACATAGAGCACAGCTACAAGTACCTGGGAATACCACAAGCAAATGGCAACCTCGATGAGGTCACAAGGAAAGGAGCCACAGCTAAATACCTCCAACGAATAAGGCAAGTCCTGAGAAGCCAGCTCAATGGCAAGAACAAGATCCGTGCAATAAACAGCTATGCCTTACCAGTAATCAGATACCCTGCCGGAATAATTAGCTGGCCAATGGAAGAGATGAAGGCCACGGATGTTAAGACTCGGAAGCTACTAACCATGCATGGAGGGTTCCACCCCAAATCCAGCACCCTGAGACTGTACACGAGCCGTAAGGAAGGAGGCAGAGGACTAGTGAGTGTGAGAGCCACTGTCCAGGATGAAACATCTAAGATCCATAAATACATCAAGGACAAAGCCTCAACGGACGATGTGCTCAGCGAATGTCTCAGGCAATGGGGAACAGAGGACGAGGTGCTGGAGGAACCATCATGGGAAGACAAGCCCCTACATGGGATGTACCACCGACAAATAACTGAAGTGGCTGATATCAGGAAATCCTACCAATGGCTGGAGAAAGCTGGACTCAAGGACAGCACGGAGGCCCTCATCCTGGCCGCCCAGGAACAGGCCCTAAACACCAGAGCAATAGAAGCTCAGATCTACCACACCAGACAAGACCCAAGGTGTAGGTTGTGCAAGGAGGCCTCTGAGACAGTCCAGCACATAACAGCAGGGTGCAAGATGCTGGCAGGGAAAGCGTACATGGAACGACATAACCAAGTGGCGGGCATAGTGTACAGGAACATCTGTGCAGAATATGGACTGGAAGCCCCGAGGTCAAAATGGGGGACACCCCCAAAGGTGGTGGAGAATGACCGAGCTAAGATCCTGTGGGACTTCCAGATCCAGACAGACAAGATGGTAATGTCGAACCAACCGGACATTGTGGTGGTGGATAAAGAACAGAGGAAAGCCGTTGTGGTGGATGTAGCAATACCAAGTGACCACAACATCAGGAAAAAGGAGCATGAGAAACTGGAGAAATACCAGGGCCTCAGAGAGGAACTGGAGAAGGCCTGGAAGGTGAAGACCACAGTGGTGCCTGTGGTCATCGGGGCCCTCGGGGCAGTCACCCCCAAACTGGAGCAGTGGCTCAAACAGATCCCAGGAACAACATCAGACATCTCAGTCCAGAAATGTGCAGTTCTAGGCACAGCCAAGATACTGCGCAGAACCCTCAAGCTCCCAGGCCTCTGGTAGAGGACCCGAGCTCAGAGGATGAAAGAGACCACCCACGGAGGGTGAGAGGGGAATTTTTTTTTTTTTTTTTTATATATAATTTAGTATTAATCATTATTTATTTGTGCCATTATTAATCTTTATTTATTAGTGTTTGTATAGTTATATAAATATGTATTGATATTACTAAATAATTTATTAAATAAATTATGAACGGGTGTGTGTTTTGTAATATGCTCTTCATACATCGATATCAGAATATTCCATTCCTATTCTATTATAGCCACTAAGCATATTTAAATATGATGAACTATGTATTAAAAACATACTTAACAAATAAAATTGTTTATAAATGTTGCTTTGATAGATGTTTGAATATGGTTTCCAGTAACAAAAAAGTGTGTTATGATCGATTAAATCCGCTGATACGTCATTGTGCCTGTTAAACACATAACGCTGAGTAGAGTGGAGTACCGCTCCAAGATGGCCGCCCTAAATCTCGTCAGCGACAATAGGCGAGAGCGGTCCATGAGGCGTCTATCCTTATATTATGTCTATGAGCCAAACTACCTCAATTTATATGATGTTATTCTGAAGGAGGCCATATTGTAGCTCGTCAGGTTCATGAAATCTTTACAATTTACCAAAATTAAGCTTTTATTTCACAAAATTTCATCAAAGTTTTCAAAATTGTCAGTTATGGAGTTGACACATCATGGTTGTGACAAGCAACTTAGGAATAAAACAGAAGAAAAAACTAAAGAATAACTTAAGCTAACCGGAGCTAACTAGCCCTCCTAGCAAAGGAAGAGAAAAGACAACGTCATGGGGTCCTCAGAAGTTCTGGTGCCCCCCAATAATGCCTGATTTTTTTACATTCTTTTCATTTCTGACAGTGTTGACAAAAACTAGAGACAAATTTAAACGGAGTTGGAAAATATCAAAAAATTATTTTAATTCAATTTATCGATACTTTTATAATTATTTATATGACTACTTATACTTAATTGTCATAATATATAATTTTAGTATTTCTTTAATTGTTTTAAACTATAAGAATGTGTTGAGTTCTGCTCCTGGACAAGGGCTTTTACAGGCATCATCCACCGACTACAATGTTTAAAATAAAAAAATATTCTGCAAATACCTGGAAAATATACATTGTTGTGCTCACATGACCCAGGTTAGTTTAGTCAGATATTTGAAAAAAATATATATTTTGTGTATATTTTATTCAAATTTGGTGCTTTGTCCATAGGAGCTGTTTTGTCCCGATTCTCAAGAATCACTGGTTTCAATTATTTGTAGCCAATCTAATCCTGGTATATGTTGAAGGTCAGTGGTTGTGTTGGGTTTTCTTTTACGTCAGACTGATTTGACAATAAAGACATTTGATATTTTAATGTCTTGGGAGTTCAGTGTCTGTTGGGGCGTTTGCTTTTTCTTGGATTTGTAATTGGCTCTGATCACTTATATTTGGCGAGATGTTGAATTTTAGGTCTGCAACACCATTAAATCTGTTTCTGCTCTGAAAGACTGATATATCTTTGCCAATCAGACTACAAATAATAGTGGAACTTTGCAGAAGGTGAGAAACTACGGAGCCCCCCAGGGGACATGGGGAATTTTTTTTCTTTTGCGTCCCCTCGCAAAACTTTTGCGTTCCCTCGCAAAAGGTTTTGCGTTCCCTCGCAAAACTTTTGCGTTCCCTCGCAAAACTTTTGCGTCCCCTCGCAAAACTTTTGCGTTCCCTCGCAATAATCTACTGATCAGTTCATGCGGCATAATTGATACTATAAGCCTTTTTTACGGTGGCCGCCGTACTTTCTGCTTTAATATAAGCTTATAAGGTTTTTCCATGGACTATTGAGTTAATATCTCGGCGTAATAAGTCATCTGATTGTGTATATTGTGTTCGTAATCTGAATAGTTTAAAGGGCTCCTTTCTGTGCCGTTCCATCTTAGCCTTAACAGACATAAACATGCAGTAAATAAATCGATTTTCAATCAGTTTTTTGCACCAAAGCGTTAATAATAATAAACACGTTTTATATTATAAGACACAGCAAACTAATGGTGGTAGACGGCCGCACTGGATTAACTCGGGGAATCTCATCTGTCCGTGTATCAATCAACTCCTAACCTCTTCTTTGTTCTGTCACAATTATCGATTTTTTTAAATTTTTATTACGCTCCAAACTTTGCGAGGACTGACCACCCAGCTCATCCGCTGCCTCACACACCGAGCCAGCAACGTCACCTTCCCATTCATACTTCATTCATATGGCTCTTATAGAGCCTCAGTGAAAACTTGTTTATTATTATTAACGCTTTGGTGCAAAAAAACTGATTGAAAATCGATTTATTTACTGCATGTTTATGTCTGTTAAGGCTAAGATGGAACGGCACAGAAAGGAGCCCTTTAAACCATTCAGACTACGAACACAATAGAGACACAATCAGATGACTTATTACGCCGCGATAATAACTCAATAGTCCGTGGAAAAACCTTATAAGCTTATATTAAAGCAGAAAGTACGGCGGGCACCGTAAAAAAGGCTTATAGTATCAATTATGCCGCATGACTGATCAGTAGATTATTGCGAGGGAACGCAAAAGTTTTGCGAGGGGACGCAAAAGAAAAAAAATTCCCCATGTCCCCTGGGGGGCTCCGTACGTAAGAAACTGGGAGGTGGAGGGGTTAATTATTGTTATCTAAGAATAATTTTATTGTGAGGATAATCTCAAAGTATTCCCAGATGTCAGAGATTTTCCTCTTGCTGGCTCCATTTCAGACAATGAATCAAGTTTACTTGTGTAGCACATTTCAGCAACAATGCAGTTCAAAGAGATTTACATCATAAAATCATAAAAATATAAAGTCATAAAAAACAACATAATCTACAATTGAGAAAAGCAATAACAAACATTACATTTTGATGAGTGCCATCATCAATACACATCAAATATGTTGGTCAATGTTCATTTTATTTGGACACTGAAGACAAATATTTTCCTCTGATGCGCGACCAAATGGACAACAACCCATGATGCAGCACGGCTCATTGCGCTTTTATTTTGAAAACCGACACGCAAAATGAAGCAGTCACGTGACCCATGCAATGTGAGGCCTCGTTTGTTGCCAGACACGTGGTTTTCAGCAAGACGACACAAGCCTCGAAGCGGGGCTTTATCGGACACGCCCCCTTTTTACTCGGTACAAGCCTCGAAGCCTGGATTCAGATAGCCCATCACTACAAGAGGGTAACACACAGAAATAAATTTCTGAACGAATAGGCTGTTTGCAGAGTGTTGTATCAAGGTGTGGCCTATGTGGTTTTGGTGGCTTCTACCGGTGTGGTAATGAACGACAAGGAGCTGCTCAAGTTGGCATCAGCTGTTTCTTTAATTCTCCATCTGCATTTCACAGAACGGGCATGGAGGTAAGGTCAGTCTCTGGCATAAAACAAGCTCCTCGTCAGTGATCCTCATGGCTCTGAGGATTACCCATAATACCATAACCACAATAAAATAATTTAAAATTACAGTGATCGTATAGTGGATTTTGTTTTACAATAAAAGGACAACCAGTGAGTCTCCTTTTTAGAGAAAATAAAGTAACTAATTAAAATGTTCTGAAAAATAAAATAAAATGCTGACATTTTATTTACTGGATGCCATTTTTATGTTTTAGTTTATATAACCTTGCATTTTAGAACAATGCAGAAACATAAATTAACCACATCATTGTATAAAACTGTTAATATAAAACTCAGTGTCATGCTAACCATCTGCTACAGGAGGTTTGGTAAAACATACCTGCATTTCACAGAACGGGCATGGAGGTAAGGTCAGTCTCTGGCATAAAACAAGCTCCTGCAAGGAGGAGCCATAATGTTACCACGTGGGAAATTCCCACTGCACTTTCCCACGAACTAAACATTCTCAAACACGACAAAAACGACATAATAACAGAACTAGCGTGACCCAGACCGAACATATTTCAACAATATGCAAAAACGACAACCACAAACGCACTTCACAAAATGCATTAATAATATTTCTTTAACACATGACAGAGACACGTTACCTCGTCAGTGATCCTCATGGCTCTGAGGATTACCCATAATACCTCGCTCTTTCTAGGGTGAATGCAATACAACTTTTTACCAGCAGATGGTGCATTTTAGCAGGATTTAACCTCAACCATTTTAACTATGTTACATACACCCCCCTTAAATTCTGCTAAAATGGGGTTGCATCAAACAAGCACACACAGCACTAAAATAAAAGTGCGATAAAGAGAGCACATAGTTGTCACATCAGTTCAAAACTTCCCCTAAGGAATAATGCTAGCAAGAGTGTGGCCAATACTCTCACCAACACAGACCCAAAAGATGCCATTTACACCTTTTGATATTCAACCGTTGCTCTATAAGGCAATCACCGAGAAAAAAAAAAACAAAAAACAAAAAACTTTGAATTAACACAAATCTACCCAGCAAACATTGTCTTTACAAAGGAAAACAGAGAGTCCACAGTCGACATTGAATCATCCACAACCTGTTCATTCATTTCACATATAAGTCTGGCCGGAGGCTTAACAGGCCTACCCGACCTAGTGCATAGCCGAGAAGGCTGAGTGCAAATAACATCAGTTGCGGGCAAGTCCAGTTTTGTGTCAATACTATGTTCAGCTGAAAGATCATGCTGAATGAGCTCAGAGTGGACAGCTGCAGTTGTAAGGTTGGAAACTGGTTCAGGAGAGCTTGACAGTGCAACAGATTCAGGGAGATGAGGTTCAGGCAAATCCTTGGTCACATCACTTGAGACAGGAGACACAATGTCTACTGAAGAACCACATACTGAAATGTCAGAAGCACAGTCAGGGTGATTTACAACAACTTCATCCATACAACCATTTCTGTCCATCTGCAAAAGCCAGTTCACAGTTTTAGTTTCATTGTCCTGTACCTCATCAGGCACAACAGGGTGAGAAGGTCCACTTCCTGCTGTGGAAGGGCAAGAGGAATTGTCCACATCATCAGAAACGGCAGCAGCAGTAAGAAAGTTGACAGGGAGGAGAAGATTTCTGTGGAGAACCTTTGTCCTTGATGTGACAGGGTCTCTGATGCAATACACATTGATATCAGGCTTCACAGACACCACTTCATATACCGTTGATTCCCATTTGTCTGCAATCTTCCTCTTCCCTCGCTCACCACGATTAGCAACCAAAACTCTGTCACCCACATCGAGAGGAGAACCTTTAGCCTTGCGGTTGTAGTACATTGCTTGATGGGCTTGTTCTGATGAACTGTTTTGTCGGGCAATGCGGGCAGCCACAGAGAGGTCATGTTTGAGGCGGGAGACAAACTCATGATGGTCTACAACTGGGCCATTTGACAGAGCGTGCTGGAAAACCACATCAATGGGCAGGCGCGGGATCCTGCCGAACATAAGGAAAAACGGTGCAAATCCAGTTGTTTCATGCTCAGTGCAATTGTAGCAGAATGTTAGCATTTTGAGCATCTGAGGCCATCTTGCCTTGGACTGGGGAGGAAGTGCACGTATCATGTTTCCTAAGGTTCTATTGTAACGTTCAACAATGCCATTCCCCATCGGGTGGTACGGTGTAGTGTGAGATTTTTGTATGCCAGCCATTTCCAGAAGTTCTTTGATGAGAAGACTTTCGAAATTTGCTCCTTGATCTGAATGAATGCGTTTAGGAAATCCATATGTGCAAAAGAAGTCATCCCACAGACGACGAGCAACTTGTTTGGCTGACTGATTCTTGCATGGAAATGCATGTGCCATCTTGGAAAAGTGGTCTGTTACAACTAGGACATCCACACTACGCTTATCTGAGAGCTCAGCTGTCCAAAAATCAATACAGACCAGTTCCATTGGCTCAGAGGTCTGAATACTTTCAAGGGGAGCTCTGTCATTAGGTTCTGGAGTTTTGCCAACCACACATCGAAAGCAACACTTGACATGGTTAATGATGTCACGTTCCATCCCAATCCAAAAGAACCTCTGTCTGGCGAGAGACAGTGTGCGGGCCTGGCCCTGATGACCAGCTGAGTCGTGCACTCCTTGGAGGACTTTGGCTTTTAAAGAGTCAGGGACAAGAAACTGTTGAGTTGTCATGTTCATTTGTTTGTCTTTCTTAACTCTGTAAATCAGGCCATCTTTAATGACAAGCTTAGGCCAATGTCTCAGCAGGTTTAAAACACCAGGTGACTCACTTGCTCGTTCACGTCTGGTGGGTCTCCTGTGACGCTGCATATAATAGAAAAGTCTGCCCAGCACACCATCCTGACCTTGTAAATTAGCAAGTTCACTCTTTGGCAGCAAGGCAGATTGATCAGTGTCACTGAGTTGCAAGACAGCTGGATCAGTGGCTCTCATCTGACTGAAACCTCCAGACTCATGTGCCTCAAGAACAGCTGACACATCTTGTGATGTTAATGATGTCTGGGAAGTTGGTGAGGGCACCTCAGCATCGTCATCTGTGCATTCAACAACCAACTGACAGTTGGTCGTACAACGAAACGCGTCTTGGACCGTTTTCTCCACCACACCGTTCACCTGGTTAAGTAGTGCGGTATATGGTTCAGTTACAATGCGATGGCTCATGCATGACTGAACAAATGGTTCTCTACTCAAGGCATCAGCGACAACATTTTTGCTACCAGGAACATAGTTCAGATCAAAACTATAGGGAGCGAGCCTGGACACCCACCGCTGTTCACACGCATCTAACCTTGGTTTGGTTAGTATGTACGTTAATGGGTTGTTGTCTGTCCAGACTGTGAAATGACGCCCTTTAAGCCAGTGGCTAAACTTGTCACAGATTGCCCATTTCAGAGCAAGAAATTCCAAGCGATGTGCTGGATAGTTTAGCTGAGAGCGTGAGAGAGTCCTACTGGCAAAAGCCACCGGTCTAGCCACCTTTCCATCAGGAGGAAGCTGTGACAAAACAGCTCCAATGCCATCAAAAGAGGCATCAACTGCAAGGATGAATGGAGCATTAAAATCTGGATGAGCCAAGGTAACACCACTTATCAACTCATTTTTCAAAGTTTTAAATGCTTCCTTGCACTCATCAGTCCAGTCAGATGGGGACAGTTTAACCCGACCCTTTTTAAATTTGGGTTTGTTACCTCGCCCCTTTTTGTTTGTCACTCGTGGCTCAGCTACAAGGCTAAAGAGTGGTTTAGCTTTAACGGAGCACTTCCCAATAAAGTGATGATAATAAAGGACCATCCCAAGAAAGGATCTAATTTTCCTGGCACATGGTGTCTCACCATCAGGCTCCATAAGATCAGTTTCCTGTACCTCACTGATAGCCTGAACTTTACTAGGATCAGTGCTTACACCATCCTCACTTATCACATGACCCAAAAATTTCACTGACCTACGAAGGAAGTGACACTTTTTGGGAGACAGTTTTAAGTTATTTGCAGCCAGACGAGAGAAAACCATCTGGAGCCGATCAAGCGCAACCTGTTCAGATGGGGCAAAGACCATCAGGTCATCCAAATAACATAGCAAGCTAGTGAAATTTTGGTCCCCAAAAATAGACATCATCATCCGCATAAAAGTTGCGGGGCTGTTGGTCAAGCCTTGAGGCATCCTATTGTACTCATGCAGGCCAAAAGGAGACGAAAAGGCAGTAAACCTTTTGTCATCCTCGTGTAGTCTCACATTATAGAACCCTGAAGTCAGGTCCATGGTGGAAAAGAATACATTCCCACCAAGTGCAGCGAGGGCATCTGTTTGATGAGGCAATGGATGCGCGTCTTTAACGGTTCGCGCATTCAACCATCTGAAATCATTGCAGATACGGAGATCTCCATTCGGCTTCACAACCAGAACCAGAGGAGAGGAGTATTCGCTTTGTGATTTACGAATAATTCCCAACTCCTCCATTTCACTCAGAGCAGTGCGCAGTTTTTCATAATGACAAGGCGGAACACGCCTGTATGGTAACCTAAAGGGCTTGTCATCCACCAGACGTATTCTGTGCACAAAATCTGTAGCATCCCCACAGTCCATTTTATGCCGAGAAAAGATGTATTCATACTGCTGAATTATTTGCAGTAACTTATTTTTCCACTCAAGGGAGACTTCACAAGATGAGAAGTCCAAGTCCTGGAGTCCAATGTCACTCAGAATGTGAGACATCTCCTCGTCAGTTACTGGTGTTTCTACAGGGTCTTTGGTGTACTGTGTGTTGGATTGGATGCACTCAGGTTTGGTGAAGTCATGTACAGAAACACAAGTGGACACATCGGCAACTTTTGCATTTCTTCTCAGAGTGAGAAGTTTTTCAGTTGGATTTACAATCTTGACAGGAACACAACCATCAGCATACAATGATGCTACAACTCTCCCCACTAGGATTTGTCTGGGTCTGCACTTGGACTGAGTTGGTTCAATGATGACTGAACATCCAACTAAAGAAACATCAGATGTAGGCAGTTTGGCCCAAACTAAATGTTCAGTTAGAGGCTGGAGAGTAACAGACCTTTTGAGTTTGGCTGTGCCCACTTTGATGGGTTTCATGCCTGGGTCACAGGACATCGAGTCTGACAGCAGAGACATTAAACAGGGCAAATTGTCTTTGTGAATGTCTCTCTGAGAGGAACATTCAGTTGTCTCATCAAAAGAGACTTTCATTCGTGAAATCAGCCATCTGATAGCATTACTGCCCAATATCATTTCATCAGATTGGCCCGGAACCACTAGAACAGGGATCATGACATTAAAGCCAAAAACTGTTAGAGTGAGTTCATACAATGCAGAAGGTGTGACGACATGACCTCCACATCCAACAATAACAAAATCAGCGGCTGGTTTCTTATCCAGGTTCGTGAGATAGTTTGAAAGTTTTGCTTCTGCTTCCTCACTCATGGTGCATGCCATTGATCCACTGTCAACCAAGGCTTTGAGGGAATGTGTGCCTCCAACAGTCACATCCGTGTAGAACAAGCTGTCAGTCTTAGAAAGTCTCTGAGGGGCTTGCACAATCAGTGTCTTTTGTGGTGGAACCTTGCTGCTGTAATTAATGTACAGAGTCTCACAGTCATCATCAGAAGAATCCAAGGTGGGAGTGTCACTAAGAGGATCTGCGCTGTCCTCCCCTCCACGCAGATCTTTCAGTTTTCCTGTTGGTTGTGGGAAGGTAGCTGATCTCTCTGACTGCAGTTTCGACTTGAATGGCCAGGAAGATGACAGAAGAAGCACAGATTGTTCTGTCGGCAGTGCATACGTGCAGTGTGAGAATTATCATTACACACAGAACATGGTATGTCATTCAGTCCTTTAATAGTCGGCAAACGGTTTTTAACAGGTTGCCTTCTGCTGGACTGGGAGTTGCACTGGGCTTGAAGTAGCACTTTCTCCAACATGCCAATCAGTCTTTCCATTGTGGAATTGTCTGGGGCCACACATTGTTGCAGTTCCTGCTTTTGAACAGATGTGGGCACTGTGCAGGCCACTTCAGCTCGGTTCACACTGATTCTGCTTTCTTTCTCAGCAGACCGCAGTCCCTTTTCCATATGATACTCATCCAACACTTCCTGAACATCTTGTGCCGACCATTTTTCTATGGTCTTGGATCTGAAGGTGAGAGCTAAATCTTTACATGGGCAGTATCTGATGAACATGCGAGTGACTTCAACACTTGGATTGTCAAAGGTCTTACCCTGTTCTTTAAGTCGGTTAGCAGCAACATCAGCTGCTCCATTCAATCTTAGCCAATATTCGAATGGATCCTCGTTCTCTCTTGGCCGGGTGGAGTAAAAATCAGCAAGTGGTACGGGAGAGCACTGATCAGACCCAAAATGTTTGCGCAGAAGCGAATAGATGGCTTGTGGATTACGCTGAACATCAATTCCACAGTTGCGTATTCCACACCTCACAACATCCCTCGCTCTGCCTCTAAGATGGATAAGGATCTCCTCAGCCTGGTGTTCTTGCTGCACACCACTCTTTTTTATGTAATTTTTCATCGAGTCCTCCCATTCATCAACTGTAACTGTATCAGAACTCTCCCCCTTAAAAATAGGTGGTTCCTTCACCTGGCTTCTGGAGACGAGTTGGACCTGAGAAAGATCCAGTGAGCCGCATGGGACTTGATGGTTCTCATTTCGAGTTGTTTCAATTACAGTTCCACTTGGGCTGCTTGAGTTCAGGTGTGCCATAACACTATCAGCCAGCTGTTGCCCTATTTGTTGGACAATAGTGCTCATCTGATCCACTAGCCCAGCATTATCAACATGAGAATCTTGGATAGATGTGCTAGAACACTGAGGAGGTTGAATATTAGGACAGGTCTGACCACTGGGTGTAACAGTTTCCCCAGTCACCAATGAGTCATTTACAGTATGTACATCAAGTGATGGACTACCCAATGAAAATGGAACAGGGGTGTTAGAGAACCCTCTACCTCTGCCAATACAGAGTGGAGTCACATTTGATTGTCCAAAATTACTGAAACTCATTTTGACAAAAGTCCAAGAGCATTCAAAAGAAATGTCCTTTCACAAAGATGTACAAACACACTCAGATGCGCTACTTAGACTTCCGTTGCAAATTCAGATGACACAGTGGAGCACCAGCGACGTGAGGATCAGAAGTCACCAGCCCGGTCCGATGTAGTTCTCGACGAGTCACGGCACCATTGTGGCCTATGTGGTTTTGGTGGCTTCTACCGGTGTGGTAATGAACGACAAGGAGCTGCTCAAGTTGGCATCAGCTGTTTCTTTAATTCTCCATCTGCATTTCACAGAACGGGCATGGAGGTAAGGTCAGTCTCTGGCATAAAACAAGCTCCTCGTCAGTGATCCTCATGGCTCTGAGGATTACCCATAATACCATAACCACAATAAAATAATTTAAAATTACAGTGATCGTATAGTGGATTTTGTTTTACAATAAAAGGACAACCAGTGAGTCTCCTTTTTAGAGAAAATAAAGTAACTAATTAAAATGTTCTGAAAAATAAAATAAAATGCTGACATTTTATTTACTGGATGCCATTTTTATGTTTTAGTTTATATAACCTTGCATTTTAGAACAATGCAGAAACATAAATTAACCACATCATTGTATAAAACTGTTAATATAAAACTCAGTGTCATGCTAACCATCTGCTACAGGAGGTTTGGTAAAACATACCTGCATTTCACAGAACGGGCATGGAGGTAAGGTCAGTCTCTGGCATAAAACAAGCTCCTGCAAGGAGGAGCCATAATGTTACCACGTGGGAAATTCCCACTGCACTTTCCCACGAACTAAACATTCTCAAACACGACAAAAACGACATAATAACAGAACTAGCGTGACCCAGACCGAACATATTTCAACAATATGCAAAAACGACAACCACAAACGCACTTCACAAAATGCATTAATAATATTTCTTTAACACATGACAGAGACACGTTACCTCGTCAGTGATCCTCATGGCTCTGAGGATTACCCATAATACCTCGCTCTTTCTAGGGTGAATGCAATACAACTTTTTACCAGCAGATGGTGCATTTTAGCAGGATTTAACCTCAACCATTTTAACTATGTTACAAAGGCACCTCAGTGGGAAGTCTGTGGGAAGGAAAAAGTATGGCAGAAAACGCTGCACAACAAGAAGAGGTGACCGGACCCTGAGGAAGATTGTGGAGAAGGGCCGATTCCAGACCTTGAGGGAAGCAGTGGACTGAGTCTGGAGTAGACACATCCATAGCCACTGTGCACAGGCGTGTGCAGGAAATGGGCTACAGGTGCCGCATTCCCCAGGTCAAAGGTCAAGCCACTTTTGAACCAGAAACAGCAGCAGAAGCGCCTGACCTGGGCTACCGAGAAGCAGCACTGGACTGTTGCTCAGTGGTCCAAAGTACTTTTTTCGGATGAAAGCAAACTTTGCATGTCATTCGGAAATCAAGGTGCCAGACTCTGGAGGAAGACTGGGGAGAAGGAAATGCCAAAATGCCAGAAGTCCAGTGTCAAGTACCCACAGTCAGTGATGGTCTGGGGTGACATGCCAGCTGCTGGTGTTGGTCCACTGGGTTTTATCAAGGGCAGGATCAATGCAGCAGCTATCAGGAGATTCTGGAGCACTTCATGCTCCATCTGGTGAAAAGCTTTATAGAGATGAAGATTTCATTTTTCAGCACGACCTGGCACCTGCTCATAGTGCCAAAACCACTGGCCAATGGTTTACAGACCACAGTATTACTGTGCTCAGTTGGCCTGCCAACTCTCCTGACCTGAACCCCAGAGAGAATCTGTGGGATATTGTGAAGAGAAAGTTGAGAGACACCAGACCCAAAACTCTGGATGAGCTTAAGGCCGCTATTGGAGCATCCTGGGCCTCATAATACCTCAGCAGTGCCACAGGCTGATTGCCTCCATGCCACGCCGCACTGAAGGCTGCAAAAGGATTCCTGACCAAGTATTGAATGCATAACTAACATAAATATTTGAAGGTTGACTTTTTTGGTATTAAAACACTCTTCTTTTATTAGTCGGATGAAATATGCTAATTTTTTGAGACAGGAATTTTGGGTTTTTATGATCTGTATGCCAAAATCATCCAAATTAAAACAATAAAAGACCTGAAATATTTCAGTTGGTGTGAAATGAATCTAAAATATATGACAATTTAATTTTTATCATTACATGATGGAAAATAATGAACTTTATCACAATATGTTAATTTTTTTGAGAAGGACCTGTATACTATTTGTCCATGATCACAGGTGAGGCTCTGCCTCACCTCCCTCCCCTGACCGCACGTCACTGGATATGCCATCTAACATTAAGACACATATTCAGGCCTGTTTTCTTAAATAAAATGTGATATTAATGCCATGTCATTTTTTAAGCTTGTGTACACACATTATGGAAATGTGGTAATGTAAGACAATTTTAAGCAAAAGAATGCCCATCGTCTCCCAGTATAATTGTGTGTTTAACACCAGTGAAGAAACTTTTATGGTATGTTACAATGTAGACCTAAAAATGTAGATGGATCTGTGACGGGGTTCTCTTATGCTTGGACAAACAAAAAATTGACTGCCTAAGGCCAGAGATCGCTTTAGTGAAATTTATTTAACTTTTCTTCAGGTGAACAAAGATGCCAGGTGCAGAATATTTACAAGGACGTCCAGGCAGGTTAAAAACAGACACACAGCAATACCTTCAATAAAAAAAGTCCATCATCTTCCATGTGACTTCTCAGGAGTCTAGCCACAGACTGCCTCCCTGTTCTTCTTCTTCTTCTTCTTTTGGTTTTTACGGCAGCTTGCATCCGTTTATGTTGCATTACTGCCCTCTATTTACTCCTATCAACTACGCCTCAAATTCTCTCAAATAACCCAGTATTCTTTAAAAAACGAAATACCTTCTTTTTCCCCTCACTATTACTCAGCTGAAAGATCACCTTCTCAAATTCCAATTCCCTATTAACACCTAGTTCCCCTTTTAATAATCTTCTTTGGCTTGCATATTTCCCACATTTAATCAAAACGTGTTCCACTGTCTCTACCTCCTCACACCATCTACATAAACCAGTGAGGTGTTTCCCCATCTTAAAAAGATTCCCATTTAAGAAACTATGCCCGGTTCTTATTCTATTTATGATTATCTCTTCCCTCCTGTTTATTCCTCTACTCCTTTCTACTTTGACTGTATTTTGAATCCTAAATAAGTGTCTTCCCTTTATTTCACTTTTCCACATACCTTCCCATATTTCCTTGCTTTCTTTCCAGATTATACTTTTCCCTTCTGATTTGGATAATTTAACTTTCATATTAATATCATCATTTTTGATCGCCTCCTTAGCCAACCTATCTGCTCTTTCATTCCCTGGAACACCTACATGAGCAGGAGTCCACAATAATATAACATTTTTATTTTGTTCACATAACCTATGATGAACCATCATAATCTCATATAAAATATTTTGATGATTTTTTGTACGTCCCTTTCCGATACTTGTTAATGCAGATAGAGAGTCACTACAAACTATTATTTTATTCCTATTACTTTCTTCCACCCACTCTAAAGCTACTAAAATAGCACAAAGTTCTACTGCAAATACACTCAAATAATCAGATGTTCTTTTTGAAATATAAATTTTTAATTCAGGAATCACTACAGCTATACTGGTTGCTTCACTTTGAGGTTCTTTCGACCCATCAGTATAAATTTGCAAATAGTCATTATATTTATTCTGCATATGATTATAAAATTCTTGGTAAATATCTAGCGTGTTCCTTTTCTTAATATGTGTAAGTGATCTGTCTACATTAATATATTGCCAAGTCCATGTAGGTCTCATAGGCCACAATACAGTTGGACTAAATTCCTTACTATGTACATTAAAAATTTTTGCTTTGTCATCCCCAACCCACCCAAAGCTATCAATTTGTTTCTTTCCTCTTTCCCAACACTTTTCTAATACTTTCTTAACCGGATGATCTGAATCATGTCCTTTTAAACTTATCCAATAATTAACCATTAGCTGCTGTCTTCTAATGCATAATGGCATTTCCCCTGACTCTACTTGTAAAGCACAGATTGGTGTCGATTTAACTGCCCCTAAACAAATTCTCATTGCTCTGGCTTGAATAACATCTAACTTTTCTAACCTGGTTTTGGCTGCTGATCCATACACCACACTCCCGTAATCTATTCTTGACCTAATTAGTGACACATATATATTTTTTAGTGAATCAAAACTTGCACCCCATGTCATTCCTGCTAAACACCTCATAATGTTTAAAACTTTTTTACTTTTCTCTACAATATGTTCAATGTGATTTCCCCAAGTTAGTTTCTTATCAAAAACTACCCCCAAAAACCGAAACCAATCAACCCTTTCTAACTCTTTCCCATATAAATACACCTTTTTATCAACCCCTATTTTTTTATTTGTGAAAAACATTACTTTTGTCTTTCCTATAGAAAATTTAAAACCCCATTCTACCCCCCAATTACTCACTTTATCTATTCCTTCCTGGAGTTTAACAGTAAGATGTTCCACATTTCTTCCCCTTTTCCATAATGCTCCATCATCAGCAAACAGTGACTTACCAAAACTGCTAGATAATTCTTTAAAAATGTCATTAATCATGACTGAAAATAGAGTTGGACTTACCACACTTCCTTGAGGGGTTCCATTTTCTACTTTACATAATTCCGAAACATGATATCCTATTTTAACTTGAATATTTCTATCCTGCAAAAAATCCCATATCCAATTAAACATATTACCTCTTACACCTATCTGGTGTAATTTAATCATTAACCCTTCCCTCCATAACATATCATATGCTTTCTCCACATCAAAAAACACAGCAACAACAGTTTCCTTATTAACCTGAGCTTTCCTAATATCATCCTCTAAACATAACATAGGATCTATCGTTCCTCTCCCTCTACGGAAGCCACTCTGATACGGAGCAATTAAATGTTTTGACTCTAAATATTGTGTCAATCTCTCATTCACCATCCTTTCCATCAGTTTACACAAATTAGATGTTAAAGCTATTGGTCTGTAATTTCCAGGGTTGCTATGGTCTTTCCCAGGTTTCTTCAATGGAATAATAATGGCTTCTTTCCACTTACACGGCAATCTCCCCTCCTTCCAAATCTTATTGTATAAAATTAATAATTTATTTAAAACTTCCTCACTTACATGTCTTAGCATAATATAACACACTTCATCTTTACCTGGTGCACTATTCCTAGTTCTTTCTAATGCTCTTTTCAGCTCCCCAATAGAGAAAGGATAATTTATCAGATCATTATCATTCTCCTTTCTTCTTAAGATTCCATCATTTTCCTTTCTAGTTCTCTCCCTTCCCTTTATTTCATTAACTGATAAGTTTTCCCCACTATGTATCTCCACAAATGTTCTCACTAGCATATCAGCCTTTTCCTTGTCAGTTACAGCTACTATATCATTTTTATTTAATATAGGATAACTCCATTCCCTTCTATCTCCTCCCATTTTTTTGATCATCCCCCAAACATCCCCTAACTTTGTACTATTGCCAATTGTGTCACAGAAACCTCTCCAAAATTCTCTTTTTGTGCTTCTTATTGTTCTCCTTACTTTTGCTTGAGACTTTTTATATTCAATTAAATGTTGAAAATTATGAGACCTCTTAACCAATTTAAATGCTTTATTTCTTTCTCTAACTGCTTTCCTACACTCTTCATTCCACCATGGAACGACCTTTCTCCTACTTTTCCCCGATGTTTTTGGAATAGTCGCCTCACCAGCCGCTAAAATACCCTGACTAATCTCTCGGTTCATACTTTCAATACTCTGATTATTTTGAACATTTGAAATTTTCCTATCACATAATTTATAAAATTCCTCCCAATTTGCTTTCTCAAATATCCACTTTCCTCCCATCATTTCAGTATTATGCACCTGGCCCACCCTTATTTTACTAATTATAATGTAGTGATCACTACCAAATGACTTATTTTTAACTTGCCAATCACATAATGGAGCTAAACAGCTAGAAACAAATGTCAAATCTAATACAGATTCCTTACCTGAATTTATATCAATTCTTGTTTTCTTACCATTATTCAAGCAAACCAGATTATTCCTATCTAGAAATTCTTCTAAAATGTCCCCATTACAATCTACTTTTCCACTACCCCATAATGAATGATGTGCATTAAAATCTCCACACCAAATAACATTTCCTTTCATTTCTATCTCGTCAAGTTTACTTAACTCGAGCTTTTTACAAGGATTGTAAAAATTAAGAATCAACATTACCTTCTCTTCCACCCATATTTCAGTTGCAAGATATTCTAAATCTCCTTTTCTACCAATAATTTTATACGGAATACCTTCCTTAATCAGAGTAAGACACCCTCCCCCATTACCTTCCTCTCTATCATATCTAACTGCAATATACCCATTTACTTTGAAATCCAACCAAGGCCTCAGCCATGTTTCCTGTATACAAATTATGTCAGGTTTCCCTTTTAATTCATAAATATACTGTTTAAAATCTTGCCCATTTGACAAAAGACTCCTCGCATTCCATTGTAAGATTGAGACTATCCTTCTTGACTTGCTTGGCTACACAGCTCTCCCCTTATGTCTTCCCACCTAATATTCTTTAAGTCTAAGCTATGGCATGCTGCCTTCACAATAATCTGAATCCTTTCCGTTTTTGATTTAACGTCCGATGTTGCATTTATAACTCCTGCGATAAAAGTCACCATTTTCTTTTTTTCCTGTTCTATTTTCATTTCAACCATTTCCATAACTTTTGAGATTATTTGCTTTTCTCCTGTTAGAGATTTCCCATTTTGTTTCTCTTTCTCAACTACTTTACACGCTTCTGCATATGTTACTTTCTGTGCTACTTTTGTTTTCTGTACAATTGTTTGTTGTTTCATTACTTCGCATCCCCAAAAGGCTACACTGTGCTCCCCTCCACAACTACAGCACTTTGGTTTGACTCCAACTCCACATTTACCATATTCATGATCTCCAGAACATCGGGCACATCTCCTTTTTCCTTTACACATTTTTGCAATATGTCCAAATTCTTGACAGTTGAAGCACCTCACTGGTTTTGGCATGTATTCCCTGACACTAAATCTTATCAAGCCAAAGAAAACCTCCCTTGGCATTTCTTTTGTTTCAAATTCCAACAACACCGTTTCTGTTTCAATCTTCTCTGCACCCCTTGTCATTCTCCGTGCTCCTTTTATTTCCTTATTTCTTTCTTTTAAATTCTCAACTAAGTCCTTCATGTTAACACTCAACGGTACTCCTGTGATAATTCCTTTGCTTTCATTATTTCTTTTTTCACCCACTTTCACAACTGCTCTAATTTTGACTTTACACAACCCTCCAAGCTTTTTTGCCTTTTCAACTTGCCCTTCTGAATTACATCCAATCAAAAGATTTCCATCTCTCAGTATCTTAGCGTGTTTAATTTCCCCAATATGTGCTTTAAGTGCTTTCGTTAGTTTAAGTGGATCAATCTTCTTGACTCCTTCTCCTTCATCAAATCTTATTATAATGTTCAGGTTTAGTCTTTTTGGCGCTTCTTTTCCTTCCTCAGTTCCTTCATTATCGGTGTCTTCAGTGCTTTCCTCATTTCCTTTTTTCCTCGTTCTTTCAGCAGGACGCTGCTTCTTTCCATCCTTTCCCACCATTTCCCACTCTTTATCTTCATTCTGTCCACTCCTGACTTTCTCATCACTACAATCCATACTATAACAGTCACTTCTTTCTAAAGCCATCGTTGTCATGTTCCGACTTAAGTCGCATTTACCACCACGAGCTGCCCCTCTAGCCAGGCAGCTAGAAGTTGTCAAGTTTGTTCAACGTCCTCTCTCTTCCGCCTCCGTTCGGCCCTCGACCCTCCAGCACCCCGGTCAGTCTACGAACCAAATCCCGCTCTCCGTGCACTGCCTCCCTGTGGCGCAGAGCCCTGCTTTTAAAGCCACAGGCTCCGCCCACAGAAAGACCAATCAAGCAAACAAAAACAATTAAACAATTACTTCTAACTCAAATTAACTCTTAAAGGATACAAAACAATAATAATGATAATAATAATAAGAAAAATAAATAAATAAACTTGTAATAAAAAAATACAATAATCAATTTAATAGAGAACACTCAGTATGCTCCGATGACGTCATCACATGACTCCCCTTGCGCGCCACAACCGGAAATAACCCTGCTTGAAAACAAAACCGGGACAATGTTTGGAAGTGAAAACAGGTCAGGATGGATGCTAACTGAAGCAGGAACACCGCGTGTGCACCCACGATGAACCGCGTCAGTTTAAGCTGCAACAGAAGTTAGCGATCGTGTACGTTTGTGTGTATGCGTGTGGGCATGTTGACACGGACTCATAATGAAGTCCCGGCTCGTGACGGCTCCTCCGTCACAGGATCAATATTGATTCCTTAACTTTAATATTAAATCAAAACAAATGTGCATGTAGATCCATTAATGCGGAATGTGGACATTGATTCCTAACTGATTTAATATAAAAACCCAAATGTGCATCTAGATCCACATTCAGATGGTTTAAACATAGTGTCAGTTATGGTGGAAACCCTAATGTTGATTCAACGTGTAAGTGACTGACTACTTTCAATTTCATTTCAATGTTAGGCTTCAACATGGATTCAATGTTTCTGCCTGACATTGATTCAGTGTTTCACTCATATTTTGCTGTCAGTGAAGTTACTCACTGTGGGTAGAAAATCAATTTTACTCAAGAGTAGCAATACCTCATAAAATTACTCAAGTAAAAGTAAAAAGCACAGCGTAGTAAAAATAGCTACTCCAAAGAGTAAATTTTTTCAAAAAAGTTACTCAAGTAACCGTAACTAATTATTTTCCATCTCTGCACATAAATCACCCAGCAGGTTTTATACAGGGGCTCCTTAGATCCAAGCTGTGCTGGTTGTTGAAAACTTTGTAGTTTGTTTCTCAGCTCCGTTCCCTTTATGTCGATATGAAAACCTGCAGTTAAAAATGTAAGGCAGCGCTACACCGCCCTCTAGTGGAAAGTTGGAAAACAATAGCAGAAAAGCTGTGATCCCTGATGAAATACTTCAATACAATAATATTTTTCACATTTCATGAATCAAAAATATTAGGTGATGACATTCAGAGCTACATAAATAACTTGAAGTTATTTATTTGGCAGTTTTAAAACTATAATATTAGACAATTCAAACAGTGATTTTTTATCAATAGAGCAGCAAGAGACACAATCTTCATCCTTATTTTTTCTTCATTATATTATGCAAGTACTACATGTTAACTGAAATTTAACAATTTAGGTATTTTTCTCTTTTCAGTTTAATTTATTTTTCTTTATAATTTCTTTCTATTAATTTAGGCCCTTAATGTTAATACTGAAATACCTATTTATGAACCTTAGTACCAGTTAATTTATTGATAATGTAGAGTTTAGATTTGTGGCCCGAGTCTGACTCAGACCCAACCTAAAATAGCTTCTGAAGCTAGTTTAATAAGCAATAGACAATAAATCATTAGAATGCCAGATATAATGTTGTGTTAATCTACCTACTATAACCTAAATAGAGAAATTGGTATTCATTAGATTGGAACAAGCACAGTGCACTGTACAATAAATGTGCAGGCAGCTTCAACCTGCTCCGCTCCTATCAATAACACTTCAGATGCAAATCCCAGATGATTTAGATCTGACTCGCCCTGCAGTTACAAGTGAGAAAACTGAGCTGGAAGATGCTAGACAAAAGCTGGAAACAGGAGAAATTGTACTGCTTACTGAAATTATGGACTAAAAACAAAAATGTCAGGGACATTTGCCTGAGAAAACTGTTGCATGTTTTCTCAATTTGTGGATAATGACTGTAATTGTTGCTTTCTGGAGTCGCAAAAACTGAGATATAACTTTTTGTAACCATTTATAATGACAGAAGTCAATGACTTTTTTCCACATCCATTCATAAATCAGGTCTTGTTTTTGCTTTTTGAGTTCTTTAACCTATTTTATGTTAGTAGGATTTATTCAGGCTGCCTTTGCCTGATATTAAAACTTGTTTGTAAGTGTAACAGTAAAGCTAAAACAATACTTTTGTGAAATAAAGGCAACTAGAGAAAAAGAATCCTTCAAACAACAAAGAAAGAGAACAAAACAATAAATTTATAGATTATTCATTCTTTTGATTAAGCTTTATTTGTAATTTTATATTCAGAACAGGGTGACACAAAAGATATCAACAGAACATAAAACAATATAAAACAATCATCACAAACCAAGAATTATTGCAAAAATATTGCAAGTGTATGAAGTGAAAATCATCAGCATAAACCGGGCCCTCATGTATAAAGCTTGTGTACACAAAAAAAAGAGCGGCGCCATATTTTACGCACAAGTCGTCATATATAAAAACGTATTACCTGCTGTGAAAATGTGCAAACAGGTCAGGTTTGTTTATTCTTAAGGTGGACGAAGAAGATAATCATGTATATAAATAGCTGTGCAAAGCTGTGCTGCATAATTGTGGAATGCTTTGGCTCTGATGGAGAACATCGACAATGGAAGGATTCAGCGTTTATTCAGAGACCGTACTCATCTGCTGGGACAGTGGCGCAACTACACATTATTCAGGTGGATGCGAAAACAGAAATCGTCCCCCCACCCCGGAAGGAAGTTTAAAGGAGCGTGGAAAAGATACCACTCTCTGGCACAGTGAATTTTCTGCTATTCAAATTAGCATTACCATTTGAATTAATCAACATTCTCTTTCTTATTTAGCTTTTTCTCTATTTGGAATTTTTTTCTGTAAAATGAGGTGACCTTTTCTTGGCACCTTTTAAATAAATCATATTATTATGAGAACTACTTTTACTTCTAAAGTCAGGGTTATTGGGACATGTGGTGCCACTCTTTCATGTATTTAAACTAATTTACATTTGTATTTATGCTTGGCAGTAGTGTGGGCCAGCAGCTGCGCTCTTTTTCACAAAGTTGGATTTATAAAGAAAAGGTGTGCAGCCAGCCATGCATTCCTGGTTTTATACAGCTGAATTTTCTTTTGAGTGAAAGCTACATACTGTTATACATGAGACCCCATGGTGATTCTAGTATTTACTGTCAATATTTTGCTAAAACAATAATAGAAATGTCCCAGAGATGGTAGCTGAAAGCT
The DNA here is from genome assembly GCF_051168715.1 of Poecilia mexicana. NCBI lineage: Eukaryota > Metazoa > Chordata > Actinopteri > Cyprinodontiformes > Poeciliidae > Poecilia > Poecilia mexicana. Next base: position 19,234,324 of record NW_028263380.1, on the reverse strand, counting down.
TTAAAAGTGATGCAATATTAACATGCAAACATTTGTAATCTAAATTAACAAGAACTTATGCAACAGTTTTTTAAAAACAGGTAGAATATTATGATATTATCATTGCAGGTGAAATAGTCTTAAATGATCGTTCAGGTCTGGCAGCTACTTATTAAATACAATTAAGGTCTAAATTATTCTTACCAGCAGATTTAGATGTACATATGTATAAGCTAATGGCTGATGCTTCTGTCTGTGTTCCTTCTTATCGTTCATCATGACATGAGGACTTAGGTCAGCATGGCAAACATTTTGTATTTGAAATGCAAAATTCTAAATGTTTGCATTTCAAATACAAACAAATTTGTTGCTATGCAAATTACACACCTAGCAACCAGGCCTAGATGTGCAAATTGGAAGTGTGGGTGCTTCTTTACAGATGGGAAGTCAACTGCAAGGAGTGTAGAGTGCATAATGATTTCTATGCATAAATGGTCTAAGCAAAGTATTCTTAGTAAACCTCAGGAGAACTTTCCAAGACCATAAAGAGAACATAAATGTCTTGGCTGAGTTTTAATGATGTGGTGGTAATTTAGCATGAAGGGTTCTTACTCTGCATGGAGATCTTCTTCATTAAATAATACAACAAGTGTCATGTCCTCTCTCCCTTCCTCTTCACGCTCTATACATCCGACTTCAGCTATTGCACTGATACCTGTCATCTCCAGAAGTTCTCAGTTGTCACAGGTGTGGGCTGAATCACCTGCAGTGCAATGTGACAAAGACCAAGGAACTGGTGGAGGATCTGAGGATCATGACATAAGTGACCCGTTACTATCCAGGGAGTCAGTGTGGACATTGTGGACAACTATAAATATCTGGGTGTCCACATTGATAAAAACTGGACTGGGTCAAGAACACTGATGCTGTGTACAGGAAGGGCCAAAGTCGCCTCTACTTTCTGAGGCAGCTGAGATCATTCAACATCTCCCGCACCTTGCTCAGGATGTTTTATGACTCTGTGGTTGTCAGTCCCATCTTGTATGCTGTGGTGTGCTGGGGAAGCAGGCTGAAGGTGGAGGACACCAACAGACTGAACAAACTGATCCGGAAGGCCAGTAACGTCGTTCGAGTTGGACACTCTGACAGCCGTGTCAGACAGAAGGATCCTGTCCAAGATGCAGGCCATCTTGGACAACCAGTCTCATCCACTCCTTGACATGCTGGCCGGATACAGGATACATGTCCACAGAGCTCCACAGAAAGTCATTTCTGCCTGTTGCCATCAGTCTTTACAATGCCCAAGACTGTGCTAACTGATTCAATTTTTTTCTGCACTCATTTATAGGTTATTTATTGATTAATATATTGCATGTTATTTATTTGTTTGTTTCTATCTAGTCATTTTGAACTTATCACAGATATATATATTTTACAAACTTTGTATTTATTACCTCAGATGGAGTAGCTTTCAACAAATAAGCAATTTTCCCTTGGGGACCAATAAATTCTATTCTATTCTATTTTAAAAGAGACATAATCTAGTTTGTAGTTTTCTGCTCTCCACATTTTATGCTTTAAAGTTTTCTTTGAGAAACCTCAACCTCAAAATTACTCTTTAATTTTTCTGTATATTTCTGATGTATCTAAGAGTTGCAAGTTTACAAGATTTAATATTTAATCATGAAAACCTGGGCCCACATTCACAAAGAATCCTAAGATTAAAACTCAGAAGTGTGGAGGGTTTTTAGGAACCCTAAGAATGCACTGTTACCAAATCCCAGGTAAGCGGAAGAAAATGGATGGTAAAAAACCCCAAACATATTCTGTATAAAAGTTACATGCAGTAGCTTTAAGGAAAACATGCTAATATAACAAAATTGTATATTGGTTACTGAACATTAGAGAATCTCCTGGCTATTATGGACAAAGGACTGTAGGACTCGGGGTTTAATATTCTAAATTAAATTTTGTTGTAAGTGTTTTATGTATAAGACAGGTGCGTGGGAGAGTGAGATGACAATTTTCCTCAGGAAAACTCTCAATTCTGCTCCAAGGGATTTCTAAGTTTTCTGTATGTTTGTCTATCTTAACTTCTGTCTTTCATTCATTCAGATTATTTACCCTTCTCTAGAGTGGCGGTACTTCAGCAATCACTACAATACACAAACTTCTTGAGTAGCATATAAAGATCTGAAGCTTTGCCAATTATCAAAGGCAAAAGACTTTCAGCCTCCTTTCTGGCTTGTGATTCAATCACAGACTGCAGCAGGGACATGGATTTTTGAAATTCTTTTCTCCACATTTCCATAAGGTTTTTCTCAAACTCTCTCTCCTCCTTTCTCTCCTCTTTCTCCCTCTTCCTCTCTTCCTCTCTCTCCTCTTTCTCCCTCTTCCTCTCATCCTCTCTCTCCTCTTTCTCCCTCTTCCTCTCATCCTCTCTCTCCTCTTTCTCCCTCTTCCTCTCATCCTCTCTCTCCTCTTTCTCCCTCTTCCTCTCTTCCTCTCTCTCCTCTTTCTCCCTCTTCCTCTCATCCTCTCTCTCCTCTTTCTCCCTCTTCCTCTCATCCTCTCTCTCCTCTTTATCCCTCTTCCTCTCATCCTCTCTCTCCTCTTTCTCCCTCTTCCTCTCATCCTCTCTCTCCTCTTTCTCCCTCTTCCACTCCTCCTCTCTCTCCTTCTTCTCTCTCTCTCTCTCAACCTGGAATTGCGCCCTCATTTTCTCCATCTCTTTCTCATACTTTTCTTGTATTTTTCTCTCCAATTCTTCTTTCTCTTTGCGTATTTTCTCTTCTTTCTCCTTCAGGATTCGTTGTTTCTCCTCCTCAACTGCCCTCTCAGCCTCTTGGAACATCTCATTGGTGTAGTGACTTCCTCCATTCCTGTCAACAATGGTTCTGATCTTCTCCAGCAGCTCAGTGACCTGAGGTTTCTTATCTTTCAGCTTGTTGTCGAAGACATGATACTGGTTGTTACATCTGGACACCAGATCCTGCAGCTCTGGGCTTTCAGACAAATAATCTTCAATGGTGGTGCCTTCAAGGTCGTCTCCACGGGTAAACAGAACCATGCTGTATCTGTCTGCTGCCTCTCCAAAGACTTTTTGAATCTTTTGCACTGATTGTTTTTCTTCTTCTGTGAATCTGCCGATTGCAACGACCACCAGGAAGATGTGGGGTCCAGGAGCGGCGTAACAGACGCACTGACTCAGATCTTTGGTTGTTTTATCTCCCTCAAATCTGGTGTCAAACATACCTGGAGTATCAATGACAGCAACCTGCTGTCCATCCACATTACTGGAGCCTTTGGAGCAGTCAATGGTCAGGGATTTGGCTCTGCATTTGGACTCAAAGCACTGTCGACCCAGAATGGTGTTTCCAGAAGCGCTCTTCCCAATCCCAGTCTTCCCCACCATCACGATCCTCAGCTCATTGTTGTTTGTAATGTTTGTTTCTGTAAAGAAGAAAGTTTGAATCTGAATTAGAATCATCGTGTTGTTCTCAGAACTACAGCCTCTGTGTATTTGGATGAGAGGAAAAAATATAGTTGAGATTTTAGGAGTGTTTGAGACCCAACTAGTCACCTGTACTAATTGAATCAGCGCCTCCTGAATAGGACTTTTTAAATGAGAACAGAAAACGCAAAGGAGGAGGTGGCGTAGCATATCTTTATAGGAAATACCTGATCTCCAAGCAAATAATTTTGAATAATTATGACTCTTGAATATCTTGGATTTGAAGTAAAAATCCATAAGCGAGCCATGATGCTAATTCTGTACAAACCTCCAAACAATGTGAATCATTTCTTCACTGACTTTAATGAACTTTTATTTGTTACAGCTACACTCTTAGAAATGGCTGTAAATTTACGGTGGAATTCCAGCAGTAACATACTGTTATTCCGAAATACGGTAGGATATTGTCAATTTGATGTCTTCTTCTGTTGTCACAATCAAGACTGATGACTGGCAGTAAACTACAGTAAAATAATTGTACAATACATTTTTGTTCCTAGGAAAGACATTTTACTTGTATTTGCATCTTAGAGAACCAGCATTTAAAGACAATATTAAGCAGAAAGAAAAAAAATACTTTCCATAATAAATCTTTTAGGAAATGAATCGAAATCTGGTTCATGTGCTTCATCCTACATCCAAAGGCCACAAGAAGAATCCAAAACAGCTCATGTCAAACTGTGGACCATGTTCTCAGATATGTGCAGGTATGTGGTTATTCTAATGATCCTACTTTGTAGAAGCACTTTGTTTGATTTTGATTTTGTTTTTTAGTCGCTTCATTGGGATTAACACAGAAAGGGGCACAAAAGCCGGACATGGGAAGATGGTATCCAAAAAGACAGGAAAGACCATTCAAAAGAAAAAGCAGACAGTGAATGTGTAGGTTTCCACCCTCATCAAAAATTTGATGGACTTGGAGTGGCATCTCATTCAGGTTAGGTATTAATGTTCTTTGCAGTACCTTACTCATAATGTGAATGCAGTAGTAAAACTAAATTTACAGTAAAAATACTGGAACCTATAGACACCAGTATTTGAAGGTATATTTACTTTCACCACGATATTTTACGATGGCCGACAAGTACAAACACCTAGCAAACACAAGAAAAACGCATGCAATAAAAAAGAGATCCAAACAACCGAGCAGAAATGTGAGATTTGTACATTTACATTCTCGCCTACAAACATTGTTTAAATCATGTTGTGTCACGGCTGCTAAGAAACATAACGCCGAGGTGGAGGCTAGGCAGCTAGCTGAAGGCTACAGCTTCTCTCTGCAATGCTCTGCCTTCGCAGGACCCCACTTCCGTAGACCGGGTCGTTTCTCAAGCCCATCAAAGAAAAAGCTTGAAAGGATGCAGACCCTGAATTCGGACACAAAGCTCTAGTTGTATGGAACACTTATTTTTATATATTTTTTTGCATCTCTTTTTGTTTGGATCTTTTCTTTGTATTTGTTTTTATCGTGTTTGCTGTGCGTTTGCACCTGTCGGCCACCGTAGTATTTTAACGATTCTGTATTTTAGTTCTGCTGGGGTCCATGTGGTTATGTGTATTTGTTATAAGTTGCATTGGGATCACTGTTATGTGTAGAGTATACTCTAGTACAGTGGTCTCCAACCTTTTTATTACCGTGGACCGGTCAAGACTTAGGAATTTTGTTGCGGCCCGGGGAAGGGATGGTGGGTGGGGGTCAGATAAGGCTTCTGCATGTTGATGTTCCCGCTACAGCCTGAATATTCCCAATTTGGGTTGTCTTGGTCCTTTTTATCGCAGTCTGTGGGGTTTTCCCTGACTGGGAACGAGAATACAACCTATTGAATGTGAGAGGTAGCCAATCAGAAAGCGCGGTGACGTAGGAACACCGGGGAATCCCAAACAGCTGATATATCGAGCAACTGTGAGTCCGGTGGATATCAGAGATATGTGGAAATGTTTATTATTATATGTAAAGGTCATTATTATATATGTTTATGTTTATTCAGTTAAAAATGTTAACTATGAAAAAACATGGTCTCCTCCAAATCATAGTGCAGCAAATAGAGCAGCTGCTCCCGCTGTCTTTTATCTACCGCCTTTTCTTTTTGTTACGTCTTTTATCTCTTAAAATGAGTCCATAAACTATCACTTCTACATCATCATCCGTGTTTGTTTATTCTAAATTCCCGCTATGTTGGGGGTTTTACTGGATTATCCTCTGGAATCGGGATTTTCGTTACTGGAATCGGTTCGTGTTGCTCCTGCCTTGGACACACGAACCGATCGAACCTGTTGTACTTTTATCAGCTCTGTGGTCACAGAGGTTTGGAGAATCGGCCGACAATCCTTAAATCTTGCCGTCTAAACCAGACTTGAGACTCACAAGCTCTACTCATCTCCTCTGGACCACTGCCCAAACGCTCTCTGACTCTGGTCGCTATGGTAACGTTTATATAACCATTCAAAATAAGATAAAAATGTATGGAAGAGGATTAGGGCCACTGGGGAAAAAAATAAAACGACTTTAATCTCAGAACCCTGAGGTTAAAGTCAGAACTGTTTTTATTTATTTTTTTCAGTGGCCCTAATCCTCTTCTGTACAGATGCGCCACAAAAACGAACATTTTACTTTCGTGAAAATTTTAACTCACAATAATGACTAACGGGAGCCCCGAGCTTGTTTCTCTGCAGCGAGTCGGTCCCATCTGGGAGTGATGGGAGACAATGACACCCGAAGTGTTGCTTATATCCACAGCCTGCTTGGTCTCTACGTGGTGAAGCAGTTTGAAGCTTCATTGCCTCATTAGCAGCCCGTCGCCGCATGTTACACAGAGCGGGCCTGTAATGTGGGACTCGCCTGCCGGTCCGGGATGAATCCATTCTCCTGTCTCTTCTCTGGGCCTTTTCTACGGTGGCCGACAGGTGCAAATGTGCAGCAACAGAGAAAACATGCAAACAAAAAAAAAAGATGCGCACAAATGAAATGCAGCAAACATGAAAATAGACGCAAACAAAGAAGAGAGACGCAAACAAAAAAGAATGTAACCACAAATGAAATGCAGCAAACAAAAGAAAAGATGCAAACAAAACGTGCTGAAAACGGAAGTGCTCCAGACCACTAGAGGGAGTCGAACAAAAAACAGCTGTGTCCAAATTCTTCTTCTTCTTCTTTTTTTATGGCGGTTGGCAAACAACTTTTAGGTGCATTACCGCCACCTTCCAGGTTGGAGTATGGGTCAGAAGCTTATAATCTTCCCATAACACCCGTTGTAGAAGCCATTTATCCTTTCTGGTGTTTATCGCCACCAGGGGGCGTATTTTATTTTGAGTTCTGAGTGTCTGATGGGGGATGGGTTATTTAAGGTCAATCATGATTCTGTTCAGGTGTTGTTAATAGGTAGAGGCAAACAGTTTTCTACTGTGCTTGGTTTTGGATGTATGTCGAATTTATGTGGATCTTAAGGAAACCAGTAAGACAATGGACATTGTACTGTAAATAAATGACTTAACTTTATATCAAACGGAAGATCGGCATGCTGAATCTTAATTGAGCGCACGTAAAACCAACGCCTTTCAACAACAACCACCAGTAGCCTAAAATATAGGATTTTAGCCGCTACATTTAGGTAGAAAACTGCCTCGTTCGGAAGATCCACGGATCCTGCTGCATTGGGATTCCACGAAGCCATAAAGTAAAGACACAGAACCAGGCTATTGGAGCCGCCGGACAAGTAACGCCGCACAGAACCAGGCTATTGGAGCCGCTGGACAGTGGCCGTCGTAACCAGGACCGCAGAGGGACAAACGGGACACCTGACGTCGGAACCGGACCCGCAGAGGAACGATCGGGACACCTGTCGTCGGAACCAGAACCGGAGCCGCACGGGAGCGATCCACACCGCACGCTTGGGAACAGAGCTGTATGGATCGAGCTATTGGAGCTACTGAGATTCGTTGCAGCGGACATCGGGACGAAGATCATCAATGCCGGCCAACGCATCATTGGGGTATGTGAGTCAGCGCTGATATCTATGAATGGCCATTATTATTATGTGTGCGCACACATAGGTTCAAACTTAAATCCAATGCATTGGTAGCAGACTGAAGACTGCTTAAAGCAAAGAGAGCTCTCTATAAATAAACAATCTACAATTTGCAAATAAATAAATAAACTTATAAACTGTCTGCTATTCTTATAAACTGTCGGCCATTATGGCAGAAGAGGAAAACGTTGATCTGGATCAGGAGGGTACAAATAACATTGTGGGTCAAGAGGCAAATCCTCAATGGGAGTCTGAAAAAAGACAGGTGAAATTAACAGCCAAGGCTTTGTTGGTGAAAATCAGTAACTTAGAAAGTGAAAGAAAAACAAAGTTAAATAAGCTCACAAAGTTAAGACAAACTATTACAGTGTTGAAAAATGACAAAGGGTGTGTGAATGACATTAAGGGAGAATTTAAAAGGTTTTTGGGTTTGTCTGAAGAAACGCAAAAGGTACACCAGGTTTTGTTGGGTTTATTGCCTGTGGATGAAGCACAGAAGCATGATGTATGGTTTCAAGCTAAAATGTTGAATGTTCATGATTTTGTTGCTGCTACTCATAAATGGTTGACTGAGGCACAAGGTTGCTCAACTGGTGTGCCTGATGATATGAAAGAAAATGAGAGTAAAAATAATAAGGAAGCTGAACCAAATGCTGTCAGTGGTGGCATGATGGAGGAGGAGCTGCAGATTGAACCTCATGACAGCATTTCAAATGTTTCTGTAAGATCTTCTAGAAAAACTGGGAGTCAAAGGGGTTCTTCTGTAACAACCAGCAGATCGTCAACGCTTTCTGAACAAATGAAAGCAGAAGCAGAAAGGGCTGCACTCCTGGCATGTGCAGCTGCTTTAAAGGAGAAGCACGCATTGGAGGAACAGAAAAGAAAGGAACAACTTGAGATGGACACTAAAATAGCTGCTGCTAATGCCAAGCTAATGGTGCTAGAGGGCTGCACTAAAGGCAGCATTACATCCAACCATTCTGATGGAATGGATTCATATGTTAGAAAAGGTGCTAGACCCAAGATCAAACCGACTTTACTCCTTCCTCAAGCTTCACAATTAGTTACAAAACCTGCAAAGAAGCTTCAACAAGATGTTGGACTCGAGGTCGGGTCAGATCTAAACACAGCCTATGAAAAGCATGTTCCACCTGAGGTGGACAACACTGTTTTCAATACTTTGGTGTCACAAACAGCTCCCTCTGTTGTTCAAACTTCTAAAGCTTCTATTTTATCCGATCCCAATGTTACCACTCAAAAAAGTCTGCTTCCATCAAATCAAAATCAACCTGCTGGAGATCTCTACAACGTGTTGAAACAACAGAATGACATAACGGCTCTTCTGGTTCAAATGCAATCAAGCCAGTTGCTGCCACATCGAGAAATTCCCATCTATGATGGAGATCCTTTGCAGTTCAACTCATTTATGAAAGCCTTTGAACGTTGTGTGGAAGCAAAGACCAGTTCTAAAGGAGACTGTTTGTACTACCTTGAACAGTACACTAGAGGGCAACCAAGAGACCTCATACGCAGCTGCTTTCACATGACTGCAGAAAGAGGATATGCTGTAGCCAAGCAACTCCTCAAAGAACATTTTGGCAATGAATTTAATATTACTGCAGCCTACATGGAGAAGGTCACTGCTTGGCCCAACATTAAAGGTGAAGATGCAAAAGCATTAAAGGCGTTTGGACTGTTCCTTCGTGAATGCTGCAATGCAATGGAGGAACTGCAGTATTTGGATGAGTTAAGCATGCCAGCTAACATGAAAATCTTGGTTCAAAAGTTTCCTTTTAAACTAAGAGAAAAATGGAGAACAAAAGCAAATGAGATTTTTGAGAGAACAAGTCAAAGAGCATGTTTCAGAGATATTGTTGCCTTTATTGAACACCAGATTAGAATAATCTCAGATCCAGTTTTTGGAGATATACAGGCTTTGCAACCTGCTAGGGGGATCATAAGACCTAGCAAACCTCAAATAAAGTCACAGTTTAAAAGAAACAGTTTTGTCACCCATGTTTCTGTTAATGATGACGGTAACATGCCTTCTCTCAAAAATGAAGTAACTGTTGTTGACAAATCAAATTATTTATCCTGTCTGTATTGTACACAGGATGGACATGTATTGGAACAGTGTTGGCAATTAGAAAAGAGGTCACACAGGGAAAAACTAGACTTTCTAAAAGATAAAGGTTTGTGTTTTGGTTGTTTGAATACAGGACATTTAAGCAAGAACTGTGTTAAACGCATAACGTGCAAACACTGTAACCAAAAGCATCCCAGCTTTTTGCACATTGGACAGAAGGAAAGACTCCATCAGAAGGAGTTGGATCAGGCAGCAAAGGGCTGTAAAACCTCCTCTACTTGTGGTCATACTGGGGCTGGCCACCATAGAGGGATTCTTCCTATCCTGCCTGTGAAAGTGAAAAGTTCAAAGGGAACTAATATCATTAAAACATACGTTTTTCTGGATCCTGGGAGCACCGATACATTCTGCTCTGAAAGACTTCTTAATGAACTTGATATTCAAGGTCGAAAGACTCAGATTCATCTCCGGACAATGTGTCAGAGTAAAACAATGACAACTTCAATCATTAAAGGGCTGGAGATTTCAGAAATAAATGGAAGCCATTTCTATCAGCTTCCCATTGTGTTTACACAAAGGGAAATGCCAGTCTCCACCAACAACAACATCATCAGTGAGGAAGAACTGTCTAAATGGTCATACTTAAAGGACATCAACTTTCCTCGCATACATGCTGGTGTAGATCTACTGGTGGGAACCAATGCATCTAAACTAATGGAACCTTGGGAGGTGGTTAATAGTCAGGGTGAAGGGCCCTATGCAATCAGAAGTCTCCTAGGATGGGTTGTAAATGCTTCAGCAGAAGATTACAATGATTTTGAAAATGATTACCCTTCAGTTCATGTCAACAGAACTACAGTTGATAAAATTGAAGAGCTTCTGATCAGTCAATACAACTATGACTTTATTGAAAAGTCCTTTACAGAACAAGAGGAAATGTCAAGAGAGGAACAAAAGTTCCTAGACATAATGGATCGCTCTGCACAAGTGGAGAATGGACATTACAAACTGAAACTGCCTTTCAAAAGGGAAGAACTCTTCATGCCAAACAACATTTCTGTTGCCCTGCGGCGCATACATGGGTTGAAAAGAAAATTTAAGAACAAAGGTTTCCATAAAGAGTACACAAACTTCATGACTAATGCCATTGATAGTGGACATGCAGAAAGGGTTCCACAGCATCAGCTGACAACAGCAAAAGGCAAGGTGTGGTATATACCCCATCATGGTGTATACCATCCACAAAAACATAAGCTGCGTGTACAACCCCTGGCAAAAAGTATGGAATCACCAGTGTTGGATGAGCAGTCATTCAGACATTTCATGCTGTAAAACAAACTCTGATCAAAAACATGACACAATATTAAGGTCATTCCAAAGTGCAACTTGTTGGCTTTCAGGAACACTCAAAGAAATGAAGAGAAAACATTGTGGAAGTCAGTGAATGATACTTTTATTGACCAAACACAGGGAAATAAATATGGAATCACTCAATTCTGAGGAAAAAAGTATGGAATCATGAAAAACACATAAACAAAAGACCATTCAAAATACATCACTAGTATTTAGTTGCACCATCTTTGGCTTTTATAACAGCTTTTAGTCTCTGAGGCATGGACTTGATGAGGGACAAACAGTATTTGGTGCCTACTCTCTTTGATAGCAGTTGCCAGATCAGCTTTGCAGGTTGGAGCCTTCTTGTGGAACATTTTTTTCAATCTCCACCACAGGTTTTCTATTGGGTTGAGATCTGGACTATTTGCAGGCCATGACATCGACTGAATGTGTCTTTCTTCAAGGAATGCCTTCACTGTTTTTGCCCTATGGCACGATGCATTGTCATCTTGGAAAATCATTTCATCATCTCCAAACATCTGTTCAATTGAAGGGATGAGAAAACTGTCCAAAATGTCAATGTAAACTTGTGCATTGATAGAATTAACCACAGTCATCTCCCCAGTGCCTTTGCCTGACATGCAGCCCCATATCATCAAGGACTGTGGAAATTTGGTTGTTTTCTTCAGGCAGGCCTCTTCATAAATCTCACTGGAACGGCACCAAACAAAAGTTCCAGCATCATCACCTTGTCCATTGCAGATTCTTGACTCATCACTGAAGACAACTTTCATCCAGTCATCCACAGTCCATGATTGCCTCTCCTTAGCCCATCGGAATCTTGTTCTTTTATGGTTAGGTGTCAATGCTGGTTTTCATTTAGCTTTCCTGTATTGAAATCCCACCTCCTTTAGGCGATTTCTTACGGTTCGGTCACATACATTGACTCCAGCTTCCTCCCATTTATGCTTCATCTGTTTAGTTGTACTTTTTTGGTTTTCAAGACAAATGACCTTTAGTTGTTTGTCTTGACGCTTTAATGTCTTTCTTGGTCTACCAGTACGCTTGGCTTTAACAACCATTCCATGCTGTTTGTGTTTGGACCATATCTTGGATACAGCTGACTGTGAACAGCCCACATCTTTAGCAACCATGCGTGACGGGTTACCTTCTTCAAGAAGTTTCACAATCCTCTCTTTTGTTTCAAGGGACATTTCTCTTGTTGGAGTCATGGTTCTCGCCACTCCACTTCGTCCAGCAGCCCTCCAAGGTGTCATGACTGCAGGTGTTTTGAACTGCACACTAACGGGCACATCTAATCTGGGGCCAGGTGTCCATTTAGGGAAAGGAAATAGACTGGGTGTGTCCTTTTTTCTACCTCCAATTTGAGTGATTCCATACTTTTTTCCTCAGAATTGAGTGATTCCATATTTATTTCCCTGTGTTTGGTCAATAAAAGTATCATTCACTGACTTCCACAATGTTTTCTCTTCATTTCTTTGAGTGTTCCTGAAAGCCAACAAGTTGCACTTTGGAATGACCTTAATATTGTATCATGTTTTTGATCCGAGTTTGTTTTACAGCATGAAATGTCTGAATGACTGCTCATCCAAGACTGGTGATTCCATACTTTTTGCCAGGGGTTGTAGTGTTTGATTGTGGAGCAGAGTATAAAGGGGTCTCTCTTAACAGTCAGCTTTTACAGGGCCCTAATCTAACTAGCTCATTAGTGGGGGTTCTAGTGAGGTTTCGGCAGGAACATGTGGCATTAATGGCAGACATAAAATCCATGTTCCACCAGGTTAAGGTGGCTGAGGAGCATGTGGACTTTCTACGTTTCATGTGGTGGCCTCAAGGTAATCTAGAACAAGACCTTGAGGAATACCGTATGACTGTCCACTTATTTGGTGCAGTCTCCTCACCGAGCTGTGCTTGCTATGCTCTCAGAAAGACTGCTGAGGATAATCAGTCCAACTTCTCAGCAGATGTTGTACTAACAGTCAACAAAAACTTTTACATGGATGACCTCTTAAAAAGTCTGCCATCATAGGAAAGTGCAGTTACCATGGCCGAAGATCTAATAGCTATTTGCAGCAGAGGAGGGTTTACGCTAACCCAATGGATTAGCAACAGCCGAGAAGTGCTCCAATGTATCCCAGGAGAGCTCAGGTCCCAGACTCTTTGAGTTGAATCTGGACAGTGATGAGCTACCGCTAGACAGAGCACTAGGTTTACAATGGTGCACAGAAACAGACAGTTTTAAGTTCAAGCTGAAGGTCAAAGAAAAGCCTTCCACTAAAAGAGGTATGTTGTCCACCATCAGCTCCATTTATGACCCGCTAGGATTCCTAGCACCTCTCATTCTTCCTGCCAAACTGCTGTTACAAGAGTTATGCAGGATGAAGTGTGGCTGGGATGATCCTATCTGTTCCCCATTCTCTGCCTCTCAAACATCTCATAATATTACTTTTTTTTTTTTTTTAACTTTTTTCCACTATTTTATCTATATGTATTTTCCATGTGAGTTTTTTTTATCAAATCACATACCCAAATATTTAATTTGAGCTTCCCTTTCTATGACATTCTCATACAATTTAAGATTCACATTATTATTAAGCTTCCTATTTGTAAAAACAACAAATTTATATTTGGATGTTGAGAATCTAAATCCCCATTCTAAAGCCCAATGTTCTACCCTATTTAAGGCTTCCTGTATTTTCCTGTTTATAAATTCTGTTTTTCCCCTCTTCCAAATAATGCCATCATCTGCAAATAATGAAACACCAAAAGATTTATCTATGCTATTAAAAATATCAATCATTATAATAAATAGCATAAGACTTATAATACTGCCTTGGGGAGTACCATTTTCAACTTGATATTTTGAACTTATTTCCCCACCTATTTTTACTCTAATAGTTCTTTCAGTTAAGAAATTTTTAATCCACCTATATATTTTACCCCTTATACCTATTTGTTTAATTTTAATCAACAGCCCTTCTTTCCACAGCATGTCATAAGCCTTTTCCACATCCAAGAAGACTGCTATCACACTCTTTTTATTAATCTGGGCCCATCTAATTTCATGTTCTAGACATAATGCTGGATCAATTGTACTTCTGCCTTTTCTAAATCCAAATTGATAAGTTTTAATCTTCTCCTTAGACTCTAAAAAATAAATTAATCTGTTATTTACAATTTTTTCCATAATTTTACCCATCAAGCTGTGTCCAAATTTAGGGTCTGCTTCCTTTAAAATGGGTGTTCAGAAAAGCAGCAATGGCGACAAAATAATTTTTGCTGTATTACACTTAAAATTACACAAAATGATTTTTTACAATGTTTTTGGGCAAGAATGTAGATGTATAGATCTCGAATATCTGCTCGGTTCATCACTAAATCACTTAATTACAATATTGCTCCGACGTTTTCGGACCTGTCTGCTCCCGCTGCATTAACAGCCAGCTCCCCTCGCCTGCTGTCAGCTGGCCAGGCGCTCCAGGTTCGGCACACCGAGAGAGAACGCATGTCTCCTGGCAAATTGTTTTAAAAACTCCCAATAGTGTTCCCCTATGAGTGGAGGTGAAACACAGATATTATAATAGCTGTTATTTTTTTTGGCTCACTAAAGTATTTAATTTATTCCTGAGCAAATGGGTTTGACTGATTAAAGCTAAGCCTTGCTGCATTTCATTTGTTTGCGTCTCTCTTTTTTGTTTGCTGCATTTTATTTGCTTTTTGTTTGTGTCTATTTTTATGTTTGCTGCATTTCATTTATGCGCGGGCCTTTTTTTTGTTTGCATGTTTTCTCTGTTGCTGCGCATTTGCACCTGTCGGCCACCATAAAATTCAGAGTCAAGGCAAGATATTATACTGGATATAATTCCCTCAATTTTTAGGATTAAAAATCATGGTTCTAAGGTTAAATTAGTTTGGATTCCAGCCCACTTTGGTGCGGTAGGAAATGAGTTGGCTGATAGTTTTGCTAAGAGTGCTTCAAAAAAAGAATATTGTTGATTTAAATATTAAAATGAGTTAAGAAAATAAGAGTATATCAAACGAAAATGGTAAGAACAGTGGGATAGAGGAGACAAAGCGAGGTTTTATTATAGTATCCAAAAAAAAGTTGGGAAATTTAGAAAATGTAACATGAATAAAAAGGAAGAAGATATTATATCTAGAATAAAATTTGGACGTACAGGATTAAATGGTACTCTTAAAATAATTAATAAACATAATACAGGTTGTTATTATTGTGGAAAATTAGAAACAGTACAACATATTTTCCTAGAATGCAACAAATATGTACGGGAAAGAGAGGTATTACTCAGAGTTGAGTAGGAATAAAAATGAGCTTGATATTAGAGAACTGTTTCAGAGATCGTCAGGGGATGTAGTCTTTTGTAGTATTTTTAATTTTCTTAGAAGAACTGGTGTTATGAGGAGATTATAAGCGTCTGACCCATACTCCAACCTGGAAGGTGGCGGTAATGCACCTAAAAGTTGTTTGCCAACCACCATAAAAAAAAAAGGAGAGCAGATCCCAGGATGACTCTTACAGATGTATGTTTTCTTGACATTGATCTCGAGGTGGTTTAGAATTATTTCTGATTCCTCAAGTTGATTGTTTCAGGTAACATACTTCTAGAGAGTGACGTACAGAGCGTTGTTGACCAGTTTCACTTAGAGAAGGTAAAGACAGTTTCTCATTATCTGGTTGCTTAAGGTGATTGTCTAATTAGATCTCTTTTGTGTGTAGGTTGGCCTGCTACTGTTTCAGTTTTAATTTTTTGTTTCAGTTTTTGATTTTGTTTCAGTTTCAGCTTTGTTTTAGTTTACTTATTTTTGGAAAGTTCTTGATTAAAAGAACCTTCTTTTTTAGTTTTGTTTAGGGAAAGGGAGTTTCTATTGTAGCCCTCTGGCTTGTTTTAAACAGGGACCTATGCTGTCCCTGAGTCCCAAGCTGTTTTTATTTAGATTGAGGAGACTGGAATGGGGAGTTTTTCTTTTCTTTGCTGTATTCACCAGGGATTTTTGTGTGTGTTTTTGTTGGTGAACACTTAGGTGCATTTAGCTGTATTTGTGTTTTCTTTATTATTCCTCCCCCAAGCAGTCTAATTCTATCTAGTTGAGTTTTAATTATTTTTCAGCTTGAAGGATCCCAGGGCCAGCATAGATTCCCACTTTTAGTGTTGTCACTTTGTGTAATAAAATAAATCGTGACTATTCTTGCTGATGAAACATTTGTGAATTCAATAAACTGTTTGTAATCTGCAGCAGTGCCTCTGTCAATTTTTACAAACTTATTTATGGTCTGGTAAAGAGAGGATCTAAGGCTCTATACCCATAGCAAAAGCTGTACCCAAGGTCACAATATAATATAATACACGTTAAGTCAGGGATGTCCAAAGTTGGTCCTCGAGGGCCGGAGTCCTGCATGTTTTAGTTCTCTCCCTTGTGGTAGTGACAACCTTTTCAGCAGGTCAATGTTCCTTTTGGGCCTCTAACGAGCCATCATTTGATGCAGGTGCGTTAAACCAGGGAGAGAACTAAAACATGCAGGACGCCGGCCCTCCAGGACCGACTTTGGACACCCCTGTGTTAAGTGGCCAGTATGATCAGGTGTTACGTGACCATTGCTCACACTGACATTACACTTTAAACAACAAGAAAAAAGGCTCATTTTGCTGCCGTTTCATTTCCTTGTGATGAAATACAACATTGTGGCTAGAGTAGCTAAGGTTTTAGACAAAGTTAGCAGTAAAATATTAGATGTGTGACTATTCCAGAATTAAAACGACTTGACCAAAAAGATTTGGTTCTATTTATTAAAGTAAACTGACAACAAGATGTTATAAACCAGGGGTCCCCAAACTTTTTCCTGCAAGGGCCACATGACTGTTCCCTCTTCTGGTCGGGGGCGGTCTTAGTTTTTCGAGAAAGAAACCTTAGAAAAGTTTTGTTGACGGGGGGGGGATTGGATTACTGCCGACGACATATTCACGTTTGTAGATAGATTTTTACCCAGAATGCAAATGGAAAAAAACCGTGAGTGAAACGGTGACTGGTACTGACTAGTATATATTCCATTGAGGGAAAGTTAGTTTCATATCTGCTCAAGAACCCCCTGGTGGTTGAAGAAAAATCCACATATATGGAAAAAAAAAACGCTGAATGCTCTCTGGTATTGTTCAGGGGGCTGGACCAAATGAGGAGGCGGGCCAGATCCGGTATTGTTCAGGGGGCCAGACCAAATGAGGGGCCCGCAGGCCGTAGCTTGGGGACCCCTGTTATAAACAAACGATGTTCATGGCAACATTCACAATAGGCCATTTACCTCATTCAATCAGAGTTTCTGGCTGCTGCCTGTACCAGGGGTGCCCAAAGTCAGTCAAGGGCCAGCATCCTGCATGTTTTAGTTCTCTCCGTAGTTTAGCACATCTGGATCCAATGATGGCTCATTAGAAGGCCTAAGCAGAACTCTGACTTGCTGAGGAGGTTACTATCACTAGGGAGAGAACTAAAACATGTAGGATGCCGACCCTCGAGGACCGACTTTGGGCACCCCTGCTGTAAGCACTCTGAGCTGTTCAGAGGGGGGAGGAGGGAGAAAGCACTGTGCTGTGGTGCGCCTTCAAAATAAAAGGACGTGAGCGGAAAATTTCAAAATCAAATATTTTTCGCAACTGCAGTGAACTTATTGGGTGGGGCAAATGTGCCTATCTCCATTATTGGGGGGGGGGACACATCCTGGTTCCTATGCCTATGGCTCCCACTGGCTCAGGTTATAACAGGAAATGAGATCAGCAACCATAACTATGCAGATGATGTATTACATCTACATCACGATGTCACCAGGTGACTCTGAACCCATCCAATCACTGAACAGATGCTTGGAACAGATAAATGTGTGGATGTGCCAAAACTTTCTCCAGCTGAACAGAAACAAAACTGAAGTTACTTTTTTTGACCCAAAGCATAAATGGTACGCTGCCACTTTAAGGCCAATTTCAGCTGCTGCATATAAGCAAGCCTTCACCTGTCATGAGGCTGCTTGCGTCTTGACGTCAACTCAATCTGCTTCCTTTGTTTGCACCTTTCTGAGTAAGCGTGGCTGTTTTGTTTGTCAGCTTTAATAGACCAGTTAGCATTAATAACTACTGTTTAGCCTCCTTTGCTGCACCTCCAATATCTGGACCGATCTGTCCATTCATTTGTTTGCTGACAGGAAGGAAAGGGCTTAGCGTGGCTAGGTAACATCCATTCATCCATTTTCTTCCGCTTATCCGGGGTCGGGTCGTGGGGGCAGCAGCTTCAGAAGGGAGGCCCAGACTTCCCTCTCCCCAGCCACTTCTTCCAGCTCCTCCGGGGGAAACCCCAAGGCGTTCCCAGGTCAGCCGAGAGACATAGTCCCTCCAGCGTGTCCTGGGTCTTCCCTGGGGCCTCCTCCCGGTGGGTCTTGCCCGGAACACCTCACCAGGGAGGCGTCCAGGAGGCATCCTTACCAGATGCCCGAGCCACCTCGACTGGCTCCTCTTGACGTGGAGGAGCAGCGGCTCTACTCTGAGTCCCTCCCGGATGACCGAGCTTCTCACCCCATCTCTAAAGGAGAGCCCAGCCACCCTACGGAGGAAACCCATTTCGGCCGCTTGTATCCGGGACCTCGTTCTTTCGGTCATGACCCAAAGCTCATGACCATAGATGAGGGTGGGATCGTAGATCGACCGGTAAATCGAGAGCTTCGCTTTTTGACTCGGCTCTCTCCTCACCACGACGGATCGGTACAGCGCCAGTTTCACTGCAGATGCTGCCCCAATCCGCCTGTCGATCTCCCGCTCCCCTCTTCCCCCATTCGTGAACAAGATCCCCAGATACTTAAACTCCACTTGAGGCAGGACAACCCCCCTGACACGGAGAAGGCACTCTACCCTTTTCCGGCTCAAGACCATGGCCTCGGATTTGGAGGCACTGAGCCTCATCCCGGCCGCGAACCGCTCCAGCGAGAGCTGCAGATCACGATCTGAATAGGTAACATTTACCCCATGTAAACAAAACCTTCACATAGCATTTTCTTACAGTTGCACTGCATCTAGGCGGAATTGGGGATCTGGTTATTTGGCAGTGCAGTCATTTATCAGGTCACAGGTAAGCAGCTGCTGCAAGTTATGTTTTTGTTAGCAGTTGTATTAATAATTTGCTCTATTCTTTTTAGCCTTCTGATGACTCATCAGCATTGTACCTGGAGTGATACTCGCTGCTGTTTTGCCTACTTATAAATTGTTTTAAAAGACCAACCTGAACTTTCCCTGATGCCGGGAGCATTGATGGCAATACTAAGGGGATAAAGTGCAACATTGTAGTGCTATTGTACCACTGTTTTACTAGTATTGTTTCATTTTTTGTCTTTCTTTTAGGGACTGAGGCTTCTGTGGTGGCGGTGGTGACCCCTGGTGGTGGTGTCTTATGTGTTTTGTTGGAGCACCTTTTTCTTTCTTTGTTTGCTGTGTTTTTGTAGTGTCCAGGGTGGTCCCTTTTTCTGCACTGGATGTTGCCCCTTCCCTCACTACTTCCCCCTTTGGTAAGCCTCAGTTTCCTTTGAAATGTAAATATTTTATTATAATAAATCTTGTCAAATGTATTCACTGTTTTAACCAGTGACGTGCGGTCAGGGGAGGGAGGTGAGGGTAATCATGGAAAAATAATATATAATAATAAAATCATTTATATTGCTCTTTTCACCCTGTGGTTTGTAGCTTAACCAATTCTGATTAGTTTTTTCTTAAAAATTGCTGAATTTTTGCATTTTCCCATTCAAATACTCGGAAGCGAAGCCGGTGAGGCAGCAGCGAGCTGAGCCTCACCTGGGATTGCGCAACCTCTCGCTAACTGCACTGGCTGCCATTCTATGAGAGCATGCTCGTCCTGTCTGTACGCCAGCAATAAAATGGCTAAAAAGCATTTAATATATGGACTGATTTTCCATAATTTCGCTTATGTTTACTGTTTTTTGTCACCATCGTGTTTTGTGTGCCGAGGAGCGATCAGAAACGGCAGAAAACAGACTCCAGGGGAGGCAGGCAGTTCTCCTGCCTCATGGCAGGGGGCGCTCATGATCCCAGATTCTGCTTTTGTGACTGCACAACTGCAGAGTAAGACACAGTGAGCTAGCCACGGAGCTAGCCATACAGTAAATAAGTAAAGTAAAGCGATATATTTGTTTTCTTCTCTCTTCCGACGTCAACATGAAAGACTACATTTCTACAGTTAAACAGTTTTCTAAAGTGGATTTTCAATTGAAGCAGGAGATAATAACTAAAGGAAGACCAACACCGGACTGAAAGTTTTGCTTCGAGACAGTTTGATGATTCTCAGACGGAGTAGAAAAGTCATGCCGAGGATAGACTTGGCTTTGGATGAACGGATATTTTTGTGGAGAATTAGCGGTGCAAGGATTTCATTGATAAGTAAAGGTAAGACAGCAATAAGAGATTTTTGTTTCGTTTTTTTTAATGAAATGTGCGTTTTGTGGGCTACAGTTTATGTCTAAATAATTCAGTAAAGTAGAAGCAGTAGCTAATCTACCACAGCAATTATTTATTAATAAAACAGTAAGCCTAAAACGTACTACAACATACTAACATACGTAGATCCCTCACGGAGCGCTGAGTCGTACGTAAAAGCGTCCGCCATCTTCTATGTGGCAGCAGGGTGATCGGAGTCCTGTGCTGTGTGTACTTATTTCAACCGTTTTACGAAACAAACTGGATTCATCCTCATTACCTTCCCCAGGTAAGGATGAAAGATCAGAATTACTTGACTTTGCAGCCAGAAATTCGCTTCTAAACAACCGGAAAGTATTTCCTATGTAGCTTAATTGGCCCTAAATAACCGCTAATTGTTAGCATAGCAGCTAAAGTTTTCATACTGTTTTCTAATGAGAGAGAGCCGATATAAAACCGCTGTTAGAGGAGAAGTTCATTAAAAACCAGAGGATTTTGTGAGGAAAGATCAGTCAGGATCAGAGCTGGAGCTGCTGGCCCGCCCCATGAGGGGTCTATGTATTAATGTCTATGCATACTAAGGCCCCGTTTACATGACAACGATTTCGGGGGAAAACGGAAGAGTTTTGTAGTGTGCATTTACACGAAACCACCGAATGTTTTCTCTGACAACGGCACAGATTGAAAACGGGTTCCAGAGTGCGATGTTTCTGAAACGTACCGATGTCCGTTGTCGTGTAAACAGAGAAAACGGATCTTCCAGAGAATCCCCAGCTCATGCATAGTATGACGCAAAACATAGCTGCTTCTTACAATCCACAGAAGAAGAAGAAACTACTCACAATGCTGGTGTTACTGTTTCCCCATAGACATCAATACATAGACGCCTCATGGAGCGCTGAGTCATACATAACGTAATGCACGTAATGATCTGGTACAGTTAGTTAGTGGGGGATATTACTCATCACATAACTGTTTCTGTTACTGATGATGATTCAATCCTACCAGCATTTGAGCAATTTTTAAGTGAGCTGGTTCAATCTAGTGCAGAGCTGCCTTCAGAAAGTAACTTAGAGCTGGTTCTTCAGATAGTCAAGAATCCTAAAGGAGGTACAAAACGCAAGGCTGAAAAAACATTGGAATGTGAATTGATTCATAAGAAAAGGCGCCACCTGTACATTGTACAAAATACTGGTAATCAGTTGTGTTTTGCAATGTCTCGCACATGTCACTCATCCTGAATTTACAGATAATAATCGCTTGTACAGGCTAGACAGTGGCAGCAACAGGCAGGCTTATCTTAACATTACATTCAGCGACATTGCTAAGTTTGAAAACATTGTACAAAGAAAAATTGTGGTGTTTCATCAAACCTCAAAGAATGGGGCTTTGTCTGAATTTGAGACCGATTTTCAAAATCGTACAAATCTCTGCTTTCTCCTACTCCATCATAAACACTACTATGGAATTAAGAATCTCACAGGTTTTACCGGCTCTAAGTATATTTGCCAATTTTGTTACAACGGTTACAATAATGCTAACACTCACCACTGTCAGGGTTACTGCAGTGTTTGCTGCAGCGACAGCTGTACACATTTGCAGTACAATCCAGTACCTTGTAAAGATTGTAATAGAATCTGTCGAAACTCAACATGTTATGATAGACACAAAGAACCTCGCAACAGACCTCGTGCTGAAATGCTTGTGAGTGAATGTGAGATGATCAAATTTTGTTCTACATGTAAAAGGTTATATCACAAACCCATGACCAAGGAGAAAACCTTCCATGTATGCGAATCAAAATGTGGGATCTGCGGAGAAAAAAATCTACCACCTGGTACAGACGTAACTCTAAACGATCATCCGTGCTACATTCAGACTGCTACTGTCGATGACAAACTTCATGACAAACTTGTGTTCTACGATTTTGAAAGCTATTTTGATCTGAGCGGTGCACATATTCCGTTTCTAGTCTGTTCCAAAACAGTGAAAGATGTTGAATGGCATGCTTACGGCTTGGGTTGCGCGCAACAATTTCTTCTGCATTTCAGAAGACTGTTGTACAAGGGTTACACCTTCATTGCACATAATGCACGATAGTTACCTACTCTTGCATGCTATGGTGCAGTTGGGCATAAAACCATATCCAATCATGCAGGGAGGGAAAGTGCTCTGTTTTACAGACCCTGACTACAAGTTAAAATTTATTGACAGCCTGTCATTTCTAACTATGAAACTGAGCGCCATGCCAAAAGCATTAGGTTTCCCCGATCATTCCAAGGGTTACTTCCCCCATCTGTTTTCCTCATAACAACGTCTCAAGTACGTGGGGGAGTTTCTTCCTTTAGATTGTTACGGTGTCAAACTTATGACTCCTAGTGAGCAGCAGAAAATTACCGATTGGTTCAGAGAAGATTCAAAAGGCATTTTTGACTTTCAGAAAGAATCTGTCCATTCTTTTCCGGGGCTGTGTTAAATTCAGAGAGGAATTCTTCAGAGAGACAAATGTGGACCCCTTCAAAAGCGTGACAATTGCTTCTGCATATATGCAAGTTTTTGTGAGCAATTTTCTTCCAGAAAAAAGTTTGGCCATCCCATCAGTTGTAGAATAAAGGCGCGGGTCCAAAACTTTCTCTAATGCATCCATCCAGTGGCTAGAATGGAACATGAGCACTAGGAACATACACATTGAGCATGCATTGAACACGGGTGAACGAAAAATCGGACCCTATTTTGTGGACGGTTTTGCGGTAATTGATGGTTTACCCACAGTGATGTTCTTCAATGGCTGTCTGTATCATGGATGTCCACAGTGTTTCCAACCCACAGAAACATGTCCTTTGAGAAAAGTACCATTCAAACAAATTCATGCAGCCACGATTGAAAGATCTAAAATTCTGCAAACCGTTTATGGTGTTCGAGTCGAGGTTCTGTGGGAACATGAATGGAATGAGATGAAGTCTCATCCGGGGGTGATCAGATTCCTGAAAAAATTTGCTGCCCCAGAACCTTTGTCCCCTCGAGAAGCTCTGTATGGTGGCCGGACTTGCTCTCAAGCTGAGGTACACAGCAGGACCGGGTGAGTCTGTGCATTATGTGGATTTCACGTCTCTCTACCCGTACATAAACTCTGCATTTGCATATCCGCTAGGCCACCCGACCATCACTGAATTGGAAGAAACTGCAAATGAAGTTGTGAAAGCATTTTCTGAAAGAGATAAAAAAAAATGCTGAATACATTTTGAAAAAGTTGTCCAAGAGTAACAGCGGGTGGACACCCAGAGCAGAATTTGTTTATAAAGGAAATGTCATCAAGGGATCCCATTTGACTGATTTACTCGAAAACCTTCTGGTTCTATTTAAAAGAAAAGCTCAAAGCCTCCAGTCTGCAGGATGGACTGATTTCCTCACTACTCTACATGAACTAAATATTCCAGTATCTTCTGTGAATAACCCGCAAGCCCGTGAGCAGTATCTGCATATCAAGGCAGAGGGTGTAAAAATCCCTTCAAGAACAGTAAAAAGGCATGTGTTGTCCCCTAAATTCGATTTCGAAGATGAGATCAAAAACAGACGAAGTATGCGTAAAAGAATAAAACCATCACGCTGGATTACTTATACTCCATAAACTTTGACAACAAATCCTTTTTTCAATAAAAAGTTTTATTTAAGAATTTTTCAGGTGTACAGATTCTTTTTTTAGAATACAGAAATAACAATAGAAAATCACAATTTGTAGCAATCTTCAAACATTTGCATAGAACATGTTCCGTGGTTAAAAGAACAATACTTTTGTTTTTTTACACAATGTTGATATTTTTTCACAAAATCTGAAACCATCGCATCATTTTTTATCACATCACCGGGGTATGAATCAAGTACTTCTTGCAATGATAAACTGCAAGCTCTTTTACACAGGTAATACACACAATGATGACCGCAAACAACAGACAGAGTGTCTTGAAGTTGATTATTATGATACATTATTTTTGAAGATCTGTCTTTCAAAAAATGTACAATGCTCTTTGGGTAGAAATCAAAATCTGGGGGTAATCCGTACGAGTCGAAAAACATGGCAATGTTTCCTTCCAAAGTCAGAGCCAACCAGTGTTCTCCGGGCATGTGAGCGGGATGCGTGTTCACAATAAAGTATGCGGGTCCTGTGTACTTATGTGAGAGTAAAGACAGTTCATCGCATGCCCAGACTCCACAAAATAGTTTTCCCATCAGATAATGTAGTAGATTCTCCAGTTGATGATTATTCATAATTAATAATAATCCACCAAGACCTGCCTTTTTGAATTGATTTCCAGGATGGAGTCGTAGCAGGCATAGACAATGAGCGTAATTGTATGCCGTAATGGGACTCTGAAGCGAATATCCAACCTTAAATTACCGTTAGAAATGAGTGATAAAGCGTCAGTGTCCTCGCTTGGGTTGAGGTTAAACACAAACAAGGAGTAACCGTTATTAAAATCACTACGGTCGAAGCTGAGAGGGAGGTCTTTTAAATGGCGATCTCTTGCGGGAGAATATGTTGTAAAATTTTCTGACTGATATGCCTTGGTTGAATTGAGGCTGGAAAGCTTTGCTGGGAATTTGTCTACCTTCCTGGCACAATGCTAGGTATTCTGCGTTCATGTGTTTAAAATTGAAAGGTAGTAGGTCTCTTCTTCCTGTGAAGGCTTCATGGTGAACCATTCCTAAAACTATAGCACCCAAAAATAGGTTTTCCTGAGTATATATCCTTTCAGTGTATAGCCAGTGTATACCCAGCTATCCTCTATAGATAGCTGGGTCATAGGGGCTGAAAACAAATCCAACTCTGCTAGGGTGCATTTGAATGATTTGTGGTGCAAAAAAGCCATGTTTTTCACTGAATTAGCATTTAGTGAAATATATCCTTGCTAGAAGACTTCCTCCCCTTAGCCTTGCTTCTCCATTTTGATTTCTTTAGCTTATGTGCTCTACGTATTTGTGAGTTCTGCACCCACTCCCCCGGTGGGCGCTTCCTTGCCCTTCTTGAGAGAACCATAATTCCTGATCCTTCTTGGTTGGAACCACATATTTTATTCATTGCTCTACCAATGACATCTGTGGCGATGTTGCTGGCTGCTTTTTTTTAAGTGAGGTTTAGCCAGGGCGAAACCTGATTTAACTAGAGGTGAGACAAACCGGAATAATCTTGAAAATATCGATCCGATTCCTCGACCATACATGGTGGGAGATCCATAAAAACCTGGTAAGACTCCGCCTACTTGGTTATGATAATAATGGATGAACTGGTGAGGATCATCCCTCGGATTTATCTGAGTCATGTTACCTCAGATTTATACAGTTCTGCCGAGGTTAAAATTAGTCTCTTTCACACTGCTGCGATGGGCTCATATGAATGATAACCTTGTCATCAACCAATTTTATACGGATGTATATGTCCAGACTTCATTCAGCTATCATATCAGGTTTTGTTGTGACCTCACAGGTCGAAAATGCAATTTCACAATTGTCTTTCCGTAGGTAAATTTTACTGGAACATTATGGTCTGATTTTAGTTCGATTTGAAGAGATTCGATATGTTTTTGAGCCACAGGAAGATAGTTGGGAGGATTAAAAGTCTGAGTGATTATGTTTCCGAATTTACCTTTGACTTCAACCGTACGCAGCAGGGGGGCATAAGCATCTCCCACTATTTGCTGCTCGACCACATCGGTGTAACAATAAAAGTGGTAGAATCCTGCTTTCCTGTCCATCGGATAAGGACAGCTGTCATGTTTTTAAAAAGTAGTCCATTCCCTTGGTTCCATGCCAAAAATGTAAGCAATCGGAGCGTAAAAACGCAATTGATACTCAGAATCTGCTTCTAGACAGGATAATTTATTTTCAATAATATTCATATGAAAAGAAATACCGATTCTTATCGCTCTAAGATTAGACTCAATCTCGTTTTTTAGCTGTATTATTGTCTCATAGTATCCGGGTGTGATATTCCATCGAGAAATTTTTTCTTTCCCCGTCTTCCTCTATTCAAAGAACGCAGAATCTTTTGGAACATTATGCCACGTGTGTGGATAAGAAATCTGTTAAAGCAACCTGCCATACTCCTTCTAAATTAATATGCTGCGCTAAATTCACACGAAAACTTGAAATGGTATTATTCTTAAAAACGTTTAGACCAGCGTTTAATGGTAAGGTAATGTAGAACCCTTCATCCTCTACCGTGCGCTCCATGGTGCTGTTTTGTGTAAGATGTATTGCCGACTCCCTTTATATATCTCGAAGGTCATCCTCTCTAACCCAGCTGTTAAATTTCTCAGGCCAATTTTTCCAGTGCACAAAGACCTGTTTAACCCCTCTAACGGTGCGATGACCTAATATCTTTTCCACTTGGTACATTTTATCTTTACACAATTTCACTTTCTGAAGCTCCTCTTCATAGAAAGAGCCCTGTATAGGTTCATCATCCAAGTCTTTGAGTCTGTATACAGGAGGAGATCGAAGTATGGTTTCAACCACAGTAAACACTTCATCCGTAAAACTCTGTTCATATTTTTTTTTATCAAAAACGCTGCGTAATTTAGATATTCAAACAAGATCCCCGGGCTTAAGCTAAGGTTTAGAATACTTGCAATGTTTGCTTGAGGATGTACTGTACAGGTTCTGAAAGATTTGAAAGGCATTTTTTGAATTCACTTCCATAGGGCTAGTTTTGATACTTGTATGATACCCATAGTTGTAGCTTTTCACCAAGTCTTACACAACATTGATGTAACGATGGGTGTTATTAGCGGTGAAATATTGCCACATTCTTGTTTTTAACGTATGGTTAAACCTCTCGATGACGCATGCTTTCGATTCGCTCGCGGTGGAAAAATGCTCAATGCTGTGCTTCTTCATTAAAGCTTTAAATTTTTTGTTAAAAAATTCTTTACCCGCATCTGTTCGCAGTATTTTAGGAATCTGACTGTCTTTGAAAATTGATTCAAAGGCTTTTTGTTAGCAGAATCACTTTTCGGCACAGCGTTCAACGTGACACCATGAGACTTACTCGGGTTTGGCTTTCGTGTTGTTCCTCCTCTGTTTGAAGGACACACCCTTTATTGTACACGAGTGTGTTCAATTAGACAAGTCACGTGATGTGACACACAATAATCCAATAATGATAAAAACAACAAATGAGAGCACAAAACATTCATAATGTCAACACCCCCACTTGCTCACATTTGGGTAACTTCCTCTGACTCTTAATATTTCAACCAAAATACATTCATGATACACCAAACATAAACATTTCATACTTCCTTAACTTAATCTTTGTTGCTGGTTTAGTTAGTACATCTACAACCATTTCATTGGTTGGACAGTACTCTAGAAATACTTTTCCTCCATTTACAACTGATCTGACAAAATGATATTTAATATCAATATATTTACATCTTTGTCTATATACAGGATTTTTGGCTAAGGATATGGTACCCTGATTGTCTTCATAAATCTTAGCTAAATAATCCAGACCATCCATGTTGAACAACAGTTGTTTCAAGTATAAGCATTCCTGTACAGTAGCAGCTAATGCCATGTACTCTGCTTCACATGTAGATAGAGCTACTGTAGGCTGTCTTTTGGTCTTCCATGAGACTAATGGACCATCTTTATTTAGACTCATACAGTAACCTGTTGTACTTCTTCGATCTGATGCATCACCTGCCCAATCAGCATCACTGTATGCATATATAAGGTTATCACAGGCACCCTTTCTAAAACATAGTTCTTTATCTTACTTCAGCATTATCAGCATAGTTGAGTTTCTGCTCACAAGGGGTAGTTCGTGGCTTACAGTTCTGCATGTCAAACTTTTCCAATATTTTCCTCACATACTTCGACTGTGACATTTTAATACTGTCAGCATCTTTCTCAAAGTCAATGCCAAGAAAATGTGTCAACTTTCCTAAGTCCTTCATCCTAAATTTGGATGCAAGTTTCTCTTTTACATCTCTAAGGATATTCGTATCACTGGCAGCAATAATCAAATCATCGACCCATATAATGATAAACACAGTTTCAGTATCAGTGATCTTTGTGTAAACACAATGATCAGCAGGGTTTTGAACAAACTTGATTTCACATAGGTAGTCATGCAACATTTTGTTCCAGTTTCTGCCTGACTGTTTAAGTCCATAAAGAGATTTTTGCAGTTTATACACCAGTCTCTCATTTTCTTGAGATTCCTTCTTGTAGCCCTATAAAGTTCACATTCGATTGGAGCATGTAAATATGCTGTCTTTACATCCATCTGGTGAACAAACATGTTCTCCTGTGCCACCTTTTGCATCAACACTCTGATGCTTGTCATGCTAGCAGTTGGTGAAAAGGTTTCATCATAGTTCATACCTTTCTTTTGACTGAATCCTTTAGCAACATATATAGCCTTATATTTGTCTGATCCATCACTATTCTTTTTGATTGCATACACCCATTTACCCCCCACTACCCTCAGGTAAGTTGGTGAAGGAAAAAGTAACATTGTCCATTAATGACTGCATTTCCTCATCCATTGCTGTAACCCACTCTTTTGCATTCACAGATGTTACAGCTTCTTTGTAGGTTTGAGGTACTCCACTTATCAGTCTGTAACAATAATCAATGTTAGCTATCTGCTCTTCATCATCAATGCTACTATATACATAGTCATCCAAATAACCTGGTTTCCTTCTTTCTCTGACAGGGTATCGCCTATCAGGTTCTTCATGTTTTGTTGTGTGACTGGTACTCGCCATTGGTTCTTCTTCTGTGCTCAGTTTATGGTCAGAAACATTTACTGGATCAGCTTCTGAAGTTTTGGTTGCTCTGGGACTAATTCTAATCATATCATCATCATCCAAAGTTACATCTGTCTCATTTTTCTCTCTGGATACAAATTTCACAAGCCTGTGTTTCTGGATTTTCCTGCTGTTTGGATAGTAGACCACATAGGCTGGACTGTTCTTGTCATACCCTATAAAATGCCTTTTTCACACCTTGAATCCAGCTTCCTTTTCTCTTGTTTGTAAGTGTAACAAACGCATCTAAACTTGTGCATCCTAGAAATGTTAGGCTGTCTGCCCGTCTACATGAAGTAAGGCGTTTGCTTTGTGCGATTATTAAAACATCTGTTTCGCACTACAGCAGCTGTCTGAACTGCATATGGCCATAACATTTTTGGTAACTCACCATCGATTAACATACATCTAGCCATGTCAAATAAAGTTCTCCAGTTTCGTTCCGCTGTACCATTTTGATGTGGAGAATATGGTGCTGAGGTCTCGTGTCTGATACCATTTCTGCTCAGTAATGCCTGATACACTTTTCCTGTGAATTCTGTACCATTGTCTGACCTCATACATTTAATCTTTCCATGTGGAGCCATGTCGGCAATAAACTTTTCAGTAGCTTGTACTGTGTCACTCTTGTTTTTCAAAAAGTATACAAAGACTGCACTGGAATAATCATCTGTGAAGGATAATGCATATCTGTGACCATCTTTGGATATTGGGTCTATAGGTCCTGCTAAATCTGGGTGGACCATTTCTAGTGGTTCTTTAGCTCTTGCATCTGGCTCCCTGTTCCTAATTTGAACAAATTTTCCTTTTGTGCAGACTTCACAATATGGCATTGGTTCACCTCTCCCTTTAATTTCCATGCCATGAACAACATTTTCTAACTTCAGTACATCTCTGTAATTGCAATGTCCAAGAATCTCATGCCAACTTTGTAAGTCATAACATTTTTTACACTGATCACCACATTCACTGTCTATCATTTGTAAGTAATACAATTTGTTACATACGTGAATGGGGAACTTGGTATCGTCTCTGAGAAGAATGTTCTTTCCTTCTTTGAAGATCACCGTTGCTCCGCTGGATGTTTCAGCTTTCACTGAGAAGATGTCTTGCGGATATGAAGGGATGTATAATGCGTTCCTCAGCACCGTTTTAAGACGTCGACCTCTGCTGTCGATCAAACACACTTCCGCGTCTCCTCGTTGCTTAGCAACCCCAAAGCACCTGGATCCATCAGCCAATTCCACGCAGTGCGTCTCGACCTGGAAACTTTCATCAAGCTTCCGAAACTTCCTGATGTCGGTGATTATGTGCGACGTCGCACCAGCGTCCACCATCAGACCTCTCCTCTTGATGTCGTCCACTCGCATGTCGGCGTCGCTCACCCGGAAAGCAAACTTTGTCGCCGCCCGTCTCTTCGGCAGTGGTGGAGAAAGTACTCAAAAAATGTACTTAAGTAAAAGTACAAATACACAGACAAAAATGTACTCAAGTAAAAGTAAAACTACAACATTAACTTTTGTACTTAAGTAAAAGTAAAAAAGTACTGGCTTTTAAAAATACTTAAGTATTAAAAGTAAAAGTACTTGCTGAATGCATTACCTAATCCCTAATACAATATCATTAAGTGAACTGATCGTATTTAATTTTAATACATTAGAAATGTGCCATTTTAATGAACAATGCCACAGATAAAGCATGTTTACATGGACATGCAACCAAAGAGCCACGTAGCAGAGTTGCAGTCAAGACCAGGACCCCGCGCTATGTGACACAAAAGAATTAAGTTTTACCTATCAAAATTGCTTCTCAAATTGATCTGAAAGATCCACATTCCCATAAAACACCTAGATATTAAATACTTAGAGCTGAAATAAATTTAATCAGTAAAGATCCGTCCAGAAGAATCGGATCGTTCCTGAATGTCATATCAATGCAAACTTTGGTCACAGCGTTGTCCCATATTTGCAACACCTCAGTCAACACCTCCACACAATAGTTCAGCGCATGAGTGACAACTTTTTTTCATCGCAGATGCAACATGTCTCTGTGCAGCTAGCTTTGCTAGCATCACGTCCGTGGAGCTTACCTTTCTTTAAGCTTTCCTTCCAAGTGACGCGAAAAGTTGGACAAAGTCCCCACCGTCTGTGAAAGCGAAGCGCTGCTGATTTTACATGTCGCCATATCTTATGGTTTATGCAGCGCTATTATATTACTGACGGTCAGACAGACATCAGAGAAACCACTGCGCATGTCTGGAGCTCGCATGCGAGTAAAGGTGGAGGCGATGGGTGACAAAAGACACTAAGTCACGTTATTGCTTGGATTTTACGGCGCCACCTTAAGACCCTGAACTTCACATTTTAACGGAAAAAAAGCTCAATGCGACTTGGATGTAAAGAGTAACGGGACAGTTTTGTAGAAATGTAGTGAAGTAGAAAGTACAGATACTTACTGTAAAATGTAGTGGAGTAAAAGTAGAAAGTACCCATTATTAAATCTACTTAAGTAAAGTACAGATACACAAAAATTGTACTTAAGTACAGTAACGAAGTACTTGTACTTCGTTACTTCCCACCACTGCTCTTCGGCTACTTTCCGTGCGTTGTCCCGTTGTTTTCTCCGTCTGCAGGTTGCGTTGCTGTGACTGTTATTCTTACAGTAACTGCACCACTGCTTCCGCTGGCAGGTTCTGCTTATGTGGCCTTTCATCCCACATTTAAAGCACACGATCTCAGAACTTCCTGCTCCAGGATCATTTGCACCTCTTGGTGCGCATTTTGTGCCAGAATGTGCTTTAGCTTTCATCACATTGTCCTCAGATACTGTGCCACGCATATTTTCAATGTCCTCAAAACTTCTGAGTTTAGTCTTAAACTCTGCAAAAGTCAACGTATCACCATCTTCACTTTGGGTGATATAAATAGCAAATGGCCTAAATGTCTCTGGAAGTCCTTTCAGGACCATGGCGATCAGAAGTCCGTCGCTCAGCTCCTCACCTGCACTCCTTAAAGCGGTGATCGCTGTCTCAGCTCTGATGATGTACTCGGTAACCGACTCACAGGGTGATTTCTGCAGTGACGTCAGCTCAGTATACAGGTTAATCACTCTGGGCTTTCCTTTACCGGCGTAATGGGCTCGTAGGATTCCAAGCGCCGCACGTCCGTCATCTGCCGCATCATGCATGATAAGTGATAGACTCTTGTCATCCAAAAACTGAATGAGCTCTGCATAAGCCTCAGCGTTTTTCTTCGCGTCTTCCTCTTCATCTTCATCATCGGAGGGGCTTGTCAAAATGGTCTGTTTCAGCCCTTGCAATCGAAGGTGTCCTAAAAACTTTGTTTCCCATAGTTCGTAATTTTTCTCGTCTCCACCAAAGAGAAGTCTTGACCAGCAGCTGTGTGTCATATCTTTTTCTCTTCTATTCATTTTCCTTGTTTACTTACACAACAGGTGTTCACTGTCTGTCGGGACATTCACCCGTTTCTTCATTGATCCTGGGCCCATAACCTGTTAGCAGAATCACTTTTCGGCACAGCGTTCAACGTGACACCATGAGACTTACTCGGTTTGGCTTTCGTGTTGTTCCTCCTTTGTTTGAAGGACACACCCTTTATTGTACACGAGTGTGTTCAATTAGACAAGTCACGTGATGTGACACACAATAATCCAATAATGATAAAAACAACAAATGAAAGCACAAAACATTCATAATGTCAACACTTTTACTACCTGGTCAGCAGTTTTCCTCTTTAAAACTCGTACGTACGCTCTTGTAGAAAATATGTCAATGACTGTCAATAAGTAATTATAACTGTCATTTTCCTTGACCAGAGCTTGCATATCACAAAGGTCTGCTTAAAACTGTTTTAAAGGCCCTGTGACAAAAACTCTGTTTCTCGGGAAATTTATGCGTGCAGGTTTATGCAGAGTATAGGTGTCTTGTTCTGATAAAAAATCTTGTACTTTTTCCACATTAACCTTTTTTCCCCGTTTCATCCTGCAGAGCCCTTTTCAGCCTAGCTATTCCTCCTATGCTACCGGGGTATGATGGAGTGTAGTAAACCTTCTTCATTAACCTTCTCTCAGCCATCCTTCAGTCACCTGCTTTGGTGATCGGTTGTAAAATAATGAGAAAACAAGATTGTGGTACAAAGGTTTTATTCGTCCTTTAATAGTAAGAAATCACAATCATTACAATTATTTACTAGAAATTACAATTAAAATGTTAACCAATAATACATATAAAAAATATATATTTAACACTAATCACAGTAATAATAATGTAATTAAAACTTTTTTTTTAATTGACAAGAAAATCAGTAAAGGGTAATGATTGAAATGCTTAAACACGCAAAATAAGATGATACAAGTCAGCACAGAAGAGAGATTACTTTTCATTCATAGTGTAACACTCTGAAACAGAACGGAGTTGAATCAGGTTTTCATCACTGTTCATGTCCTAATACATGTCAGTAATTGCGGTCTGAATTCCGTATGTCGATTTCAGTTCATGTAAAACCGTCTCTGCAATCATCTTCACTTTTGCATCATCAGCCTGTATGCGACGTTGCCTCAGGAGATTCTGGACAGCAGGTATGAATCGTGGAGTGAGGAGCCGCTGTGTGATGCGATGAAAGTTGAGCTGGTAATAATCTTCCTCCGGTATTTCCAGGCATTGATGCTGCCTTTGGCTCGGGTGATCTGTTATGCAGCCGTAGCAGGTTTCCTTGACATACTTGACACAAATCAGACTGAATAGATGCAGTAAGGCTGTTTTTACGGTAGCAATCAGGGTACTTGGTATCCATCCATCAATTTCATCTTCTTGCAGGGAGTAGCTAGAAGCGGGATCTCCAGAGTCCTCTTCAGCAGGATCTCCAGAGTCCTTTGCAGTCAGAGGTTGGGAGGGGCTGATAGCAGGATCCCCAGAGTCCTCAGAAGCCAGAGGTTGGGAGTAGGTAGGAGCAGGATCTCCAGAGTCCTCTGCTGTTGCTACTGCTGGAGGTTGGGAGTAGCTAGAAGCGGGATCTCCAGAGTCCTCTGCTGCTGCTGCTGCTGGAGGGATACCCTCTTCAGCTAGGTTACTTGGTATCAGAAAACTTGAAGGAGAGAGTGCTGGAGACGATTCCAATGAGGAGTAGTGTAAGAGAGGAGAAGGCGGATAATATGGATTCGTGTAGTAATAGCTTCCAGGAGATGGAGGACAGAAGAGGCTCTCTGTCGAATAACTGGGCTCGCCGTAGTAGGGTCCCCATACTCCATAGCTTCTTGCTTCTTCCATTCTAAAGGTTTAGTGTCAGAAGTCCCTGCAACCCTCGCATTATATAGGGTAGTGGGTGGGTTCTCAGAAAAGGACCCGCCTTAGAGGCTGGACAGGAAACGTCAGACATTTTTTCACTGAGAAAATATCAAGCCAGCAGCGAGATTTTCGGAACAGTTCGGAAATTCGATCCCCGAATTCCGCCATTTTCTCAGACCAAGCATCAAATGGGAGAGCCAGCACAAACAGGTCTGGGGAATTTGTGCTACTTGCCCGTAAGGACCAGCGGCCAGACTCAGTAGTTTTCGATTCCCACACTGCACTGAAGAGAATTTCTCCCCTTCCAATTTCAGTATCGGTCGGGAAACACCACTTTCTGGTTTTCTTTGTTGATCATGGGTCAAGCTCATCTTCTCTTGTATTTAGCTTCAAGGCTGATTCGATGTTTTCATTGGCACGAGGAATTGCAAGCCTTAGTACCGCCCAGTCATTATAGGTGAGGCTGCATGTATTCGTTATTGGTGCAAGCTCCTCATCCTTGTCCAGTTGGTACAGGTAAAGTTCTCCGGACTCATAATGGAAAACATAACCCCATGAGCCCCAAAGACCGTGAGGTTTTAAACACCAGTCTTCCTTGACGGATTGAAGCACCGGCATCTGCACACGAGACAAATAAAATGTCGATCTTTTGGGGGCATCCGTTCCAGGCCTTGAATTCTCGCAGATGGAAATTGGTGTCTCGCATAGAAGAGAAGTCCCGCTTGTCAATATTTCTCTTTTATCCACAGTTTCTGAGGTAGATGGATCAGGCGATGAAGGTGAGCTTGCCGGTGTGTCCATCACCAAACCCAAATCCGGTCTCACTGCTATCGGGATCTCGTATACAATTGTAGGTTCTTCTTCATCAAGCAGATGTTTATTTGTTAACGGGGTTGACGCCATCATCTTAGCAAACGTTCTCGGGCTAGGTAACTCCAAATCCGTATCAGATGTTGCAGAGCAGACAGGTTCTTTATTCTCAGCAGCAGGATGAAGTGGTTTAGCTCCATGCATTGTAAAGTTCTTGAACAACTCTTATTTTTTCGACAGTATTTATAACAGAAACCCCAAACCCTCTGTCTCTGATTCTATTGGGTAATTCAAAGTCTAAATAAAGTCTTTGTTCAGGGAGGGGGGAGGGGATTCAATCACGAGGTGGGACATCCAGTCACGAGGTGGGACATCCAGTCACGAGGGGTGGGGGGAGGGGGGACATCCGGTCACGAGGGGTGAGGGAGGGGTTTGATATCAATATCAATTAATTAAGGCCATCAATCAATTATCCGATTAAAATTTGACAGAAGGTAGTATATATAGTCGTCTTGCTAGGTTGTCAATTTACAAGCTTTTCTCAGTTGGCCCATTCATTTCTGACGTAACTGGTATAGTTAAGTCAGGTTTGTGGCCACGTTGCTTTGACTCAATTCACCATTCTGCATTCACTCGTCGGATCAAGGTTGCCATGCAGATCTTGAGAGCTAAATAAGCCACTAAGTCTACAAAACACACCTGAACTAACCACTAATGCCTGCCTGTTTATCCCAGCCAGCATACCTAGGTGGGCCCCATATGGGGAAAAAAGACGGCAGACAATATGGGTCCCACAATGGTTTGTCCGCAGTTTCCATTTGGCCATGTAGGGTCACCCCCTACATGGGCCCTTTTGCTGGCTGGGTATGTTTATGTTCATTGAGATCCCCATTAGCATTAGCAGAATGCGGCATCAGCTATTCTTTCTGGGGCCAGCCCTGCCAGCATGCCTAGGTGGGCCCCATGTGGGGAAAAGGAGGGAAGACCATATGGGTCCCATATGGGTTTTGCCCATGTAGGGCCACAGCCCACATGGGCCCTATATGGTGGTGGCCCACATGGGTTTGATCATTTAGGGCCTATGTAGGGCCCATGTGGGCTGTGGCCCTACATGGGCAAACCCATGTGGGGCCATCGTGGAACCCGCGGACAAACCCATATGGGACCCATATATCAGCCCTCCTTTCCCCCACATGGGTCCCACCTAGGCATGCTGGCTGGGAGGTTACATAAAAAAAGACAAGAAATCATATTACAGATGCCGTATTAAAATTAAGAATTTAAATAAAATAAGTAACACAATTTAAAACAAGATATTTGACCTTCATTTAGAGTGTAGTCTCCTTTGTCCTGCAAATATACTCTCATACGTAAAGCACATATATTTACAACGCCAAATACACAAACATGCATATTAATTTATGAAAATAAATTATTTTTATAGTGTGTTTTCAGTTACTTCTTAAAATTGTAAGCAGTAATTTGCTTAATGTTTTTTGTTAGTGAGTTCCATTCATGCATTGCAAAACTACTTTTACATTATAATTTGAAAATCAATTTGAATCATTATGTTTTCAGAATTTTAGTTTTGCTCAGACACAATGTATGCAAAAGAGACAAAATGATGGATATGATCCAAATTGACTGACTTCCTGTTGTGTTTGGAAAATGGCCCCAAGAGATACAGATAGGGCCTTAGTTGCCCTAAGCAGCTCAGTGGAGCTGATTTTTTTTCTTTTCTTTGTAATAATTTCTATGTAATTATAAAATCAAAAATACACAATTTCACTATGAAGAGATTTGTTTTTACAATCATATATATTTGATAATGTATGTAGAAATCATTATTTTATGGATAAAAAGAAAAAAATTAATTGCTCTTGTGGGGCCCCTGGTGGCCGCGGTAGGTACCGTATGCTTCGCTGGTAACATGAGCTGATGTGCAATGAGCAGAGCATCCAAACGTCCAACGCTCCGGTCAGAAGTTAGCAAAACAATGTCTCAAAAAAGAACTTATCCTTCAGGGAGAGAGAAAAGAAAGAGAAAGAATAGAAAAAAGCCACTGGACATTACGTGACTTATCGTAAGTCACGCATGCGTCATTGCTGTCCATTGAGTCAGGAATATTGGTAGTCAGGAAACTATTACAATCACGCAAAGAATCAGAACAACAGACGCAATGTTTAGCAGTTAATTCAACCATAGATAATGGCAATAAGGGCTTCAGATTTCACAGGTGAGGAAAACGTTTTAAAGAAAAGATTGAACAAGTGAGCAGTGGGTCAGTTATACTAGCCTAACTGTTGTTAGAAAAGGCGGACTAGAAGTTGTTGGAGCTATTTTTTCTTCATTTCTTTATCCATTTTAATTTTGCTACTTTATTCTTACATTTCTATTTTTTGTATTATTTACAGAGTTTATTTGTAGGTTGATAATTGTTGATTTTATTTTATTTTTTATTTTTTTGTTTTATTATTTTTCTTATTTATTTTCTAAATTTAGACAGGAAGTAATGTGGGTCAGTCCACTTTCTATAAGTGCAGGGGGCTGGTGAAGGACCAGCAGGCATTTGGGTTTGGGGCTGATGGTTTTTAACAGAGCAAGAGTGGTAGCATGAGAACAGAGGAAAGTTTGATCTCTGTAATTATTTGGTGAAAGAGGAAAATAAATCACCAAGAACAATCAATAAGTTTGGACATTGAACCTTGTTTTGCCTGTCGAGAAACATGACCCCAGTGCCTCAGTAGTGGCTTGGTGGAACTTTTATTGGATGTTTGGCTTTGCAAACAATCAGAAGTGGTTCTGTCTAGTTTGGTTCTTCACCTCTTTATCAGCTTTATTGTAGCTTTATTGTGGCGCACTCCAGCCGCAATTCATAAAAACAAGCGACAAAAACTGAGCTAATCCCCTGTGTTCTCAAACGTGGTGATATTTATAACAGTCATCAAACTGCGGCTCCTACAGCATATTTAAAATAAAACGATTGACCAATATAAATAGAAATTTGCCCCTTCTTGCATCTTGACAGAACTAACAGAAA
Organism: Poecilia mexicana; assembly: GCF_051168715.1. Lineage (NCBI taxonomy): Eukaryota > Metazoa > Chordata > Actinopteri > Cyprinodontiformes > Poeciliidae > Poecilia > Poecilia mexicana. Next base: position 19,195,917 of record NW_028263380.1, on the reverse strand, counting down.
CTAAACTGTTTATAGATTTGCATCATGGAGAATTTATCAAACATCAGTTTTCTAATCTTTATTTTAAGTCGTATTTAATAGATATATCTAATAACAAATGATGGCTCTACTAATATTTTCGTGACAGATTTCTCCTTGTCCTGTATTGGGATAAAATGGTTTTCTGGACACAATGAACCACAAAGCGACCAATAGGCGCTGTCCAGTCCAGTAATGTATATCAATTAGCAGGAGAATGAAAGACGTAAAAATAATTAACTATACTATATTAAGAAATTGTATTTAAGCCTCGGTGCTACATGAAGCTCATTTTAAACAATGCAAGTTAAAAACAATATTTCATATATATATATATATATATATATATATATGCTGCCACCCCTGAAAAAGTCCCTGTCACCCTCTTGCCACCCCATAAATATTTTTCTAGATCCGCCCCTGGTGGCTCTGAATATTTCTGAGGTATTTCTGGCTTCAAAATGCCATGTTTGATAACGTTTGATAACAATAATTAAAACTGCTCAATGTTTGTCATTGTCTAGCAAAATGTTTTTACATAAGGCTATATAGCTGCTACATTGATGAGCTGCTCTATGCTGTAGTTGGGGATTTGTTGTTTGCTGCTAAGCATAATCATTTTGTGGCTAAAACAAACATTATTTTTACATCAACTTATAAGTTATGTGAAACATCTGTTAAAATCATTTGAAGGCTCAGAATTAGTCTAGTATCGGTACCGGTCCACATTCTGAAGGGAGAAAGACTCACCTGGTTTAAATTAAATTTTAGCTGTTGGAGTAATGCTTAAGAGAAATTCATTTAATCAAAGAATGTCATGAATATGTGTGTAGGGCTGCACCGACTGCAGTTTTCTGGCCGATCCCTTGTTACCAATCTTTAAAAAGCCTGACCTGCTGATTTTGATTTTGGCTGATATGAATTTCTTTTGTCTGAAATGTCACTAAATATAGCAAGAAAGTCACCGAGTTGGTAACAGTGGGGTGAACATTGTTAACTGTAAACATGCAGATCTGACCTGTTGGGCCGGTTTGTCATTCAAACCTCTCACTGTAGAGCAGAAGAGGACAGAGACTTATTTTTAAACCTTTACTGATGAAGATAAGATGAGGAGATAAGATGGGCTTCACATGTAAGTATCGGCCAGTCACGATCCCCTGAAATTAAGGAAATCTGCAGCCAGAAATCAACTGGTTGATAAATAGTTGGCCAATAAATGTATCCTATATTATACATGTATATAATGTAAAAAGCACTGCTAACAGAGATGCAATCATTTTATAGCAGGTGTGTGAAAGATCTAATGATCGGACTGCTGATTGCAGCCACTCCACATTGTTAGCAGAAATAGAGAGCCCCAAAACCACATTTCAATTAGGGCCCCATGGAGGCTTGGGCCGGCCCTGGTTCTGTGTCCCAGAGATTAATGTATTTTTGTACGTGAAGATTCTGACTGAAGGTGACAAAACAGTGCCGATGTCCACAGTGAAGCTGTCCTGCACCAAGAATAATGTAGTATTTCTACTTTATTCTTGTAATTAAAAACAAAATCCCCTGGTCCTATCTGGTCATAATACTCATTGAAACATGATGTAAACTCAAGAATAATACAAAAGATTGAAAGTGAAAAGTAGCATGTTTAGTCTATGTGGGTTTTGTTGGTGGATATTTTCTACATTAAAATTAACTCAATTAGTATAATCCTGACTTACCATCATTGCAGGCCTTGGTTGTACTGACCACGTTGCTGTCCATGATCAGTCAGAGAGAGCAGTGTTGACACAGGCAACAGCAGCAAAGTTATGAATACAGGCTTAATCCTGCTAGGTCATTTAAGTCAAAGTAAACTGAAACTGAATCGTTGATTGGCTGTTTCTGTCCCAAGTAGAGCCAATAAAAAAATGCGTTTTCTTGCTTTACTTGGTTCTCATCAAATTCTGCTAAGGTTTTTGTAGAAGCCGTTTTTAACTCTAAGGTAACCACTAGTATGTTATGAAACACATTTGATTGGCATCTTAAAATTTATATTTTCCAGATTCAAATATGTCATAAGTAGTCAAATGTATACAATAGCTGGTGTCATCTTTCAATGTGAATTATTTCTGCAATATTCATACAATTATATTAGTGTTTGACTTTGATTTTCTGTCCTCAAAGTCATCTTTTCTTTTGCTCTCTTCTTCCTCACCCACATTTACAAGAAATGACAGCATCATGTAAACTGCTGCAAGTAAAAGTGAAACTAAAAGATACATGCGTGACTCAGTATTAAAAATATTTTTTAAGGGAGTTGTGTCCTTTGTTTTTCTGTTTATTGCAGATATGCTTCATTCCTGTTGCTCACGTAAAATGTTTCTTCTCACGACTTTGAACAGCTTCCAAATGTCATTCTAGAGAACTTGGTAATTTTATCAGAAGAAAAGCATAAATTTGACCCCTTTTCATTTGGATTATGTGCTCAGACTGTCTGTTTTCTGTTGTCTCAGAATTAAGGGAATGTGCTGTAATTTTTTTTTCATTACAAAAGTTATGAAAACTAATAAAAGTATAAAAATCGAGTACGTGAAATTCCTGTTTTTAGATGACAAGAAATAGAATTAGTTATGTTTAAAAAGTTTGAATTTTGGATCCAAACATCTGTACATTACGATGTAAGAAGTTTCACAGCAAGAAAAATCTGTATTTGTTGGTTCACAGCTAAATATTTTTCCTGTATCAAAGAGTCACATAAATGCAAAATTAATTTGAGCTTTTGTACAATTTTTATCTGTAGAATATTTTCACACAAATTTACTCCTACCTTTCTCTCTTGCTCTCGATGAAGGCAACGCTTTTTTTCCTCTGCTTCCTCCATGCCCTTGTCTGCCCTGCTTGCTGTTTTTGTCCTGTCTTTTTCTATATTTTTGGAGCCTTTTGTTGCACATCATCCAAATCTACAAATTATCAATCTGGTCAACCAATCTCTCAAAGCAACGGATCAAATTTTTGACTGGACACAGGAGAGCCCTCTTGTCCTGCGGGGACACACCTGGAGGGATTCACCCTGGATTTATTCATGATAACAGGATTTCTGCTGTTTGGAGCTTGTGGATTCCTGGATTATCAACAAATTTGTGATGGACTTGGCTGAATTAGCGAACACTCAGACTGTTGGTGTGGACAGAGACGAGGACTCTAAAACTCACTAATGGGATGGAATCGATCTTGGAGAAGTTGCTAGTTTCGGCTCAGTGGAACGACCAAACTAATTTGGATAATTGGGAACTGAGATGTATCGGAAAGACTTTAGGGAAGATTGAAATTCATAATCTACCCAACCTAAGACTTTCTGTTTCTTAATTGGCTTTCCCCGTGTGGCCTTGGAAGGGCTGCATATTTCTAATCTCCTTGAAGATATGTAAATGTAACGCTCTTGCTTATTCATCCCATCCTGTATCCATGGAGCTGAGCGCTCCCAATGACATCATACCTCTATCGGACTAAGCCAGGAACCACAGCCACCTGGCTTCATGGCCCTTTGACGTCACTGCCTTCACTCATGTCTTTGTTTTGTCTGAATGTTGCCATCTGCCCTAATGTGTCCTTTCCTCTTTTCCTTTGGTTTGTTATTGTGTTTGTATTTCCTTTTAACTCATGTAAAGCACTTTGAATTGCCTTGTTGCTGAAAATGTGCTATATAAATAAAATGGCCTTACCTTACCTTACCTAACGGGAAGCTGTAGAAAATAATCAGAAATGCTTAAAACCACATTTAAATGTATCAAATTGTTACAACTACATTACACTAAGTTCAATTGATCAAATCTGCTGCTGTAGCTTTCTCGTCTAAAGCAATGCTAACTGTATTAAAGCTATGTAACTTTTACAAAAATATGTTTTTCCATATTTGTTGAAACTGTCATCATTCCATAACAATATGGTATGAGAGAGATAATCTTTGGAAAAATTCAGGCGCTTCCACCTTGTCAGTGATACTATGGTGGTGTAAAATGCACTGCTCCAGGTCAAAAACAACCAATCTGAGCGAAGAGAAATGTCTTAGTGCTGTCAATTAATCTTGTGTACATGCTGATCATTGTGCTAACAGCAGAGAAATAACTTACCATTGTAGAATAACTATTAATCTGCCGTCATCAATGCCCAGGCTAACTAGCCATAGCATTCATGGCAGGCTATGTTGTGATGAAGCGCTGATGGGACATCCTATCCATTCTCCTCACCCACATTTACAAGAAATGGCAGCATTATGCAAACAACACAGAGCTGCAAGTAAAAGTGAAACTTAAAAAAAGCTACATGCGTGACTCGGTATTTAAATTATGTTTTTATGGAGTTGTGTGGTTTGTTTTTCTGTTAAATGCAAATATGCTTCGTTCCTGTTGCTCACGTAAAATGTTTCTTCTCAACTTTGAACAGCTTTTCAGTCTGAAAGCAGGATTTCATGTATTTTGTTCTCAAAACTTTTGCTTACATTTTTATTTTGAAAGCAGGACTTCATGTCTGTCTTCTCAAAATTTGTAAATGTTGCACTCAAAACTTCTGTTAAGACTAACGTTGTGTTCACACTGCAGCCTGAAGTGACCCATCTGATATAAAGTTGTGTTAATCTATTATAGCTTAAATAGAGGTATTTACAGTTTTCTTTGTTCAAGAAAGAAAGTAAGTAAGGTGCAGATGTTCATAAGTGTGGTACACGCTAATAATGTGCAGACAGCTCCAACCTGCTCCGCTCCTATCAATCACACATACCAGAAGATTTACACCTCACTCACTTTGCTGTTACAAAATTAATGACAAAATGGAGCTGGATGATGCTAAACAAAAGCTGAACATGACACTGTTTACTCACTAAAAACAAAAGCAGTAAAATTTAGTTAGCATAGTATGTCAGGTTTATATTTATGACTTCATCTGTCAGGTAAATTTGTTCATGGGTTTATTTTAGGTGGCCTTTTCTGGGAACGTTCCTCTCTTTTCCTTGTTTTCTCCATTTATGTCAGTAATTGTTGTTTCCTGGAGTCTCAAACACTGAGAGGAAACTTTGTAACTTTATAAAATGACAGATGTCACTGACTTTTTTCTCATCTGCTCTTAAATTTCTTAAAATCAGGACATGATGTTGCTTTTTGAGGTCATTTAGTTTCATGTCAGCGGACAGGTGTTGTTTAAGTGAATACTTGATTTTATGGATCTTGTAATTATGTTAAGGCTATGAGTTCAAAAACTGTGAATGAAAATTAATTCATAATATTTTCACTTTTCTCTAGATTTTTTTCCTTTAAATTGTATTTTTGTATTTACCCAGGCCCTCTTTGCCTGACATTAAAACCAGTTTGACTTGAAACATGTAACTTTGTCAGTAAAATTAAAACAGAAGAAATCAGTATGTAACAATATTTTTCACATCTTTGTATTTCTGTGTTTAGTCAGTTTATATCAGCTTTAGCTGAAGTCCTTACAAAACACTGATATGTTCTTTAATGAAGACAAAACACTTTGTATTGTTTAAAACTGGTGGGGTGGCTAATTGGGTTCATTAAGTTCTGGTATATACCACGCAGGTTTACCTATGTTGAGTAAATCCTTACTCATCCAATTACCATACACACATTTGATGTAACATAAATAACACCAAACAACCAGCTAACTGAATAGTTTCTTTTAATAAGAACTTGGAAAAATAAATCGTTTTTATGAAAACCCTTCTTCTGAACTGTTGTTTCAATATAACCAGAATTCAACTTTTGTCACCAACAGAACTCCATATATTTACCGGAATTTACAGTTTTAAACACAATATCACACATGAGCCCATACTCTCACTCACACACACACTGTGCAGTACCGGTTAAAGTTTTTGTTGCAGGCCTGATGAAGCTTGGGTGCGACGTCGTTACGACAATCCTCTTCTCCCCGTTTAAGCAATAAAACTGACTCAGACCTGCTCGCTCAGCCGACGTCCTCTCTGTCAAGGTTGCTTTGTGTTAAAGCAGTGGTTCTGAACCTTTTTTGAGGTACCGAATCCACCAGTTTCATATGTGCATTGACCGAACCCTTCTGTAGTGATAGATAAAATATGATCCCCCCCCCCCCCCCCCACACACACACACACAAAAAATACTTTGCGGTATTCTGATTTAGTAATGTAATTATATTAGCTGTGTTACCACCCCCATGCCACTAGAGGCAGTACCAACCCCAAAAAGATGTGACTAAGGAGCAGATTTAGACTATAGAATTTGGTAAAAACTGTGAGCTTTGCTGAAGTAATTAAAGACACAAGTTCAAATCCATGCTGAGAGGGACTCCTTCAATCAGTGCTCCTCCGTTACATTGGCTAAGCAATGTAACGTGATCCTCTGCAGCAAGTGATGGCAAAGCGGGGCGTCATCACGACTTTACACAAGTGTGTCTTTACCTCCGCAGCAGAAGCTCCCCCGAACCCCTGAGACCGACTCATCGAACCCCTGGGGTTCAATCGAACCCAGATTAAGAACCACTGTGTTAAAGGAAGAGTATTCTGAATTGGTTAAATTTGGAAAACAATCTGGCTCTCTCTTCCTGTTGAAATCCCGGGTTCTCTCGACGGGGGCATGTGGGCACAAAAACACAACAATGCGTGATGACGTCACAGAATTGTAGAATTTAATCAGAAGAACAGAGACAACAGATTAATTACCTGAGACAAAGAAGATAGAGAAATAGGGCAAAGACGTCTTTGGAGAATTGTAAGGGCAAACCTGATCTGTTACTTTGTGCATAAAGTTTTATAGTCAAAGATTCAAATAAGGTGTATCTTTGCTCATCCAACCAGGAGCTATCTTAGACAGTCTTAGACCTTCCCTTTTTTACTTCCAAGATCAAAAGCCATTTGCTCCTTCGTGTTAAACAAAAGAAGCGAACGGCCTGTCCGGGCCTCCTCTGGCTCTACAGCCATCTGGGCAAAGAGAAACAGAGGTCAGAACTTCACAGTTAGCTGTGAAGTTCTGACCTCTCTCCCGCTCTCTCAGGAACAAACTTTTAATTCTCTATTTAATTCAAGGAAAAGTTTATCTCCAGGAACCCAATTTGTTCTTCTGCACTCAGCAAACTCAAAGATTTAGTCCTGTAGAATGGAGTAAAATTCCTTTTTCTAACTTAAAATAATGTTCAAATAAAAATTAAGACAATCATTCACCATAAACCTGAGCAATTTCCTAATAGTTAACAAAACATTTTCATAACACACAATTTCCATTTGATTCTGATATAGTCACAGATAATACAATTTCAAATTCAAATTGACAAAATTAGTAATTCTAAAACTAGATAATACAATTTTCAGTCAAAGCATGCTATTAACTAAGAAAAATGTCTTACAAATTAAATGTTAGTGGTTCAAAACATTTTATGTATGTTAGGTTTGGAAGACTTCTCATCCTGCTTGCATGAACCGACCAAAGTTCTCTTTCCCACAGTGATTCAAATGATAGTGGCTTGCCTTCCCGCATATGTTAATTTTATGGTCTCCTGTCCTCTCTGATAACTCCCCAGGGGTCCCAGCGGAAGTTCTCCTGCAGATCTCTATTTTCCTTGGTATTTTATTTCAATACTTACCCAGCAATAGTTTAGTTTTAAATTACTAACACAAACCTGTTCACAATTAAGAAGTTTGTTCAAAAAAGTTTAAACCGTATTAAACACTAAAAATAATCATTTTTCCTCAACATTTGCGAGTCCGATTTCTGTTAGAACTCCGCCACATGAGTTGCAGGACTCCTCCTCAATCATGCTAAAGCTAGCTTCGCCATTTTGACACGTTCCTCTAGTCACCTCGGATCAGCCGCAGTTCTCCTCCGCAGTTCTTCACTACATAACACTTCTGCTGGTATCCTACCCACCGGGTACAAGTTTACTTGTGCAGAACGTGCATAAAACAGTCCAGTTCTTGCTCACACTTCAACCTCTGCACGCATTAGCACCGGTCTCCATGAGCTCCCTCCTTGTCTTCTCCCGCGTTCTTCTTCCCATCATCCCCTTGTTCCATTTTTTTTTTCTGTTGAGTTCACTTGTCCCTCGTTAACCTAAACTACTTCACAGATAGGAAATTCAATACAGTCCTTAAATTAATAAGTACACAAGTCCCTTCCAGAAAAGCTTCGGCTTTCTGCTTTTTCCATTATTTCTCATGCTACTCACAACAGTAACCGCTCCCCGCATGTATATAATCACTCGGATTAAAAATTTACAAAACAATAGTACAAGTTTCTCACTTATATTTTCTGTGTACATACAACCAACCTTGTAAATATTTTGTAAATATTAAAGGGCCTTAAGTGCATGGTTTTTAACCAGAGACTACACATATTTTGTATAAAGAGAAATTGATCTTCCTCTTTTTTAAAAAGAGGAAGACCTTTTTAAAAAAGAGGAAGACCAATCAGTGTCAACATGCATGACATCAATCTGAGAACTCTGTCAGGAAGGTGATCAGAGGGACTTGTAAACTGACAACAGTTTTTAAAAGTCTATTCTCTCAGTGTAAGGACTTTAAAACTGGTGTTATGCTCTCTACCTTCCTGGTTTTAGTCATAACTCCAGCAGCAGCGTACTGAATCAGCTGCGGCTGTTTGATTGATGTTTTAGTCAGACCTGTGAAGACGTTGCAGTAATCACTGCGACTAAAGACAAACATATGGATGAGTTTCTCTAGATCTTGCTGAGGCATTCATCCTTTAATCTTGGAAATGTTCTTTTCAGGTGATAGAAAGCTGACTTTGTTACCGTCTTTATGTGACTCTGAAGGTTCAGGCCACAGTTCATCACTACACACAGGTTTCCATGGAGTGAAAATAGTCTCAAAATATCTTTGCGTGCGTAAAAAATTGGTGTGTGTGTAAAATGTTTTGTACGTGCGTAATAGGATTTGTGCGTGTGTAAAAAGATTTGTGTGCGTGTGTAATACTCGATTTGTAAAACTTAAGAATAAAATAAACCCCCTCCTACGCCTATACATGTTGAAAAAGTACACACAAATCACCTGGTACGCACACACAAAACTGCATTTACACACAGATCCAGTTACGAGTACACAACTATTTTTGAGACTCATTTCACGCTTCGGGGAAGCTCCCAGATTTGTGTGTAGATGGTGCATTTACATGCTAGTAAAAGCTGGGACATCTGAGTTTTGCTCTGAGTTTAGTGTTTTTATCCTCTGACGTTTCTCACTGTGCTTGTGCCGAAGTAGCAAATACGTTAGTTCGCTGGAAAACTGTAGATCTCAGCACTTCCTTATAATATCCTAAAATTACTTCTAGACATACTGTGCGTTTTTGAATGGTACAGGAGTGACCTCATGATTTGACTCAGGTGTGTTAAAGAATAGACATTCTAAAGATTGGAGGACACCGACCCTTATGAACTGGAGTTAAAGCCCTGCTGTACAATTGTCATTCAATCGTAATCACATTTACTTGCATACAGTGGAAACTTTACCCGTGTTGAGGTAGATGAGGAGTATTAGTGTCTTTACTTTAAAACCATTTTGGTTTCCATTTGTTGAAAGTAAATTACAAACATTTAGCCATAGTTTGACCACTGCTTTATGACAGAAAAAAAAGTTTGATGTCACAAATATATGATTTTAATAGAGGCATTATTCAATTTGTACTGTAGAAAGAAGATGGCAAAAGTGTTTCCTGAATTAACTTTAATGTTCATTTCACTGCACACAAAGGACAGATTAAATATTTAAGATTGCAACAAATCTGTTGAATCTTTAACAAAATAAATTCAGATTAACATGGGTGGATTCACAGCTACCTAAAGTTAACAATGAAATGTCTTAAAACTTAATGAATGTTCAAATATTTACTATAATCAATTAAAAGAAAACACCATAAAGCTGTGTATTCAAAGATGACCAAGCCCAGTCTGGACAGATTCAGGAGACACCATAACATCTATCAACAGAGCAGGTTAACTACTGTAGTTTGAAAAGCGCCTCGGTCCAGTCGACAGCTCAGTTTGAAGCTTCAGGTTTTGGTGTTGAACCTCCTAGAATCTCAGCTGCTGCAGATTGTCTGAAGATGCAGAGAAAAGTACAAATAGACAGTTAATGTTAGAAAAATTATGTTGATTTTCCTGAACAGCTGATGCACTGACAGACCTGACTGTGACAGAACATTACTGAACCTGAAAATGACTTGAATCATCACAATGTATGTAGAAATGTTTATTTTTATGTTGATCAAATGTTTTACATTAAATGTTTTGCTGTGGAGGCTACACAGCAAATTCAAAAGTGTTAAATGTTTTGGTGTTAGTAGACTTTGTGCAAAAGCAGAGTTAATTTTACTCTAATAGAGTCACTTTCTGTTTATGTAACTCTGGGGTGTATATTATTAGTAGTTAAAATCCAGTGTTAAAACAAAGTGTTTCCGTATCAAATCTAGAGGTGTTAAAATGGAATCAATAACTCTTGACTTCTGAACTCTGAACTCCACCAGCGGCTCTAACACTGAAGGAGTTAATTCACTGCCTCCGCCCCAGAATCACAGATTCCCACCGAAGCGAAGCGACAGAAGCCAAGTCATTTCAGGACTATTTACTCTCCACACGTTTGAGTTATTTACTGCACTCGGTAAGTAATTTTTTTCTGAGATGGTTTATAACTATTATTTTGAGTTGAGCTCAACCTGTATGACAGACGGCTCGGTGTTAGCATATTTAGCATGCCGAATGTTAGCGGAGTATTTGTTGGAAAAATATCGAGCCAGTGAAGATTTAATCAAATTATTGGCTAACTTGAACAGATCCGTAATAATCTGGAGTACGTTTTTCATTATATTGAACGTTTACATGCATATTGGTCAGATTTATCAACCTTTCTGATCGATTTTTTTTCCTTTGAAAAAATGTAAAAGGCTTTTTCAGGTTGAGAGCATTATTCCCGCTGTTGTGTCGTCTTAAATACGTTTTGCAGCATGTTTTAATCCTTTATTGCCTTTTTGTATATATTAGAACCAGTCTGGTTAAGGATGAATCTCCAGTCGTCAGGCTAACCTCCCCCTCCTGATCCCTCCATGGATTCTTCGAAGATTCAAGCTCCAAATATGATTATTTTAGTGTTAATATCTCTGAAACTCCACATTTCTGTAATGGAGGCTTGTTGTTATAGTTGTAGTAAAAATGTATTCCTTCGCTCCATTCCTTATTGTTCTGTTTTTTGTTTGTTATGATCCAGAGACCAACACCGGCTGTTGTACTCAGAGACTGAAGACTGTCTAATGCAGTAGAGGAGCATGTTGGTGTCTCCGGCCAAACGTCACGAACAGCCCAACAACCTGAAGACAACCTGTTAGTGATATTGAGGATTAGAAAGGTGGCTATACTCTTAAATATCTAAGTAAAAGAAATAATGCACAGAGACGTAGTTCTTGCTGCTAGGCCATAGACGAGCTGGAGATTTATTACACTTCCACGGATTCCTCCTTACAGTTTCTTCAGTTCAATACAAAATCTTCATCGTCATTTCTTGTCACATAAAATCTCCTCGAAGTCTTAACATCAACCTATTTTATACCTTCTCATCTTCATCAGTGTGTGTTGGAAAGTTTCAACCAATGGCGTGCTACTGTTGTTTTGCAGAAAGATTCTGGCACGCTTTATACTGAGTGTGTATTGGACGACCTTTAAAATATTTTGGACCTCACGAACTCAACATCTGCTCCATTTCAGAATTGCTGATTAGGACAATTTATCTCAAGTTGTTGATTTTATCTTGCACAAACAGACATCCTTTCCAGTAAATTCTGGCTCCATTTGCGCTTTGCACGCAAATGGAAGGAAAGAATTCGGTCAGGTTGACCTAGTGCGAAGCCAAAGTCTTCGCCGAGGCGCCAGTGTCATTTTTCCGCCAAACAACTCCTTAGATAGTATTTCCGCTCTTACATAATCCCCCCTATTCCGCTTTCAAGTGGAATCCTAATTAACCTTAGCAGTTGTTTGGTTATTTGCTATACTAAGTTTACATATCTACCTGTGAGTACACTCTGTATATGAATCTTAGAAATATATATAAAAGTCACTTAAAAGTGAAATAAAATGAATAATGGGGGTAAACAGTGTTTCATGAGTTACTGTAACTAATACAACAATTCCAATACATTGATTAAACATTGCTTGGTCATTGCTTCCATGATTGTTCTTCCATCTGTATAAGGTCGAAAAACCCTGTTGGCCTTTTGTTGCTTTCCAGGGAAAAAAATTACCTTATGGCCCCCGCTCGCCATGGGCGACCACCAGTATTCCATATTCTGGCACAAATGTAACACAATCATGGATCCACAGTGACCAAAATCATAGATATACATGGTAACAATAATACTTCAACATTGATACATAATCTTGATGACAATTATGAAGAAGTGTCCATGACGCACATATAATCAGAGTGATTGTGTGATTTAAATGCTAATCATAATGATCAAAGTATTGGTCGCTTAATGCTTGTGCTCATCCACGCTCTCTTACATTATCATTCATACTCACATTCTTGTTCATACTGTCTCACACATTCATTCTCATTCACACGTGTTCCTAGTGTGTTAACTATGTGTGGGCCACCCGTGTTGTATTGTATATAAAGTGTATATAATATGTGTAATGAGTATGTGTAATGGTGTATGCAAACAGTGTCTTTCCATGAGTCCGTTTATTCCAACCCAAGTTGACTTCAATTCCCTTGAACCTTTTTGATCTTTCAACATTCCATAAGCCATTTTAGTTCAGGCATCAATTGTCCTTGAGCTCAGCAGTCCTTCGAATCGGTCATAGGTTCACTGGTCCGGGCGGCCTTGTGCTTAGTCCGTCTGATGTTTACCGTCCTTGGTCATCCATCTGTATACAGTCCCTACAATCCATTTCCTCATGATAGGGATCACACAACACACAAGCAGAAAAATAACAATTAGTATTACTACCAGAGTTATTCCTATTTTAACTACAAAGGCTCCCCATTCACCTAAAATTTCCTCCAGACTTTTCCATGACCAAGTGTTCTTTCCTGCATTTTCTTTGAATTCCGATTTCAGTTTCTTCAACTTAGTCATTACTGCTCTAAATGTACCTTTTGGCGAGGTATTCATAGGGATATAAGTACAGCATTCATTAGCAAACATATGGCAAACTCCTCCCATATTGGCTAAGATCCAATCTAATGCTTGTCTGTTTTGTTTTGCCATTCTACTGGTTTCATGGAGTTGTTCTCCTAGGGCCATAAATCCTTCAACTGTAAAGTTGATCATTCTCTGTTGATTGTAATAAACATAGTTAATCCATTCAACATTTTTGTTAATTGTGATCCAAGGTAAGATAGATTCAAAACCTGCGCGAAGTTCATGTTGCGCTTTGAATTCATCTGGAATTCCTCTTGGTTGACCTATAAGATTTAAATATACTCCTTCATTCAACCCATAATCCCCCAGGCTTCTACGAAGCCTTGTTTTATTGTTGTGCATTCCTATTAAGTCTTTAACTCCTTCATACACTAGGGTTACTGGTAATTTCATTCGTCTGAATTAGTTTGAAATTCGGTATCTGTTAAACTTGCTGTCCATTTCCATTGTAAGTGCACATATCTAGTTTTACAAATCAATTTTGTGGGAACATCTAGATTGAACCTTGCTGGAAAGAACACTGGTATGTACTTGTCTGGATTTCTATAAGTTGTGTGATACTTATCTTTGTCATTGGAGATGGATCTTGTGTTGTGAACAGTCATTGTTGAGTCACCGTTTGTCCCCCCTGGAGGCTGTCTTTGAGTCCATTCTCTGTCACTGTGGTTCGTCGTGGTTGGTTTGTCCCGTGGTGTCGGCTGCAGGTTGTGTAAGTTCGTTTCTGCTGTCACTGCTGCTTGGTTCACCACTTCTGTCAATATCCACAGTTGGACAGTTATCAGTATCAGTCTCATTGCTGTGAGGTTTCTGCTCATCTTCCTTGTAAAACTCAAGTTTCACTTTCTTTATTTTGAACTTTAGTGCAATGAGTCAAATGATGCCAAGTGGTACTTCCTTCTACTTGGACAGCCGTTGGGGTTGCTCTCTTGACTTCATAAGGTCCTTCCCATCGGGCCTCATGCCATCTCCGTCTGTACACCTTGATGTACACCAATTCTCCAGGTTTCACCGGTGGTTCCCACACCGTCGACTCTGGACTTCTGGATTTTTCCTGCAAATAGATAGCTCTATGGATAGCAGTTAGTTGTTCAACATAGTCTTTCAACTCAGTTTGCAATTGCTCAAGGGGAGGTCCCTTGAAAGGTAACCTCCATTGCGGCACAGGCATAGGTCTGCCAGTCAGCATTTCATGCGGTGTTAAATGTGTGCTTCTGTGCATTTGCATGCGATAGCTCATTAGTGCTAGTGGCAAAGCATCTACCCAGTTTAGTTTAGTTGATGCACAAATTTTCCGAAGCTTTGCTTTCAACGTGGCGTTGATGCGTTCCACCATTCCCTGGCTCTGAGGGTGGTAGACTGCGCCAAAACGTTGTTTGATCTGTAGCTTTTGCAAAATGCCTTTAACAACTTTTTGTACAAAAGCTGAACCATTGTCTGAACTGATTTCAGATGGAATTCCAAATCTTGGAATTACTTCTCTTGTCAAAAATTTGATAACTGTGTCTGCTCCTAAGGTTTTTGATGGTACTGCTTCGACCCATCGACTGAAACGATCAATTATCACCAACATGTACCTTTTACCTTGAACTGGTTTGAGCATGTCTACATAATCTATCACCAGGTGTTTGAAAGGTCCGTCTGGAACTGGAATGTGTCCAATACCTGGCTTTATGCCTTTCCGAGCATTGTTTTCGGCACATATTTCACACTGGCTAAGAATTTCATTCACCATGTCTTGCATGTATGGAGACCAGAAACCTTGTTTTTTCAATTTGTCCATGACTTTTCCTCGGGCACAGTGGTCTAAGCCATGGGCTTCTGAGACCAATAATGTTAATAATGCTACTGGTGCTATTAGTAGGCCTTGGTGTGACCTCCATAAGCCATTTTCACTCATCGTAGCACCTCTTCGTGCCCAAAGATCACGTTCACTGTTACTTGCTTGTTGTTGCATCAAAATGACATCTTCCGGTGTTACAGCTGGTTCTAAAGCTATCACAGGTGCCAAGATAGCCATTTGGCTCCTGGATGCCATTTTTGCTGATTCATCTGCCATGTTATTACCTCTCACAACGATGTCATTGCCTTTGCGATGTGCTTGACACTTGATCACTGCCAGCTTCGAAGGAAGCATCATGGCAGCAATTAATTCTTTCAGTTGTGCTTCGTGCTGCACTGGGGTTCCGTCTGCTCTTTTGAAACCTCTTTGTTTCCAAATTGCGGCAAATAAAAAGCATACGCCATGGGCATAGGCTGAATCAGTGAACACATTTGCGACTTTTGATCTAGCCATTTTACAGGCTTCAGTTAATGCTTTAAGTTCCGCAAGTTGTGCAGAACATGGTTGGTCACATCTTTCAGCTTTGATGGTTACAAAATTTTCACCTATTTGTTGTACCACTGCAAAACCTGCGTGGTTTCCTAGGTGGTCTCTGAAACATGACCCATCAACAAAGTATGTGACTTCTGCGTCAGGCAATGGAGTGGATTCCAAATCAGGTCTGAGTCTTGTGTATTTCATTGTTTCTGCTACACACTCATGTGGTTCTCCGTCACAATCCAAGGGAATCACATTTGCTGGATTGTTGGTGATACATCTTTGAATAGTTATGTCAGGATATGTCAGAAGTAGCATATACTGCAAACTTCTTGCTTGTGTTACGACAAACTTTCCTAGATTTATTAACTCTGCAATTTTGTGGTGAGTTAATATTGTAACTGGATAACCCATTGTTATGGTTGAAGCTTTTTCATAAGCATGGTAGACTGCTGCTAGCCCCTGATAACATGGTGGCCAGCCTTGTGCTACATTGTCCAACTTTGTGCTGTAATAAGCAATTGGTTGTTTTCTTCGACCTGTACATGTTTCTTGCATCAAAACTGCTGTGACATACATGTCTTTTTTGTTCGCAACATATAGGTAGAATGGTTTGTCATAGTTTGGAACTGCTAGTGCTGGTGCACTTTGCATTTCACATTTTAAAGATTCAAATGCTACTTTTGCTTCTAAAGTCCAATTTATCAGATTCTTTTGGTTTTGATGACCTGGTTCTTTCATGAGTTCTCTGAGTGGTGCTGTTTTTTCTGCATAACTTTCTATCCAATCAGCATTGAAACCTGTCATACCGAGAAATGTCATCATTTCTCCAACTGTTCGTGGGCATGGAGCTTTGCTGACACCCTCTAGTTGAGAAGGTGATATGCCAATGCTCCCTTCTGAGAGTTGTCTACCCAGGTATTCTACCTGTGTCTGACAATACCGTAATTTGTCTTTGGAGGCTTTGTAACCTCCTTCAGCCAGTCTTTCAAGGACTTTTATCGAATCCTGATGGCAATCATCCAATGTAGGTGACGCAATTAGAATGTCGTCAACAAACTGAAGCAATGTGCTATTTATTTCCAATCCTTCTAAGTCCTGTCTGAGTGCTTGATTGAACAAATGAGGGCTGTGTTTGAAACCTTGGGGTAATCGCGTGTAGCTGTACTTCTTACCTCTGTAAGTAAATGCGAACAAGTATCGAGATTGTTCCGCTAAGGGAATGGTGAAAAATGCTGAACAAAGATCAATCACTGTGAAAAATTTTGCTTCAGCAGGGATTGCGGTTAAAAGTGTGTGTGGGTTGGGCATTTCTGCCGATGATCTGTCTTCTACTACATCGTTTATTGTGCGAAGGTCATGTACCAGGCGATACTTTGACTTATCTGCTTTCAGAACTGGAAAAATTGGCGTATTGCATGGACTTTCAATTTCCACCAACACTCCTGCTGTTAACAATCCTTCAATGGTTTTGCTGATTCCTTCTTCTGCTTCTGGTTTTAATGGATATTGAGGACGGAATGGAAGTTTAGCATTTGGTTTCAGTTCAACTTTAAATGGGTTAGCTGATTTCACTGATCCTACATCTGTTTCATGTTTTGACCATACTGATTCAGGGACTAGCTTTAACATGTCCTGCATTAATGGGTTTTCAACTGACTCATCTTTTTCTTCTGTTTGTTTTGTGTCATTAATCGGTACTGTTACCACCTGTGGTTTTGCTGTCATAGTAGTTTCACTTATTATTTTAATCATTGTTGCATCTTCTGATTGGAAAATTAATGGGCTTTCTGTCTGTTCCCATTTAATCTGTGTTGCAATTTTCATCATTGGTCCAAGATCTTTGGCATGAAAGTTTTTATTTACAAACAAAGTTATGTGGGGTACAGATTCTGCAACGTTGTACCATTGAGAAATGAAATCATTAATTTCTACATTTAGCGCTGCTCCTTGTTTCCCAACAATGATATATTGGGACTCAAGGTTCACCGCTTCACCTTGTGTTTCTTTGTCCCATTGTTCTTCAAACTCTGTACTTTTTGAAATGTCATAGTACATTGTGCAATGATAGTCTAGAAATGGTTTCTTAGCTTCTGGAATTTGAATTTGAATGTACTGTCCCCATTTGGAAATTACCTCTTCAATAGAGTTATTAATGTCTCCAAGCCAATAAACTTTGGCTTCATGTTGTTGCATGAACATTTGAAGATCCACACCTTCTTTTTCAACATACACACCTTGAGGAGAACACCAGATTTTTATTTTTAATTTGCATAGAGCGTCTCTTCCCAACAGGTTTATTGGGGTTTGATCAGATACCAAAATTGGTATTTTTATCTCATTGTCATCTGTTGTAAGTCGAACAGGAGCTGTCATTTGGATTAATTGTCTTGTTCCCGAGAACCCTACTGTTGATACAAATTTATCAGACATGGGGAGATGCGTTGCATAGTTTGGACTTACACAAGTGTAAGCTGCTCCTGTATCGACCAACATTGGAGTGTCTCTGTTTTCAATTTGAATTTTCAATATTGGTTCATCGTCAGCACCTGTAGTTAGAATTGGGTACTGACTCTCTCCCCTAGGGTCCTCTGGGCATCCCTAGTATCCAAAATTTGGTGGATTGTATTGAGCTGGTGAATTTTGTTGAACTGGTGGATCGTATGGGACTCC
This sequence comes from Poecilia mexicana, assembly GCF_051168715.1. Classification (NCBI taxonomy): domain Eukaryota; kingdom Metazoa; phylum Chordata; class Actinopteri; order Cyprinodontiformes; family Poeciliidae; genus Poecilia; species Poecilia mexicana. The sequence continues at coordinate 19,177,749 of NW_028263380.1, read as the reverse complement.
TTGAAGATCATATGGAGTTCCCTGTTGATTATATGGAACTGCTTGGTGATTGTATGGGGCTGTCGGTGGACCTGGTCTGGCTCTGCCACGCGGCCGTCTTTGGAATGAGTTGTCACCATTTCGGCACTGGTCAGCACGATGTCCAAAACAACCACATGTCCAGCACGCTCCGGGTGCTCTGGTCGGACCGCCTCGTCCCCTGTTAGGCCATGAGGGGCTTCTTTGCTGTCTTCCTCGAGGCACAAATGGACGTGAGTTCCATGGTTGTGAATAAATATTCACCACTGGTTGAGAAGGCTGAGTCATTTGCGAAGTTGGAGTATACATCTGTGGCGCTGAATTCACAGAGTTAGGAAGGTTGGCTACATTTGGGGCAGGATGCTGGTCCCCCCTTACCACTGCAGCTTGGGTCTTAGTCTTGTTTTTTTCTTGAAGTTCTCCAAGCTGTAATTGAGCCAATTTCCTTTGAATGTTTTTGTCTTGGTCAGTGCGTTTTTGTTAATCTTTTCGGTATTTTTCTATTGCGTGTACCACATGATCACGAAATTCTTTGTGTGGCATAGACATCAGAGCCACCACCTCTTCAAGTTTGGTGCGCACTGGCTCTGGCATTACATCCACCAATGATTTTCGAAACACACCTGCAATCATTGGGTACTCATCAACATCAAACTCCATTATCTCGTTCCACCTTCTCAACTGCCTGGCAACGTAGGATGCTGGATTCTCCGAGTCACCAATTGGTTCCGCTTTCATGTTCTTAGGGTCCACTTTGTTTGGAAATTCTGCCCTCAAGGCTGCCCAGATCATTGTCCGGCATGCATTTAGTTCAATCCCGTCTGCTCTTTCTTGTAGCATCCAGGGATGATCCTTCAAAATGTTCTGCATGGTGGGAATTCCAACAACTTTTGCTAGAATGGCTTTGATGTCTCCAAGTGCCAAGATTTTGCCAACTGTCTCTTCTTCAAGTGCTCTTATCCATCTTCCTGCACCATTATGAATGTCTGGCAACCGCGAGACTAACCCTACCAGATCCATCGAGGCAAATGGCAAATATTGAGCAATATCTCCTTTTAATATGATTGGTAATTGTTTTGAGGGGTCATAACGATCAGGTTTGCGTATGTCAGGTCTGGATCTCAAATCGTATTCTTTTTGGTTTGGGGCTTTTTGTTCTTTGACCGGAGTGCTTGTACTTGGACCAGCCATTGCTCCGTCTTCACCATTATCACATCCTGGCTCCTTTTCAGCTAATTGCCTAAGGCCTTCATCAATTTCTTCCTCTATGTCCTGTATCTGTTTGGTTTGCTTTATGTTCTATATTAAAGACTTCTGGACCTAACCTTAACCAATAAGCGTCTCCGCTTCTGCGTCTTTTCAGATGACCAGTGTAGCCATCAAAAAATTTACTATTATAATTTCTAGCGTAGCAGTCAAGAATTTTAATATTTCCAACTGTCCGTGTTGTGGAGCATCCGGCACCAAAGGTTTGACTTCTGGTTTGGACTGGCGGTAATGATGTGTCATATCTGCCAGCTGGCTTATAGCCATCTGCATTTGCATATGATGTCGGTAGTTCCATGCTTTTTGAGTGCTTATTATTTGTGCTACTGTCTGTAGCACCTGTGCTCGTCTGTGGTGGACCTCTGGGTGGAGCTGGTGTTTGAGCTACTGGTGATCGTGGTGTGTGCCCTGTAGAGAGTCTATCTAATTGAATTTCCAGTTCATTGTCTTTACCTTGTTTAATGTCCCTAATTTGATCATCATTCCTGTATCCAAAATCACCTGTGATATTCAGAACTCCTGTCAGGGCTGGATACAACCCAGCAGGGTTCTTTTGATCATCGTCTGGTTTTTCATTATTATTTTTCAGCTCAGCAAGCTGCTGCTTTAAGTTTTTCCGGTATTTTTCACCTTCTTCTTTGAATAGCTGTAAAATGTTTAATTCTAGTTCTCTTTTGGCTTGTCTTTTCTTTCCTTTGTTTTTTGCTTTGTAGTCTGCAATCCGAGTTTCCATTTGTTCACAAAGGGATAAGTCAAAGCTCCCATTTTCTGGCCATGGGCACGGAAGTCCTTGCGTTCTCTTTTGCCACTTCTTAGAAATTTTTGGAATTTGAGAAGCATATTCTGGGTTTTTTGAACCAATAATGACAATAGGTATGTTGCTCATCTTGCTTATTTAGCAGTTGTCTCACGATTAGAATTCTGTCTTTTGCAGTTTTGTTGTCCTTCAACTTTTTAATTTTTCCAATTTAGTAAAAAATAAGTTGATTTTTAGTTAGTTATTCTTATAATATTTGTTCCTTGTAGTCTTATTGCTTATAGTTGCTAAATATTAAGTGTGTTAAATAGTTTTCAATAAGTGTAACAGTTAACCAAGTTTTTTTACAGTTATTCAACTCTATTTACAGTAAAATATACATTTGAAAAATGTTTAACATAGTTCAGTGTCACAGAAACAATGATTATTTGGATAAAAGTCTGTATTATGTGAGTCAACTCAAGGCTTTAGGCTTAGACCTCTTCACCGTTACAAGCAGAGGAGAGAAAAAAAGGAAAAAACTAAACTTCAGTCTGCTTCAGTCCGAAATGAGCAAAGGTGGGGGCCAACTTTGCGTAATAGGAAGTGGGCCGTCTTAAATATTATGGACTACAAATGGGTGTTAACAAAGAATGGTCTCAATCACGACAGATCTGGGACCGAATGACGTGTGGTGGAGAGAGAGAGTAAAAGAGAGAGAGAGAGAGGGGGGCAGGATAGGGGCAGGGCAAGAGAGAAAAAGTGAGAGAGGAAAGAGAGTGAGGAGGGAGGAAGGGAGGTCACGGGGTAGGGAGAGAAGGGGTGGGAGGGAAAGTTCGTGTGTGTGTATTTCACGTCGGGGTCACCACTTTTATTGAGGATTAGAAAGGTGGCTATACTCTTAAATATCTAAGTAAAAGAAATAATGCACAGAGACGTAGTTCTTGCTGCTAGGCCATAGACGAGCTGGAGATTTATTACACTTCCACGGATTCCTCCTTACAGTTTCTTCAGTTCAATACAAAATCTTCATCGTCATTTCTTGTCACATAAAATCTCCTCGAAGTCTTAACATCAACCTATTTTATACCTTCTCATCTTCATCAGTGTGTGTTGGAAAGTTTCAACCAATGGCGTGCTACTGTTGTTTTGCAGAAAGATTCTGGCACGCTTTATACTGAGTGTGTATTGGACGACCTTTAAAATATTTTGGACCTCACGAACTCAACATCTGCTCCATTTCAGAATTGCTGATTAGGACAATTTATCTCAAGTTGTTGATTTTATCTTGCACAAACAGACATCCTTTCCAGTAAATTCTGGCTCCATTTGCGCTTTGCACGCAAATGGAAGGAAAGAATTCGGTCAGGTTGACCTAGTGCGAAGCCAAAGTCTTCGCCGAGGCGCCAGTGTCATTTTTCCGCCAAACAACTCCTTAGATAGTATTTCCGCTCTTACAGTGACTGGACATCTCTCTGGTGGAGTGCAGAGAGGAACTGTCTCTTATCAGCAGAAACATAAACTGGATAAGAAATGATGGATCTGAATATCAGGTTGGTCTGTTATGTACTGTAATATCTGGCAATCTACCTGTTAAAAGTAAATGTACTCTATCAAATATTACATGAACTGCATGCATTGATACAGGCTTTACTTTCTCCACCTTGTACTTTGAACAATTTCATGCATATTGTATTGAAGAAAAATGTATTAAGCATACTGCATTTTGTATTGCACTGCTGATATGTTAGACCTTTTAATAAGTAATATGTGAATGAAAGTGACGTGAAACATGCACATTATTCCACGTTGTAATATGTTTTGTAGTTATGGTGCACGTTTTGAAATAAATGCATTTGAGAAAATCATTGCCTCTTTATTAAATGTTTATTTTCCAAAGAATTTTTAAAAGTTCAAAACAATATAGTACCTATTTAACATTAATTACAAATAACTCTTAAGAAGTTAAAGAAGTACTCTGTGAGAGTTAATATTAAGATTTAACACTGAATTAGTGTTAGTAAGTGTTAAATCAGGGGTCCCCAAACTTTTTCCTGCGAGGGCCACATAGCTGTTCCTTTCTCTGGTCGGGGGCCGGTCTTAGTCTTTGGAGAAAATAACCTTAGAAAATTCTTGTCGACGGGGGGGACGACACAGTCGCGCTTTTAGATAGATTTTTACCCAGAATGCAAATGGTAAAAACCGTGAGTGAAACGGTGACTGGGACTGACTAGTACAGAGGTTCCCAAACTGTGGGGCGCGCCCCCCAGGGGGGGCGCCGTGTCATTGCAGGGGGGGCGCGGGAAGCCGTCTGGATGAAAAAAAAAAATACATGAACACTGTATGCGCTGGGTTTTTGCCTTAGAATGGCCAACTCTCTGTTATTCCTATGTCAATTTGATACAGTAGAGGCTTCCACACTTCCCATATTTGTGTCATCTGTCACTTTTATCAGCAGTTAAAACTGTTTAATCCATTGTTAACATGTTGTAACCTGTTTTTCCGAGCCGTCTTTAAACGCAACATGAGCACTACGACGCTCGCGCTGGGTTTCCACCTGTGAAGGAGACCTGCTGCTGCTGTGCGGAGCTACGTGTTAGAATCACGGCAGCAAACCAGCAAAACGCAAAGAACTTTTCAGTTTTTCCCTCCAAACTAACCGACTGAGTTGAGTAAAGCTGTTGGATACAGGTAATGTTAGCTAAAAGATGACTAGCTAATATCAATACAGAACCTTAAGCTTAACAAGTACCTTGTAGGCTACCGATGTTGGTGTCTATTTTCAGCTACGTACATTCATTTTGCCCCCAAAAAAGTCGATGCTCCCCTCCCCCGTCACACGTGTCTTTTCAACAAGACAGCCATTTGTAATCCATAGGGGGGGCCGCAGAAAATGTTTGGAAACCAGTGGGGGGGGCGCAGAAGAAAAAGTTTGGGAACCACTGGACTAGTTAGTATATATTCCATGGAGGGAAAGTTACTTTCACATCTGCTCAGGCCCCCTGGTGGTTGAAGAAAAATCCACATATAAACCAGAAAAAACAATATATGAAAAAAAAACACTGAATGCTCTCTGGTATGAGCAGGCGGGCCGGATCCGGCATTGTTCAGGGGGCCGGACCAAATGACGTGGCGGGCCGGATCCGGCCCGCGGGCCGTAGTTTGGGGACCCCTGTGTTAAATAATTAACTCCAGCAGATTTGATATTTGACACTTTATTAGAGTTAAGGTACCAACTGTCCAAAAAGAGTTAAATTAACACTTTCTGGTGTGGACCCATATAGACACTTTAAAAGTGTTGAAATCAAATCTGATAGTGTTAATCTGGGCCTCCTGGATTTGCTGTGTATTTTTGAGTGGTGCTATAAATGCATAAAATCTTTATTTTCCTAAGTATGTGTTTATTAGCTGTCAATTGTGTCAAAAATATCAAATGAGAAATAAATTTACTGCTTGTGAAAATCTAAACCATCTGAATATATTTTACCATCTACATTAATCAACTTGAAATGAAGATGAACAGGAACAGCAGGTTTGTCCTGGTTTGCAGACGAGGTATATATTTGTTAAGGGCCGATGAAATGGGGTCCAGACACAAACAAAGTTTAATCTGAAGATTCTGGAGGATGTGTGAATAGGTCTGTCACCATGAAACATTTTACTGTATGATAAGTTGTTCCAAAGTTCTCAACAAATGATAATATAGTTCTTTTGAGGCCATTTTTAAGTTATATAATGGTAATGACGAAATAATAATGCAAGAACACATTCTCAAAGGTCATTAGACTTTAAATTCTAATGAATATTTAACACTGGAACTGGAACACATTTTTAATATCCAGAATAAATAAAACAAATGAATTTTGAAGTCTTTTTAAACAAAATTTCTTTTCAATATAAGGTCTAATCGAGATCAAAGTACCAAACTGAAGACTTTTATTGTCCAGTTTTTGGTCGAAAGAGAAAAAAAGAAACGATAAATCATTCCAATGGAAATGATTGACTTTGTTTTAATTTATCATCCGATTAATTGATTATTCTAACAGGCCTATGTGTGAACATTAGACTAAATCCTTAAGTATGTTGAAAAGTCATCATAAATGACGTACCTTTCACTTTGTTCTGGTGAATAAAGTCTAGCAGCAGATGATGTTCCTGCAGGTCTATCTCTACCTTCATTACTGCTGAAGCAACAAAATACAGTTTCAGTGATAATGACCAACATCCATAACTGCCATAATCTCCTGAAGATGCTTGTCGACTTCGGCATCATAAAACTAGATCAATCTGGGTTAAAGTTAAGACTGAAGACAGACGATCAAACTGCAGAGTGAGAGAATAAAAATACACGCTTAGCTCCCAACAGCTAACGTAGCATAGCTGACATAAACTTTAGCTCCCATAACAGAAACATATGAGGAGGGCAGAGTATCAAAATACCAGACATAAAAAAAATAATCTGAAATCATTTATTTACTCCATGTCTCATTATAATTGGAGAGCAAAGCCTGCAGGTTTAGCTTGTACTTAGTTCAGAGGACAGATCACTGGGACGCTTATAAGAAAGTGCTGAGATCTACAGTTTTCCAGCGAACTAACGTATTTGCTACTTCGGCACAAGCACAGTGAGAAACGTCAGAGGATAAAAACACTAGACTCCGAGTAAAACTCAGATGTCCCACCTTTTACTAGCATGTAAACGCACCATCAACACAAATCTGGGAGCTCCCGGAAGCGTAAAATGAGTCTCAAAAATAGTTGTGCACTCGTAACCTGATTTGTGTGTAAATGCAGTTTTGTGTGTGCATACCAGGTGATTTGTGTGTACTTTTTCAACATGTATAGGCGTAGGAGAAGGTTTATTTTATTTTTAAGTTTTACAAATCGAGTATTACACACGCACAGATATTTTTACACACACACAAATCTTTTTACACACACACAAATCCTGTTACGCACGCACAGATATTTTGAGACTATTTTCACTCCACAGTTTCAGCCTGATCTCTAGGTTCCAACTGAAGCTGTGCATTGATTCTAGATTGCTCCTCTTTATGACAAAAGATAATAACTTCAGTTTTGTTTCTGACCACCTGGAGAAAGTTTTGGCTCATCCACACATTTATCTGTTCTAAGTATTTGTTCAGTGCTTGGATGGGTTCAGAGCCACCTGGTGAAATTGTAATGTGGATGTAATGTATCATCTGATAGCCAAACTTATTTCCTGCTATAACCTGAGCTAGAGGGAGCTTTAAGTAAGAGGGGCCCGAAGACTGGAGGGCCAGGGTAGTCAGTGCTTATTCATGGTGGAAACTTAAAAACAAAAACAAAAAACAGGGCAATATTTCATCATTTGCAATGTAAGTCAAAGAGCCACTTGCATCAGCCCCGTCTATAATTATCTATGGGCTGCAGGTCTGTCTGCTGCATTTTATTAGCATGTTTTTTTCTTTCTTATAGCTTGATAGGAAGTCAGGTTATCCAAACCAGTAAACCACATTAATAATAGTGAAAAAAACACATTAAATGACCACTGAACACTATTTATAAAATACATCAACATTTTTAAATAAAACACAGACTTCTTCTACTTCTTCTGAGCTGCCAGCTCTCCGTCTAACAGGTAATTTGAGTTTGTCAAGTATTAACCTGTCCAGCATTGAGCTGAACTCTGTTTAAGCTGCAGCCAGCCAAGTTTCACAGAGCAGTTTAACGGGTGCTCTCCCTCTTCGTTGCACTTGTTTCTGAACCAGTTTATTTTTAGTGACTCATTCAAGTCCTAAGGGGTTTTTTCAAATAGTTTAAGCCAAAGCAACCTATTAAAACCTTTAATTTTCTAGACCCATGCAACTGTTGCTATTTTACCACTGTTAAACACAAATTAAAATTACTCAGTAAGTCCAATGTCCACACCATGTTTTAGATTCTTCTGTATGCTTGATATTTATTAGTAAAGCATTGTTTGACAGGGATTAGTTAGAGCTTGATGCAGCAATCAGGAGGGTTTCGAAACTGGAGGAGGAGGGAGAAACTGCTCCTTCTCCCTCTCTTTTCTTCCACTCTCTCCTTTTTCTCCTCTCTCTCAGCCTGGATTTGCTCATTAATTTTCTGCATAACTTTCTCATATTTTCCTCTCATACTGGAAAGTACTCCAGTACTCTCCACTTCTTCTCTCTCTTTGCGTATTTTCTCTTCTTTCTCCTTCAGGATGTGTTGTTTCTTCTCTTCGATTTTCCTCTCAGCCTCTTGGAACATCTCATTGGTGTAGTGACTTCCTCCATTCCTGTCAACAATGGTTCTGATCTTCCTCAGCAGCTCAGTGACCTGAGGTTTCTTATCTTTCATCTTATTGTTGAAGACATGATACTGGCTGTTACATCTGGACACCAGATCCTGCAGCTCTGGGCTGTCGGACAAATAATCCTCGATGGTGCCTTCAAGGTCGTCTCCACAGGTAAACAGAACCATTCTGTATCTGTCTCCAAACCTGGTGTCAAACAGACCTGGAGTATCAATGACAGCAACCTGCTGTCCATCCACATTACTGGAGACTTTGGAGCAGTTTGCAGTCATGGATTTGGGGCTGCATTTGGATTCAAAGCACTCTTGACCCATAATGGTGTTTCCAGAAGCGCACTTCCCAATCCCAGTCTTCCCCACCATCACGATCCTCAACATATTGTTGTTTGTAATGTTTGATCCTGTGAAGAAAAAGGTTTGAGTTTGAATTAAGATAATTATCCTGATTCAGCTTCTGCTTGTCAGTCCAATAACATTTCTGTCATACATATTGCCATATCTTAGTGTAAAATACTACAACACAACATATTCATTATTTGCAAGAGACATATTTGTAGAGGTAGGCTATAGTATAGATGATGACATAGTGCAGTGGTATCTAAGTCAAACCCTGAAAAGCTGCAATCCTGCACCTTTCATGCTTTTTCACACCTGAATCAAATGGCTAAATTCCCTAATCAGCTCTCAGTCAACTCTACAGAGGTCTGGTAACAAATTTATTTGATCCAGGTACAAGAACAGACTGGGAAGAAAAGTGGCCTATGATCTGACAGATTGGACTTCCTTCAGCTGCTCTGTTGAAAATCAAATGAAAAACATAAGCAGATACATAAATATACGGACTGAGGGACAATCCTTTTCCAAGATTTTATAGTGTGATTGTGAAGATGCAGGTTGTTTGAAAAGAGGAACACAGAAACAATATTTGGGGAATAATACATTGAATTTGAAAGTGGTTTTTGGCATAATCAGGAGTGTGAATGTATCAAGATGGCTACTAGTAAAGGTACGTTTTTAGAAGATGAAAACATCACTAATGCACTACTCAGGATGGTCTGTGGTAGAGAATAAGAAAGGAAGAGGGAAATGAAGGTTTGAAAAGAGAATGGTGTATGGGGTGCTGTGGTGGTGCAGGGGTTAAGCACAACCCATATATGGAGGGTTAGGGTTCAATTCCTGGCCTGGTAACCTTTGCTGCATGTCTCATTACCCATTTTCCTGTAAATTCACTATCAAATAAAGGCCAGTAGAGCCAATAAAACCTTTTAAAAAAGGGGGAATGGCAGCTGATAAAACAGCTCTTGAAGGTGAAGACAGAACTGAAATAAGAAAGAAAATAATGATGCAATATTTCAATGTTATACTAAAATTTAAGGCAGGACAAGTTATGGTTGGAGTAAGTCCTATCAGTTTGTCAAATTGGTAAAAGAAAGAAAGAAAGTAGTATTAACTGTTGGGGAAGAAAGAGGAGTAATTTTGTGGATTCGTGTTAGAGAAAACCTGAACAAGATAAAGAAAGTAATGAAAGTAGGAGATATTACAGGCATTAAACAGTTACAGGATTTTAGGAATGGAGAAAAATGCACAGTACTTCTATATTACTTCACCCTGACATACCTTCCTCCTTCCCTTGGGGGGGGAAAGGGGTGGCCGCCGATTTATGTTTTCGCATCCACCTGAATGTGTGTGTGTGTGTGCATGTATAAAATGGCTTCTTTGTGTGCTTTGGAGTTTCTGTGCTGATTAATTTTTTTGCAAAGCGATAAAAGCTGGTAGCTCTTGAATTGCTACAAAATAAAGCTGTATTTCCTTCAGCCCACAGGCTGCAATGTTGACATTTTGAGATGCCATGAGACCTAAATCCTGAACATCGTGGCATGGAGTGGATCCCAGTTTTCCATGTCTGGCATATAACCATTAATTTTATCTTTTAAACTGGTTCTATTGATCCTGTGTCCAGACAGAGGGGTAATCAGTAGCCTAGTGTCATGACCTGTTCTGAAGATCCTGCAGCTTCCACTTCTCTTCCTAACATGACGCCTCCACAGCCTGACTCTCATACTGATAGGAGGAACCACAGAGCTCTGTTAGGTTAAAGCTCATCTTCTGAAGTTGGGATGTTTTTCCTCCAACAGGTTCCAGAGGAATCACCTCAAACCAGATGTTGGACTGGATTATATTTCAATGTCATTTGTGAATGTTAAATCCTCATTTTCAACAGTGGAGCTATAAAGGTTATCATTTTGGAGAAAATCTCATCAACATCAATATTTCCACTAAATAAGAGGCAAAAAAAGTTGTTTGATAAAGGAAAAGCCTCTCAGAGTCTGAGCTCAAAGCGAGATGCCAGAAAGCAACACACTTTTTTTTAAATATTAGACAATTTAATTTCACATGTAGAAGCCATTTGTTTGTTAAATACTTAATGAAACATATTTACCATGTTTGTTATGAATGATGTATTCTCACAAAGAACGAGGTAATTAGCCCAAGTTTGTCGTTTATTGAACGTTCAGAAACTACAGCGGCTGTGATGCGCCAAGACAAATGTAAAACAACCCGAACAGGTGATCAACTCTAAAGCACTTGCACCTTTTTATTCTCCGTCTCTCTTAAGCACACCCGGCCGTTGCTGTGGCAACCGCCTGCGCTCCTCAAGCCGACCAGAGATTACATTAAAAAATATTTAGTCCGTTACAATATTAGGTTTTCAGGCTTGATATTTATTTTGCGATCATTAATAAGCCTCCCTGAACACAGCGGTGGTTGATTAGTTAATTTTAAACTTCTGCTCTGCTCGTTATTTTGGTAATGGAACCGAAACACACAGAATTGCGCAACACCTTGTAGAAACAATAATCACTGCAGTGTATATGTTGTTCTTTAATAAAGTTATGAACATTTTGATAAGGAGTCAGAGGAGGACTTGCTGGTCTCATCGTCCTGACGTGTTCAGTTTGTCACCTAATGCTGAGATTGACTCAAACCCTTCAGTGATCGACCTGTTGCAGCCCTGCTATGGTAAAGAACAATTCAGAAACAATATGAAATGAGAAAAAAAGCTATTCATTAGCTGATTAAGTTGTGTTTTAGATTGTTCTTGAAAAACTAATCAGTCACGGCTGATGGGTGCTAGGGGTTGCACCAATTAGTCGATTAGTCGATTCTTTTCTCAGCAATAACTTTTTTCTGGGCCAGTCGACTAGTCGCAATCACGTGACAAAACTGAATTTTTCCAAGGAAATAAAAGAAGGAGAACTAGGTGAGTTCGACAGGAAGCTCAAATTGTATTAAAACCACAGCAACTGTGATTTGGACAAAATTTGTAATTATTGTTGCAGAAAAGGTCGTTGGAAGAAAGACTGTGCTTTGAAGTAAGGATGAGTGTTAGACCTGCGCTGCCTGAGGTTGGTGTCACAGTTGTACTGGGGAACAATATAGCTGGAGGGAAAATCTGGCCTGATCAACCAGAGTCTCTAGTTGTTGTTTCAGTACCTTTGATCAGCAGTGGTCCTGATGAAAATGAAAAGTCACACCCTGAAGTTTTTCAAGCATGTGCTGTGACACAGGCAATGAAAGCATCCAGTGATGTACATCAGGATGAAGACTTCAGAAAAGATAAACACATTTCCTCTTCTTGTTTGTCTAATATTCCTTTGTCTATTTCACAGAATGATCTGGGACAGGAGCAAAGATCTGACCCCACCATACAGCATTTATTTCAGTCTGCATTACCTGCTGAGGAGATGCAAAGCTGTGCTCATGGATACTTTGTTGAAAACAAGGTATTGTTGAGGAAGTGGATGCCATGTGATGACAATGCTGTTGGGGAGTCAGTTTATCAGGATGTGGTGCCTTTGAAATGGCGTGAGTTGGTTTTGCAGGTATCCCATGATGAGTCCAGACACATGAGAGTTGGGAAAACCTACGACCACATTTTGAGAAATTTCTTTTGGCAGCGGCTGAAAAAAGATGTTGCTGCTTATATTAAAACCTGTCACACCTGTCAACTGACTGGTAAACCATCAAATCATAAACCGGGCACCATTGCATCCTATTCCAATTATTGGTAATAGTTTGAGCACTTAATAATTGATTGAGTGGGTCTTCTTCCCTCTTCATGTTCAGGGGCAAAGTATTTTTTGATTGTTATGTGTCAAAGTACCTGGATATGCTGCAGGTATCCAGCAGCATATCCATTGCACACACTTTCTGCAAAGTCTGTGGTGTGGGCTCTTGTGCAGTTTATTGGTATTTTCAGAATACCTAAGGTCATTCAGAGTGACCAAGGATCTAATTTCTCATTTGTTTGCACAGGTTTTGCAGCAGCTGCACATTAAGCACAACCAATCTACAGCATACTATACGCAGAGTCAAGGAGCACTGGAACAATTTCATCAAACATTAAAATCTTTACCTGTGCTTATTGTGTTCAGATGAATGCTGATTGGGAGGATGGTCTACCTTGGTTATTACTTGCAGCAAGACAAGTAACACAAGAGAGTATGGGCTTTAGCCCTAATTAGTATTTGGTTATTGTGTGGCCAAATAGCAACAGTTTTGCGAGATGAGTGGAAGGATGCTGAACCACCACAAAACCTGTTGCATTATATTAATGGATTTAAGCAGAGACTCTTTACTGCTATTCAGTTGGCAAAAGAAAAACTATCATCTGCATAGGAGAAAATGAAACATTTGTATAAGAAAGCTGAACATCGTGTTTTTCTTTCAGGTGACCAAGTACTGGCCTTACTTCCCGTTGTGACTTCACCTCAGGCCAAGTTTTCTGGCCCACACACAGTTTTGAAAACAGCTATCTGACCAAAACTATCTCATTGCGACTCCAGAAAGGCGGAAGAAATGGCAAACCATTCATGTAAACCTGTTTAAACCTTATCATGTTCATGCTGAGACTGTTTTGGTGGATAAAATTCACCCTGTGTGCATTGGTGAAACAATGACATCTGCTGGAGGTGAATGGAATGGCGATGGGTTGCCTGTTTCAGATTCAGCCATGCTAACTGGTTAACTTAAGAATTCTGAAGTACTGAAAACTGGACAGTGCTGAGTTGCCAGAGTCTCAATGTTTTGAGTTGATTCAAAATCTCACTCTGATTTATGTGCAGATGTCCATCCTGCACACACCTGATCAAACATGATATTGAGGTGGGTGATGCACAACCCATAAAACAGCAGTTTTACAGGGTTAACCCAGAATAACAAACATCTGGATGTTGAGGTTGACTACATGTTTAAAAATGGCATCGCTCAAGCATCATGTTCCAGCTGGTCTTCGCCTTCCTTGCTAGTTCCAAAATCAGACAAAACCTATAGATTTTGTTCAGATTTCAGAACGGTTAATAACAACCAAGCCTGATTCATATCCTCTACCTCGTATGGATGACTGCATTGACCAGATTGGTAATGGTAAATTCATTAGTAAGATAGACCTACTGAAATGTTATTTTTCAGGTCCCTTTAACTAAAAGGGCACAAGAAATCTCTGCCTTTATAACACCTAGTGGTTTATATTCATACAATGTTATGCCTTCTGGCTTGAGGAATGCGCCAGCGACTTTTCAGCGCTTGATGAATAAAGTTGTTGTGTGTTTAGAAGGTTGTTCTGCGTGTTTGGATGACGTTGTCTTCTCATGGCTAGTCTTCTTACCTGGAACAACTCACAACTTTGTTTGACTGTCTGGTGAATGCACGTCTTACAGTGAATCTAACCAAATGCGAATTTGCTCAAGCGACTGTTGCTTATCTTGGTAATCAAGTGGGTCATGGTAAAGTATGTCCAGCTAGTGCAAAGATAGAAGCGATTGAAAAGTATCCACCACCAACAACTAAGAAGGAACTCATTAAATTCTTGGGTTTAGTTGGATACTATAGAGCAGGGCTCCCCAAAGTCGGTTCTCGAGGGCCGGCATCCTGAATGTTTTAGTTCTCTACCTGGTAGCAGTAACAACCTTTTCAGCAAGTCAGTGTTCTTAGACCTTCTAACAAGCCATTATTTGATCCAGGTGCGCTAAACCAGGGACAGAACTAAAACATGCAGGATGCCGGTCCTCCAGGACCGACTTTGGGGACCACTGATATAGAGCCTTCTGCAGAAACTTTTCAACTGTGGCTGCACCTCTGACAGATCTTTTGAAAAGCAATGTGAAATACATTTGGTCCTGTCCGTCAACGGGCTTTTGAAGACATGAAGAAGATGCTTTGCAATTTTCCTGTCTTGATGGCTCCTGATATGAATAAGCCTTTTAAGCTCCAGGTTGATGCCAGTCATGTTGGTACAGGGGGAGTCCTTTCGCAACTGGATGACTTTTCAATTGAAATACCTGAGTTTTTTTTTTTCCTAAGAAATTTAACAGGCATCAGCTGAATTATTTAGTCATCAAAAAAGAGAACCTTGCTCTTATTTGGTCTTTGCAACATTTTGAGGCCTATGTGGGTTCAAGAATGTCAGAGGATATCACAATCCTCTGACATTCTTGAATTCTTTTCGCTACCCAAATCAGAAACTTGTGAGATGGTCATTGTTTCTGGAGTCTTATTCCTTTGATATTTATTATATCAAGGGGAAGGATAATGTCATCACAGATGCTTTGTCAAGAGCACAGTCAGTAACTTTTGGGGTTTTTTCCCCTTTCTCTCTCCATACTTGTCTAACAGTCACTTCCAGGTACCAGTTGTTGACTTGCGGATGGGATCGGAAGGGATCTAAGTTTTGTTGTTTTTGCTCTATCTCCGCTGGTCTGAGATGTTGCGAGTGCATTTAATTCTGTTTTTTTGGGGGGGGATTTTTCCCAGATGTTCACACAGTTTGCCCAGGGTTCCAGTGGGGACCCCGTCTTGAAGAGGAGGGGTGTTGCGGACCAAGGCCTTTCCTTTGGGTCTTTAAGGTCTCTGTTTTAGACTTCTTGATTGGTGCTGATTGGAAGTGGAGGCAGCTGGCCAGTGTCTCCAGACACTGGCCAGATGACACTAAGTTGGGTTTTGGGTTTCTGGAAGTATCTTCCAAAAATCCAGTTTAAGAAGCCCATTCTTTTTGTCCCTCTGACACACGTCACTCTGTCTCCCTGCAACTCTCTCCCCGTTCTCCCTTTCCTCCCAAACCAGTTATTATTTTTGTTAAATAAATCCCATTTTAAGTTATCCCATGCATTGCTTCCCTTTAATTTGTTATGGTTCAAGAGCCAGACCATAACACAGTCTCTACAGAACACGCCCAGTTAGTGTCAGCAAACCAAATCCTAAACACATGGACTAGGTGTCTGTGATTGGCTACATTTGCTGATAAAGCTCTACAACGTGGTTACATGCTAATAATGTTAAGACCAATTTTTTAAAGTTCATTCTCATCATTCTTATTACCGGTTTGACTCCCACACATTGTCTGCTTGTACTTTTATAATTACTGCTGACCAGGTGAAAAGAGAGCTGGAGAAACTTCACCTTGGGAAATCCCCTAGTCCAGACAATATCAGCCCCAAAGATCTTAAAGACATGTTCAGGTCAGTTAAGTTGAGTCCTACAGTACCTCTTTAACTTTAGCCTAAAGCTTCATAGAGTACCAGAACTATGGAAAACATAGTGTTTGGTTCCAGTACCAAAGAAGATACTTCCAAAAACACTGAACAACTACAGATCATTGCTCTGACCTCTCACATTATAAAGATTATGGAGAGGCTGCTTCTGGTACATCTGAGGTCACAGATGGATGCAGCCCAAGACCCTCTCCAGTTTGCATACCAGCCCCACTTAGAAGTGGATGATGCAATTATATACATGCTGCAGAGGGCGTATTACTCCCTTCACAGACCTGACACCATTGTCCGCATACTTTTGTATTGGCCTATTGTTTTCATACTGTTTAGAATTATTATGTTTATTGTTTTATTTTAGGCATTTAACACCATGGTTATGAGTTATGTTCTTATTACAGGTCCAAAGAGTATGGAATGTGGTTGTCATACCACTAATTAATGTTATGATATAAAATGACTGCCCAATGTTTCATGATAATAGGCATGAACTAAGAAAAGGGGAAGTAGAATGTTGACTTCACTCATTAATAATGTGCTTTCACAGATGCCATAGTTCAGATTCTGTGTATATGCGCACAGGTTAGTTTTATTATTCTTGCCCTCAGGATTTTTTCCACTGGTTGCAATTGGCTGATTTCCATGAAAGAGTGTATGATCATGATCGCCGATCACTGTGTTGTGTGGCCGATCACTAAAACCGATTACATTTATCTTACTTCACAGCCTGCACATGCAACTGATCTCCTCTTTCCTCCACATTAGGCAAGCGCGTGGCAACAAATCCTAAGCGACGTGGTGAAAAACTTTAACTCTCTGAGAGTGAATGGAGAAGTTTGCGTGTTGTGGCGGAAAATTATGTCAATTGTGAAGAACATCAAAATGCATCAACACAATGAATCTAATATGACATTTAAAAAACAAACACTTGACGGAGTTTGGCATCGTCGAGGCTTAATGCAGGAAAAAAATTAACAGATAGCAGATAAAGCAGTGCACAACTACGAACACTCACGGCCAGTCTGACGGCCAGAAAGCTAAACAACCCAAAAACAAACTAAGTCAAAGAGCTAGCGGTATAAGACGCTGGTTCTGCTCCTGCAGCTACGCACTACTGGTAGTAATATTTCACTACCAGTAGTAAGTAGTGAAATACGTGCTACTGAACATCTGCTTAAAGCTGCAGCACGTAACTTAAACAAACAGGCAAAATATTTTGCATATGTATTGAAACGTTCGCTGTCCAAACATAAGACAGATAAAATCGATCTCCTCTACCTTCTCCTGGCATTCTGTAGAATTACTCGGCTCAATCAGAAGGATCAGAATCAGCACAAAACAATGATCTCAGGAAGTTTTGATTTAGAAAATCTGGATTGTTTATTTTGATGCAACCTGCATTTGACTTTGAATGACTGCTTTTTTACTTAACATTATTTGATATAGGCAGTGTTGTGAGATTTATTTGACTCACGTATAATTTAGAATACTAAAAACCTTACTGTTAAATATTATTTCACTGATTGCAGGTTTTTCAGTTGTCCTTTTCATGGAGCAGCTGATGCATTGTGCCTGCAAGTATTTTACATGTTTTATGTCTAAATTAGGTGAATTTATTGCAAGATAATTTTTTCCATTTTGCCAGATAACGGAGTACCATTTATACCTAAAGCAAAAAAATTTACAGCCAA
The DNA here is from genome assembly GCF_051168715.1 of Poecilia mexicana. Lineage (NCBI taxonomy): Eukaryota > Metazoa > Chordata > Actinopteri > Cyprinodontiformes > Poeciliidae > Poecilia > Poecilia mexicana. The sequence goes on along the minus strand of NW_028263380.1, from coordinate 19,160,191 downwards.
TCCAGGCTATGATCAGCAATGATCGGTGATTGGCAGAGATCGGCCCTCATTGGTGATCGGAATCGGAATAGATGGCAAAAACATCGTTCCTGTGGTACACTAGCGGAACTAGTCAGCATTGGGCCGGGGGGCGGTGCCAATTACTGGGCACCTAACGAATCACACGTCTATCGCCTGCGCTGCCACAAACTGTTGACGAGGGGGCAAGGGGTTCCGCGTCTTTTGTTTACAATGAAAAAATAAATATGAAGGTCAATTAAGTGGTAAAACATGAATCAAAGTTCTCCTTTTTTTTTAAATTAACTGGTGCATTTTAACTGTATTGATTTATTTATTGAGCCATTTATAGGTTATATTTCTGCCATGATATCATGACAATAAAGTCATAATATTATCAGAATACAGTCAAAATCTTAGCAGACTAAAGACACACCATTACCGGAAGAAAGTCAAATTATGTGAAGAAAAATTCTGAACAAAAGGTTTTGATAGTTACCAAGACCTGACATGAGCAGTTCAGCAGGTCTGTGGTCCTTTCTCTGAAATGTATACAGTGGTTGCACAATCATTTCAATCTCCTACTGATAAGAATGTGGTGCTGATGTGTTAAAAGATAAAGTATTTTCCTATCTGTAAAACCAATAGCAAAGTAGGCTATACAACGTCACAAGATTTTTAACATTCCTCATCTTAAGGCAGTGGTACATCTGGTTTTTCCTGTAGGAGTTCTCATAAGATTACTAGACTGCCTTATTCTCCTAAAACGACTTTAGTCTTGTAATATAATGACTATATTCTCTTATGACTTTCTTTTCTAGAACTTTACTCTCATAATTTAAAATAAATCTCTCAGTCTGGCCTAAAAGGCCAGTCACTCTCAGTCCAGGATTTCCTCAGGATTGTAGGAAATTCTGAGGTATGACTGAAGAAAAGAAGTAGCAGGTTTAGTCCATATGTAGTTTTGTTGCTGGATATTTTCTAAATCTGAATAGACTCAAAACATAGTAATCCTGACTCACCATAGTCGTAGGCCTTGTTTGAGCTCATCTTGTCGCTGTCCATGATCAGTCAGAGGGAGCAGTGTTCACACTCAAGCTGAAGCAAAGTTATGAATACAGGTTGGATCCTGCACAAGCCTTTTGAACAGAGCGACAGTCAGAGTAAACTGAAACTGGAGCTTTGATTGGCTCTCTGGCCCAGACTTTTTAAGGAACATCGTGCTTTACTTGGTTTACATCAAATTAACCTAAATCACTTGTAGAAGGTGTTTTGAAGTCAAATGTAATCCCAAATTTTCCCCAGACATGAAAATATTAAAATCAGATATCCTCTTTGAATTAATCAAGGGGAAATGATTTTAAAAATTGTGGAAAAATATATGAAGGTGTGTTTTATGATGGGTCACAATTGTGACTGGTGGGATGGTGTTCTTATACTAAGATGAGCTAAAAGTGCTTTTTCTAAATAGACATGATCATATGTGAACATTGTTTCTTTATTGGAATATATCTCATCACAGCATTACTTTAGTGCAACATTTGCTCTTTAAGTACAAATTTGACTATCAATATATTCTAAACCAGTGTTTGTCAACCCTGGTCCTCTCCGCCCCCCCTGTCCTGCATGTTTTAGGTATTTCCCTTCTGCCATATGGAAGCTCTGGGTGATTAACAGGCTTCTGCAGTAATTGATGGTCATCCAATAATTTGAATCAGCTGTTCTGGAATAGAGGCACGCAGGATTCCAGACGCGGGAGGCGAGCTGATTTTTGATGGCTGGATCGCGGAGTTGACAGAGCAGAATTGATACAGAAACAGCTGATCTTGGCGGTTGGCATAAACTGGTTTGTGACTGGACTGCTATGGCGACTCAAGTTGAGGATGAGGGAGACGATGAAATGGATTTTGGTGACTGGACTCCAGTACGTGGTAGTAGAGGATCAGGAAGAGAACGAAGTAGAAAGGAAGAAAGGTTGGTGGAGACACAAAGTAGTAGCAAACGGAGTCTAGAAGAAAATAGTTCAGATGAAAATAATGCAGGTTGCAAGAGGATTGTTGGGCAGGAAACTAAGTTGATCATAAAGTTTAGGAAGGAGGATGAAGGGATACAACTTAGTCCGCTAGCTCTGTCAAGAGAATTAAAAAAGAAGTTTGGAGATCTGACACTTGCTAAGACTCTTAGAGATGGGAATCTGTTGATCACAGTGAGGAATGAAGAACAGAAAAACAAGGTGATGAACGCCCACAGTATTTGTAAAAAACTGATTACTGAGATAAAGATTTTGGGAGAGGATAAAGTGGTAAGAGGAGTGATCACAGGTATCCCAGTTGGTGAAGATCTAGAAAAACTCAGACACAGTATTAATGGAGGTGAAGTAAGTAAAATCAAAAGATTGATGAGAACAGTGGAAGGTGAAAGAGTGGAAAGTCTCTCAGTAATGTTGGAGTTTCAAACACAAGTTCTTCCTGAAAGGGTAAGAGTCGGGTGTATGTGCTTCCCTGTAAGGCCATATATACCTCCTCCTCTCAGGTGTTATAAATGTCAGAGATATGGACACATTGCAGCTGCATGTAGGGGAAAACAAAGATGTCCAAAGTGTGGAGGAGAGCATAATTATGATGAATGTAAAAATGGGAAGGATAAGTGTTGTAATTGTGGAGGGCAACATAGGGTGACTTATGGAGGATGTGAAGTCAGAAGGAAAGCAATGGAAATCGAACAAGTCAAAGCTACTAATAATATAAGTTATGCTGAAGCTGTTAAAAGAGTGAAACCTAAGGAAGTTATAAGGAAAGTTCAACCAAACCCAACAACAGAACAGAGACCGAGTGGAACTGAAACTGGGTTAACAGTTGAAAAAATTCTATTGTTCATTGCATATGTAATTAATTGTACAGATCAAGTTAAGCACAAAACAGAAAAAATCAAAATAATTGTGAAAGGGGCAGAGAGGTTTTTTGGTATTAAGGACATATCTTGGGAACACATAAATACGAGGTTAGGGGCAGAAGGATAGGTCGGAGGACAGGAAGATAAAAACTGATCATCTTACAGTGGAACGCTAGAAGCCTTATTGCAAATGGACAGGAATTTAAAGGATTTATTAGAGAGTATAAAGATGATTTAGATATTATATGTATTCAAGAAACATGGCTTAAACCAAATCTTGATTTTGTTATAAAAGGATATGAAAGCATTAGAAGAGACAGAGAGGGGGGATCTGGAGGAGGATGTATTACATTTATTAAACAAGGAATTCAGTTTAGATTATTAGCTAAAGGAAGAGAGTTAGAATATATCATTACTGAAATTTGGACAGTAAATGGACGATTTAAAATAATCAACTTTTATAATCCATGTAAAAGACTATCATTAGATTTAATGGAGGAAATTGGGGTATTTCTAGAGGGTAAAGTTATTTGGTGTGGGGACTTTAATGGGCATAGCTCTTTGTGGAGTCATCATAATGATCAAAATGGGGATATAATAGAAGAAATAATGGATGTTAAAAATTTGGTCTGTTTAAATGATGGAAGTGGGACTAGAATTAATTTTAGAGATAACACAGAGTCAGCAGTTGACTTAACATTAGTTTCAAATTGTTTAGCAGGGGTTTGTTTATGGCAAGTTTTAAATAAAACAACTATAGGAAGTGACCATTATCCTATTAGGATGGAAGTAAAGCTAAATATAGAGAGGTATTGTATAAAAGGGATAAAGAAGTGGTCTTTTAGGTCCGCGGACTGGGGAAAATTTAGGAAAAGTAGTGAAATAAAAATGTTAAAAGTAGACATGAATAGTAGTATTGATGATTTAAATTCTTTTATAAGTAATGCCATACTTGAAGCAGCTGATCAGGCTATAAGGAAGGAAGGCGGGAGAAGAGACAGAAGGTTGGTGCCCTGGTGGACATCAGAATGTAATAAAGTTATAAAAAAACGAAATAAAGCTTTCAAAGTATTAAAAAGAAATCATAATTTTCAGAATCTGAATGAATACAAGAAATTGCAAGCAAATGTAAGAAGGATTATTAAAAATGCAAAAAGAGATTATTGGAGGAGTTTTTGTAATTCAATAGAGAAGGAGACAGATATTTCTAAGGTCTGGGCAACAATTAAAAGGATGAATGGGATTAAGAGAATAAGTGGATATCCAATACTAAATGATGGAGAAATAACAGCAGTTACTGATACAGAAAAAGCAAAAATGTTAGTAAATACTTTTGTTAAAATCCATAGTTCTGAAAATATTAGTGAAGAGGGGAAAAAAGGAAGGCAAAAGACAATATTGGAGAACAAGAATTTATTGCAACAAATGGAAGATACAAATGATCCATTGAATATGTATTTTACAATAAATGAATTAAATATGGCACTCAAAAAATGTAAGCTATCAGCTCCAGGAAAAGATCAAATTTGTTATGTTATGGTTAGTAATTTAAGTGAGTCTTCTAAAAATATTTTATTAGAAATGTATAACAGGATATGGGAGGATGGAGAATTACCAAAAAGTTGGAAGGAAGCAGTGATTATTCCAATTCGAAAACCAGGAAAAGATTAATCCAAACCAGAAAATTATCGGCCAATAGCGTTAACATCCAACTTATGTAAGATAATGGAGAGAATGATAAATGAAAGATTAATATATTATATGGAAAAGAAGGAACTTATATCGTCTTATCAGAGTGGTTTCAGAAGAGGGAGAAGTACAATGGATCCAATTTTATGTTTAGAACATGAGATTAGAAAGGCTCAAGTGAATAAAGAGAGTGTTGTGGCAATATTTTTTGATATTGAGCGAGCATATGATATGATGTGGAGGGAAGGGTTATTAATTAAAATGAGAAGAATGGGTATAAATGGGCATATGTTTAGATGGATCAAAAATTTTCTAGAAGGAAGACAAATACAAGTGAGGATAGGGAAGGACTATTCTGAGAGTATGAATATAGAAAATGGGACACCACAGGGTAGTATAGTAAGTCCGTTATTGTTTTCAGTGGTAGTTAATGATATGTTTAAAGAAGTAGAGGGTGGAATGGGATTTTCACTTTTTGCTGATGATGGAGCAATGTGGAAAAGAGGAAGAAATTTAGAATTTATTGTTAAAAAGCTTCAGGGAGCAATTTTAGCTGTAGAAAAATGGTCGTATAAATGGGGTTTTAAACTTTCTGTAGAGAAAACTAAAATTATGTTTTTTACAAGGAAAAGAGTTGATGGAAAAATTAAATTAAAATTATATGGACAGGATTTAGAAAGGGTTAAACAATTTAAATTTCTTGGAATGTGGTTTGATGAAAGAATGACATGGGGAGTGCATATTAAGAAAATAGTAGATAAGTGTAGGAAAGTATTAAATATAATGAGATGTTTAGTTGGAACTGAGTGGGGAGCTGATAGAAAATCATTAAAAGCAATTTACACTGGGTTAATTAGGTCAGTCTTGGATTATGGATGTATAAGTTATAATTCAGCAGCAGATTCAAACCTCCATAAGTTAAATATTATTCAACATCAGGCATTAAGATTATGTACCGGTGCTTTTAAAACATCCTCAACAGCAGCATTACAGGTTGAAATGGGAGAAATGCCTCTTAAACTTAGAAGGGATCAATTATCCTTAAATTATTGGTCAAACTTACAGGGACAAAGTCAGGATCATCCAACATTAGAGGTACTTAAACATGGCTGGGAAAATTCAAAGAAACAATTAAAGAGCTTTGGATGGATAATAAACTCTAAAGTTAATGAAATTAATTTAAATCAGTTAGATATATGTCAGGCAGTTCCATTATCTGCAGTTCCACCTTGGTTAATTCATGATACTGAGGTTGATTTTTCCGTCTTAGAAAAGAGCAATAAAGATAAATTTAGCAATATGAATAGTAATATAATACAAGAATACTTAAATGAATATTGTAACTATGTACAAATCTACACAGATGCATCAAAAAATACAGCTAATAAGGTAGGGATAGCATTTATTGTACCACAGTTTCAGATTAAAGTAGGAAAAAGGATCAGTGATGGAGTCTCAGTGTATACAGGAGAAATGCTTGCTTTACTTTTAGCAGTTCAGTGGGTGGAAGAGGTAAGACCATTAAAATCAATTATTTGTTCAGATTCTAGTTCTTCATTATTTAGTTTGCAAAATAATAAATCAGATAGTAAACCAGATATATTAATTGAAATACAACAAACACTTTACAGAATCAATATGATGGGGCTAACAGTAAATTTTGTTTGGGTTCCAGCACATCACGGGATTAAGGGTAATGAAATGGTAGACAGAATGGCCAAAGAGAGTACTAACCGGGTGAAGATAGATATTAATGTTAGTTTTAGTATAACAGAAATAAAGGGTACAATTAAAAAAAAAACAAGAGAGAGGTGGCAAAAGTTATGGGATGAAGAAAAGAAAGGAAGGTGGTTATATAAAATTCAAAAGAATATTGGTCAAATGAGAAGAACAGAAAGAATAAGAAGAGAAGAGATAATTATTTCACGGTTTAGAATCGGACATACTGGACTAAATAGATCATTATTTCTAATAGGGAAACATCAGACAGGGAAATGTGACTGTGGGGAAGATGAGACATTGGAACATGTTATTTTCAGTTGTAGGAATTATTTGATGCAAAGAAATAACTTAATTAGAAACCTTAGTAGCATGAAAATGAAATTTGATATTGTTGATTTATTACAGAAAGATTCAGGAAGTAGAGGATATGAGGCCTTATTTTATTTCTTAAAACAGTGTAAGTTGTTTAATAGGATATAGTAATATTTATTTATTTATTTATTTATTTATTTATTTATTTATTTTTTTGTCATGTGGTCCACACTCCTTACCAGTTGGTGGCGGTAATGCATACCTAAAGTTTCTTGCCAACCGCCATAAAAATTCAAATAGAAGAAGAAGAAGGAATAGAGGCACATCTAAAACATGCAGAGCAGGGGAGCGCTGAGGACCAGCATTGAGAAACACTGTTCTAAACCAAGGTAAATTTGAGTGCTTGAGTGTTTATGCATAATTATATTGAACTTCAGTCAGTTGTAGTGTCATCACAGTAACATAGATCAAAGATAACCAAACTATTTCTGCAACTATGGCTTACAAATAGGTGCCTGGTTGAACAATGTGTGTGAGCGAAGGGGGTGGATTCTTAGAGACTCCCTGTTATACTCAGCCCCAACTCAAGACGAACAAGGGGAGGGGAAATCAATTTTTGGGGGGTCAAACTGAATCGTAGCTGAACATGGACAACATCAGTAGCCAACAAGCTACTTGTTAACAAGCTTAAGATTCTGTATTGATATTAGCTAGTGTTGAGATTGAGAATCTCAATCGATGAATCATAATTTGTATTGACACACGGAGCATAAAATCAGCCAAGAAAAGCATTCAGACTTTACTTATTTTATTAACTTTCAGCGCTGAAAGGAGACGCTTTACCATTACATCCGAGAAGAGTTTCTAAAAAGTCTGTGCAGCGTCTGAGGAGAAAGAGGAGGGCAGCTGATTATATGAACTGAAGACACTCCCTGAAATCACACCATGTCTCTGTGGCCTGATAAGTTTCTGTTTCTCGTGAGAAATATGCTTTAGTGTCTAACAGAATCAAAAATGTAACTCTTTACTATGGGCCCTTTGTTTAACAGCGTGTGACTCTTTCTCGGCCTTGGTAAAGCATCTCCTTTTTGGGCTCTAAAAGAGCCCAAAAAGGAGATGACAAACCCTAGAGTAGACACTGTCCCTTCCGGAAAACATCCCCCGAGGCTTTTACAGATCTTGACATACATATCATTTCAGTCATTGATGTTGTCTTTCATTCATGTCATTTCATCTCATTTCATTTCATTTCAATTTTGGGGGTAAAAACGGACAGGGCACCCCTATGCCTCTTAGGCGGTGGATCGAAACCACAATGTCCCTCTTACAGTCTAATGTAGAACATGTAAAGAAATAAAATTGTTAAAGGATGTTAGAGTGTTAAATTTGGAGGAACATAAGTCAACCCTCCATGGCATGACTGTTTTGTTTTTTGTTTTTTTGTAGAAGAAAATATTTTTGCAGTTTTGTCAGAGCTTCATCATTTGTAATTACCCATCCATCATAAAGTTGAACGATTACACTTTCTGGAACCAAATATTATTATTACCTTTATGTTGCTTGTTATTTATTTATTATTTCTTTTTGTTACCTCGGGTCAACGTCATGCCATAGAAGGGTGATGAACTATTAAATAACAAAGTCTGAAATTTTTGTGTTAGTTTTTATATATATTTTGTAATCCAAGTTAAAAAGAATAAATGTTAAATTTTATGAAAATATAAAATGGGTGAAGTGTTAGGAGGATATAATTTTCATCTTTACAGTAAAAAAGTATTAAAATTATATTCACTAAGTTGTTAGAGTTAACCAAAATGTAAATTGAATAGAATGTTAGGATGATATTTCAAACTTAATAAAATGCAAAAATGAATAAAGTGTTAGGTTAATATTTAAAATGAATAAAATGTAAAATGAATAAAAGGTAGATATTACTTAAAACTTAATGAAGTAAAATTAGAAATGTTAAGCTACTATCCTTTAAAGTCAATGAAGCGATAATGAGTGATGCGTAAAACAGTGTGTTAGTTTTAGAAACCAAACTTACTGAAATTTCTATGTAATATTTAAAAGTTAATGAACCACAGAAAGGATGCAATGTTAAACGAAATGAAATGGTAAGAAAAGCTTAGAAGTCTGAGTATTGAAAGGACAGAACAATGAACACATTCATAAAACAGCAAACAAATGCAATAAATCAGTTTCAAGGGCAGCACAGTCAAAATATACTGATATGAATTAACTGTGATGAGGAAACAAGTAAAGATGCTCTCTAAGTAAAATGCAATAATAGTAATAAGATCTAATCATATCAGTCTCTCTATAGCGAGACATGTCTACGTCAAATCAGTTTCTGCGTGTGTCCAGATGTAGAGCCGGCGCAGCTCGATAGGAAACCCCGACAGGCCCAGGAGGCTTCAGTGTGGCGTTTCAGCTTTAACTCGGTCCACCAATCGTGGAAGGCGCCCACAGTCTCACACCCGGCACACCCAGAAAGGATTGGACTTCATTCTGCAACAGAAAAAACACAACAAAAAGCGAAATCAATGGATTATATAAAGAACATTAAAGTGAATGAAAAAATGTTGTTTTGTCACTAGATACTAGTACTGCCCTTATACTATAGAAAGCCGGAGTTCAAAGGTCGTCTGTCGGTTCTGGGAAACCATCTGATAGGCAGGTGAGGTTCTATTGGTACCGCTGCCCTTCTCTATGTTGGAAGTGATGCACTGGACAGCCAAGGACCTCAGGCAGGGAACAGCAGCATCCACAGGTGATGAGGAGAGCAAGGAAGGTTCTTTAAGATTCTGCATCATCTGATTAGTAAATATAATGTTCTTTTTTCTTTATTTAAAGGCTGCTCCTTGAAGCTGAAGATCAAGATTTTTTTTTCTCATACTAAGCCAATAGAGCATCAATATATCAGTAACATCTGTTATTTCAGTTCTCCTCTTAATAATAGCAAAAGAAATGCTTAAATTAAGTTGCACATTTCAACCTTCAAGAATAACTTTGCTTGTTTTAAGTGTTGGCATATTCATAGGATCAGACAAAATCAGAAACCAAACAAAAAATCATGTAAAAGATCAGAATATGAAATAAATGTGCAAAACTGCCCACAGTCATGTTTTATCAAAGAAATATCATTTGAAATGTATATAAGATTATCCCTAATAGAAACTTTACCAGAAATCTTAAACCATACATAAATCTTTTGCTTTTGTTATTTTAATGAGATTCAATCAAATAGTCCTCATTTAACAAGAAGTAACCCGCTATACTAAAGGCCTGTAAAGTATCATCAATAGTGTGGAAAGTTAATGATCTGTGTCAAATTAAGATCCCTTGCAATATTTTCCATTCATGTAATAAAAGACAATCTTATTTTGTCTCAGACCAAAAACTGTAAATTATGATTATTAGAAATGTTTAGGCATTGGATCAACAATTACACATAGAACTAGATTCTTTTTTATTCTGTCAATCTGTTGGACCCACTTTAAGCGGTTCCATAATTGCTCATTTGTAAATCCCAATTTAGACCAATTTTTATGTGAATCCTCATATTTTCTTCCCATCTTAAACCCTCAAAGAATGATTAGCCTGTAAATCCCATAAGTTCAACAATTTTAACCTTTGAATAATTTATTCTCTTGAAATCCTTCTATAAAATATTTGTTTAACTGAACTACACACCTTTGTAGTGTTGATCATATTTATCAATGTTTTTGGCAGTTTTGGGGAGAAGTTTGATACAACTAGATTTATTAAATGATATAATGTTCAGGTTAGACCTTTCTGCATGACTTGGTTAAACAAATTATTTTGAATTATAGCAAGAGAGAAGCAGCAATCAAATAATTTAAAATCTTGACGTCATTGTTAATTTTCATGTATTCAATTCAGAATATTCAGTATTACTTTAGAAACTCATTCAAATAGTTAAAACATTTGTGAATTATGATTTAACCTCTTTTATATTTTGCTGAAGCCCAAAACTGATTTCTCAATTTCTTAGATTAACTCAGAATTTGCTTGAATAGAGTGATTCCATGCATCTCCCCCTGTTTCTGCATTGAAACACTGTATAGTGTTTCAATGCAGAAACTCTTAAGAAAGTCACGCAAATCATTTAGCCCAAATTTGCTTTCATTGCTAACTGTAACAGTTGGACGTAATTTAACCAGGGTGTTTACACCTCAGTGAAAGAATTTAAAAGTTGATCGAAAAAATGTGGAGTAAACCCATAATTTGGTTGAGTAATTTTCCAAAGAGTAGATTTTCCTAAGATTTGAAATGGATTCCAAACAAATTTAAGTAATAACTTGAAATAATAGTCCTTATATTTGTAGTCACTGTAATTTGAGCCAACTAGAACTTAGACCAAGTGTGGTCGGATGTGCTTTTGTAAATCAGGAAATTAACAATTTTACCGACTTTTATCCTGTTTCAATCATTGTCATGCTGGAGGAGAGAAACATATTAGCCAGACGTTTGACAATCAGAGTTATAATCATTCAGGCAAACAATATTTCTGCGAACTGCAGAGAGTTCTAACACCTTGCTGCACCGTTAAACTTATCCTGGGGGTCAAATAGCAGAGATCAGAGTGCAAAGGCAGTAGATAATGAATTTGCTGTAAATAAACTAAGGTGAGAAAAAGTGACATCACACAATTCAAAAATTCTAGAAAAACTATTAAGAGCTACAAAGTTTTGTTGGCAGCCATTTTGTCTCCAACCTGTAGACTGAGGGAAATCCCAGGACCAACCATGGCAACAAACAGGACCGCCTCCGAGTCTCAGTCCGACTTTATATGTGATGTTTCATTTGCCCCATCAGAATCTGTCCAGGGCAGCATTCAGTCCCGCTGTGCAGAAAAATCTGGACAAAGTATGTGGCCCCCCTTGTGTGGGAGAGACGGAGAGATACAGCAGAGGAATCATTGTTTTCAAACCTCCGTCTCACGTCGGGCAGAAGCTGTTGGTCTTTTCTGCCATAGGAGACCCTCAGAAATGACGCCTGGGTCTCGTCCTTTAGCCAGGTGTTTCCTCAGAGATCACAGTCAAACATCCAATGCAAGTTCCTGTAAGCTGCACTCCGCCTTCAGGTGACAACAGGAAGAATCAATCCAACCTCACTGACCTCTGCAGAAGGTGTAAGAATCGTCCAGCAGGTCTTTGCTCTCAGACAGAAGTCCAGCAGAAAATGGCATAATTCATGTGTAGGAAGTGCAAATGTCCAAGTCAGCGTGGCTAAGAACAGCGGAGGCCTGACGCCGAGGCCACGAAATCCCCCTCTCATCACCTCATTGCACGGTTCTGAACCCGCAAAACCCGGCCCCTACAGTCCGTCAGACCACAGGAAGCAGAACTGCTAGAGTAAAACACAAAGTAAATTAAGAAAATAAAAGTGTATGCCACCTTTTGCTCACATAATTATAAATTAAATGTCTTTTCTTTAGCTTGTGATGTAAATGAAGAATTGGCTCTTTATTTTGTTTCCTTTTTTTTTGTTTCAGCCAGGCTCAGGGTCACTGGAGCTGCTCAGATAAGGTCCACTGCTTCAGTCTCTGAGCTCCAAGGAGAAAGAAAAATAGAAATGCGTTAAGATGATTCACTCTCAGATGTTTCAGAATTAACCGATTGTGGAATCAACTCCTCTCAAAAATTAAACTCTCAAAGATCATTAAAAATGCAAACAAAATTTAGTTTCTCCAGCTACATACACTTTTCAGAAATTGGTTATTCAAATGCAATGTAAAATAATTAATTTAATAGTGTCCAATTTTACACAAAGGCATCCTTGTGATAATGCCACGCTTAATGAAAATGTTACCATTATCCTGATATTTTTCAAAACAGCTGAGTGTTGTATTTATGTATAGTTTTCTTTTTAGAATTTAAAAAGTTGTTCACATTTTATCTGAATTTTTCCCCGTGTCCCCTAAAGGGGCTCCATAGAAGTTTATAGTACTTTTAACCAAAATTTTCTTAATGATAACAATTACATCCAACTGTAACTTTATACAATTAAAATTAGAGGTGATGCAGGAAATTCAGCAATATTTAAATAAACATGGCATAGATAATGATTGAAGCTATTCAATTTTAAATTACCAATTTTAATTTAGTAAGAGCTTCTATATAACTCTGTATTTCAGTCATGCAGGAAGGCACTGTAAGAGCTCATTAAATAACCTCACAACAAACCAATGTCAAATGAATAAATTCATAATTAACCATATCTATAAATCGACTAGGAACTAGAGTTTATTTCTTCCCCACCCCCTGTTGATATAATTTAAAAATTTGGAAGCAATTTTGCATGTTACTATTCTCCAAAACTAAAATATTCCAGGGTGTCACAAGTTTTCCAAATCTTCTGTCTAGAATTGAAAGTAGACGATGAGATGTTCTAAATGTAAAGATTTATCAGAAATGTTCTAAATGTAAAGATTTATCAGAAATGTTTTAATCTTTAATGTTTATAATTTATCATTTCCCCCTTTTGTTTTCTTATGCAAATAGAAAACAAACAAAATATTGTTCAGAGACTCTTTTTTTTTAATATATGTCTAAAATGTCCAACTGAAACTGAACTGCAAAGGCCAAAAGTTTTATTATTTTAACGAGTTCAGATCAGAATTTGGATTGCTTTCCTAAAAAGCAGTGTCAATGTTTATTTTGGATTGACAAAAGAAAAATTGATCAATTTAGGCAGAGGAGCAAAAGATGTAGATAAAGATTATGCAGTACTGTAAGATGTCTTTGCGTTTCAAATCAAATGTTTTGTTGGACTTGAATTTATGTATCAATTCAATTAAAATTTAAGGCACACGAGTGTTGTGAGCCATTTGTTGTCCAATCAGTTTGTTTTTACATAATCAATTATTATCATGTCCACTTTAAAAGTTTCATCATGTCCAATTTGTGCCTTTCTACCAAGACACACGTGTTTCGAAATCAACAGTTAGTTCCGTTAGTAAATTAGTTAGTCTGTTATTAGAAAAAAAATAAAAACAATAATATTAATAAAAATGAAAAGAAAAGAAAAAAAAAAGTCAAACTAAATGAAGCAGTCTTGTAATAAATGCTGTCTGGTCAGTAAACCAAAGCTGAAATGTGATTACTCCTTTTCTAACATATTATTTCCCATTTTGAAGTAAGGTAACCGAATTATTTACTGTAGATTTAGAATCATAAATTGTCTTTGAGACAAGAATATTTTGTAATGAGCCTTAATTGAATCTGGAGCTGTTTCATAATCACCTTTTAATTCATACAAATATTCATATTTATTTACCAATTCTGTTCCCTCTTTAGACATTTTAAGGTGACCCAGTTTCACATAAAAAGAAATCCTGTTTTTGATAAGATAATGAGGGAGACAAATATTGATTAGTCCATGATAAAGTTCAAGTCTGGTATAAACCTCATTTTTAAAGTTTCATTAAGTTCAAATTTTAACCCATCAACAGCTAAGCAAAAATTTCTAGAATTTCAACACATTAGCTGTCACTTTATTGTGTTTACAATTTTACCTGTTATGTAATTTCATTCATCCTTCATACAGTTAATTTTACCACATGTGAATTTAGTGAATTGTGCAGGATTAGTTTAGTTTCAATAAGTTTTCCCTTACCATCATTTATTCCTTCCAGCCAATATTTCCCAAAGGCTGTCTGTTTAACAGGTCGCCTCCTTTCTTCTGCACCAGGTATTCTAGCCCATTTTTTTAGTTTTTATGTTGTTTTCTTTCTCCCTTATTTTGATATTCGTCATGCTTTGACAAACAGGTTATTAATGTTTCTATTTGCTCACCGAGCGCAATCCATGGCCCGATGCCCCACTTTGGATAGTATTTTTCCTTTTCAAACTCACCCTCCATTTGTTTAGGTTAAAAATTTAGGCTCAAAAATCACCTCTTCTCTCTTTTCTCTTTTTTTTTTTTTTGCGGTTTTGCTCGCACGGCGGCGAGGAAAGCAAACACAGCAGAAAATCAAACCCAGCAAACAAAATCAAAAACCTCCCACAGATTATAAGTTCCCAATGTTGACCATGGTTTTAAAACACATTGCAATAAACATAAAATAGTACATTTAAACACATAACGTCTGCTCAGCGGCAGAAGCTTACACACACAGCTTTCAGACACACAGAAATGGATCCACGCTTTTCAGCTCCTATTTTTGTCCTCTTTTAACACTTAAAACTTAATGAGGAACAGATCGCGATCAACCTTTATCTTATTCTCTTATCTTTTTTCCTATGGTGGACCCCTCTCAACACTTTTGTGTTTCTTGAGCAAGTCACAGATTGGCTAACGCGTTCTTTTTAGGGGGCAGCACTCCCCAAGGATAAAACCGACAAAACCTAGTCTTTCCCTTCCCCGCGTCCGGGGGAGGTCGGAGACGACCAGTTCTCACTACAGAGCCAATCGACCTTTTACTTTGACTATTAACTATTTAACTAACTTTAACCTTACTCCTATGAACAACTCGAAAGCCTTTAGACAAACAGATCAAAAGCAGTACGAACAACAGCTGACAACGAACAATGGCTGACAACGAACAATGGCTGACATTTTAGACAACTCAGTGACAAGCAGACAAACCTGGGAAACAGTACAGTGGTGTATATCAAGGAACAAGTGTCCTTACCTTTTATTTGGGCCCTACACCAGAGTACTGTAGAGGTCTTGTGAGAAATTCTGTTCCCCTGTGAAAATCTGTCCCCCTGTGTCGGGAGCGCGCATTGCAGCCAGAGAAGTAGATTCGGCGGATCCGACCATTTTCACGGCGCTTCTGATCGATTTCTCGGTAAAAACTACTCATATAATCATGTCAATGTTGTAACTTTCAGTTTAATCGGCAGCTATCAAAATAAAAATACATACGTAAATAAACGAGGTCTTGTGTGGAGGTCTTTTTACGCTGTTTTGTGTTATTTTAAACGCGAAGAGAATCGATCTTTTTTTTTTCAGCTTTTGTCTCGTAAGCCTCACAAACAAAAGTCAGTCAACAAACACAGGTTCCCAACACGAAGTGTGCATTTATAATTTTTCATTTCTGATAAAGGAGGAGGGAAGCTGGCTGATAGCAGGGCACAAAAATAAAGACTTCCTGAAAAGATCAGAGTGTAAACTTTTTGGTCAGTACCGTTCTAATGATAAATAAGGAAAATAAGGAAATGTCTAGTATGCTATCACACATAATAAGTTTTGAGAATTTGGAAACAGTTACTTTTTATTTCCCAAAGTTATGGGGGAGAAGAGGAGAGAATGGATATTTCACCAGCCTGATAAAATCTGTTCCCCCTACATAAAATGGAAACAAATTAATTTACCTGCAATCTTTTAGCTAACATTACCTGCATCCAAGTTTGGAGGGAAAAACTGTGAAAAGTTCTTTGCGTTTTGCTGGTTTGCTGCCGTGATTCTCTAACACAAACCTACGTAGCTCCGCCCAGCAGCAGCAGGTCTCCTTCACAGGTGGAAACCCAGCGCGAGCGTCGTAGCGCTCATGTTGCGTTTAAAGGCGGCTCGGAAAAACAGGTTACAACATGTTAACTGATTAAACAGTTTTAACTGCTGATAAAAGTGACAGGACACAAATATGGGAAGTGTGGAAGCCCCTATTGTATCAAATTGACAGAATAACAGAGAGTTGGCCATTCTAAGGTAAAAACCCAGCGCACACAGCGTTCATGTTTTTTTTTTTTTTGTTTCTATTTCATGTGGGACGCGCCCTTGCCCCCCTGCAAGGGCGCGTCCCACAGTTTAGGAACCTCTGCCATAAACAAACCAGTAAACCAATTTCAGATATCTGGAACGTCATCTTCTTCTTCTTCTTCTTCTTCTTTTTGTTTTATGGCGGTTGGCAAACAACTTTCAGGTGCATTACCGCCACCTTCTGGACTGGAGTATGAACCAGATGTCTAATCCCTATAATCTCCCTATTAGACCTGTTTTTCTAAGAAACCTAAACACAGAATTAAAAACCACATCTCCAGATGATTTTTGTAGCAGATCTCTAATATTTAATTTAACTTTATTCCTATTTAACTCTTCCACTAATTCCTCTCTTTCTAGATTATATTTATTACATTCCATAAAAATATGTATAACTGTTTCCAGCTTTCCACAAAAATCACATAACCCCGTACTATGTTTATTTATTATTTTCAAAGTACTATTTAACCCTACATGTCCAAATCTTAACCTAGATATAATATCTTCCTCTTGTTTATTCCTATTTTCTTTTCTACACTCCCCCACTTTTTTTTGAATATTATAATAAAACCTTGCCTTCTTTTCACCCTCCCATTGTTCCTGCCACTTCTTCTTGTAATACATTTTACTTATACTCCTTATCTCATTTTTACTATACTTAGCTTCCAATTCAACTTCATTTCTCTTACTCGCACTCTTTGCGAATGTATCTCCTAATTCATTTCCAACTATTCCGGTATGAGCCGGAATCCAAATAAATTTAACAGTAGATCCATTTTTTCCCATCTTATGTATTGATTTATTTATATCTATCAGAATGTCTTGTCTTGCTTCCGACTCTTGTTCCATAATACTTATTAATGCACTACTTGAATCAGAACAAATTAACACTTTCTTTTCGCTTAATTTTTCACTCCATTTTAACGCCATTGAAATAGCCAGTAACTCTCCTGTGTATACATTCAATCTATCCGTTAATCTTTTATTTTCCATAATGTTTAAATCTGGAATTATAAATGCTATCCCTACTCTATCATTTACCATTTTTGATGCATCTGTGTATATTTGTAAGTATTCTCCATATACCCTTCTTATGTATCTTTCCACCTCTCCTTCTACCGTTTGTCTTCCTTCTTCCAACAATGTTAAATCAACTTTCATCTCTTTTTGTATCCAAGGCGGGTTACATGAAAAATCCACCACCGGGCTAATTAAACATTGATTTAATCCTATTTCCTTTATTTCTTTATTTATTATCCATCCAAAACTATTTACATTTACATTCTTAACACTTTCTTGGCATGGTTGTAATATATTATTTATAGGATAATTTTTTTTATGCCCTTTTACGTTTGCCCAAAACCCTACTCCTAATTGTTTCCTTCTTAACTCCAATGGCATTTCCCCCATTTCTACCTGTAGTGCTGACACTGGTGTCGTCTTCATTGCCCCACAGCAAATTCTTAACGCTTGATACTGTATTTTATCTATTTCTTTTAATAAGTTACTTGAGGCAGAATTATATACCACACATCCATAATCTATTACCCATCTAATAAGTCCAATATATAATATTTTCAAAGTTTTCCTACCTGCTCCCCATTCTTTGCCTCTTAAACACTTCATGATATTTAATATTTTTTTACTTCTCTCTATTATTTTACTAATATGTATTTTCCATGTAAGCGTTTTATCGAACCACAAACCTAAATATTTGAATTTATCTACCCTTTCTACTTCCTTATCATACATTTTTAATTTTATATTAGCACCTACCTTCCTCTTAGTGAAGTTAACAAATTTAGACTTTGAACTTGAAATTCGAAATCCCCACTCTAGCGCCCAATCTTCTACTTTACCTAACGCTTCTTGCATTTTATAATTTATAAATTTTATATTTCTTCCCCGTTTCCAAATAAGACCATCATCCGCATATAAAGTCATTACCTTTGACTTTATAGTCAAACTTACCTTCGATTTGACTAAAAATATCATTAATCATTATTATAAATAACATTGGACTTATGATACTACCTTGAGGAGTGCCATTTTCAGTTAAATATTTTGAACTTACTTCATTTCCTATTTTAACTCTTATACTTCTATCAGTTAAAAAATCTTTAATCCAATTATAAATTTTACCTCTTAACCCTATTTGTCTAATTTTAATCAGTAAACCTTCCTTCCATAACATGTCATATGCCTTCTCAATATCCAAGAACACTGCCATTAAAACCTCTTTATTCACCTGTGCTTTTCTGATTTCATGTTCACTTCTTCCTTTCCTGAAGCCATATTGATATGATTTTATTTTTTCTCTCGATTCTAAGAAGTACATTAATCTATTATTCACCATCCTCTCCATTACTTTCCCGACACAAGATGTTAAAGCTATTGGCCTGTAACTTTCAGTTAACTAAGGATCCTTACCTGGTTTACAGATAGGAATAATAATTGATTCTTTCCACTTATCTGGCAAAGTTCCTTCTTCCCATGTTTTATTATATAATTTTAGTAAAACTAATTTACTCCTTTCACTCAAGTTTTTAAGCATAACATAATTTATTTGGTCCTCCCCTGGTGTTGAATTTTTTGTATTCTTTAATGCTTTATTTAACTCTGTCATTGAAAACTTCATATTTATAGTATCATTATCAACCATTTCCTCATTTATCCTTTCATTATATTTTCTCATCGTTAACTCTCTTCCTTCTTTCTCTTCTTTACTAAGATTTTCGTTACTATGCACTTTAGCTAAAACTTTTACTAATAATTCTACCTTATCTTTATCTTCTATAATCATATTTCCATTATTTTTCAGTATTGAAAAATTGTATTCCTTTGACTTTCCTGACATTTTCTTAATTGTATTCCATACTCTATCTAATGCTGTAGTTTTTCCTAATGATTCACAATATTTACTCCAATAAAACTTTTTCGCATTTCTAATCTTCCTCCTGACTTCTGCTTGTTTCCTCTTATAACTAATTAGGTTTTGGAAACTGGCATCTTTTTTAAGTGTTTTAAAAGCCTTATTCCTTGCTTTAATTGCCTTTGTACATTCTATATTCCACCAAGGGACTATTCTTTTCTTTTTAATCCCTTTACCTTTTGGGATTGCTTCTTTTGCTACTTCAATAATACTCTTACTAACTTCTAAATTTAATTCGTTTATTGATTTATTTATATCTATATTTATCAATCTATTTTCACTTATATCTTTATATTTCCTCCAATCAGCATCTTTAAACCTCCATCTTCCTTGACTATTGACCTGTTCTTTTTCCGTATCTAACTCAACTTCAGTAAATATTGGATAGTGATCACTGCCTATTGTACTATTTTTATTTATTTTCCATTTACAACTATCTGCCGTACCTTGCGATACTAGAGTGAGATCAATGGCAGATTCCTTACCACTAATCATATCCAACCGAGTTCCTTCCCCATTATTTAATACTACCAATTCTTTTTCCTCAATTATTTCTTCTAAAATTCCCCCATTATAATCATCTTTCTCACCCCATAAAGTGCTGTGTGCGTTAAAATCCCCACACCATATTAGCTTCTCTCCCCTGTGTTTAATTATATTTTCTATCTTTGCTTTATCTATTTTCTTACAAGGATTATAATAATTTATAATTTCTATACTTCCATTTTTTGTCCACACTTTAATTCCATGAATCTCTAATTCCGTGTCCAATTGTATCTTAATAAATTTTATCTTTTCTTTTATACATATAGCACATCCTCCTCCATTTCCATTTCCTCTATCTCTTCTTATAGTTGAATACCCATTAATACTAAACTGTAATGTTTGTTTTAACCAAGTTTCTTGAATACAAATTACATCTGGTTTCTCCTTTAATCTATTAATAAAACCTTTAAACTCTTGACCATTAGCAATTAGACTTCTAGCATTCCATTGTAATATTAAAATTATATGACTATTTGATTTGCTTCATTTTCACCTGATCCCTCTCCTTGTCTGAGTTCCTCCTGAATTCTTTCCCATGATAAATCCGTGACATTAAAGAATCTTACTGCTGCTTTCACTATTATTTTAATTTTTTCAGTTTTAGTCCTCGCTTGTTCTGAACAATTTATAATGTAGGCCAAGAACGGGATCAGTTTTTCTAGCGTGACATTATTTTGACCTTTATCTATCATCTTCTTTTCTACTTTTGCTCTTTGATTTACCCCTGCACGTTTCACCTCTTTTACTGCTTCTGCATATGACATTCTCTTCTCTGTTTTTAGTTTTTGAATTTCTGCTGCTTCTTTTCTCACCATACACCCTGCATATGCTGCAGTATGATCTCCTCCACAGTTGCAACATCTTATCGGCTTCTCTCCACACTCCCCATAAGAATGTTCTCCTCCACAGTTGCAACATCTTATCAGCTTCTCTCCACACTCCCCATAAGAATGTTCTCCTCCACAGTTGCAACATCTTATCGGCTTCTCTCCACACTCCCCATAAGAATGTTCTCCTCCACAGTTGCAACATCTTATCGGCTTCTCTCCACACTCCCCATAAGAATGTTCTCCTCCACAGTTGCAACATCTTATCGGCTTCTCTCCACACTCCCCATAAGAATGTTCTCCTCCACAGTTGCAACATCTTATCAGCTTCTCTCCACACTCCCCATAAGAATGTTCTCCTCCACAGTTGCAACATCTTATCGGCTTCTCTCCACACTCCCCATAGGAATGTTCTCCTCCACACCTACCACATCTTTGCTTCCCATTACATACTTTTGCTGTATGTCCATATCTCTGACACTTGTAGCATCTCATCGGTGGAGGAATATAATTCCTAACACTGAAACTCAAATATCCAATCATTATTTTATCTGGTTTTTCTTTTCCTTTAAACTCTAATAGCACAGAAGTGCTATCCACTCTTTCTCCATTTCTAAAAGCCTGCAGTCGTCTGATATTTGTCACTTCTCCTCCTTTTATGATTTTCTTTAACTCATCCAAGTTTTCTCCTAATGGAATCCCTGATATTACCCCTTTTATTCCTCTCTCTTCTCCCATTATTTTCCTCTCCATTACTTCTCTTTTACAAATCGACTGTATTTTTAACTCTTTGTTCTTTTGTTCAGCATTTTTACCAGTGGTGGGAAGTAACGAAGTACAAGTACTTCGTTACTGTACTTAAGTACAATTTTTGTGTATCTGTACTTTACTTAAGTAGATTTAATAATGGATACTTTCTACTTTTACTCCACTACATTTTACAGTAAGTATCTGTACTTTCTACTTCACTACATTTCTACAAAACTGTCGCGTTACTCGTTACATCCAAGTCGCGTTGCTCTCTTTTCCGTTAAAATGTGAAGTTCAGGTTCTTAAGGTGGCGCCGTAAAATCCGAGCAATAACGTGACTTACTGTCTGTTGTCACCCATCGCCTCCACCTTTACTCGCACGCGGAGCTCCAGACATGCGCAGTGGTTTCCTCTAATTGTCAGTAATATAATAGCGCTGCATAAATCATAAGATAAGGCGACATGTAAAATCAGCAGCGCTTCGCTTTCACAGACGGTGGGGACTTCGTCCAACTTTTAGGGTCACTTAGAAGGAAAGTTTAAAGAAAGGTAAGATCTGTGGGCGTGATGCTAGCAAAGCTAGCTGTACTGACTGAGACACGTTGCATTGGCGATGAAAAAAAAGTTGTCACTCATGCGCTGAATTATTGTGTGGAGGTGTTGACTGAGGTGTCGCATATGGGACAACGCTGTGACCAAAATCTGCATTGATATGACATTCAGGAACGATCCGATTCTTCTGGACGGATCTTTACTGATTACATTTATTTCAGCTCTAAGTATTTAATATCTAGGTGTTTTATGGAAATGTGGATCTTTCAGATCAATTTGATAAGCAATTTTGAAGGTAAAACTTAATGTTTTTGTGTCACGTAGTGCCGGGTGCTGGTCTTGACTTGTTCTTGGGTTTGTGGTCTTGACTACAACTCTGCTACTGGCTCCTTGGTTGCATGTTCTCCCCCACCCACTTTCTTTCCATCCCCTTTCTGTTGGATTTCTTTAGAAATAAAAGCCACTAGTGGCAAAAAAAAGTGAAGTTTATGCTATATTAGGACAGGACAGGAGACAAGATGTTTCCATCCCTGAAATTATGATGCATAGAATCAGTAAGTCTAAAACTATGTTACAGAGAGTAAACACAATAAAAACATGCTTTATCTGTTGTATTGTTCATTAAAATGGCACATTTATGATGTATTAAAATTGGATAAGATCGGTTCACTTAATGCTATTGTATTAGGGATTAGGTAATGCATTCAGCAAGTACTTTTACTTTTAATACTTAAGTATTTTTAAAAGCCAGTACTTTTTTACTTTTACTTAAGTAAAATGTTAATGTGGTACTTTTACTTTTACTTGAGTACATTTTTGTCTGTGTATTTGTACTTTTACTTAAGTACATTTTTTGAGTACTTTCTCCACCACTGATTTTTACAGATAATCAACAGGCTTCCATCTCTTAACACTTTAGCTAATTCCACATCTCCAATTACTTTCTTTAAACCAATAGATAGCGTGATTGGACTCACTCCTGTCAAATCCTGCCCAGCTCTGAATTTCAAAATTACCTTGAACTCCTCCATCATTACTTTCTTTCGTGTCTCGACGTTTTCCTCCTCATCTTCGAGAGATCTTTTTCCTGTATTTATCCCTTTCTTGCTCTTATCTTTTCCTCCTCCCCCTTTCTTATTTTCTACCACCGACCAACTTGTTTCCATTCCTTCATCCTCTGAGCACCCTCCACTACTACTAGCCATCTTAGTCCACTCACAGTCCAGATTATGCCTTTAAACCGCTCTTCCACTTCTTAGCTTCTCGTGACCGAACCACGCTCCGTCAGAGTTGCTGCTTCAAGGGCGTAGGTTCGGTCTAAGTTTTGGTGGGGACCTTGACACCCCCCCGCAGCACAGTGAAATGCCCAAGAGCACCGAACATTTTTGAGAAGGGGGGGGGAAACCACATTGGCTTAATAACCCCCTCCCCCCAACCATAACCATATCATACATCTTGTGTATCCATCAGATGTCAACTCCGTCAGAGTTTTTCTGACTCTTTCAGTGAAATTGTTGTCAAATCTCACTTAATTGTGCAACTAATTCATTTTAATGTATTTTACATGAATTGCATTACTTCACATGTACCAAGTTTTTCATTTTACTCACTAGTTTGTCACCACCTTCAGTTCTGTGTCAACTCCGTCATGCACTGTCAACTCCATCAGATGGACTTTTTCTTGTTTTTTGTTTTAAATAATATTTATTTTATTTCTTGAGAAGCATTTGTCTGTAAATTGAGTAAAAATATCACTAATGGGGTATTTTAAAAATCATTTTAGATTTATTTTTGTCAGATGGTGATGACAAAGTTTTGGGTCAGGTCGATTAAAAATGTAATTTTTTTTTAAAAATTCGCAACTGGGAGCCTGTACCTTAGCATCTTCATATTTTCTAAACATTATTTGTCATATTTGCATACATAAGGTTGAGAAATAATTTAAAAAAAATATGGGAAAATTAAAACCCATTTTGTCCCTATTCTCAAGAATCAACCAGATACAGTCATACTCAGCAGATCAGTTCAAGAACACTTTACTTTTTCCTTTACAAAATTCAGCAAACGTTACAAGTAAGATCAAAAGAAATATCCTCTGGATACAGCAAACACAATTGCAGATAAGAAGAAATCAATAATAAAATAAAAAAGAAAAAATATTACATCATTAACAGACCTATTCTACCTCACATTCAGTGCTGACCTTACTAAACACC
Source organism: Poecilia mexicana (assembly GCF_051168715.1). Taxonomy (NCBI): domain Eukaryota; kingdom Metazoa; phylum Chordata; class Actinopteri; order Cyprinodontiformes; family Poeciliidae; genus Poecilia; species Poecilia mexicana. The sequence goes on along the minus strand of NW_028263380.1, from coordinate 19,136,024 downwards.
GGACTTTACAACAAATGTGTTGCGTGATAGATATCTAACTTATGGGTCCACTCACTGTACTTACAGCCGACGTAGCGAAATAACTTCTAATGTCTGTCCTTTTCTTTTTTGGTGGCGACATGGTCTCGGAGACTCAGAAGGAGACGCGTGTGCCCAGCTAGCCGCCGCCTTTTGCAGCTAATCAATTGAATCGTCGGACGTTGAATCGTCCGACGATTCAACTGACTCCCCCTCCCCCCCACCCCCCGACAGCACCGTTCCGACACGGTCTCGGAGGCTCATAATAAATGTCAAACTAAGAAGCTTCCGTTCCGCGCACCGCCTGTTGCTGCTAATCAAAGATCGTAGATCCACGTTCTTTGAGCCAATATGGCAAAAATTGGTCGGGACTTTTTCATATCCCGTGAATATTGGTCGGGACATGTCCCTACCGTCCCTACCCAAACCTACGCCCATGTGCTGCTTGTTCAAACACCGCGCCCTTCCCGTGTTTTGTTGTTGCAATGAATAATCCCGTGTCTCGTCCCTTCACGGACTCAAACGAGACCATCTGGAACGTCAGTGCGGTGTAACCGATTTTATGTTAAAACGGTCTGCCATATTTCTCAAATCATCATGGGAGTTTCCTGGTTGCTGTTCAAGTTTCGGTTTCTTCCTTGTTGTAGCGCTGATAGTTTTCTCCGAGTCAGATTCATTTAAAGGTAAACTGTGTCTTTTTAAAAATCTTTTTTGTACTAAATCAGCATTTGGCAGCCTATTTTCACAGAAATACGTATATCCAGTTTTCATATTATCGGACACAAGCGCTATCTGTCACAGTCGCGATAAAGGAAGCGAACCTAAGGAAAAACAACAGCAACCTATTTATTTACCTCATTTTCGACTCTTGGTGGAAGAATATTCACGTTGATAATTTTAACAATCTCAGAAAATATTTTAAGGAAATATGTATTTACCGTAATGCGCGTTAAGTACAGGCCCGAATATGAGCCGTTTCCTCTTTCCGCAGTTTATGGTTTAAGGATTAAAGGATTAAGGTTACAGTAGCTTATTGTATATTATATAATATAAAGAAAGCTTCAGTCACTTAAGTACAAAAATGTTCAGCTTTGAGCGAAAGTTTGAGTTGTTTGGGACCAAGAACGTCAAAGCTGGTCTACTTCCGTACATTCCACAAATACTGTTTACATAGATTATAATTAGTTTAGTAAAGTATAATTCTATGAATATATTTTAGCTTATATAAAAATAAAATATATTAGTTTTTTATATTCAAAGTTTCATTTGTATCATATTTGAAACAATATTAGACGGTATTCATACTGCTTGAGAAACTTTTTCAGTCTTTGGTAATTTAGCTGAATGGCTCCATCTAGTGGACTGATTGCAGCTTCTTCTGCCTCACACCACTGTCTTGATGTTGTCAACTGACCAGTGAGAGCCTATTGTGTTGATGATGATTATTCTAAATGTTTAGATGAATGATGAATATTTTCTCCTCAGATGAACGTTGAAAGTGTCAGAGCAGCTGTGAACTGAGCATCATGAATCGGTGTGAGAAGAGAGAGGACAGAATCCTGCCCTTTAAGGCCACTGTCAGTGGCAGACATGAGGACCAGAGGTCAGAACACCAACTCTAACTGTCCAGGACTCTTCTCCATGTCAGATCACTTTTTTTCATGCATAAGTTTAAATATGTTGTGTTACAGCTCAGAGCATCATCCAAACTCTCCTGGACATGAAGCCAGCTTTGTGTCACTGAAGAGAAAACTAAAAGAGATCGAAACGGATGTCAGCCAACAACCTTGTCCTCCAAAGAGGTACTCAGACTTGCTTTGCTTTCATTACAGTCAAATGTAAGGACAGCAACAGTTTCTGACTTAACGGGGCTTCGAAAGTTTAGATTTATAACCATTTTAACAAAACCGAGGGCACCGACATATTTCTGCTGGTGGGTGGTCACCTTGCTAACTTGGCTCGCTGCTGTGGCCATCAGGAAATCAATAAGTGTAGGCTGCCTGTCACATGAGGGTGACCAGGAATCTCTGTGGAGTAGAATGTAGTGAGTTCTCTCTCTGACATATTAGGAAACATTTCATCAACCCAAGGCTTGGTGAATCTGATCACTTCTAAGTAGAGTTTTGCTGTTGATTCCTACTAAAGCCGTCTCTTTGTGTTAAAACACCCCATGCATTTATTTTTAAAAAATGATTTAGATTTCACAAATAAGAAGTTTGATGTGATTGTATGATTCTCTTTTAATCAGGAGCTATCAACAGAATCCAGATTCTCCTGGAGACGAACACAGCTGTGTGTCCTTCAAGAGCAACATATCAAAGGACATTATTTTAGACTTCAAGAACCAACAACTTCCTGCTTCTAAAAGGTGAGATGAAACAGCTGTAGACAGTTGGAATGGCTAGATTAAATAAATCTGTTCCTATCTGAGATTCAAAGGTGTGAGTTTGAAATTATATAAATGAAACAGATTGTGTAGTGTGAACTGACTGCTGGCCTAACTGAAAACATGTTGCCAATGGCCATTTATAAAAAGTGTGGGACACAACACTAGCAGTGAGGCAATTGTTGGACATGTCCACCTGTTTTTACCTTGACTCTTTCTTCCCTTTGTTAAAGTTCTGTTTGTAATTGGCCAAACAACAAATCAGTGTATTACTACCACCAGTTGATATGTTTAATTTCTTAATCTGCAGCTACATAAGAATTTGTGGATTCAGTTGACTTTAGATGTTTTGAAAACCACATAGTCAAAACATTAAGCTGAAACACAGATTCAGTATAACTCAGATTTACATAAATTAGTACAAGAGTTTGTTGTTCACATCTAGAAAAAAATATGCTAGCCATTCCCTGTAACAAACCAGTCAGCCATTTTGATTCCATTTCTCAGAGAGAATGTGATCTTATGATTCTCTTTTGACCAGGAGCCATCGGCAGAATCCAGATTCCCCTGGAGACAAACCCAGCTGTGTGTCCTTCAAGAGCAACCTTTCAAGGCACATTATTCTAGACTTTAAGAACCAACAACCTACTAATAGGTAAGGTGAAACAGCTGCACAGTGTTGAGACGAATTACAAAGCAAAGAGCCATATATAAATAATTTCATTTAATTAAATTTTAAATTCAGTTCATTCATACTACTACTTCACAACAAATACAATCTTCATCTACTTTACAAAAAAGTAATTTCAGTTAAATTCTACATGCGTTCCAATTATTTCTAGTCATCAGGCACTGCATCAAATTCAGTTTATCATTCAACTTAATGTAATAAGTTTTATATGAAAAGAAACCCAACACATTTCATCAAGTCTCACAGCTTTCACTCCTCCTGGACGAGTACATAGCAACAACTACTTACAGAAATGCCTGATACCAAGCATACATGTATTAACAGCGGAAAGGGAAAGCTTCCATTTAATAGGAGGATGTGAGAATGTGATCTTATGATTCTCTTTTGACCAGGAGGTATCAGCAGAATCCAGATTCCCCTGGAGACGAACCCAGCTGTGTGTCCTTCAAGAGCAACCTTTCAAAGGACATTATTAGAGACTTTAAGAACCAACAACTTCCTGTTAGGTAAGAGGAAACTACTGTGCTGTGTTGAGACAAACTGTAAAACAAAGGGCAAAGCATAAATTCTTCATGTCATTCAGTTCAGTTTTTAATTTAGTTCATTTATAAACATCCAAATTCCTCAGAGAAAGACCCCAGGCCAGGTTACATTGTAGTCTTGCAAAGGATTTAGACGTATTATCTTCAAACTCACTCAGAAGACATAATGCATGGAGGAGTACAAGTAAACAAAACCTTGATCATTTAGAAAGCATGTGGACTTTTCTAGAACTCAACAACTGATTTCTCACCATGAAACAAAAAATTCATGTAACCCATAAACAGCTGAGCATCATCCAAGTTATTATTCCTGATGAGAGTCAAGTCCTAAATATTTCATATGGGTCAATTAACTCAAGTCTTGCCAACTGACATGAGGAAGAGCAATGTTTTATTCATGGATATCACTCATTTATTTGCTTGACCAAAACAACAGCTTACAATGCAGACATAAGTTGATGCTATAACTCATCCAAATAGTGATGGGGAATTGTTATATTATGATTGTAACTCTGAGAATGTGATCTTATGATTCTCTTTTGACCAGGAGCCATCGGCAGAATCCAGATTCCCCTGGAGACAAACCCAGCTGTGTGTCCTTCAAGAGAAACCTTTCAAGGCACATTATTCTAGACTTTAAGAACCAACAACCTACTAATAGGTAAGGTGAAACAGCTGCACAGTGTTGAGACGAATTACAAAGCAAAGAGCCATATATAAATAATTTCATTTAATTACATTTTAAATTCAGTTCATTCATACTACTACTTCACAACAAATACAATCTTCATCTACTTTACAAAAAAGTAATTTCAGTTAAATTCTACATGCGTTCCAATTATTTCTAGTCATCAGGCACTGCATCAAATTCAGTTTATCATTCAATTTATTGTAATAAGTTTTATATGAAGAGAAACCCAACACATTTCATCAAGTCTCACAGCTTTCACTCCTCCTGGACGAGTAAATAGCGACAACTACTTACAGAAATGCCTGATACCAAGCATACATGTATTAACAGCGGAAAGGGAAAGCTTCCATTTAATAGGAGGATGTGAGAATGTGATCTTATGATTCTCTTTTGACCAGGAGGTATCAGCAGAATCCAGATTCCCCTGGAGACGAACCCAGCTGTGTGTCCTTCAAGAGCAACCTTTCAAAGGACATTATTATAGACTTCAAGAACCAACAACTTCCTGTTCTGAAGAGGTAAGACGAAAGAACTGTATTGTGTTATACCATTATTAACATAAAGCACAGCATAAATTCTCAATGTCACTGATTGGATTTCCAAAATTAAATTTGTGGACAAACTAAAAGGTTTTTGTAAGGAGCTACCAAAAGTATCCAGGAATTCAGCCAAGATTTTGCGAATAAAGAAAATGATTTTATGGTTCAATAATATGGATGTTGCTCTGGTTAGGGATCAGGACTCATAGAACTACAGAGAGAAAAGTAAGGTTGGTTATTGTTACAGACAATAAAAATCCAATATGTCGGTGATTAAATATGCATTGGTTACACAGAGAAGATCAGCTGGACGTCGGTCTTGGATTGCTCAGTCTTGGTCTTATTTCTGTTCGACAAATTGGATCAAGTCCGGTTGACACTCAATAGTTTTTACCAAAATTAAGAAAACATAACTCCCTTTTATCTTCTCACAAACACACAACAAATAGAATGTAAATTAAAAGCAACATAAGTGTTTAGAGTAGGGCTGTAACCATTTTGTGAATGATTAGAGTACCTTTATGTTAAAATTCCTCAATGTAAATTATCTGCCTGGAAGCTTCATTAAATTGCGTTTTACTATTTAGCGCACAGTGTTCCAGCGGGGTGATTGTGTTGCACAATGATTTTACTTCTGCCTAAGACGTGTTGGCAGGATAACATGTTCAATTTTCAGTTGCAGTCCGGGGATTCGGGTGGATTTCATTGACATATGATTATGTCCGGGTTTTTAGCGTTTCCAGGGGACAAATAAGCATCTTTAAAATAACCGATGCTTTAAATATGACAATCTTTCTCCTTTTGGAACTGCTGTCTGGTGGCAGAAGAGCATGGCAGGTGTATTTATTCAGGTAGAGCAGATAGACTGACTTCAGGAGATGAGCTTCTGTAACTGATGCTTAGCCTAAGTGTAGCTTAATGTACAAACCGGAAAATAAATTTTATACCATCACAGTTGCAACAAATCGGTGGCAGAGCGTGCCGTGGGAGTAAATAGCTGCCATAAGTGTTTCTGTGTGTGATGAAGGTATCAAAGATCACGTTGCTCACATGGGCATACAGGCTACAAATATCTGGGCAAAGTGAGAGTTTATTTACACTAAAGACTTACATAAACTTAAAAACTGGAGTATATGTTTCTCTTAGAGCCTACTGCTTTATTATTAAATTGAGTATAATTTAAGATTTCTGTATAATTTTTGTCCAGGTTAACTTAAAAAGCGCACTATTATTGTTACAAGTTAGTTTTCTAAAGTACAGAAAAGTAAATGTTAGGGATGTACAAATATGAAAATTTGGGTTGATTGCTGTTAAGTCTGTATTTATTCTTGTACCATGTGAATGTTTACAATGTTTGGTCCTTTCATTTAGCGTGTCTGTGTGTTCATATGTGGTGTGGTCTAGCTTTGCTGAGCAAACACCTGGACTAATTTTTACATGTTGTTTCAACATATAGCTATGTCCCTTTCTTTCATGTAGCAGAGTCAAATTAGGAAATAATTTCACAGCTGCACTCAGAAAAAGCAGGAGCGGAGCAGCATCTCAGTCAGGAGAGGCATATGAGGAGACTAAATGCTAAAAAATTCACAGAAAGTAAATGCTCCATCCAAAAATGTTCTAAATATTCTCAGTTGACTGAGTGTGCTTCTGGTAAAAACTTGATCTTTAACATGCTTGTGGAGGAAAAACAAAACTTTTTTGACCTTTTTCAATGCATTTTTCCCACCAGGATGATTTAACCAAAATTCTGAAATTTCTCAAAATTCATAGTTTGCCCTAAAAATCTGAAAATAATCCCAAATGACCGTATTTGCTTCTTCTTTTCTTGAACATGTTATGTTGTTGTGTAGAAGTATAAATGAAGAAAAAATTCATTAAAGCTCACTCAAGTTTCATGTCAAGTAATTCAAACCAAATAGCAAGAATCCTTAACATTTACATGACTACTGGCCCTGATGTGCTTAACTGTGTACAGGACAATTAGGGGCTCATTTGGATAAACGTCATTTACAAAAAAATAAATTGTTTAGAGGACAATTTTCACACTTTTGCCAATAAGCCCCACCCATTTACCCAATCGATTGCCATTTTAAATATATAAAGTAAGACCTTTGGAGGAATAGGCATCGGTGTAGGTTTGGACAAAATCCAATCAGCTGTTTTTTTGTAACAAATTTCTCAATTTTACAGTGCCTTCTAGTGGAGGACTATTAAAAAAAATTACCAAAAATCTTCAATATCATATTTGTAATTTGGTGTATAAATTAAGTTTTGGAATTTGTTTTGGTTTCAAAATTATTGCCAATATAATTTTGTGGCTAACTCTGTTGCAATGTTTATTTCCCTTTTACATTCTAATGCGGCAAAAATTGGGGACGATGAGTTTTTTTTATTTTTAGTTTTTTTTGTTGCTCTAGTTAATGCACCTCTCATAAACTGCAGATTAACTCTTCAAAAACTGCTGGGTTATAAATCAATCAGTGACTGGAGTCCTATAGCCATTTGTGGCTTTTCCAACAAACAAGTCACATCCTGGGGTTTTTTTTCATTTCCATGTGTTTGACATAATTGGAAAGCTCATCTTCCCTACTTTCACACCATGTAAGTAACTCATTATGCCTATGAGTAGACTTGTTCATGGTTTTGTCGTGGCCAGTCCCATATCACATGGACATTGGGGGAAGTTTCCCTGGATTGGCAGACTGGGGTGCTTTCTGCCATTTTGTAAATAGAAATTAGTTTGGTAATTATAACTAACCTTATGCAATAAAAAAAAATCTGATTTAACTTGAGACCGAATGAAGTTTCAATTCAGTCGGTGTATTGAAACTTGTATTTTCCATTGTATGTAAGAGGAGAGAAGATGCTAACTAGTTGTCCCTGATTTCTCCACAGTCTTGACCTGCAGAACTCAGAAGGTCCCAGTGGTTCATCTGACCATCAGCATCAAACACACCTGGATTGCATATTCAAGGTCTGTCAATCTGTCCAACATGGACCTGATGTTTTTTGCTCCATGATTACAGTCTGATGTGGCCTTCATATATTACTCTTTTCCAGCGGATGGAGAAGTACATTTCTACTTTTGTGAATAGTGAGATGAAGAAGATCCATCAGGTTTTAACTCCAGATTACTCAGAATACCCAGAAAGTCAGAGAGATGATGAGGAAGATTTGGAGGGTGATGATAAAGAGCAGAGGAGGAGCAGCAGAGAGGCATTTCTGAAGATCATCCTGAATTTCCTGAGGAGAATAAACCAGGAGGAGCTGGCACAACGTGTGCAGAGTAAGAAGGCCTCTTTAAAAATACACCCACCTGGTTAATTGATTAATTTAATCATGTATGTAGATAATGCAATTAATCTTGATTTATTAATATTTTTTTGATGTAGAACCTCTTATTGGAGCTGGCCAAATCTCTTTAAAGTCTCAGCTAAAGAAGAGGTTCCATCGTGTGTTTGAGGGGATTGCTAAAGAAGGAAGTTCAACCCTTCTGAACCAGATCTACACAGAGCTCTACATCACTGAGGGAGGGACTGGAGAGGTCAATATTGAACATGAGGTCAGACAGATTGAAACAGCATCCAGGAAACCACGCAGACTAGAAACACCAATCAGACAAGAAGACATCTTTAAAGTCTCACTTGAAAGAAATCAACCAATCAGAACAGTGATGACAAAGGGAGTGGCTGGCATTGGGAAGACGGTCTTAACACAGAAGTTCACTCTGGACTGGGCAGAAGATGAAGCCCACCAGAACATCCAGTTCATATTTCCATTCACCTTCAGAGAGCTGAATGTGCTAAAGGAGAAAAAGTTCAGCTTGGTGGAACTTGTTCATCACTACTTTACTGAAACCAAAGGAATCAGTAGCTTTGAACAGTTCCAGGTTCTGTTCATCTTTGATGGCTTGGATGAGAGTCGACTTCCTCTGAACTTCCACAACACTAAAATATTAACTGACCCTGAAAAGTCCTCCTCAATTGATGCTCTACTGACAAACCTCATCAGGGGAAATCTGCTTCCCTCTGCTCAACTCTGGATAACCACACGACCTGCAGCAGCCAATCAGATCCCTCCTGGTTATATTGACATGGTGACAGAGGTCAGAGGGTTCAATGACCCCCAGAAGGAGGAGTACTTCAATAAAAAATTCAGAGATAAAGAGCAGGCCATTAGAATCATCTCCCACATCAAGAGATCACGAAGCCTCCACATCATGTGCCACATCCCAGTCTTCTGCTGGATCACTGCTACCGTTCTGGAGGATGTGTTGAAAACCATAAAAAGTGGAAACCTCCCTAGAACCTTGACCGAAATGTACATTTACTTTCTGGTGGTTCAGACCAAAGTAAAGAAGGTCAAGTATGATGGAGGAGCTGAAACAGATCCACACTGGTGTCCAGAGAGCAAAAAGATGATCGAGTCTCTGGGAAAACTGGCTTTTGATCAGCTGCAGAAAGGAAACCTGATCTTCTATGAATCAGACCTGACAGAGTGTGGCATCGATGTCAGAGCAGCCTCATGGTACTCAGGAGTGTTCACACAGATCTTCAGAGAGGAGAGAGGGCTATACCAGGACAAGGTGTTCTGCTTTGTCCATCTGAGTGTTCAGGAGTTTCTGGCTGCTCTTCATGTCCATCTGACCTTCAGCAACTCTGGAGTTCATCTGATGGAAGACCAGCCAACCATTTCTGTTTGGTCTAAACTATCTAACAAACCAAATCTGCAATATCTCCATGAGAAAACTGTGGACCAGGCCTTACAGAGTCCAAATGGTCACCTAGACTTGTTCCTCCGTTTCCTCCTTGGTCTGTCAGTGCAGACCAATCAGAGTCTCCTGCAAGGTCTGCTGACACAGACAAAAGGAAGCTCAGAGACCAACCAGGAAACAGTTCAGTACATCAAGAAGAAGATCAATGAGAATTTGTCTGTGGAGAAAAGCATCAACTTGTTCCACTGTCTGAATGAACTTAATGATCATTCTCTAATCAAGGACATCCAACAGTCTCTGAGTTCAGGGAGTCTCTACACAGATAAACTGTCTCCTGCTCAGTGGTCAGCTCTGGTCTACATCTTATTGTCATCAGGATCAGATCTGGATGTCTTTGACCTGCAGAAATATTCTGCTTCAGAGGAGGGTCTTCTCAGGATGCTGCCAGTGGTCAAAGCGACTCACAAAGCTGTGTTGGTGTACACATTACTGAAAGTTAATTTGTATTTCAGCATGCCACTCTTCTAATTTTGTATGTCTTTTGCAGGTTAACAGGCTGCAATTTGTCACCCAGAAGCTTTGAAGCTGTCAGTTCAGTTCTGAGTTTTTCATCATCCAGTCTAAGAGAGCTAAATATGAGCAATAATGACCTGCAAGATTCTGGAGTGGAGATGCTATGTGCTGGACTAAGAAGCCCAGAGTGTGCACTGGAGATACTCAGGTCAGGATAGTTCAAGGTGGTCAATGAATGACCACTGAAAAAGGGATTTAATTTGATAAAATCTGAATTATTTTGTGATTTGTGTGTGAATCAGTACAACCTTTGGCTTACTCAAAAATGTCTATTTTTTTTCAACACCATGTGTTATTTCTGTGAATCTACAGTCTCTCAGGCTGCTTGATCACGGAGGAAGGGTGCTCTTTTCTGGCCTCAGCTCTGAAATCCAACCCCTCTCACCTGAGAGAGCTGGATCTGAGCTACAATCATCCAGGAGAAAGAGGAGTGGAGCTGCTGTTGGATGGACAGAAGGATCCAAATTGGAGTCTGAGGGTTCTTAAGTATGAAACTACCTACACATTAAATACATTGAATTCTTTTCACTTAACTTTTGTAAATGTAATAAACTTAGCTACAGATAATTGATGCAATAACTAAGTCAAATGTTTGAACTGGATGGATTTCATAAGTGACACATTGTGCTGAAGTTGCAGCATGTCCCTGCATGAATGATCACATCCTGAGTCACACAGTAGGCAGATTGCTTCTTGAACGGTTATTTAATATTCACCAGACCTTCAAGAGACGCCTACCCAACGTTGGAATTAATGCAATGTACAATTATTCAGGAACTTTAAAAATCAGACATTTAACCACTGCTGACACCATGTTTTATAAAAACAGATGTTCAGACAATATTCAGAGAACGTTAGAAGTGCACACTTTTCTAGCAAGACAAGAATTGAGATTTTGTGAAAAATAACTGCCATAAAGTTCGCTGAACATCGTATAAACATTTGCATGCTTGCTGAGTCCTTTTCCTTCTCTTTGAGATGAAGAAGGTATTTTTGAATTTGAATTGAAACTGAAAATATGTTAAATAGTGCTTCATGGGCGTAATATTTATTATACTAGCCTGCTGTAGTTCAGTCCTTCCTGTCAGGAGGCACAGCACTTCTCTGTGTTACTAAACCAAAATATTTAATAATCCCAAGTGGAAGTAGAAGAGGGGCTGTAGATACAAAGCCATGATGAATGCAATTTTAACATTATTGTTATGTCCGGTTGATATTCAGAGAAGTCTAGATATTGTTGAAAAAATGCTCAGGCAGGTCACCTGACCTGTTTGGTTTTAGATAATATGTTATTGGTAGGCTAAATGTGTGTACAGCAAGCATCAAACCACAGGAACTAATAATAATCTTGGCTTTAAACTTTGCCTTAAAGAGCCTAATGGTCTATCATCCTCTCATCAGGGTGGAACCTGCTGGAGACCGATGGTTGAAACCAGGTCTAGCAAAGTGTAAGTGTGTTTTTCATTTGATTTATGACAAAGAAGCTCACATTCAACCATCTTCAAACTGTCCCATCACCCTTTCAGGAATCATCATCAGGGTATGAATACATAATCAATAACTGCAGCTGCACTGTGTTTGTTCTCTCCATCAGATTCTTGCCAGCCCACAGTCGACACAAATACGGTGAACAGAAAACTCAAACTGTCTGAAGACAAAAGGAAGGTGACGATTGATGAAAAGCTACAATATCCTGAACATCCAGACAGATTTGATTGGTGGCCACAGTTTCTGTGCACAAATGCTCTGACAGGTCGCTGTTACTGGGAGGTGGAGTGGGAAGGAAAGATTGTTGTAGCTGTTAGTTACAAAGAAATTGGGAAAAAAGGAAATAGTGTGAACTGCAGGTTCGGATGGAATGATGTGTCCTGGAGTCTCAGCTGCTCTCACAGTGGTTACCTGGTTCGCCACAAGAAGATTCAAAAAAACATTTCTCTGTCCTCTTCCTCTGTCTCTAACAGAGTAGCTGTGTATGTGGACTATCCTGCTGGAATCCTGTCTTTCTATGTAGTCTCCCCTGATTCACTGACCCACCTCCACACCTTTAACACCACATTCACCGAACCTCTTTATCCTGGATACGGGTTCTGGTCTGGGTTTGGATCATTGGTACCTGGTTCTTCAGTGTTTCTTTGAGACTGAAGAGCTGTGCAAGATTATGCTCATTAGTGAAACAAAAAAAAAATCCTATATTCTTGAAATGGAAAAAGACAAAGGCACTTAAGGTAATAACTATGTAAAATTCTAACTTCTAACATGTATAACTTCACAGATAACTTAAAACATAACATCATCATATCAAAGTAGCAAAAACAGCAGATTTCTGATCAAGATGAAAAAAGAACAAGTTCTGGTAACCCAAATTAATCCCATGCCATTTAACAACTACCTGGGCCTTGCTCAGCCTGACTAAATAAGGCTCCAGCACCAAGCCTTCTTGACAGCAAAGTTGTTGATCAAGTCCTCAAAGTCTAGCTTTCTAGCAAAATGACTTTTAATGGACAATATGTTGTGACAATTTGGACCATAACGGGTTTTTTAAATTATTACTTTTAACTTGGAGATGGCTCTCCCCACCAGCAGTAATCACAGTGATGCATCAGATGTACAAAAGTCAATCTTTTAAAAAAATGCTATGTAGTTGCATTACGTTAATTTCATTTAGGAGAAGAAGAGGGGGCAAGTTAGGAGGGAAAGTGGCAGCACATCTGTAACTTAAATGCAAGCTAAGGTGGGATACTCACTGTTCAAACCGTCCAGCCTCCAGAGAGGTTGTGTACTCTCTTAAATGATGCTAACTTGCATTACACACAGTGTTACCTTTTCCACTTGGACAGGAAGGAGTTACGCTAGATGGTGGTAAGGGCTATGCTACTGCTTAATCTGACTTGCCTGTTGCTAACAGGGACAAGTAATTATATGGATATCTGGGTAAATATTTTTTCTTATCTGATTAGATGCGAGTGAAATGGAGACTAACACTAATAACCAAGCTAAACAGTTGCTAAACGTAACAGTTGAGACACTGTAGCAGTGGTCTGAAACAGCAGTCCTCGAGGGCCAAAGTCCTACAGTTTTTACATATTTCCCTTATCCTACATGCTTGAATGGTGAAGCTACACCACTAGCATGAAGTCGAGTTCTACAGAAATCTGTTAATGAGCTTATATTGGAGCAAGGTGTGCTGAAGCAGAGAGGCATCTAAAAGTTACAGGCCTTTGGGGACAACAGTCTACCCACCATTCTTGGAGGAAACTGGGCTACAAATTGACATCCTGTCTTTTGTCTCTTTTTTCTCTTGTCTTTCTTTGTATGACATTTACACTGTAATAGTTCATGAGTTGAAAATTAGACTGACCATCATTTGTATTGACCATTAAGGAAAATCTGAGAAAATATCACTTGCATTATAATTTGGAACACTGTGTATTAGCTATAACAGATTTGACTCTTTTGATTCTGTATCTTTGTTCTCACCTTGCAAGATTTTAATAAATGTGTTACTTCTAATCCAAACTATTGTTTGAGTATTTTTTTTCTGCAACAAAATCCAAATTATTCATCTGCACTTACAGATTACCATACTTTGACACTAAAAAGCAGATCAGTGGGCAATTTAGGGTTTTCCTGTTTTGGCCAAGAAGCTTTCATTTTGACTGCTGCTACTGAGCAATAGCTCGCTAGTGCATATTGGACTTTTTCTATTTATATACTTTATCTTGTATTTATTTCTTTGTATGCTTTACATGCCTTCTTTAATTGCCCTCGAAGAGATAAAGTTTTTTAATTGAATTGAAGACCTGGGCATTTAACAGCCTGCAGACCACATCTGACACATCTGTGTTTATTTTCAAGGCTATTATTACTTAACATCATCAGGGTGCTAAAGTGCCTCATCAAATCTATTTTCTTTACACCCTTATCCAATTGGGGTCAGGAGGGGTGCTAGCCAGCTGTCAACGGACGAGAGGTGGGGTCACCCTGGACATGTCTCCAGTCCATCACAGGGCAACACAGAGACAGACAGGACAAACAACCATGCACACACACTTAGGGAGAATTTGTACAGACCAATTAACTGTGGGAGGAAGTCAGAGTACCTGGAGAAAACCCACACATGCACAGGGAGAACTTGCAAACTCCATGCAGAAAGACCGGGGCCGGGAATCGAACCCAGAACCTTCTGCAAGGCAACAGCTCTACCAACTGCACCGCTGTGCAGCCCACTTCAGCAAGTGTATTTATTTATTTTTATTAAATTTTGACAGGATGTGACAGACTGGCGACCTGTCCAGGGTGACCCCGTCTCTCGCCCGGAACTTTAGCTGGAGAGGCACCAGCAACCCTCTGGACCCCACTAAGGACAAGGGTGTAAGAAGATGGATGGATGGATGGAATTTTGACAACAGAAGTATAAAATCACACACATGAACAAGGAATGCAAAATACATATTTTTGTACAATAATCTTAACATGCTTGAAAAGGAGTAGGAAGAAGTAAGAAACATATGAACTCCTACCTCATAAACTCGTACCATATTTTCTGTTGAACAGGTTTCAAGAAGTTAGCTGTCAGGAAAGATGTCAACTAATGTTAGAAAATGCAATTCAACATGGCCTGGACTTCCATGGAGGCTGTGTGCTCAGTGTGTGGTGAACATATAGAGGTGTTTAAAACTGCAGTATGTAATTTTTATAGAAATGTTTTTTTTACATACATCTTAAATCTTTATGTGTTATGACAGTATGTTTTGTGGCTGGATTTTACAGTGATGAACAGTTGAGGCAGAGTCAGGTGGAAAAGCAGTGGTTTATTCTTCACACAGCATCAACAATAATAATTTCACAGGTGAAACTGCAGGCTTAAATAGTCCCAGCTGTCACCGACCAAAAATTCACAGGGGAATCCCAGTTCACCAATCTCCACCTATTTAAATAAAATACCTTTTTCTAAATACAAACATTTCCATTTACTTTTTATAAATATTTTATGTTTTATCACTACAACACAATGAAACACCACAAAACCCATAAACAATTCTCCCCCACACTTTTCAATGGCCTCTCCCAGAACCTATAAATGGTGTCTGGACCCCCAGGGCAGTATTTGCCCAAACACCCTGGAGAGGACACAGAAAACACAGGTGAGTCACTTCATAGCTAGTGATGGGTAAATGAAACCTCATGAAGCAATGAAGCTTTCCAAATGCTTCATTCATTGTTCACTAGTGACATCTGCTGGTGAAACTGTAACAGCCTCGTCATTCAGCTCATACTTCTAAAAATTACTAAATGCAAAATTGTCACAAAGTTTTCATCAGACTCATGTTTAGTAACAGGAGAATCAATGAAACCATATTTAATTGTCATATGTTTTAATTATTAAAATGATTTGTAGCCAATCGAATCCTGGTTTATGTTGAATGTCTGTGGTTGTGTTTATTTTTATGTCATAGACGGATTTGACAAAGAGATTTGATGTTTCAGTGTCTTGGGAGTGCAGTGACTGTTGGGACATTCGCTTTGTCTTGGATTTCTAATTGGCTTTGATCCCTTATATTTGGCTACATGTTGAATTTTAGTCTTTCAACAGCATTAAATCTGCTTCTGCTGTGCAAGACTGATATATATTTGCTAATCAGAATACAAATAGTGGAACTTTGCAGAAGGTGAGAAACTGGGAGGCGCTATTGTTATCTAAGAAAATTATTCTTAGATAACAATAATTAGCCGTTAACTGTTATCTAAGAATAATTTTATTGTGTCATAATGTGGAGTTGATGGTGAGGATGAGGACGCTGAGACCCAGGATGTAAGATGAAAGTGATTAATTTATTGAGAGGCTCACAGTCCAGAAAACAGGCAGAACGGCAGAGTAGCAAACAGCTAATACCGGTAGCACTGACAAAGACTGGGAAACGCGAGCTAGGCTAACCAGGACTTAGCAGTTCCACTGGAGAGCATTCAGGACAACAGGCGTGGCAGCAAACAAACTTAGACAGTGGTAGACAAGGACCTGACAAAGAACACAGACAACAGGTGAGACTAAATACACAGGGAGGGTAATCAAGGAATGAGACACACCTGGGAAGCAATCAATGGGGAAGACAGAACTGGGACAGGACTAAACACAGAAAACACAGAACAGAATTGTGAGCAATAATCTTTCCAGATGTCGGAGATTTTCTTCTTGCTGGTTGCATATCAGACAGTCAAGTTTATTTGTCCAGCACGTTTCAGCAACAATGCAGTTAACTTTTCACTCAGTACAACGCGACTCAAAGCCTGGATTCAGATGTCCCATCATTAATATTAGCACTTCACACTTAACAGATTATGCAGAAACATTTGCTCCATCTTACCCACCAGTAGCTCATTGCTCTGAGCAACAATTATCCTCCCTTCACAGGCAACCGCCTCACTTCTCAGTGAGGAGCAGCTGTGCAGAGCCCAGAACAAAAGGCTACATGCTAATCACTAAAAATACTCAATAAATACAATTGAAACTTCTTGTGTGCAAATTGCTATTTATGTGCAAATCTCTGCTTAAAGTGCAGTGCTAAATGAAGTGCTTTTAAAGTGCTTTACAGTGACTTAAGTAAAAATTGTCCCAGTAATGTGTAACATGAGACAGATAATGAAAATATTGATTTTCTCCTCCTCCTTGAACAATTATTGCTGTCTGAAGAAATGCACCACCTACGACCAAAAACAACAAATTTGCTAGTCAATGAGCTAATGGCAGAAAAACAACTTACCGTTACAGGAAAACATGACATATGATATGTTACACATAGACATAAGTACAACTGACCAAAATACACAATTATTCTCCCACAAAACTAGTGGAATATTATTTGCAAGTGTAAAACATAAGGCCTCCCATCATGTCCTTTAAGTTCAGTCTAGGCTTTCCTTGGCACCAGACAAATTAAATCATCCACCCTTCAAGAATTTTAATAATCTCATTTGTCACCAAAAACTACAAAGAGTAAAGGAGTCTACATTGAAAATATATTTTAATAAGAGCTCTCCCTCTTCTATTAAAATATATTTAAAAGATGTATTAAAAATATTCTCAATATAATTAGCATATATGTATGAGGAAGTCAACATTTCAGATCTTTATGTGGACCCACTTCACCACATAGATGCCAGAATAATTCTATATGGAATCTAAATTGGGTTATAATTGGGTCATCAGAACGGGCCAGAAAATCTTGAGGATCCCTCCTGATTCTCATTTACGTCTTCCAGCGTCTTTCTGTTGCGCAGCATTACACTTAGGCGTCACAACAGTATTTAGATGTTTGCAGCCATCACTGTGACTGCCTCACACCTTGTCACAATTTATGAATTGATCTGTGGTAAAACAAATGAATAAATAAAACTGTGCATCCCACTCTGGTGATCAGTGGGGAGAGGAATGTGACATAAGAAAGTATTTAAGTATTGTTGAGAAAATAAATTTAAAATAAGCTAGTTTTAAAACTTAACATGTCTTGATTCAAATGGCCTAATTGTGGTTTTGAAATTAGTAATGTATTCTGACTTTTTGACCTTTATTTTACCTGTAGTTCCAGCAGATGGTTTGCTAGGATCGTTTGAACTGCCTTTTGTCTGTGTGGAAAACAATACAGGAGAAGTTGTAGCTTTTCACACTCATCTGTGAAAGGCCGTAAACACGGCAGGGGTTTCTGGCTTCAGATAGAGGGTCAGAGATAGCTCCTGGTTGGATGAGCAAAGATACGCCTTATTTGAATAAATTAAAAATAAGAATACGCCTTAACTATAAAACTTTCTACACAGAAGTAACACATTAGATTTGCTCTTGCAACTCTCCAAAGATGTCTTTGCACGTCTTTGCTTTTCTTCTTCTTTCCATTTATGTCAGGTAAATGAATGTATGTCTCCGTTCTGCAGTTTCTGTGTAAGTTTATGCATTGTCTTATATTGGATTAAACTCTGTAATTCTGTGACGTCAACACGCATTGTTGTTTTATTGTGTACGCATTGTGGCTACACGCGACCCGCCGAGAGGACCTTGGATCCAGAGGAAGAGAGCGCCAAACTTTTTTCCAAAGTTAAATATTTTAGATATTTCTTCCTTAACAGTATTTAGGGTTGAGGCTCCTTTATATTTTTTGTTTGAATGGTCCTCACATGCTTGCGCTGCTGAGCCATAACTATCACTGCATTTTTGATTGCTTATGATAAAGTTGATCTATGGATAAAGTTCAATATGTAGTTAAAGGTCCTGAAGAGAATCATGATGGTGAAGTGGGCTTCAATTCCCCACCTTATTGTCATCATTTCACCTGTTTCCAAAAACTTACCCCTGGATCAGAGTTGGTGTGAGGTACCACACATTTTCATGCCAAGTCTGTGTTTTATAAACCAGAACCTTTCCATAAAAAGTGGCGTTTGCAAGTTTCAAGCCCAATTTTATGCACAATGCTTAGTTTGGACTCAGTTATTTAAAGCTATTTCTTTAGGTAACATTTTACACTTTTCTTTCTATCAAGTACAGTTTTATTAAAGTGACTGTGATTTTTCTACATTATATTTGTTCTCTTTCCTCTGACTTTAATTTCTCTAGTTCAGAACTCAGGAAATTTAACCACAATTTTAAGCATTTCAACAGGGAAGTCTTTTCAAGAAAAATATATTTAATTTCAGAATTAATACTGAACACAGAACAAAGTAGTCCAAAAGTCTTTTTCTAATAACCACAAAATATATAATTCATACATGCAGTAAGAAAATATAAATAATTTCCTCATTGTTGTTGTGGTTTCATCTTTTCACAACCAGCCAATGTAACTTAGTGTAAAATTACAAGATTTCAAAATTAGAGTTCATAAAAGGTTCTTTGTTCAAAATGTTGTTCCGAAAGACTCTACAAAAAACACAAAGAGAGAGAGACGGGTTAGACAGAATAAAAAACAACCACAACATGTCACACGAAACAAGATGACATGAATCAACACTGCATTGGAGTCGGAGCAAAAAATTAGAGGTTCTATATGCCTTATAGTTGTGAATTTGGATTATTAAGTCTTTATGCACATTTGTAGTTATTACTAACAATTTAATCGCTACCAGGCTAGCCCACTGTTTTCACTGCAAACAAGCAATAAAATGACTATCAGAATTAGACAAGAGCATGTTCCACGTAGTGGCTTGCAAAAATATTCATAGCTCTTGAACTTTCTCCATATTTTGTCACATTACAACAACAAACAAACATATTTTAGAGGTGGCCTGATTGCAGTTTTGTGGCTGATCGCCAAGTACCAATCTTTAAAAAGCCTGACCATTCTGATTTTGGCAAAACTGATTAGTTTGGTCTAAAATTTTGCTAAAAATATTTTGACTCATCTACTTGCAATTTCAGCAAAGCTGAACTTGGACTGCAAGATTCGCTGTAAGGGAAACAAATAGTGGATTCACAGAACTGATCAGCTGGAAGTCCATGACCTGGTTTAACAGTTTCACAACAAGTGCAGTGATGTCATGTACAAGATAATGGGAAATGGAGAAAAATGAGAAATATAATCCAAAAATAATATAAAGATGTCCACCCAGAACCAGAAGATGATAAATTAAATGTTTTGCACTCCTAGACACTCAAAGTACACAAAAAACCTAAAGGCTCAAAAGCACATTTTGAATATGTCTTCTTTAACACAAATAGATGCTAAACATCTATTAAGTTCAGACTTGAGGAAACTCTGGACAAGTGACTAGTTCATCACACAGCAATGCAGACAGTTAATCATGCAATCACACACTTACACCTAGAAACAATTAGAATAACTAAAACACTTTAGTATAGTTTTTGTGAGACAAATATGTGAAAAAAAATCTATGCAAGCAAAAACTTACAGCAGTGGTTAACAAATTATGTTTAGATCAAAGTTCATTACATACATGTATTTTAACAAGTGAAATTGAACAACCATGGAATAAAATCACCTTTGAGAATATAATTAGCATATATATATGATACTGTCATGATGTCAAAGTCTTAATTGTGGTGGTTTGTACAAATTAATTTGGATTTTCTTCAACATCTGAAATTAATCTCACCTGATGGTCTGAGTGGAAGAGTTGATGGAAATTAGGTTAACTAATCCATCTGTTGACACATCAGTGAGAAGATTGTGGCTCAGACTGTAAAATCCCCACAAAAAAAAAAAAATGCAGTTACTCATTTATTCATGATGACATTCATGTTTATGAATACCATAACTTCCACTCACTCCAGGACTTGAACTTTGTGCAGATGTGCAATGAGTTGAAGCAGCAGATGGTCTGTCAGGTGGCAATGACTGAGGTCCAACTTTGTTAGACCTTCAGAGTGGTCCAGCATCAGAACCAGAGCTCTACACAGCCTCTGATCCAATGGACTGTGACTTAGGTCCAGTTCTCCTCCCAGGGCTCTGCACAGGGACATTGTCCGTCTCACTGTGTCCCTCTCACTGTTCACAGTCAGCAGGGACAGCAGCTGGACCAACACCGTCTTACTGGTTCTAAACAGGAGGAACAGAGCAAACAGCAACATGAAGGTCAACAAGCTTCCCAATGTTTAGCCTCATCAGCAGTCTTCCTCACCTTAGACAAACCCTGTCCAGGACAGGAAACAGCAGGTCCAGCCCGCTGTCCTCCACCTTACAGTCTCTCAGGTTGACCTGTGTGTCCCTGCTGCTGTGTCTCAGGATGGCGGCCATGGACCTGCAGTCAGCAGCCGTCAGACTCAGAGGCTCGGTCTGATCCTCATCTGGTAGCTGCACACAGGAGGAGCAGGACAGATCCAAGCTGTGCTGCAAAGTCCTCAGTAGGTCTGGTGCTGCCTCCTGCTGGCTGTCAGAGGCAGCACAGCAGTGGATGAAGCTCAACAGAAGGTTTCTGTCCAGACTGGTGGGAACAGAGACGACCAACCAGTTAAGGAACCGAAAAGAATGGTTCAATGTGGTTCTTGATGACCAGGCTCCAGTATAGTTCTGCCTGTTAAAGTTACTTAATAAACCTATTCTTAATAGTTTTTAATCTCATCGAAGAAAAAACACTAATCTGCTGGAACCGACATAATTCCACCTTCTTTCACCCTGGTAACAACGACTAATCAACTAGCTCAATGGTTTCCAAACTTTTTCTGGGCCCCCTATGGCTTACAAATAGCTGTCTGGTTGAACGATGTGTGTGAGCTGGTTTGCTGCCATGATCCTAACACACCTGCACAGCAGCAGGTCTCCTTCACTGCTGCACAGGTGTAAACTCAGCGCAAGCGTCTCAGCGTTCTTGTTGCGTTTAGAGGCGGCTCGGAAAAACAGGTTACAACATGTTAACAACGGATTAAACAGTTTTAACTGCTGATAAAAGTGACAGAGGACAGAGATATGGGAAGTGTGGAAGCCTCTACTGTATCAAATTGACATAGGAATAACAGAGAGTTGGCCATTCTAAGGTAAAAACCCAGCGCATACAGTGTTCATGTTTTTTTTTGTTTTTTTTTTTCATCCAGACGGCTTCCCGCGCCCCCCCTGCAATGACACGGCAACCCCCTCGGGGACACGCCCCCCAGTTTGGGAACCTCTGAACTAGGTTCTCCAACTGGATGCACGTCTCCAGTTGGAGATGTGACATGATGCATGTCTCCAACTGGGAACCCATTAAACTCCACTGGAATTACACTCAATAGCAGGTTTGCTGTTCTTCAGCAGGAGCTTACAATGGACACCCTGCCCCTCGCAAAATCTATGCCAAAAACTGTTTTTGTAGATGACGGGCAGTAAATGGATTAAAACGTTTTGTAGCGTGTAGAAAACAAAGGTCGTCCATATCAGCCGGTGTGTTTCGGTTCAGTTAGCACAAAAATAAGATGACCCACATATCAACTTCCTGACAAATTATCAGTAGAGCAGATTTTTAAATTAGCTACCCAACCACCGCTAGTGTTCAGGCGATTACTTCTTAATAACAACAAAATACCTCAAACTTGTGAATAAAAAAAAAAAAACAAACATAAAATTGTAATGGACTGAATACTCTGTTTGGGGATTTCTACATATTTTTTGTGTAGAAAATGGTTTTGTGCTTTTTGATGTTACTTCCTGTTACACTAGAAAGTAATCTTTACTCTGGGAGCTCCTTCTGATGTTGTTAGTTGCCATGGCAGCAGGTTTGCGTGTGATGTTAGCTGACAAACTGAGGAAAAAAAATATCTGGTTTCAAGTTGTTCACCTGTTTTTCAAAGTTTTTTTCTTTGGACTAAATGCATCATTTGTTCGTAGACCTTGGATATTTAAAGCATTAATAAAAAAAGGATGAAATATTTCATAAAGTATTCGAGCCAAGATTTAACCTTAAACTTTGGCTCCAACAGCGATTAGGTCAAATTAAATTACTGGCTGACTTAAGAGAAAAATTCACTTAGTTCTGTCTTGCATTTTGACAGAACTGACAGAAACCAAACCATTTATAGTTTTATATCCAGAGAGAATATATATTTTACATGTCCAAACATCTGCACTTTTCCCAGCTTTAATTTAAGCCATATTTTATAGAAATTGGATAAAAAATATGGAGGTCTTGGCTTCTCTCAACTGGCTGTCAGTGTATATTAGAGTTAATTTTAAAAATCTTTTTATTTTTTAGGTTTTTTTTTTTTCTCAAGATAGTTTTATTAGAATTTTCTGTTATACAGACATACAAAAACAAACAGAACCAAAAAAAATAAAATAAAATAAAATATTACATACAGCGCATTCCCTCCCCCCACCCAAAAAGAACACTGAACCCCAGGGCTCACTCTATCTACACAAAAAAAAAGAAAAGAAAAATTAGCTTTACATATCACAGTATTTGACAAGATGTAAGAAAGGAAACCAAATATCTTTAAAGTCTTCAAGCTTTCCTTTTGTGAAATATGTCAGCTTTTCCATTGCCAGGTTGTTGCTCAATAGTTTGATCCATTCATTTATCTTTGGTCTTTCTGTGTTCCTCCACTTCAGAGCAATCAAATGTTTAGCCTGCAAGAGGCAAAAAGTCACAAGCTTCTGTCTCTTTGTGGGACCTTTAAATCCATCTGGGAAAATATGCAGTAAGCAAAGTTTACTGTCCATTGGAACATCCTGTTCGATCAAACGAGAGATGAACATAATAACCTCCTTCCAGAAAGTTTGAAGCTCTACACATTGCCACATACAATGGAAAAGAGTACCCTTATCTATATTACATTTAACACAGATATCAGGAATATTTGAATTAAAATGATGAAGTTTTACAGGAGTGATATACGTTCTAAATAACCATTTGTATTGCAATAGTCTAAACCTTGTGTTAATAGTTTGCGTTTGTGCCAATAGACATGAGTTATTCCATTCATCCTCAGGGATTTCCGTTTGCAGATCAGTTTTCCAGGCTTGTAAATATGAGAGACTATTTTCTTTTGAAGCTAAAAGTAAAATATTATAAAATTTGGAAAGTAGGCCTCTACTCTGATTATGGTGAACAGCTATATTCTCTATGGTAGAGAGTGGAGGTTCAGTCGTAGATTTCAGAGAGGCAAAAATAAAACTTCTAATCTGTAAATACTTAAAAAAATGCTTTTGGGGCAGGCTGTACTTATTTACCAGTTGTTCAAAGGACATCAAAACTCCTTCACTATAAAGGTCCCCTATTTTATTTAAGCCTTTATTCATCCATATTCTAAACCCCCTGTCTGCTCTTCCCGGCTTGAATCTATTGTTTCCCCAAATAGGCGATAGACATGAGATCTTGGACACCTCATCTAAAACTGTATGGGAGTAGTGCCAAACTGATATTGTGTTTTTGAGAAAAGGATTTTTGGTGTTTTTTAATAGATATTTAAGTTCAGCTGAGTAAAAATAGGATGTCAAAGGTAATGTTACCGAGTTGTTTTCTATTTGTACCCAACAGGGAATGTCACCGGTTGAAAAATAACAGGAAGCAGCACAAAGCTGCGCAGCACAATAATACAATTTAATGTTCGGCACTCTAAGCCCACCTCGATCGTACGGTAGATAAAGAAGAGAGAGTCGCAATCTGGAGCGTTTATTGTTCCATATAAATTTGTTAAAGGCTTTATCCAAAGAAGAAAAGAAGGAAGCTGGAATGTGTAAAGGAATGGACTGGAAAAGGTATAAGAACTTTGGGAGAATGGACATTTTAATGATGTTAATACGACCTATCATTGAGATTGGCATCTCGCTCCATCTTTCTAGGGAAACTAATATTTTCTGCACTAAAGGATCATAATTTATAGAAACCATTTTCTCTATGTCTCGGTCAATCTTAATTCCTAGGTAAGTAAAGCCCTCATCGGTACATGTGAATTGCGTTTGTATTGGAGGGTTATTTCTGTTCAGCATTAATAAGGAGCTTTTCTTTTGGTTGACTTTATATCCTGAGAATTCTCCAAATTCCTTCAGGATTTTATCAACAGCTTGAATAGACTTTTCCAGATTAGCTAAAAACAAAACAATATCATCTGCAAAAAGAGACAATCGGTGCTCTACATCCCCAATTTGAATGCCGGTGATCTCAGGGGATTTACGTATTGCCATGGCAAGCGGTTCAATGGCAAACAAGAAAAGAAGGGGGGACAGTGGGCATCCCTGTCGTGTCGATCTACAGAGGTTTATACATCTTGACAGTTGACCGTTTGTCGCAACTTTAGCCACTGGCTCAGTGTATAATAATTGAATCCATTTTAAATATTTTCCTCCTAGGCCGAATCTCTTAAGGGTATCAAAGAGGTAACTCCATTCAATCCTATCGAAAGCTTTTTCAGCATCTAATGACAGAAAGGCATGATCCATAGCAAACTGTTTTGCATATAATATGTTAAGTAATCGGCGGGTATTGTGAAAGGCTTGGCGCCCAATAACAAATCCGTTTTGGTCATTTGAGATTAAATTAGGGATATACGTTTCAATCCTTCGAGCCAAAGCTTTGCATAGAATTTTTGTGTCACAGGACATTAAAGAAATGGGTCTATATGAGCCCATTTCTGTTGGGGGTTTGCCTGGCTTCAATAAAAGAGAAATAGTTGCCAAACGTAATGATGGAGGTAGGGTGCCTTTTTCATAAGATTCATTGAACGCTTCGAGTAGAGGGGGCAGTAGTTTATCTGGAAATTTCTTATAAAGTTCAATTGGTAGGCCATCGGGGCCAGGAGCTTTACCAGAGTTCATGTGGCTTAAAGCCATTTTAAGTTCTTCAACACTCAGCCTTTCATCCAAATTTTTTCTACTCTCTTCTGACAGGGTTGGAAACTGAAGTTGGTCCAGAAAATGCTTCTGTTTGTTTGTGTTGTCTGGATATTGTGATGTATATAAATTTTGATAATATTTTGCAAAAGCATCATTTATACTTATTGGATCCACCAGATTCTCACCATTATTTAATTTGATTAAATTTATGGCCCGATTAGTCTGTAACTTTTTAAGCCTCCAGGCCAAGAGTTTTCCTGCCTTCTCACCCTGATCGTAATATGATTGTTTTAACCATAATAGATTAGTTGCTATTTTGCTAGTAGTGAGCTCGTTATATTCTGATTTTAATAAAAGAAGTCTCCTATGTTTGTCAGTGTCATTGCAGTAATACATCTGTTCCTGCAATTCTTTGATTTGATTTTCAATGTTTTTTAGTTTATTCAAATGGAGTCTTGATTTATACCTAGTATAGCTCAATATTTCCCCCCTTATATAGGCTTTAAATGCTTCCCATTTTATTGATGCACTGGTTTGGTTTGTATTAAAATTGAAATACTCAGTTATTTTCCCTTTAAGAAATTCCTCGAACCCTTCAGACTTAAACCATTTAGCTTGAAATCGAAATTGGATTGAAGACCGACAATAGTTTGGTAAATTTATTGATAGGATAACTGGAGCGTGATCAGAGAGTAGAATAGCTTCATACCAACATTTTTGAACTGTAGATAATAGACTAGAAGAGATCAGAAAAAAGTCTATTCGCGAGTAAGTTTTAAAGGTGCTTGAAAAGCAAGAGTACTCCGTTTTATTTGGAAAAAGTTGTCTCCAAACCTCAATTAAATTTAGATCTTTCATATATTTCTTGATGGTTTTCCTGGCTTGTTGGTGGGACATGACAGAACTATTTGAGCGGCCTATCGCAGGATTTAAAACACAATTGAAATCTCCACCAATTATAAATGGACCGTTATAAGCTGACATGGTTAAAAACAAATTTTGGTAAAAGGCAGGATCATCACCATTGGGAGCATATAGACATACAAAATTGACCATTGTAGAGATTATAGTCCCACTAAGAATGATAAATCTCCCTGATGGGTCAAAGTATTTATTTTTTAGTTCAAATGGAATTGATTTGTGAATCAGTATTATGACTCCCCGGGCATGGGTTGTAAAACTAGAGGAGAATACCTGACCAGGCCACCTAGCTCTAATTTTATTCACATCTTTTTCAATCAAATGTGTCTCTTGCAAGAAGCATATTGTAGTTTTCATCTGTTTGATCCTGTCCATCACTTGTTTAAGCTTGACCATTTTGTTCAGACCTCTAACATTCCAACTAGATATGTTAATAGGACAAACAGACATAAATTGTGTAATTGGAGATGTAAACAAATAAAATACATTGGCCCCTTCCTATTCTTTCATTCAAGTAGTGTAAAGTCCACAAAAATACAGTATCCAGAGTGAGCCCTATAACCCAAATCTCCACATATTTCCCCAAACGAAATGTGGCGTTAACCCCTTCTGAATATTGAACTTGGGTTATATGAAACGTTGCAGCCACCAAGTGGGTAACGTAAAAGTCTACACGCATAACGATGGTCATGTATGGGTTGGCTGGCATAAACAAAAAATTGCTTTGACCAAAATATCAATAATTAAGGCGAGATTTGCTAACATTACAAAGATGTTATAAAGAAATATTAACAGTGTTCATTTTTCCACACACAGAAGCAAAACGTTCTGAGAATATTGAGTTACTTTTAGGAACCATGCCAGAAAAAGAACAGCGAGTACATACTAAGTCTTGGAGTTGTCCTCAGCCTGCGAGCTTATTCCATCAATATACTTTTCGGCTTCTTCCACGGATTTGAAGATACGGCGTTTGTCATTGTGTGTGATGATCAAGTGGGCTGGATACAGAATGCCATACCGAACTTTAAGGGCACGAAGCCGGATTTTCACTCCATCAAAGCGCCTTTGCAGCTTGCGAGTCTCGGCCGAAAGGTCAGGAAAGAAGGTGACGCGGTGGTTCTTATAGTGTACCTCTTTCATTTTCCTGACGGCTTTCAGAGTTGCTTCCCGGTCCCGATAGCTCAGAAACTTCATTAAAACAACCCTTGGAGCCGCAGGATTGGAGGTAAGGGGCCCAATCCTATGGGCTCTCTCCACGCAGCGGGACGAGGTGAAGTCCTCACCTAATGTCTCTCGGAGCCACTTCTCCAAGAAGCCACACAGATCCGATCCCTCGGATTTTTCAGGCAGCCCGACCAGTCTCAGGTTGGAGCGCCTGCTCTTGTCCTCTTGCTCCGCAACTCTGTCAGAAAGCACCTCCACTGTTTTCTCCAGTGATTTAACTCTACCTTGAAGGGAAGTGACATCGTCCTCTGCTTGTGAAATTCGCGCTTCTGTTTCCCCGGTTCTTTCAGTGAGCGATTGTATATCCCCATTTTTTAGGTTTTAAACAGTCTTGTCCCTGTCAAGACTCTTGAGTTTTTAGGTTTGGCTTTGTGTCCTATGTCCTTGTTCCTCTTTTTAGATTTCAGATTTATTCGTATCCCAAATTGGACAATTAATGTTGCAGCAAGTATAAAAACTAAAAGACCAAAGTATTGAAGATTAAAAAATTAAAACATCAAAACATACCAGAAGGACATGAAAGACAAATCAACACATAATGGGAAGAATACAGCAGTGTATTTCATTATTCACTAACAGTTGCTGTAAACACTAAATCAGATGCAAGTCCTCCTACCTTGTCCTGCATTAAAAAGAGATATTGCTGTAGGAACAAAACAGAGCTTGTACCTGTTTCTTTTTATACTTTGAAGTCTGAGCCTGATGCCAGAAGGCAGAAACTGGAACTCAGCATGTAAAGGATGAGAAGTGTCAGCGAAAATGGCTTTAGTTTTCCCAATGATTCGTTTTTTACACAGTTCTGTAAGTGAGCTTTGTTCAACTCCTAAGATCTTATTGCTAGTATGTATTTCTCTACTAAGGGCATTTCTTGATCTAATACTAAGATTTCCAAATCATCAGAGGAGGGAAAAGGTCAACACAGATTCAATATATGATCTATATAATAGGATCATCAATGACTTTTCAACTTGAAACTTTGCCAGCCTCCTAAGACAAAATAATCTTTGCTGGCCCTTCTTTGTATGTTGTCTGAATAGCAGGTAAATTTTAACTTATTATCCAAAATAGTCACAAGATATTTGCAGATCTCCACTACAACTAAAAACATTGTAAAAAATTATTTTGTGTAATTTTAAGTATAATAGAGCAAAAACAATTGCAGTCTGGAGCAATTCCGGTTTCAACACTTTTTTGGTTGCGTCTTTTTTTGTTTGCTGTGCATTTGCACCTGTCGGCCAAAGTAATCACTGTACCTGGTGTAAAAAAGTACTAAGTCAAGGCCACCTCCTCAGTTTGTATAGAAATGCTGGAATTCTTTCACGTTTAACTTAAACTTCTCTAGATCTGTGAACAAATCTGTACTTTTTGAAATAATATCCCCCTTTGTTCAACTAAATCACGGTCTACAAAATCTTCCTGTACCATTCTAACATTGTAGTGACCATAACATAAAAATTCATGGTTAATTTTAGTTGAACTTTTGATATAAAACCGATTTACCTGAGCTCTGAGATATAAGGCAGACACTGTAGGAAACTCTTCACTTCACTCTCTCCATGTGAGCAGTCTGTCAGCTTCACTGGTTTCTTCTCTGATTGGAGCTTCATCACTTCCAGGAGGATGGAGGCTTTTCTCTCTGAGAGGTTTATGATCCAGACTGGAGGAGCTGATTGGAAAACTGACTGTAATGATGGAAAGAGACTCAGACCTGTTTTGGTCTCACAGTCCTTCACCTGGGAGCTCAGATCCAACAGGAAGTCACAATGATCTTTGATGAATTCATCATCATCATCCAAATCGTCATTATTAGAAATGAATGTGTCATATGCACAGATTGATTCCAGATGCTCCAGTATCTTCTCTCCTGTCTCATGTTCTCTCTCTGCTGCTGCACAGAACAGATTCACTAAGAACCTGGTTTCTTCATCAGGATCATATCTCACATAATACCAACCAAAAGATCTGCAAAAAGAAAACATTTAGAGATGATTTGATCTGAGTTGGACAAATACAACTACACTATGATGTCCATCTTTGACTTATCTGTCCTGTATATGATGAAATTACATGTTAAACACATATTTGATTAGAGCAGTTGATCAAATATCTGTTTGATCACATACTGTTTGTACCAACAACACAAACACTGATCCTGTGGCTCAGGTCTCAGAGTTATTATCTTTCAGGTTTTCCTACCTTCAGTTGTTTTAACTGCAGTTTTTCTCTGGGTGGATAAGGAGCTGTTAACATGGCTGTGTTATTGTCACTTAGTGTTTAAATTATTTACATCATTTCATTATTCTCTCACATGATCCAAACAGCTTCATCTCAATATATTTCATTAAAAACATTGATATTCTCCCACATTGTTGTCTGGGAACCATTTGTTCACACAGAGACCTTCATTAACCCATTTAATCCCAATTTTTTTCCAGACATGAAAATATTAAAATCAGATATCATTGATAGCCCTTTGAACTAATCAAGGGGAAATAATTTAAAAATTGTGGAAAAATATATGAAAAAGTGTTTTATGATCGGTCACAATTGTGACCGGTGGGATAATATGGTGTTCTTATACTAAGTAACTAAGATGAGCTAAAAGTGCTTTTTCCAAATAGACATGATCATAATATGTGAACATTGTTTCTTTATTGGAATATATCTTGCCACAGCATTACTTTAGTGCAACATTTGCTTTGTAAAGTACAAATCTGACTATCTGTATATTTTAACCAAGGTAAATTTGAGTGCTTGAGTGTTTAACCCCTTAACTGATGGGACCAGTTAAGGGGTTAAATCCTGGAGTTTCTGAAACGTCCCATCAGGCCCAGTTGGACCAGCAGCGGCTCTGAAAAGCTCAGAGAATCTGATTCTCTGGATGTAAAAACTGGTTCTGTGTTAAAAACACAGGAAGTGGATCAGGTTTAAACTTCAGACTGAACAGAAAATCAGAAACTCCTAAAATTAGATTTACACTCGTCATCAAAGATCCTTTAGGAAAAACAGGTTTAACCCCTTAACTGGTCCCATCAGTTAAGGGGTTAAGCATAATTATATTGAACTTCAGTCAGTTGTAGTGTCATCACAGAAACATAGATCATAAAAATAACCTCTACAGTAGAGGCTTTTATTTATATTTCTGAAAATTGTGAACATTTGTCACACTGTCATACAGTAAGACTGAACAGACTTAGTCCAGGAGTCTCCAACTCCAGGCATTGAGGGTCATGCATCTTTTCCATCCATCTCTGCTTCAACACACCTGAATCAGGTGATTAGCAGGACTCTGGAGAAGTGGACTGCATACTGAGGAGTTGATCCATTTAATTCAGGTGTGTTGGACCAGGGACACACCTGAAAGTTACAGGATACCAGACCCCAAGGCCTGGAATCAAAGGCCAGAGGTTTGGCTCCTTCTCACCATTTGGTGACTTTGGTATTCTTCAGTTTTGGGTCATTTCATCCCCTCCTTACTTTCCATGTTCTTTCTTGAAGCACTCAATGTGCAATAAAGCCTTGAATTTCTCCAAGGCATTGGTGGTGCAAAAGCAACATCTCTGGAAACGATTCTTGCTTTGACTGACCAGTAAGTGTCTTGGTCACATCTTGTCATAACTTGAAGAGAAGTGTCCATTTGAGATCTGTTTCCATGACCTACTGACCTTATGCCAAACCTTTGCTTAAGATAACATGATGAACAACCCATGATGAGCAAATCGCTCACCCACCAGTTACAAGATAAACTCCAACCTCCTAAACTACCATCACCCTATGTACAGTGTGCTTTTGGGATGGGCCACCAGCACTTCTTGGACCTGATCATGACTCTGTACCTTGAGGGGTTTTGGTCATGAAGGTCTACACCTCTCATGTGCTCATTGATCTATTTGACATCGGTCTCTGTATAGTTCTTTCTCATCTTGTGTCAGAACCTCATTAGGATGCTCTTTATGTTTAAAGGGTACATCAGAGAGACAGTTGTCCCTTCATCATAAACTGTTGCAGGTGGTAACAGAATGCCACATGACTGTTGAAGGAGGAGATCATCTTCTTTTCCCATCAGTTGGTCATATGGGAAATGGCCTATTTTCCTCCTATAGTCCATGTTTAAGCCTCCACTACCAAAATCAGTAAGGATTCCATTTGTCTCACAACTACATTGTTGTATGCTTTATCTGGCCATCACTAAGTCTAACAGATGAAGAACCAAACTCAAAATTAATCTTGAAAAGGAAGAAGTTAGGAATTGGAAGAATATGGTATGTATTTAAATAAGTCCATCTAGGTCTAATGTTTTATCCCACTGGCCACTATTGTGACCGTCGACATGTTTACACATCCTGCTCACACACCAACCAATTTTTGTAAATGCAAAGGTGTATATCATAACTAGACACTTTAAAGATGATGTGCACCTAACATCTTTCTTGTATGTTTAAATAAACATACATTGCTAGGCTCTTCTTTGGGAGGTTTGTGGCAGTCTTCTTCTCTCCAAGGTGCAACCAAGATATAATCAGCTCTGGTCATGTGATAATTTACTCTAAACATGTGATACTGCATAAGTATTATCCAAACACCCTAATCTTTCAATGTTTCATGAACATTAACTGGAAATTTAATCAGGAAGCTTTTTGGAGTCCTTGAAAGTGAAAGAAATTTCTTGGTCACTCTTGTGACAGGTGGGGTTAAATGGGTTAAAACCAGTTAGACCAGCAGCCAGTAATGGTTCATGTTGCTGTGGACTGAAAACATGAGGGACGAGTTAGACAGGATGGACTGGAGGAAAATGTTTACAGTGTTTAACTTTTCCAATGGATGGATATAAAACATGTTAAATTCTATGTCAATAAAAAATTCAAACAACCAAATAAAAATATCTCTATCATGAAGGTAATACTACAATATTTATCACATATTTAAAAATCACTTTGTTTTGCTGAATCAGTTTCTGGATAGACTTAACAGATTATTACCTAATCTAACATACAAATATTCACAGTTTGTTTTTCTTGGACTGAATCTATCAAACTAATGTTTTTAATTGTTTTTCAATTATTGTTGAATATTACTACAATTATTATTGCTATGGTTTTTTCATGTACTTTCATTATTATTATTATTATTATTATTATCATCACTGATAATAGCTTAAGTATTTCATCCTTTGGGGGCTGAGTGGGTTCCTCTGAAGCTTCAATTTATTATTGTTAATATTGTTATTACTTCACTATTAGTTGATTTAGTAGTATTATTATTTCATTATGATCTGTAATGTTTCACATTATTATTACTATTTTTTTATTTATTATTTTTTGTTCTCTTTTTTCCTCTGTAATATTAACAAACACTACAAGTACCCAAAGGACTACATTGGACTCTCTTCCTATTTTGCCCATATTTTTCTGGTCTCTGTTCCTGACACAGTATTTGATTTATTTATATCACAACAAAAAGAGGAACAATTGACATAATGTAGATAAATTATCTATGTCACTTAATCTTTGTGGAATAAAATTTTGGGTTCATTTTATCAAAAATATATAGTTTTTATAAACATTGCAATTAGGTAAATGACTGCATGACTGTACCTGAGCTGTGAGATATAAGGCAGACACTGTAGGAAACTCTTCACTTCACTCTCTCCATGTGAGCAGTCTGTCAGCTTCACTGGTTTCTTCTCTGATTGGAGCTTCATCACTTCCAGGAGGATGGAGGCTTTTCTCTCTGAGAGGTCTATGATCCAGACTGGAGGAGCTGATTGGAAAACTGACTGTAATGATGGAAAGAGACTCAGACCTGTTTTAGTCTCACAGTCCTTCACCTGGGAGCTCAGATCCAACAGGAAGTCACAATGATCTTTCATGAAATCATCATCATCATCGAAATCTCCATAATTAGAAATGAATGTGTCATATGCACAGATTGATTCCAGATGCTCCAGTATCTTCTCTCCTGTCTCATGTTCTCTCTCTGCTGCTGCACAGAACAGATTCACTAAGAACCTGGTTTCTTCATCAGGATCATATCTCACATAATACCAACCAAAAGATCTGCAAAAAGAAAACATTTAGAGATGATTTGATCTGAGTTGGACAAATACAACTACACTATGATGTCCATATTTGTCTTATCTGTCCTGTATATGATGAAATTACATGTTAAACACATATTTGATTAGAGCAGTTGATCAAATATCTGTTTGATCACATACTGTTTGTACCAACAACACAAACACTGATCCTGTGGCTCAGGTCTCAGAGTTATTATCTTTCAGGTTTTCCTACCTTCAGTTGTTTTAACTGCAGTTTTTCTCTGGGTGGATAAGGAGCTGGTAACATGGCTGTGTTATTGTCGCTTAGTGTTTAAATTATTTACATCATTTCATTATTCTCTCACATGATCCAAACAGCTTCATCTCAATATATTTCATTAAAAACATTGATATTCTCCCACATTGTTGTCTGGGAACCATTTGTTCACACAGAGACCTTCATTAACCCATTTAATCCCAATTTTTTCCAGACATGAAAATATTAAAATCAGATATCATTGATAGCCCTTTGAACTAATCAAGGGGAAATAATTTTAAAAATTGTGGAAAAATATGTGAAAAAGTGTTTTATGATGGGTCACAATTGTGACCAGTGGGATAATATGGTGTTCTTATACTAAGTAACTAAGATGAGCTAAAAGTGCTTTTTCTAATTAGACATGATCATAATATGTGAACATTGTTTCTGTATTGGAATATATCTTGCCACAGCATTACTTTAGTGCAACATTTGCTTTGTAAAGTACAAATCTGACTATCTGTATATTTTAACCAAGGTAAATTTGAGTGCTTGAGTGTTTAACCCCTTAACTGATGGGACCAGTTAAGGGGTTAAATCCTGGAGTTTCTGAAACGTCCCATCAGGCCCAGTTGGACCAGCAGCGGCTCTGAAAAGCTCAGAGAATCTGATTCTCTGGATGTAAAAACTGGTTCTGTGTTAAAAACACAGGAAGTGGATCAGGTTTAAACTTCAGACTGAACAGAAAATCAGAAACTCCTAAAATTAGATTTACACTCGTCATCAAAGATCCTTTAGGAAAAACAGGTTTAACCCCTTAACTGGCCCCATCAGTTAAGGGGTTAAGCATAATTATATTGAACTTCAGTCAGTTGTAGTGTCATCACAGAAACATAGATCATAAAAATAACCTCTACAGTAGAGGCTTTTATTTATATTTCTGAAAATTGTGAACATTTGTCACACTGTCATACAGGAAGACTCTATAGACTTTGTCCAGGAGTCTCCAACTCCAGGCATTGAGGGTCATGCATCTTTTCCATCCATCTCTGCTTCAACACACCTGAATCAGGTGATTAGCAGGACTCTGGAGAAGTGGACTGCATACTGAGGAGTTGATCCATTTAATTCAGGTGTGTTGGACCAGGGACACACCTGAAAGTTACAGGATACCAGACCCCAAGGCCTGGAATCAAAGGAGAGTAGTATGGCTCCTTCTCACCATTTGGTGACTTTGGTATTCTTCAGTTTTGGGTCATTTCATCCCCTCCTTACTTTCCATGTTCTTTCTTGAAGCACTCAATGTGCAATAAAGCCTTGAATTTCTCCAAGGCATTGGTGGTGCAAAAGCAATATCTCTGGAAACGATTCTTGCTTTGACTGACCAGTAAGTGTCTTGGTCACATCTTGTCATAACTTGAAGAGAAGTGTCCATTTGAGATCTGTTTCCATGACCTACTGACCTTATGCCAAACCTTTGCTTAAGATAACATGATGAACAACCCATGATGAGCAAATCGCTCACCCACCAGTTACAAGATAAACTCCAACCTCCTAAACTACCATCACCCTATGTACAGTGTGCTTTTGGGATGGGCCACCAGCACTTCTTGGACCTGATCATGACTCTGTACCTTGAGGGGTTTTGGTCATGAAGGTCTACACCTCTCATGTGCTCATTGATCTATTTGACATCGGTCTCTGTATAGTTCTTTCTCATCTTGTGTCAGAACCTCATTAGGATGCTCTTTATTTTTAAAGGGTACATCAGAGAGACAGTTGTCCCTTCATCATAAACTGTTGCAGGTGGTAACAGAAAGCCACATGACTGTTGAAGGAGGAGATCATCCTCTTTTCCCATCAGTTGGTCATATGGAAAATGGCCTATTTTCCTCCTATAGTCCATGTTTAAGCCTCCACTACCAAAATCAGAAAGGATTCCATTTGTCTCACAACTACATTGTTGTATGCTTTATCTGGCCATCACTAAGTCTAACAGATGAAGAACCAAACTCAAAATTAATCTTGAAAAGGAAGAAGTTAGGAATTGGAAGAATATGGTATGTATTTAAATAAGTCCATCTAGGTCTAATGTTTTATCCCACTGGCCACTATTGTGACCGTCGACATGTTTACACATCCTGCTCACACACCAACCAATTTTTGTAAATGCAAAGGTGTATATCATAACTAGACACTTTAAAGATGATGTGCACCTAACATCTTTCTTGTATGTTTAAATAAACATACATTGCTAGTCTCTTCTTTGGGAGGTTTGTGGCAGTCTTCTTCTCTCCCAGGTGCAACCAAGATATAATCAGCTCTGGTCATGTGATAATTTACTCTAAACATGTGATACTGCATAAGTATTATCCAAACACCCTAATCTTTCAATGTTTCATGAACATTAACTGGAAATTTAATCAGGAAGCTTTTTGGAGTCCTTGAAAGTGAAAGAAATTTCTTGGTCACTCTTGTGACAGGTGGGGTTAAATGGGTTAAAACCAGTTAGACCAGCAGCCAGTAATGGTTCATGTTGCTGTGGACTGAAAACATGAGGGACGAGTTAGACAGGATGGACTGGAGGAAACGTTTACAGTGTTTAACTTTTCCAATGGATGGATATAAAACATGTTAAATTCTATGTCAATAAAAAATTCAAACAACCAAATAAAAATATCTCTATCATGAAGGTAATACTACAATATTTATCACATATTTAATGGACCTCATGATAAATCACTTTGTTTTGCTGAATCAGTTTCTGGATAGACTTAACAGATTATTACCTAATCTAATATACAAACACATTCAGTTTTTTTCTTGGACTGAATCTATCAAACTCATGTTTTTAATTGTTTTTCAATTATTGTTGAATATTACTACAATTGTTATTGGTACTGTTTTTTCATGTACTTTCATTATTATTATTATTATTTTTATTATTATTATTATTATTATTATTATTATTATTATTATTATCACTGATAATAGCTTAAGTATTTCATCCTTTGGGGGCTGAGTGGGTTCCTCTGAAGCTTCAATTTATCATTGTTAATATTGTTATTACTTCACTATTAGTTGATTTAGTAGTATTATTATTTCATTATGATCTGTAATTTTTCACATTATTATTACTATTTATTTATTTTTTTTATTTATTATTTCTTGTTCTCTTTTTCCTCTGTAATATTAACAAACACTACAAATACCCAAAGGACTACATTGGACTCTTTTCCTATTTGCCCATATTTTTCTGGTCTCTGTTCCTGACACAGTATTTGATTTATTTATATCACAACAAAAAAGGAAAAATTGACATAATGAAGATAAATTATCTATGTCACTTAATCTTTGTGGAATAAAATTTTGGGTTCATTTTATCAAAAACATATAGTTAGTATAAACATTGCAATTAGGTAAATGACTGCATGACTGTACCTGAGCTCTGAGATATAAGGCAGACACTGTAGGAAACTCTTCACTTCACTCTCTTCATGTGAGCAGTCTGTCAGCTTCACTGGTTTATTCTCTGATTGGAGCTTCATCACTTCCAGGAGGATGGAGGCTTTTCTCTCTGAGAGGTCTATGATCCAGACTGGAGGAGCTGATTGGAAAACTGACTGTAATGATGGAAAGAGACTCAGACCTGTTTTAGTCTCACAGTCCTTCACCTGGGAGCTCAGATCCAACAGGAAGTCACAACAATCTTTCATGAATTCATCATCATCATTGAAATCATAATTAGAAATGAATGTCTCATTTGCACAGATTGATGCCAGATGCTCCAGTATCTTCTCTCCTGTCTCATGTTCTCTCTCTGCTGCTGCACAGAACAGATTCACTAAGAACCTGGTTTCTTCATCAGGATCATAATTCCCATCATCCCAATCCCAAGAAGAACTGCAAAAAGAAAACATTTAGAGATGATTTGATCTGAGCTGAACAAATACAACTACACTATGATGTCCATCTTTGACTTATCTGTCCTGTATATGATGAAATTACTTGTTAAACACATATTTGATTAGAGCAGTTGATCAAATATGTGTTTGATCACATACTGTTTGCACCAACAACACAAACACTGATCCTGTGACTCAGGTCTCAGAGTTATTATCTTTCAGGTTTTCCTACCTTCAGTTGTTTTAACTGCAGTTTTTCTCTGGGTGGATAAGGAGCTGTTAACATGGCTGTGTTATTGTCGCTTAGTGTTTAAATTATTTACATCATTTCATTATTCTCTCACATGATCCAAACAGCTTCAGCTCAATATATTTCATTACAAACATTGATATTCTCCCACATTGTTGTCTGGGAACCATTTGTTCACACAGAGACCTTCATTAACCCATTTAATCCCAATTTGATCCCAGACATGAAAATATTAAAATCAGATGTCATTGATAGCCCTTTGAACTAATCAAGGGGAAATAATTTTAAAAATTGTGTAAAAATATATAAAAAAGTGTGTTTTATGATGGGTCACAATTATGACCGGTGGGATAATATGGTGTTTTTATACTAAGTAACTAAGATGAGCTAAAAGTGCTTTTTCTAATTAGACATGATCATAATATGTGAACATTGTTTCTTTATCGGAATATATCTCGTCACAGCTTTACTTTAGTGCAACATTTGCTCTGCAAAGTACAAATCTGACTCTCTGTATATTTTAACCAAGGTAAATTTGACTGCTTGAGTGTTTATGTATAATTATACTGAACTTCAGTCAGTTGTAGTGTCATCACAGTAACATAGATCATAAAGATAACCTCTACAGTAGAGGCTTTTATTTATATTTCTGAAAATTATGAACATTTGTCACACCGTCATGCAGTAAGACTCAACAGACTTAGTCCAGGGGTCTCCAACTCCAGGGATTGAGAATCATGTATCTTTTCCATCCATCTCTGCTTCAACACACCTGAATCAGGTGATTAGCAGGACTCTGGAGAAGTGGACTGCATACTGAGGAGTTGATCCATTTAATTCAGGTGTGTTGGACCAGGGACACACCTGAAAGTTACAGGATACCAGACCCCAAGGCCTGGAATCAAAGGCCAGAGGTTTGGCTCCTTCTCACCATTTGGTGACTTTGGTATTCTTCAGTTTTGGGTCATCTCATCCCCTCCTTACTTTCCATGTTCTTTCTTGAAGCACTCAATGTGCAATAAAGCCTTGAATTTCTCCAAGGCATTGGTGGTGCAAAAGCAACATCTCTGGAAACGATTCTTGCTTTGACTGACCAGTGAGTGTCTTGGTCACATCTTGTCATAACTTGAAGAGAAGTGTCCATTTGAGATCTATTTCCATGACCTACTGACCTTATGCCAAACCTTTGCTTAAGATAACATGATGAACAACCCATGATGAGCAAATCGCTCACCCACCAGTTACAAGATAAACTCCAACCTCCTAAACTACCATCACCCTATTTACACGTGTGCTTTTGGGATGGGCCACCAGCACTTCTTGGACCTCATCATGACTCTGTACCTTGAGGGGATTTGGTCATGAAGGTCTACACCTCTCATGTGCTCATTGATCTATTTGACATCGGTCTCTGTATAGTTCTTTCTCATCTTGTGTCAGAACCTCATTAGGATCCTGATCTGGTATTTTTTCATTATTATCTTTTAATCATTATTTTTTATTATTATCTTTTATGTCCTTTGATAATCATTATTTTTTATTATCTTTTCATTTATTATTCTATTATTGTTGTAACTTGATGCTTTGATAAAACTGCTCAGGATATTATGCAAATTAAGCTCACGCGGATCACGTGAACAGGGCGTGCTTAGCTCTGGTTGACTTGGGTTGGGCTCTGATTTGTCCGCTGGTTGACGCTCTCAGCCCATGATTGGCTCATGGTCAGAGAGCGGCTACCTCTGATTGGATGGCTCGCCTGCAAGGATGGAGATGGCCACTCCCCCTTTGCACGTGAACATTCTTTTGTTTAAGAGATAAAATACGAAAAAGCCCGCGGTTTGAGTCAGAGTCTGCTGTGGATCGCGTTCGAATGCCCAGCTACGTTGATGCTACTGCTCTATCTCTAGGCCGAAGGCTCTCCGGCCACGTTTCACGAGGTAAGCGCTGGTAACTTGAATGAATCGAGCATCACGTGTTTAGTCATAGAGTGTTTTGTACTGTATTCTGTGGGGAATAAATCGAGCATATTTGTTCTAGCAGTAACAGCGTTTGGTTTCGTTATTGCCGCCGATCTCCTTCGACCCTGATTTAAAATTTCATAAAACAGATCCTCTTTATTTTTAAAGGGTACATCAGAGAGACAGTTGTCCTTTCATCATAAACTTTTGCAGGTGGTAACAGAATGCCACATGACTGTTGAAGGAGGAGATCATCCTCTTTTCCCATCAGTTGATCATATAGGAAATGGCCTATTGTCCTCCTATAGTCCATGTTTAAACCTCCACTACCAAAATCAGAAAGGATTCCATTTTTCTCATAACTACATTGTTGTATGCTTTATCTGGCCATCACTAAGTCTAACAGATGAAGAACCAAACTCAAAATTAATCTTAAAAAGGAAGAAGTTAGGAATTGGAAGAATATGGTATGTATTTAAATAAGTCCATCTAGGTCTAATGTATTATCCCACTGGTCACTTTTGAGACCATCGACATGTTTACACACCCTGCTCACACACCAACCAATTTTTGTAAATGCAAAGGTGTATATCATAACTAGATACTTTAAAGATTATGTGCACCTAACATCTTTCTTGTATGTTTTAATAAACATACATTACATTGCTAGGCTCTTCTTTGGGAGGTTAGTGGCAGTCTTCTTCTCTCCAAGGTGCCACCAAGATATAATCAGCTCTGGTCATGTGATAATTTACTCTAAACATGTGATACTGCATAAGTATTATCCAAACACGCTAAACTTTCAATGTTTCATGAACATTAACTGAAAATTTAATCAGGAAGCTTTTTGGAGTCCTTGAAAGTGAAAGAAATTTCTTGGTCACTCTTGTGACTATTGGGGTTAAATGGGTTAAAACCAGTTAGACCAGCAGCCAGTAATGGTTCATGTTGCTGAGGACTGAAAACATGAGGGACGAGTTAGACAGGATGGACTGGAGGAAACGTTTACAGTGTTTAACTTTTCCAATGGATGGATATAAAACATGTTAAATTCTATGTCAATAAAACATTCAGACAACCAAATAAAAATATCTCTATCATGAAGGTAATACTACAATATTTATTACATATTTAATGGACCTCATGATAAATCACTTTGTTTTGCTGAATCAGTTTCTGGATAGACTTAACAGATTATTACCTAATCTAACATACAAACATTCAGTTTTTTTTTCTTGGACTGAATCTATCAAACTAATGTTTTTAATCGTTTTTCAATTATTGTTGAATGTTACTACAATTATTATTGCTATTGATTTTCCATGTACTTTTTTATTATTATTATTATTATCATCATCACTGATAATAGCTTAAGTATTTCATCCTTTGGGGGCTGAGTGGGTTCCTCTGAAGCTTCAATTTATTATTGTTAATATTGTTATTACTTCACGATTAGTTCATTTAGTAGTATTATTATTTCATTATGATCTGTAATGTTTCACATTATTATTACTATTTTTTTATTTATTATTTTTTGTTGTCTTTTTTCCTCTGTAATATTAACAAACACTACAAATACCCAAAGGACTACATTGGACTCTCTTCCTATTTTGCCCATATTTTTCTGGTCTCTGTTCCTGACAGTATTTGATTTATTCATATCACAACAAAAAGAGGAACAATTGACATAATGTAGATCAATTATCTATGTCACTTAATCTTTGTGGAATAAAATTTTGGGTTCATTTGATCAAAAATATATAGTTAGTATAAACATTGCTAGTAGGTAAATTACTGCATGACTGTACCTGAGCTCTGAGATATAAGGCAGACACTGTAGGAAACTCTTCACTTCACTCTCTCCATGTGAGCAGTCTGTCAGCTTCACTGGTTTATTCTCTGATTGGAGCTTCATCACTTCCAGGAGGATGGAGGGTTTGATCTCTGAGAGGTTTATGATCCAGATTGGAGGGGCTGATTGGAAAACTGACTGTAATGATGGAAAGAGACTCAGACCTGTTTTAGTCTCACAGTCCTTCACCTGGGATCTCAGATCCAACAGGAAGTCACAACAATTTTTGATGCCATCATCATCATTGAAATCGCCATAATTAGAAATGAATGTCTCATTTGCACAGATTGATGCCAGATGCTCCAGTATCTTCTCTCCTTTCTCATGTTCTCTCTTTGCTGCTGCACAGAACAGATTCACTAAGAACCTGGTTAGTTCAGGAATATTTGTAGAATGTTGGCTGAAAGAGGAAAACCATTGTATTAGAGGGATGCATAGAACTTAAACATACGGAGTTAGCTCATTTTTAATTGGACACTGATTGTAAATGTGTTCTGGTCACATGGGACAATACAAAAGTGTCAGCTTGAGACACTCCAGTATTTTCTGGTGTTTCACATCAGAACATCATCATTACTCTTCATGGAGGAAACATTTCAGATAAGCATAAACCATGTAAGAAAAGGATTTAATTCTTCTTGTTAAATATACTAATATTCCCTTATGTTGGTGCCCATAAAAGAGGCAAGAGCTGTATTTATACCTAATTCCCAACCCAGAGACGTGTAAATGATATAAAGAATATTTTACTCACCTGGACCATTTTTCATTCTCTGAGTTGAGTTTAAATACATCAAGAAGAATTGAGCTCTTGGTATGTGGTGATGGAACAACATTCAAGCCTTCATTAAGCTCTAATGTGAAGAGGTCCAAGAAAAAACCACACAATTTCTCTTTGAGAGGGAATGTCTTATACTTATACACAGATGCCAACATCTCCAGCATCTTCTCTCCTGTCTGTGCTTCTCTCTCTGCTGCTGCACAGAACAGATTCACTAAGAACCTGGTTTCTGCAGATTCTTCAGACGTCTGAGGTTCAAAACTGTCATGACAAAGACAGAAAAATACTCTTGGTAAAAAAGAAGATAGCTAACACTTATGAATTTAAGTCTGTCATGATTAAGCAGAAATACCAACTGTGTTTAAAAACACACATCAACCACAGAAGAGCACTGCAATTTGAGAGAAATTATAAACATTGAGAATGGAAAGCTTTTGAAAGATTATTTAAAATTTAAAGAAGTCAAATCATGAGAATTATTCTCACTTTTAGCGGTGCACCTGTCACAATTTGAGGTGGTGCAGCAGACGCTGAGACCCAAGTTGAAGTGAGAAAAATTAAGTTTAATGATGAGTCCATGAATTCAGGCAGCACAGGAAGAGCGGAAAGTAAAAGCTCCACCACTGGTAGCAACTGAAACGACTAGACTCAACATATACAATGACACACAACTAGGACCCAACAAGGAACAAAGAACACAGGTGACATTAAATACACAGAGGGTAAATCAGGGAACGAGACACCTGGGAACAATCAAGGGGAAGACAGGAGACTCACTAGAAACAGAAGCTAAAGAAAACACACAGAGAAAACTCAAATCCTCACAGCACCAACTGTAGTTTTCTGGCTGATCGCCGATCACCGATATTTATAAAGCCTGACCTGCCAATTCTGGTTTCAGTCAATAATGTTTTCGTCTGAATACTGCTAAATATAGCAAGGAAAATCTCT
Organism: Poecilia mexicana; assembly: GCF_051168715.1. NCBI lineage: Eukaryota > Metazoa > Chordata > Actinopteri > Cyprinodontiformes > Poeciliidae > Poecilia > Poecilia mexicana. The sequence continues at coordinate 19,092,493 of NW_028263380.1, read as the reverse complement.
GAGTTGACAACAGCTGGGTTAACTACAAACATGCAGACATGACCTGGTGGATGGATGTATCAGTCAAACCTCTCTCAAGGCAGAGCAATTGAGAACAGTGATTGATTTTGAGACCTTTGTCGAGATAAAAAAGATTCAATGGATAAAATTGGTTTCACATTTAAGTATCGGCTGATCACAATTTATTGGTGCAACCTTCTCCTTTTAGCTGCTAACGCTAAGTAGGGTAACATTTAGCAAGATGTATATCATTTTCAAAATAGTCACTATTATCTAATTGTTTCTAATGTCTGAGGTTCTATGACAATTAGCTGTAAACCTGTTTGCTTATAATTCATAGCACTGCTAAACAATATGAGTTTCTACTTTGTTAAATGCATCTATACAACTGGTAATTGTTTATCTGTTAACTTCACAGGAAGACTGTTAATATTCAGATTCTTCTCTTTACTTCAAAAATAAATTATGAAGACAAAAATATTGCTAACAGTATGTTCTTTATTAACTTATGAAGACGCAGAAGTTCTGATGCTGCGCACATTATGGGTAGAGTGATCACACCACAATTTATCCATTATAAGATTTCATAAGCAGCAGATGTCAAGTTGTTGACACAGATAATATTGATATTAAGACACTTATTACTACCGTTATTACTGGTCATAGAAATAATCATATTAATTACATTTATGGCATTGGATTTTAGTGGATCAATGTACATCTTTATTTTTGGATATTATTATTATCTTCATCACCAGCTCACCACTATTTGAAACTGGGTCTTATGAACTTTCAGGAGGTTTTGGGCCAAGGATGGAAGAGTGCAGGCTGAGGAATAAAGGATCAACATTTTGTTATGTATTTGGGAGCCTGTCCATTTTCCATTTTAAGCTCTCAATGCGTTTTCCACACCTGACAGCCTCGCCCGATAGCCCAGGTTCGATTGGGGACCAAAATTGCAACATTTTAGCTGGAGTTATTTGCTTTCACACTGCACTGTCAAATGAACCAAACCTTTCTGAGTTATCAAAAATATTAGCTTTTCCAAACCTTCAACATGCATGTTGGACCTTGATCCAATCAAATTATTTAAAGAAGTGTTGTCTTTGATTACTGCCCCCATTTTAGATATGATTCACCTATTCTTAGCTCATGGACATGAACCACAGCCTTTGAAGGCAGCTGTAATTAAACCTTTACTGAATAAACTTTTTCTCAATCAAGGTGACTGAACAAAGGAAGATTAGATATCAGTCTGTAATATATTGTCTAAAATCCTTGAGAAAATAGTGGCTAATCAAGAATGTGAGAATCTAATTAGTAATGACCTGTTTGAGGAGTTTCAGTCCTTTATCTTAGTTGGACTAAGATAAAGGACTTGTGTCTGTTCTGGTTTTGCTCGATCTCAGTGCTGCATTTGATGCAGTCAACCACAAAATTTGCTTGTACTGGTTTGAAAATGTTTTAACCTGTCTGTCACAAGAGGACCCAAATTTGGGTCCTCTCGTGACAGGGGTGTCAAACTCCAGTCCTCAAGGGCCTCTGTCTTGCAACTTTTAGATGTGCCTCTGCTGCACCACACCTGAAAAGAATAATTAGGTCATTAGCAAGGCTCAGGAGAACCGATCTACACAGGGAGAAGGTAATTAAGCCATTTCATTCCAGTGTTTTTTACCTGTGGCACATCTAAACACTGCAGGACAGCGGCCCTTGAGGACTGGAGTTTGACACCCCTGTCATTGTGAATGACAACCTGAGACCAACAGGTTAAGTAAGAAGGGGACAGCACTAGGCAGGATTAAATTCTACCTGTCCAACGTATTCTGGTTTGTTCATGTGAATGCATGAGATATTTACGTGAAAATACTAATACTGAAGCACGATGGGGAAAGGGCTAATAAACAATAGTTTCCCAGAAAAAATCAGGAGACTTGACAGGTATGGGCCGGTGATCAGAAAGACTCATCCCACAGGTAACCAAAACATTCTCTGTGGTGTTTATTAGAGACTCAATAGGGACGAAATGGAAGAGCTACTAAAGCCACATAATTAAAGCTCCTGTTTGTCTCTGTGTATCCAGCAGAGATGTGCAGTGCAGCTGATTTAACTCATCATCCAGGGCCGGTCAAAGGTTGTGTGAGGCCTTGAGCAGAATCTGATTTAGGGGCCCCTCTTCCTGCTAATAACATCAGAACCTCTAACAGCATTTCACCACAGATGTAATGAAATCTGGGAGAAGGGGCCGAATTTAATTGGCCAACATTTAAGGCCATCAGTGATAATTGTAGTTTACGAAGACGTACTTGTGAACAAAGAGCTCAAACTCAAAGACTAAACTCAAAGCATCAGATTGTTGCTATTGTCATGAATTGAAGGTGATGAGGTGAAAACGCAGGCAGACCCAGGTGGATGATGATGATGATGATGAAGATTTAATGATGATTCCAGGTAACTGACTCAAACAGACTCAGGCAGCACAGGGAAACTGACAGACGACAAAGACGTTAGACCAGTGTTTCTCAACCCTGGTCCTCAGCGCCCCCCTGTCCTGCATGTCTTAGGCGTTTCCCTTCTGCCACACCTGAATTGTATCTCTGGGTGATACAATTCACCCAGAGAATTGCATGACCATCAAATGATTGATGGTCATGCAATCATTTGAATAAGCTGTTCTGGAATAGAGGCACATCTAAAACATGCAGAGCAGGGGGGAGTGAGGACCAGGGTTGAGAAACACGACATTAGCCGTTAGACGAGGACCCGACAAGAGACAGAGACGACAGGTGGACTTAAATACACAGGAGGTAATCAGGGAAACTAGACACAGCTGTGAAACAATCAAGGGGAGAACAGGAGACAGAGACTCGCAGGACAAGGAAGCCAAAAATAAACACACAAAATACTCAAATCTTCACAGCTATGGTAACAAAACATTCCAACTATGAAGATTGTTCTTTAACTTTTACAAAGTAAACTTGCCAGCTCCTTAAAATCTTAAATTTAAATGTTAAACAATTAAAAGTCTTTCAATTTATTCATGTTGAAACAAGTCAAATTTAACAGCATTGATCTAATTATTCTCAATAACCAAATATTAGATTTCTACACCTGTGGTCTGTATTAAACTTTTAGCACTTATGGGGCCCTGAAAGGCTGGAGGGCCTTGAGAGGCCTGATTAAATTTGGATTTAACAGAAGTGCAAAAAATGTATATTCATTTAAATTGCACTTTTGTATTTGTTGTTTTTAAGACCCAATAGTTTAAATAGTATTACGCAGTAATATTTTTACATTTCCTGTCAACTTAGAATATTTTAATACAAACACGGTGTACAGACCACCAGGCTTAGCAAGTTTTATAGGGAAAACCCTGTGAAGGGTAAATCTTCTTACCACTCCAGGCTTATCACTGGAGTGCCACAGGGCTCGGTGCACGGACCAATTCTTTTATGGTTCTAATTGCAAAAACCCGGCATGAAATACATTTTCACTGTTATGCTGAGAGCATCTCTGTTATTTTTGACCAGAACATGTGGTTAAAATCCTGTGTGTCCAAAGCTGAACTAAAGTAATTATTTACTATCAAGAAGGCCACAAAATGCAGTTAAAAGCCTTTAGCTGATACAAAAATGTCACAGCAAGAATTCTGGTGAAAACTGAAAGAGATCATGTTTCTCTTGTTTTAGGTCCCTTCATTGGCTCCGTTAAATCCAGAGTAGAATTTGAGATTCTCCTCCTCACGTACATCAGAGATCTGATTGTTCCACATGTTTCTAACAAAAGACTTTGCTCACAAACTGTAGGTTTACTGCTGATTCCCAGAATTTCAAAAAGTAGAATAGAAGGTTGACCCTTTAGTTATTAGGCTCCTCTCCTGTGGAACCAGCTCCCAGTTTTAGACCCTGAGGCAGACACCCTGTCTGCTTTTAAGACGAGGCTTAAAACTGTCCTTTGTGATAACACTGATAGTTAGACTAACTAAAGCAAATCCTGTAGTTATGCTGCTATAGGCTGAGGTTACTGGAGGAAAAACTGACCATTTTTCTCACTTTTTTCTTCTACTACTCTCCACTTTGCATTACCTGCTATTACCTTTGAGTTTTCTTTCAGTTCTCGTCTCTCTGCAGAAGCTACATCTGGTCCGGCATTCTGTTTGGATGTGGTATGTCCCTGGCATTGGCTGAGATAAGCAACTAATCGTTCTTCCTCTCCTGCTATTTACGTTTTACTTTCATTAATATTGAATGTACATCTGTTTCTTTATTCTGGATTTGCTCTGTTATGGCAGATGGCCACTTGTACTGAGCCAGGTTCTGTTAGAGGTTTCATCCTGTTAAATGGGAGGTTTTTTGGAATGTGATTAACTTGAATAGACATTTGTGAAGAACTTGGAATCAATGTTGTAAATTTGCACAATATACACAAAAGTGGATATTTACAATATGTACAGCTAAATCACAGATTTAACAACAGAAACTGAACCTGGGGTACAGATGTTTAAAACAACAATGTACTGTTTGTATGTGAAGTTATTTCTGGTTTGTAAAATGACTGTACCTGAGCTCTGAGATATAAGGCAGACACTGTAGGAAACTCTTCGCTTCACTCTCTCCATGTGAGCAGTCTGTCAGCTTCACTCGTTTCTTCTCTGATTGGAGCTTCATCACTTCCAGGAGGATGGAGGCTTTTCTCTCTGAGAGGTTTATGATCCAGACTGGAGGAGCTGATTGGAAAACTGACTGTAATGATGGAAAGAGACTCAGACCTGTTTTAGTCTCACAGTCCTTCACCTGGGAGCTCAGATCCAACAGGAAGTCACAGTGATATTTTTCATCCATGTGTCGGTTATCAAAAGGAAATGTTTCATATGAACACAATGATGCCAGATGCTCCAGGGTTTTCTCTCCTGACTGAAGTTCTCTTTCAGCTGCTGCCCAGAACAGATTGACCAAGAAGGTAATCTGATCTTTATAATTTGACCTTAGAGGGACAACACTGAAGGCAAAAAACAAAAACAACAACATTTTGTTAGAATATTTTCTCCACTATATTGATGAACTGCATTGTTTTTATCCTGAGTGGTTAAATCTGTTGTCTTAGAGTTACATATGTATTTCCATTAAATTTCAAGCCCTGGCGTTTGTGGGGAAGGTTGGATGTTCTTCCCTCTCTTGTTGCATATGAACCCAACACATGGGACGCAACTGCAACGGTATTAAAAGTTGAACATTTTTCACTTTATGTTGCTTCGCTTGATCGCCTCCTTGTCCAGATTTTACATTTTGCATGCACAAATATATCCGGTAGCAACTGTCGCCTCATCACCAGGTTCCAAATGAATCCATACAGAGGGAGCCGTGTTGCCTCCCATGTGCTGAGCTCAGTACATGGTCTACATCACGGTCAACAATGCAGAGTCTCAAAGTTGAGTGAAAAGATAAAAAAGGAGAGTCAAAACTTGTGTGCTCAGCAGCCAATTTTGCTTTCAAAAATTTTGGATAAAATCAAGGTATATATATTGCATAAATTAATTATCCTTCCACAAAGCACAAGCAGTTTATAGTTAACACTTCTAACTTAACATTTGAAACAAAATACTTCCTTCCTGAATATAAAAACCATCAAGCCTCACAATCTTCAGACAATTTTTTTAGATAAAATATTTTCCTAAACATTCTTTTGAAAAGGTGCATATTTATGTTACAAGCTTACAACCTTAGGCATATAATTAATTGTGGTTAATCACAGCGCTAAAGAGTGATTAATCCAATATTTTTTAAATCAACTGACAGCTCATGCACACATGCATCACAGTAATATACCAACTAATATACCAACGATTTGTTTTATCTGTGAGAGTGAAGGAAAATAGTCAATATTAATCTAAGCCTCGATGTGAGTGGTGTTCCAAATATTTTGTCCAAATGAACATAATCTTGATCCCACTAAACCTGAACTGTGTAAAAGATCTGAGTTTGTTCGTAAGAAATACAACCGTAATAAATTATGATGGCCGAATCAAGCACATCAAGACAGAAACCTCGAAGATGAAGTAACTGCAAGTTGTAAGTTGTTTGGCATGAAGATATCCTGAACTACTCTATTGCCCACAAGTGAGTGCACAATGTGGAGAAAGTCAGCAGCGCTTTCTATGATCTCTTGTAAATTCTGCAACCTGGGAAAAAGCAAAATTGGACTGAGCATTTGGCAGGACATGACACTATATGATACCACTGACTCCCCAACACAGAACTTTCCATTTTCTAACACCTTTGTCCCTAGTGGGGTCAGGAGGAATGCTAGAGCAAATGTTCTATTCTATCTCTAGCAAACGTTTCAGGCGAGAGGCGGGGTCACCCTGGACAGGTCACCAGTCTGTCGCAGGACAACACAGTGACACACAGGACACACAACCATCCACACATTATAAATATATAGTGTGTGGATGGTTATTTACATCTTGGTCAGTGAACTTTAGTGCAGGGGGGTCAGAGATTAGGGGATGCAGCGTTGATGGGATCCTCTTTAAGACAGCATGCCGTAGGTAGTCACATGAGCAGGTGAGGGCTTCTTCTTCCTTGCTAACTTTTTATTACATCATGGTAGCAAGTCTGCCCAGCTCAGATCATCTTTTTCTTGTTTTTTTGCACACCACAGTGCCCTCTGCTGGCCACACTTTTCCACTTGGCTACACATTACCCTGCTACAAAATCAGTGTGCTTAATGACTTTATGTGTTATCAACACTTCATTTACTGGAGAACTGTCTCCATACTCATGACCAACTGTCCAACACCTCTGGACAGAAAGAAATGGCACTGCACGCTGATCTAGGGACATGATGAGCGTTTGAATTTAATTTTGCGATAACTCTCAAACTCTTATGAGGGTCAAAGGCAAACATACCACTCTTACTCATCAAACAACTTTTTATGACTCCCACATATTTTAAATTTTCCATTGTTTGAACCTGCTGGCATAGGCTCATGGAAGAGAGGTACTCCAGAAGAACATTCTTGAGGTCCCCATAGATCAGGGGTGTCCAAAGTCGGTCCTGGAGGGCCGGCATCCTGCATGTTTTAGTTCTCTCCCTGGTTTAATGCACCTGGATCAAATGATGGCTACTTAGAAGACCTAAGAGGAACATTGACATGCTGAAAAGATTGTTACCACCACCAGGGAGAGAACTAAAACATGCAGGATGCGGGCCCTCCAGGACCGACTTTGGGCACCCCTACCATAGATGGGCACATCCTCAGTAGACAGACAGTATATATTTACACATATAAAAATTCCTCAGATCTTCTACAACAATCTTGATTTTGGAAATAAATAAATAAAAGCTATGTAGCCCCCACATTTTCCACTTTAGTGAGGTTGTCATCACACTTAGTGGTTTTAGAGAGCTGTGTCAATATCAACAACCTTCCAATATTTACTTCGTCCATCAGAAGCTTCATTTTTGTTAGTAATAAGGAGGGATGAAAAAAAATTAAAATACAAGAAGTATGCAATAATTTACCTGAGCTGTGAGATATAAGGCAGGCAGATTAGGAAACTCCTCACTTCATTGTCTTCACGTGGAAAACCTGTCAACGCCACTTTTTTCTTGTCTGACTGGAGTTTCAGCACTTCCAGAAGGATGATGGCCTTTGTGTTTGAAAGGTCTGTAAACCAGACTCTTGGACCCGACTGGAAAACTGACTGTAATGATGGAAGAAGACTCAGTCCTCTTACACTTTGATATTTGTAGTAGTCCAAAAGGAGATCACACCATTTCCATTTCAAGGGAAATCCCTTATACTTGCAAACTGTTGTTAACAGCGTCAATGTTTTCTCTTCGGTCTGCTTGTCTCTCTCTACTGCTGCAGAGACCAGATTCATGAAGAACCTGGTTTCATTTCCAGATTCTGACAACTGAGGTACAACACTAAAATCATGAAGTAAAAGAGTAATACGTTTACAATTAGTAAACTGCTGCACTTAAATAAACCAATAGTGAAATGATAAATTCAACAGTGAAAAAAGAAAAATCCCAGGAATGAAATGACTGTACCTGAGCTGTGAGATATAAGGCAGACACTGTAGGAAACTCTTCACTTCACTCTCTCCATGTGAGCAGCCTGTCAGCTTCACTGGTTTCTTCTCTGATTGGAGCTTCATCACTTCCAGGAGGATGGAGGCTTTTCTCTCTGAGAGGTTTATGATCCAGACTGGAGGAGCTGATTGGAAAACTGACTGTAATGATGGAAAGAGACTCAGACCTGTTTTAGTCTCACAGTCCTTCACCTGGGAGCTCAGATCCAACAGGAAGTCACAACGTTTGTTGATGTCACCATCATTGAAATAGTCATAATTATAAATGAATGTGTCATATGCACAGATTGATGCCAGATGCTCCAGTATCTTCTCTCCTGTCTCATGTTCTCTCTCTGCTGCTGCACAGAACAGATTCACTAAGAACCTGGTTTCTTCATCAGGATCATAATTCCCATCATCCCAATCCCAAGAAGAACTGCAAAAAGAAAACATTTAGAGATGATTTGATCTGAGCTGGACAAATACAACTACACTATGATGTCCATCTTTGACTTATCTGTCCTGTATATGATGAAATTACATGTTAAACACATTTGATTAGAGCAGTTGATCAAATATGTGTTTGATCACATACTGTTTGCACCAACAACACAAACACTGATCCTGTGGCTCAGGTCTCAGAGTTATTATCTTTCAGGTTTTCCTACCTTCAGTTGTTTTAACTGCAGTTTTTCTCTGGGTGGATAAGGAGCTGTTAACATGGCTGTGTTATTGTCGCTTAGTGTTTAAATTATTTACATCATTTCATTATTCTCTCACATGATCCAAACAGCTTCAGCTCAATATATTTCATTAAAAACATTGATATTCTCCCACATTGTTGTCTGGGAACCATTTGTTCACACAGAGACCTTCATTAACCCATTTAATCCCAATTTGATCCCAGACATGAAAATATTAAAATCAGATGTCATTGATAGCCCTTTGAACTAATCAAGGGGAAATAATTTTAAAAATTGTGTAAAAATATATGAAAAAGTGTTTTATGATGGGTCACAATTGTGACCGGTGGGATAATATGGTGTTCTTATACTAAGTAACTAAGATGAGCTAAAAGTGCTTTTTCCAAATAGACATGATCATAATATGTGAAAATTGTTTCTTTATTGGAATATATCTTGCCACAGCATTAATTTAGTGCAACATTTGCTCTGCAAAGTACAAATCTGACTATCTGTATATTTTAACCAAGGTAAATTTGAGTGCTTGAGTGTTTAAGTATAATTATATTGAACTTCAGTCAGTTGTAGTGTCATCACAGTAACATAGATCATAAAAATAAACTCTACAGTAGAGGCTTTTATTTATATTTCTGAAAATTGTGAACATTTGTCACACTGTCATACAGTAAGACTGAACAGACTTAGTCCAGGAGTCTCCAACTCCAGGCATTGAGGGTCATGCATCTTTTCCATCCATCTCTGCTTCAACACACCTGAATCAGGTGATTAGCAGGACTCTGGAGAAGTGGACTGCATACTGAGGAGTTGATCCATTTAATTCAGGTGTGTTGGACCAGGGACACACCTGAAAGTTACAGGATACCAGACCCCAAGGCCTGGAATCAAAGGCCAGAGGTTTGGCTCCTTCTCACCATTTGGTGACTTTGGTATTCTTCAGTTTTGGGTCATTTCATCCCCTCCTTACTTTCCATGTTCTTTCTTGAAGCACTCAATGTGCAATAAAGCCTTGAATTTCTCCAAGGCATTGGTGGTGCAAAAGCAACATCTCTGGAAACGATTCTTGCTTTGACTGACCAGTAAGTGTCTTGGTCACATCTTGTCATAACTTGAAGAGAAGTGTCCATTTGAGATCTGTTTCCATGACCTACTGACCTTATGCCAAACCTTTGCTTAAGATAACATGATGAACAACCCATGATGAGCAAATCGCTCACCCACCAGTTACAAGATAAACTCCAACCTCCTAAACTACCATCACCCTATGTACAGTGTGCTTTTGGGATGGGCCACCAGCACGTCTTGGACCTGATCATGACTCTGTACCTTGAGGGGTTTTGGTCATGAAGGTCTACACCTCTCATGTGCTCATTGATCTATTTGACATCGGTCTCTGTATAGTTCTTTCTCATCTTGTGTCAGAACCTCATTAGGATCCTCTTTATTTTTAAAGGGTACATCAGAGAGACAGTTGTCCCTTCATCATAAACTTTTGCAGGTGGTAACAGAAAGCCACATGACTGTTGAAGGAGGAGATCATCTTCTTTTCCCATCAGTTGGTCATATGGGAAATGGCCTATTTTCCTCCTATAGTCCATGTTTAAGCCTCCACTACCAAAATCAGAAAGGATTCCATTTGTCTCACAACTACATTGTTGTATGCTTTATCTGGCCATCACTAAGTCTAACAGATGAAGAACCACACTCAAAATTAATCTTGAAAAGGAAGAAGTTAGGAATTGGAAGAATATGGTATGTATTTAAATAAGTCCATCTAGGTCTAATGTTTTATCCCACTGGCCACTATTGTGACCGTCGACATGTTTACACATCCTGCTCACACACCAACCAATTTTTGTAAATGCAAAGGTGTATATCATAACTAGACACTTTAAAGATGATGTGCACCTAACATCTTTCTTGTATGTTTAAATAAACATACATTGCTAGTCTCTTCTTTGGGAGGTTTGTGGCAGTCTTCTTCTCTCCAAGGTGCAACCAAGATATAATCAGCTCTGGTCATGTGATAATTTACTCTAAACATGTGATACTGCATAAGTATTATCCAAACACCCTAATCTTTCAATGTTTCATGAACATTAACTGGAAATTTAATCAGGAAGCTTTTTGGAGTCCTTGAAAGTGAAAGAAATTTCTTGGTCACTCTTGTGACAGGTGGGGTTAAATGGGTTAAAACCAGTTAGACCAGCAGCCAGTAATGGTTCATGTTGCTGTGGACTGAAAACATGAGGGACGAGTTAGACAGGATGGACTGGAGGAAACGTTTACAGTGTTTAACTTTTCCAATGGATGGATATAAAACATGTTAAATTCTATGTCAATAAAAAACTCAAACAACCAAATAAAAATATCTCTATCATGAAGGTAATGCTACAATATTTATCACATATTTAATGGACCTCATGATAAATCACTTTGTTTTGCTGAATCAGTTTCTGGATAGACTTAACAGATTATTACCTAATCTAACATACAAACACATTCAGTTTTTTTCTTGGACTGAATCTATCAAACTCATGTTTTTAATTGTTTTTCAATTATTGTTGAATATTACTACAATTGTTATTGGTACTGTTTTTTCATGTACTTTCATTATTATTATTATTATTATTATTATTATTATTATTATTATTATTATTATTATTATCACTGATAATAGCTTAAGTATTTCATCCTTTGGGGGCTGAGTGGGTTCCTCTGAAGCTTCAATTTATCATTGTTAATATTGTTATTACTTCACTATTAGTTGATTTAGTAGTATTATTATTTCATTATGATCTGTAATTTTTCACATTATTATTACTATTTATTTATTTTTTTATTTATTATTTTTTGTTCTCTTTTTTCCTCTGTAATATTAACAAACACTACAAATACCCAAAGGACTACATTGGACTCTTTTCCTATTTGCCCATATTTTTCTGGTCTCTGTTCCTGACACAGTATTTGATTTATTTATATCACAACAAAAAAGGAAAAATTGACATAATGAAGATAAATTATCTATGTCACTTAATCTTTGTGGAATAAAATTTTGGGTCCATTTTATCAAAAACATATAGTTAGTATAAACATTGCAATTAGGTAAATGACTGCATGACTGTACCTGAGCTGTGAGATATAAGGCAGACACTGTAGGAAACTCTTCACTTCACTCTCTCCATGTGAGCAGTCTGTCAGCTTCACTGGTTTATTCTCTGATTGGAGCTTCATCACTTCCAGGAGGATGGAGGCTTTTCTCTCTGAGAGGTCTATGATCCAGACTGGAGGAGCTGATTGGAAAACTGACTGTAATGATGGAAAGAGACTCAGACCTGTTTTAGTCTCACAGTCCTTCACCTGGGAGCTCAGATCCAACAGGAAGTCACAACAATCTTTCATGAATTCATCATCATCATTGAAATCATAATTAGAAATGAATGTCTCATTTGCACAGATTGATGCCAGATGCTCCAGTATCTTCTCTCCTGTCTCATGTTCTCTCTCTGCTGCTGCACAGAACAGATTCACTAAGAACCTGGTTTCTTCATCAGGATCATAATTCCCATCATCCCAATCCCAAGAAGAACTGCAAAAAGAAAACATTTAGAGATGATTTGATCTGAGCTGAACAAATACAACTACACTATGATGTCCATCTTTGACTTATCTGTCCTGTATATGATGAAATTACTTGTTAAACACATATTTGATTAGAGCAGTTGATCAAATATGTGTTTGATCACATACTGTTTGCACCAACAACACAAACACTGATCCTGTGACTCAGGTCTCAGAGTTATTATCTTTCAGGTTTTCCTACCTTCAGTTGTTTTAACTGCAGTTTTTCTCTGGGTGGATAAGGAGCTGTTAACATGGCTGTGTTATTGTCGCTTAGTGTTTAAATTATTTACATCATTTCATTATTCTCTCACATGATCCAAACAGCTTCATCTCAATATATTTCATTACAAACATTGATATTCTCCCACATTCTTGTCTGGGAACCATTTGTTCACACAGAGACCTTCATTAACCCATTTAATCCCAATTTGATCCCAGACATGAAAATATTAAAATCAGATGTCATTGATAGCCCTTTGAACTAATCAAGGGGAAATAATTTTAAAAATTGTGTAAAAATATATGAAAAAGTGTGTTTTATGATGGGTCATAATTGTGACCGGTGAGATAATATGGTGTTCTTATACTAAGTAACTAAGATGAGCTAAAAGTGCTTTTTCCAAATAGACATGATCATAATATGTGAACATTGTTTCTTTATTGGAATATATCTTGCCACAGCATTAATTTAGTGCAACATTTGCTCTGCAAAGTACAAATCTGACTATCTGTATATTTTAACCAAGGTAAATTTGAGTGCTTGAGTGTTTAAGTATAATTATATTGAACTTCAGTCAGTTGTAGTGTCATCACAGTAACATAGATCATAAAAATAAACTCTACAGTAGAGGCTTTTATTTATATTTCTGAAAATTGTGAACATTTGTCACACTGTCATACAGTAAGACTGAACAGACTTAGTCCAGGAGTCTCCAACTCCAGGGATTGAGGGTCATGCATCTGTTCCATCCATCTCTGCTTCAACACACCTGAATCAGGTGATTAGCAGGACTCTGGAGAAGTGGACTGCATACTGAGGAGTTGATCCATTTAATTCAGGTGTGTTGGACCAGGGACACACCTGAAAGTTACAGGATACCAGACCCCAAGGCCTGGAATCAAAGGCCAGAGGTTTGGCTCCTTCTCACCATTTGGTGACTTTGGTATTCTTCAGTTTTGGGTCATTTCATCCCCTCCTTACTTTCCATGTTCTTTCTTGAAGCACTCAATGTGCAATAAAGCCTTGAATTTCTCCAAGGCATTGGTGGTGCAAAAGCAACATCTCTGGAAACGATTCTTGCTTTGACTGACCAGTAAGTGTCTTGGTCACATCTTGTCATAACTTGAAGAGAAGTGTCCATTTGAGATCTGTTTCCATGACCTACTGACCTTATGCCAAACCTTTGCTTAAGATAACATGATGAACAACCCATGATGAGCAAATCGCTCACCCACCAGTTACAAGATAAACTCCAACCTCCTAAACTACCATCACCCTATGTACAGTGTGCTTTTGGGATGGGCCACCAGCACGTCTTGGACCTGATCATGACTCTGTAACTTGAGGGGTTTTGGTCATGAAGGTCTACACCTCTCATGTGCTCATTGATCTATTTGACATCGGTCTCTGTATAGTTCTTTCTCATCTTGTGTCAGAACCTCATTAGGATCCTCTTTATGTTTAAAGGGTACATCAGAGAGACAGTTGTCCCTTCATCATAAACTGTTGCAGGTGGTAACAGAAAGCCACATGACTGTTGAAGGAGGAGATCATCTTCTTTTCCCATCAGTTGATCATATGAATTCAAAATCGGCCATGGAAAATGGCCTATTTTCCTCCTATAGTCCATGTTTAAACCTCCACTACCAAAATCAGTAAGGATTCCATTTTTCTCATAACTACATTGTTGTATGCTTTATCTGGCCATCACTAAGTCTAACAGATGAAGAACCACACTCAAAATTAATCTTGAAAAGGAAGAAGTTAGGAATTGGAAGAATATGGTATGTATTTAAATAAGCGCACCTAGGTCTAATGTATTATCCCACTGGTCACTATTGTGACCGTCGACATGTTTACACATCCTGCTCACACACCAACCAATTTTTGTAAATGCAAAGGTGTATATCATAACTAGACACTTTAAAGATGATGTGCACCAAAAATCTTTCTTGTATGTTTAAATAAACATACATTGCTAGCCTCTTCTTTGGGAGGTTTGTGGCAGTCTTCTTCTCTCCAAGGTGCAACCAAGATATAATCAGCTCTGGTCATGTGATAATTTACTCTAAACATGTGATTCTGCATAAGTATTATCCAAACACCCTAATCTTTCAATGTTTCATGAACATTAACTGAAAATTTAATCAGGAAGCTTTTTGGAGTCTTAGAAAGTGAAAGAAATTTCTTGGTCACTCTTGTGACAGGTGGAGTTAAATGAGTTAAAACCAGTTAGACCAGCAGCCAGTAATGGTTCATGTTGCTGTGGACTGAAAACATGAGGGACGAGTTAGACAGGATGGACTGGAGGAAACGTTTACAGTGTTTAACTTTTCCAATGGATGGATATAAAACATGTTAAATTCTATGTCAATAAAAAACTCAGACAACCAAATAAAAATATCTCTATCATGAAGGTAATACTACAATATTTATTACATATTTAATGGACCTCATGATAAATCACTTTGTTTTGCTGAATCAGTTTCTGGATAGACTTAACAGATTATTACCTAATCTAATATACAAACACATTCAGTTTTTTTCTTGGACTGAATCTATCAAACTCATGTTTTTAATTGTTTTTCAATTATTGTTGAATGTTACTACAATTATTATTGCTACAGTTTTTTCATGTACTTTCATTATTATTATTATTATTATTATTATTATTATTATTATTATTATTATCATCACTGATAATAGCTTAAGTATTTCATCCTTTGGGGGCTGAGTGGGTACCTCTGAAGCTTCAATTTATTATTGTTCATATTGTTATTACTTCACAATTAGTTGATTTAGTAGTATTATTTCATTACGATCTGAAATTTGTCACATCATTATTACTATTTATTTATTTTTTTATTTATTATTGTTTGTTCTCTTTTTTCCTCTGTAATATTAACAAACATTACAAGTACCCAAAGGACTACATTGGACTCTCTTCCTATTTTGCCCATATTTTTCTGGTCTCTGTTCCTGACACAGTATTTGATTTATTTATATCACAACAAAAAGAGGAAAAATTGACATAATGTAGATCAATTATCTATGTCACTTAATCTTTGTAGAATAAAATTTTGGGTTCATTTTACCAAAAACATATAGTTAGTATAAACATTGCAATTAGGTAAATTACTGCATGACTGTACCTGAGCTGTGAGATATAAGGCAGACACTGTAGGAAACTCTTCACTTCACTCTCTCCATGTGAGCAGTCTGTCAGCTTCACTGGTTTCTTCTCTGATTGGAGCTTCATCACTTCCAGGAGGATGGAGGCTTTTCTCTCTGAGAGGTTTATGATCCAGACTGGAGGAGCTGATTGGAAAACTGACTGTAATGATGGAAAGAGACTCAGACCTGTTTTAGTCTCACAGTCCTTCACCTGGGAGCTCAGATCCAACAGGAAGTCACAACGTTTGTTGATGTCACCATCATTGAAATAGTCATAATTATAAATGAATGTCTCATTTGCACAGATTGATGCCAGATGCTCCAGTATCTTCTCTCCTGTCTCATGTTCTCTCTCTGCTGCTGCACAGAACAGATTCACTAAGAACCTGGTTTCCTCAAAAGGATCATAACTCTCATCATCCTGATCCCAAGAAGATCTGCAAAAAGAAAACATTTAGAGATGATTTTATCTGAACTGGACAAATACAACTACACTATGATGTCCATATTTGTCTTATCTGTCCTGTATATGATGAAATTACATGTTAAACACATACTTGATTAGAGCAGTTGATCAAATATGTGTTTGATCACATACTGTTTGCACCAACAACACAAACACTGATCCTGTGACTCAGGTCTCAGAGTTATTATCTTTCAGGTTTTCCTAATTCTACCTTCAGTTGTTTTAACTGCAGTTTTTCTCTGGGTGGATAAGGAGCTGTTAACATGGCTGTGTTATTGTCGCTTAGTGTTTAAATTATTTACATCATTTCATTATTCTCTCATATGATCCAAACAGCTTCATCTCAATATATTTCATTAAAAATATTGATATTCTCCCACATTCTTGTCTGGGAACCATTTGTTCACACAGAGACCTTCATTAACCCATTTAATCCCAATTTGATCCCAGACATGAAAATATTAAAATCAGATGTCATTGATAGCCCTTTGAACTAATCAAGGGGAAATAATTTTAAAAATTGTGAAAAAATATATAAAAAAGTGTTTTATGATCGGTCATAATTGTGACCGGTGGGATAATATGGTGTTCTTATACTAAGTAACTAAGATGAGCTAAAAGTGCTGTTTCCAAATAGACATGATCATAATATGTGAACATTGTTTCTTTATTAGAATATATCTTGCCACAGCATTACTTTAGTGCAACATTTGCTCTGCAAAGTACAAATCTGACTCTCTGTATATTTTAACCAAGGTAAATTTGAGTGCTTGAGTGTTTAAGTATAATTATATTGAACTTCAGTCAGTTGTAGTGTCATCACAGTAACATAGATCATAAAAATAAACTCTACAGTAGAGGCTTTTATTTATATTTCTGAAAATTGTGAACATTTGTCACACTGTCATACAGTAAGACTGAACAGACTTAGTCCAGGAGTCTCCAAATCCAGGGATTGAGGGTCATGCATCTGTTCCATCCATCTCTGCTTCAACACACCTGAATCAGGTGATTAGCAGGACTCTGGAGAAGTGGACTGCATACTGAGGAGTTGATCCATTTAATTCAGGTGTGTTGGACCAGGGACACACCTGAAAGTTACAGGATACCAGACCCCAAGGCCTGGAATCAAAGGCCAGAGGTTTGGCTCCTTCTCACCATTTGGTGACTTTGGTATTCTTCAGTTTTGGGTCATTTCATCCCCTACTTACTTTCCATGTTCTTTCTTGAAGCACTCAATGTGCAATAAAGCCTTGAATTTCTCCAAGGCATTGGTGGTGCAAAAGCAACATCTCTGGAAACGATTCTTGCTTTGACTGACCAGTAAGTGTCTTGGTCACATCTTGTCATAACTTGAAGAGAAGTGTCCATTTGAGATCTGTTTCCATGACCTACTGACCTTATGCCAAACCTTTGCTTAAGATAACATGATGAACAACCCATGATGAGCAAATCGCTCACCCACCAGTTACAAGATAAACTCCAACCTCCTAAACTACCATCACCCTATGTACAGTGTGCTTTTGGGATGGGCCACCAGCACTTCTTGGACCTCATCATGACTCTGTACCTTGAGGGGTTTTGGTCATGAAGGTCTACACCTCTCATGTGCTCATTGATCTATTTGACATCGGTCTCTGTATAGTTCTTTCTCATCTTGTGTCAGAACCTCATTAGGATCCTCTTTATTTTTAAAGGGTACATCAGAGAGACAGTTGTCCCTTCATCATAAACTTTTGCAGGTGGTAACAGAAAGCCACATGACTGTTGAAGGAGGAGATCATCTTCTTTTCCCATCAGTTGATCATATGAATTCAAAATCGGCCATGGAAAATGGCCTATTTTCCTCCTATAGTCCATGTTTAAACCTCCACTACCAAAATCAGTAAGGATTCCATTTTTCTCACAACTACATTGTTGTATGCTTTATCTGGCCATCACTAAATCTAACAGATGAAGAACCACACTCAAAATTAATCTTGAAAAGGAAGAAGTTAGGAATTGGAAGAATATGGTATGTATTTAAATAAGCGCACCTAGGTCTAATGTATTATCCCACTGGTCACTATTGTGACCGTCGACATGTTTACACACCCTGCTCACACACCAAACCAATTTTTGTAAATGCAAAGGTGTATATCATAACTAGACACTTTAAAGATGATGTGCACCAAAAATCTTTCTTGTATGTTTAAATAAACATACATTGCTAGTCTCTTCTTTGGGAGGTTTGTGGCAGTCTTCTTCTCTCCAAGGTGCAACCAAGATATAATCAGCTCTGGTCATGTGATAATTTACTCTAAACATGTGATTCTGCATAAGTATTATCCAAACACCCTAATCTTTCAATGTTTGCTGAACATTAACTGAAAATTTAATCAGGAAGCTTTTTGGAGTCCTAGAAAGTGAAAGAAATTTCTTGGTCACTCTTGTGACCGGTGGGGTTAAATGGGTTAAAACCAGTTAGACCAGCAGCCAGTAATGGTTCATGTTGCTGTGGACTGAAAACATGAGGGACGAGTTAGACAGGATGGACTGGAGGAAACGTTTACAGTGTTTAACTTTTCCAATGGATGGATATAAAACATGTTAAATTCTATGTCAATAAAAAACTCAGACAACCAAATAAAAATATCTCTATCATGAAGGTAATACTACAATATTTATCACATATTTAATGGACCTCATGATAAATCACTTTGTTTTGCTGAATCAGTTTCTGGATAGACTTAACAGATTATTACCTAATCTAATATACAAACACATTCAGTTTTTTTCTTGGACTGAATCTATCAAACTCATGTTTTTAATTGTTTTTCAATTATTGTTGAATGTTACTACAATTATTATTGCTACAGTTTTTTCATGTACTTTCATTATTATTATTATTATTATTATTATTATTATTATTATTATTATTATTATTATTATTATTATCATCACTGATAATAGCTTAAGTATTTCATCCTTTGGGGACTGAGTGGGTACCTCTGAAGCTTCAATTTATTATTGTTCATATTGTTATTACTTCACGATTAGTTGATTTAGTAGTATCATTATTTCATTACGATCCGAAATTTTTCACATTATTATTACTATTTATTTATTTTTTTATTTATTATTTTTTGTTCTCTTTTTTCCTCTGTAATATTAACAAACACTACAAATACCCAAAGGACTACATTGGACTCTTTTCCTATTTGCCCATATTTTTCTGGTCTCTGTTCCTGACACAGTATTTGATTTATTTATATCACAACAAAAAAGGAAAAATTGACATAATGTAGATCAATTATCTATGTCACTTAATCTTTGTGGAATAAAATTTTGGGTTCATTTTATCAAAAATATATAGTTAGTATAAACATTGCAATTAGGTAAATTACTGCATGACTGTACCTGAGCTGTGAGATATAAGGCAGACACTGTAGGAAACTCTTCACTTCACTCTCTCCATGTGAGCAGTCTGTCAGCTTCACTGGTTTATTCTCTGATTGGAGCTTCATCACTTCCAGGAGGATGGAGGCTTTTCTCTCTGAGAGGTTTATGATCCAGACTGGAGGAGCTGATTGGAAAACTGACTGTAATGATGGAAAGAGACTCAGACCTGTTTTAGTCTCACAGTCCTTCACCTGGGAGCTCAGATCCAACAGGAAGTCACAACAATCTTTGATGAATTCATCATCATCCAAATCGTCATAATTATAAATGAATGTCTCATTTGCACAGAATGATGCCAGATGCTCCAGTATCTTCTCTCCTGTCTCATGTTCTCTCTCTGCTGCTGCACAGAACAGATTCACTAAGAACCTGGTTTCCTCAAAAGGATCATAACTCTCATCATCCTGATCCCAAGAAGATCTGCAAAAAGAAAACATTTAGAGATGATTTTATCTGAACTGAACAAATACAACTACACTATGATGTCCATCTTTGACTTATCTGTCCTGTATATGATGAAATTACATATTAAACACATATTTGATTAGATCAGTTGATCAAAATTATGAACATTTGTCACCCTGTCATACAGTAAGACTCAATAGACTTAGTCCAGAGGTCTCCAACTCCAGGGATTGAGTGTCATGCATCTTTTCCATCCATCTCTGCTTCAACACACCTGAATCAGGTGATTAGCAGGACTCTGGAGAAGTGGACTGCATACTGAAGAGTTCATCCATTTAATTCAGGTGTGTTGGAACAGGGACACACCTGAAAGTTACAGGATACCAGACCCCAAGGCCTGGAATCAAAGGCCAGAGGTTTGGCTCCTTCTCACCATTTGGTGACTTTGGTATTCTTCAGTTTTGGGTCATTTCATCCGCTCCTTACTTTCCATGTTCTTTCTTGAAGCACTCAATGTGCAATAAAGCCTTGAATTTCTCCAAGGCATTGGTGGTGCAAAAGCAACATCTCTGGAAACGATTCTTGCTTTGACTGACCAGTAAGTGTCTTGGTCACATCTTGTCATAACTTGAAGAGAAGTGTCCATTTGAGATCTGTTTCCATGACCTACTGACCTTATGCCAAACCTTTGCTTAAGATAACATGATGAACAACCCATGATGAGCAAATCGCTCACCCACCAGTTACAAGATAAACTCCAACCTCCTAAACTACCATCACCCTATTTACACGTGTGCTTTTGGGATGGGCCACCAGCACTTCTTGGACCTGATCATGACTCTGTACCTTGAGGGGTTTTGGTCATGAAGGTCTACACCTCTCATGTGCTCATTGATCTATTTGACATCGGTCTCTGTATAGTTCTTTCTCATCTTGTGTCAGAACCTCATTGGGATCCTCTTTATTTTTAAAGGGTACATCAGAGAGACAGTTGTCCCTTCATCATAAACTGTTGCAGGTGGTAAAAGAATGCCACATGACTGTTGAAGGAGGAGATCATCCTCTTTTCCCATCAGATGATCATATGCATTCAAAATCGGCCATGGAAAATGGCCTATTTTCCTCCTATAGTCCATGTTTAAGCCTCCACTACCAAAATCAGTAAGGATTCCATTTTTCTCATAACTACATTGTTGTATGCTTTATCTGGCCATCACTAAGTCTAACAGATGAAGAACCACACTCAAAATTAATCTTACAAAGGAAGAAGTTAGGAATTGGAAGAATATGGTATGTATTTAAATAAGCGCACCTAGGTCTAATGTATTATCCCACTGGTCGCTATTGTGACCGTCGACATGTTTACACACCCTGCTCACACACCAAACCAATTTTGTAAATGCAAAGGTGTATATCATAACTAGACACTTTAAAGATGATGTGCACCAAAAATCTTTCTTGTATGTTTAAATAAACATACATTGCTAGCCTCTTCTTTGGGAGGTTTGTGGCAGTCTTCTTCTCTCCAAGGTCCAACCAAGATATAATCAGCTCTGGTCATGTGATAATTTACTCTAAATATGTGATACTGCATAAGTATTATCCAAACACCCTAATCTTTCAATGTTTGCTGAACATTAACTGAATATTTAATCAGGAAGCTTTTTGGAGTCCTTGAAAGTGAAAGAAAAATCTTGGTCACTCTTGTGACTGGTGGGGTTAAATGGGTTAAAACCAGTTAGACCAGCAGCCAGTAATGGTTCATGTTGCTGAGGACTGAAAACATGAGGCACGAGTTACACAGGATGGACTGGAGGAAAACATTTACAGTGTTTAACTTTTCCAATGGATGGACATAAAACATGTTAAATTCTATGTCAATAAAAAATTCAGACAACCAAATAAAAATGTCTCTATCATGAAGGTAATACTACAATATTTATTACATATTTAATGGACCTCATGATAAATCGCTTTGTTTTGCTGAATCAGTTTCTGGATAGACTTAACAGATTATTACCTAATCTAATATACAAACACATTCAGTTTTTTTCTTGGACTGAATCTATCAAACTCATGTTTTTAATTGTTTTTCAATTATTGTTGAATGTTACTACAATTATTATTATTGCAATTGTTTTTCCATGTACTTTTATTATTATTATTATTATTATTATTATTATTATTATCATCACTGATAATAGCTTAAGTATTTCATCCTTTGGGGGCTGAGTGGGTACCTCTGAAGCTTCAATTTATTATAGTTTATATTGTTATTACTTCACGATTAGTTCATTTAGTAGTATTATTATTTCATTATGATATGTAATTTTTCACATTATTATTACTATTTTTTTTATTTATTATTTTTTGTTCTCTTTTTTCCTCTGTAATATTAACAAACACTACAAGTACCCAAAGGACTACATTGGACTCTCTTCCTATTTGCCCATATTTTTCTGGTCTCTGTTCCTGACACAGTATTTGATTTATTTATATCACAACATAAAAGGAACAATTGACATAATGTAGATCAAATATCTATGTCACTTAATCTTTGTGGAATAAAATTTTGGGTCCATTTAATCAAAAACATATAGTTAGTATAAACATTGCAATTAGGTAAATGACTGCATGACTGTACCTGAGCTGTGAGATATAAGGCAGACACTGTAGGAAACTCTTCACTTCACTCTCTCCATGTGAGCAGTCTGTCAGCTTCACTGGTTTCTTCTCTGATTGGAGCTTCATCACTTCCAGGAGGATGGAGGGTTTGATCTCTGAGAGGTTTATGATCCAGACTGGAGGAGCTGATTGGAAAACTGACTGTAATGATGGAAAGAGACTCAGACCTGTTTTAGTCTCACAGTCCTTCACCTGGGAGCTCAGATCCAACAGGAAGTTACAACAATCTTTGATGAATTCATCATCATCATCATCATCATCCAAATCGTCATAATTATAAATGAATGTCTCATTTGCACAGAATGATGCCAGATGCTCCAGTATCTTCTCTCCTGTCTCATGTTCTCTCTCTGCTGCTGCACAGAACAGATTCACTAAGAACCTGGTTTCCTCAATAGGATCATAACTCTCATCATCCTGATCCCAAGAAGATCTGCAAAAAGAAAACATTTAGAGATGATTTTATCTGAACTGAACAAATACAACTACACTATGATGTCCATCTTTGACTTATCTGTCCTGTATATGATGAAATTACATGTTAAACACATACTTGATTAGAGCAGTTGATCAAATATGTGTTTGATCACATACTGTTTGTAATAACAACACAAACACTGATCCTGTGGCTCAGGTCTCAGAGTTATTATATTTCAGGTTTTCCTAATTTTACCTTCAGTTGTTTTAACTGCAGTTTTTCTCTGGGTGGAAAAGGAGCTGGTAACATGGCTGTGTTATTGTCACTTAGTGTTTAAATTATTTACATCATTTCATTATTCTCTCACATGATCCAAACAGCTTCAGCTCAATATATTTCATTACAAACATTGATATTCTCCCACATTGTTGTCTGGGAACCATTTGTTCACACAGAGACCTTCATTAACCCATTTAATCCCAATTTTTTCCCAGACATGAAAATATTAAAATCAGATATCATTGATAGCCCTTTGAACTAATCAAGGGGAAATAATTTAAAAATTGTGGAAAAATATATGAAAAAGTGTGTTTTATGATGGGTCACAATTGTGACCGGTGGGATAATATGGTGTTCTTATACTAAGTAACTAAGATGAGCTAAAAGTGCTTTTTCCAAATAGACATGATCATAATATGTGAACATTGTTTCTTTATTGGAATATATCTTGCCACAGCATTACTTTAGTGCAACATTTGCTCTGTAAAGTACAAATTTGACTATCTGTATATTTTAACCAAGGTAAATTTGAGTCCTTGAGTGTTTATGCATAATTATACTGAACTTCAGTCAGTTGTAGTGTCATCACAGTAACATAGATCATAAAGATAACCTCTACAGTAGAGGCTCTTATTTATATTTCTGAAAATTATGAACATTTGTCACCCTGTCATGCAGTAAGACTCAATAGACTTAGTCCAGAGGTCTCCAACTCCAGGGATTGAGGGTCATGCATCTTTTCTATCCATCTCTGCTTCAACACACCTGAATCAGGTGATTAGCAGGACTCTGGAGAAGTGGACTGCATACTGAGGAGTTGATCCATTTAATTCAGGTGTGTTGGACCAGGGACACACCTGAAAGTCACAGGATACCAGACCCCAAGGCCTGGAATCAAAGGCCAGAGGTTTGGCTCCTTCTCACCATTTGATGACTTTGGTATTCTTCAGTTTTGGGCCATTTCATCCCCTACTTACTTTCCATGTTCTTTCTTGAAGCACTCAATGTGCAATAAAGCCTTGAATTTCTCCAAGGCATTGGTGGTGCAAAAGCAACATCTCTGGAAACGATTCTTGCTTTGACTGACCAGTAAGTGTCTTGGTCACATCTTGTCATAACTTGAAGAGAAGTGTCCATTTGAGATCTATTTCCATGACCTACTGACCTTATGCCAAACCTTTGCTTAAGATAACATGATGAACAACCCATGATGAGCAAATCGCTCACCCACCAGTTACAAGATAAACTCCAACCTCATAAACTACCATCAACCTATTTACACGTGTGCTTTTGGGATGGGCCACCAGCACTTCTTGGACCTCATCATGACTCTGTACCTTGAGGGGTTTTGGTCATGAAGGTCTACACCTCTCATGTGCTCATTGATCTATTTCTACTTTTTTCATGTATTATTATTATTCAGTGATTCTTGAGAATAGGGACAAAATGGGTTTTAATTTTCCCATATTTTTTTTTAATTATTTCTCAACCTTATGTATGCAAATATGACAAATAATGTTTAGAAAATATGAAGATGCTAAGGTACAGGCTCCCAGTTGCGAATTTTTTTTTAAAAATTAAATTTTTAATCGACCTGACCCAAAACTTTGTCATCACCATCTGACAAAAATAAATCTAAAATGATTTTTAAAATACCCCATTAGTGATATTTTTACTCAATTTACAGACAAATGCTTCTCAAGAAATAAAATAAATATTATTTAAAACAAAAAACAAGAAAAAGTCCATCTGATGGAGTTGACAGTGCATGACGGCGTTGACACAGAACTGAAGGTGGTGACAAACTAGTGAGTAAAATGAAAAACTTGGTACATGTGAAGTAATGCAATTCATGTAAAATACATTAAAATGAATTAGTTGCACAATTAAGTGAGATTTGACAACAATTTCACTGAAAGAGTCAGAAAAACTCTGACGGAGTTCACATCTGACAGAGTTGACGAAATGCCAAACTACCTCAATTTATATACCGCGGTAAAGCTAGCCGGCTCTGACTCCAGCCGGCCCAGCACACAATATACAAGTGCGCCGTTGCTCAAGACATTATGGTACACCCATTTACGTGCTGCTTTCACAATAAAAGCGCACATCCGGTCCATGTTTGAGCGACTCAAATCCAGCCGCATCATTTGCAAACAGAAAATAATATATGCTGAGAAACTAATACAAAACTAATACTATATATATATATATATATATATATATATATATATATATATATATATATATATATATATATATATGTACCATAATGTATTATGGGTGTACCATAATGTCAAAGCCTCAACGGACGATGTGCTCAGCGAATGTCTCAGGCAATGGGGAACAGAGGACGAGGTGCTAGAGGAACCATCATGGGAGGACAAGCCCCTACATGGGATGTACCACCGACAAATAACTGAAGTGGCTGATATCAGGAAATCCTACCAATGTCTGGAGAAAGCTGGACTCAAGGACAGCACAGAGGCCCTCATCCTGGCCGCCCAGGAACAGGCCCTAAACACCAGAGCAATAGAAGCTCAGATCTACCACACCAGACAAGACCCAAGGTGTAGGTTGTGCAAGGAGGCCTCTGAGACAGTCCAGCACATAACAGCAGGGTGCAAGATGCTGGCAGGGAAAGCGTACATGGAACGACATAACCAAGTGGCGGGCATAGTGTACAGGAACATCTGTGCCGAATATGGACTGGAAGCCCCGAGGTCAAAGTGGGGAACACCCCCAAAGGTGGTGGAGAATGACCGAGCTAAGATCCTGTGGGACTTCCAGATCCAGACAGACAAGATGGTAATGGCGAACCAACCGGACATTGTGGTGGTGGATAAAGAACAGAGGAAAGCCGTTGTGGTGGATGTAGCAATACCAAGTGACCACAACATCAGGAAAAAGGAGAAACTGGAGAAATACCAGGGCCTCAGAGAGGAACTGGAAAAGGCCTGGAAGGTGAAGACCACAGTGGTGCCTGTGGTCATCGGGGCCCTCGGGGCAGTCACCCCCAAACTGGAGCAGTGGCTCAAACAGATCCCAGGAACAACATCAGACATCTCAGTCCAGAAATGTGCAGTTCTAGGCACAGCCAAGATACTGCGCAGAACCCTCAAGCTCCCAGGCCTCTGGTAGAGGACCCGAGCTCAGAGGATGAAAGAGACCACCCACGGAGGGTGAGAGGGGAATTTTTTTAGTATTAGTTTTGTATTAGTTTCTCAGCATATATTATTTTCTGTTTGCAAATGATGCGGCTGGATTTGAGTGGCTCAAACATGGACCGGATGTGCGCTTTTATTGTGAAAGCAGCCCGTAAATGGGTGTACCATAATGTCTTGAGCGACCGCGCACTTGTATATTGTGTGCTGGGCCGGCTGGAGTCAGAGCCGGCTAGCTTTCCCGCGTTATTTATATGATGTTATTCTGAAGGAGGTCATATTGTAGCTCGTCAGGTCCATGAAATCTTTACAGTTTACCAAAATTAAGCTTTTATTTCGCAAAATTTCATCAAAGTTTTGTAAATTGTCAGTTATGGAGTTGACACATCATGGTTGTGACAAACAACTTAGGAATAAAACAGAAGAAAAAACTGAAGAATAACTTAAGCTAACCGGAGCTAACTAGCCCTCCTAGCAAAGGAAGAGAAAAGACATTGTCATGGGGTCCTCAGAAGTTCTGGTGCCCCCCAATAATGCCTGATTTTTTTACATTCTTTTCATTTCTGACGGTGTTGACAAAAACTAAGGACAAATTTCAACGGAGTTGGAAGATATCTAAAAATATTTTTAATTCAATTTATCGATACTTTTATAATTATTTATATGACTACTTATACTTAATTGTCATAATATATAATTTTAGTATTTCTTTAATTGTTTCAAACTATAAGAATGTGTTGAGTTCTGCTCCTGGACAAGGGCTTTTACAGGCATCATCCACCGACTACAATGTTTAAAATAAAAAAAATATTCAGCAAAAAAAAAGAAAAATATACATTGTTGTGCTCACATGACCCAGGTTAGTTTAGTTAGATATTTGAAAAAAATATATTTTGTGTATATTTTATTCAAATTTCATGCTTTATCCATAGGACCTGTTTTGTCCCTATTCTCAAGAATCACTGTATTATTATTATTATTATCATCATCATCATCATCATCATCACTGATAATAGCTTAAGTATTTCATCCTTTGGGGGCTGAGTGGGTACCTCTGAAGCTTCAATTTATTATTGTTAATATTGTTATTACTTCATGATGAGTTGATTTATTAGTATTATTTCATTATGATTTGTGATTTTTCACATTATTATTACTAAACTTTATTTATTATTTTTTGTTCTCTTTTTTCCTCTGTAATATTATCAAACACTACGAATACCCAAAGGACTACATTGGACTCTCTTCCTATTTTGCCCATATTTTTCTGGTCTCTGTTCCTGACACAGTATTTTATTTATTTATATCACAACATAAAAGGAAAAATTGACATAATGAAGATCAATTATCTATGTCACTTAATCTTTGTCGAATAAAATTTAGGGTTCATTTAATCAAAAATATATAGTTAGTATAAACATTGCAATTAGGTAAATGACTGCATGACTGTACCTGAGCTGTGAGATATAAGGCAGACACTGTAGGAAACTCTTCACTTCACTCTCTCCATGTGAGCAGTCTGTCAGCTTCACTGGTTTCTTCTCTGATTGGAGCTTCATCACCTCCAGGAGGATGGAGGGTTTGATCTCTGAGAGGTTTATGATCCAGACTGGAGGAGCTGATTGGAAAACTGACTGTAATGATGGAAAGAGACTCAGACCTGTTTTAGTCTCACAGTCCTTCACCTGGGAGCTCAGATCCAACAGGAAGTCACAATGATCTTTGATGAATTCATCATCATCATTTGTATTTTCATTATTAGAAATGAATGTCTCATAAGCACAGATTGATGCCAGATGCTCCAGTATCTTCTCTCCCGTCTCATGTTCTCTCTCTGCTGCTGCACAGAACAGATTCACTAAGAACCTGGTTAGTTCAGGAATATTTGTAGAATGTTTCCTGAAAGAGGAACACCATTATATTAGAAGGATGCATAAAACAAACATATGGAGTTAGCTCATTTTAATTTGTACACTGATTGTAAATGTGTTCTGGTCACATGGGACAATACAAAAGTGTCAGCTTGAGACACTCCAGTAGTTTCTGATGTTCCACATCAGAACATCATCATCACTCTTCATGGAGTAAATATTTTAGATAAGCATAAACCATGTAAGAAAAGGATTAATTTTTCTTGTTAAATAATATACTTATATTCCCTTATGTTTACTGTTAGTGCCCATAAAAGAGGCAAGTGTTGTATTTATACCCAATACCCAACCCAGAGACGTGTAAATGATATAAAGAATATTTTACTCACCTGGACCATTTTTCATGCTCTGAGTTGAGTTTAAATACATCAAGAAGAATTGAGCTCTTGGTATGTGGTGATGGAACAACATTCAAGCCTTCATTAAGCTCTAATGTGAAGAGGTCCAAGAAAAAACCACACAATTTCTCTTTGAGAGGGAATGTCTTATACTTATACACAGATGCCAACATCTCCAGCATCTTCTCTCCTGTCTGTGCTTCTCTCTCTGCTGCTGCACAGAACAGATTCACTAAGAACCTGGTTTCTGCAGATTCTTCAGACGTCTGAGGTTCAAAACTGTCATGACAAAGACAGAAAAAATATTCTTGGTAAAAAAAAGAGATAGCTAACAATTTTGAATTTAAGTCCGTCATGATTAAGCAGAAATACCAACTGTGTTTAAAAACACCCTATCAGGAATACATCAACCACAGAAGAGCACTGCAATTTGAGAGAAATTATAAACATTGAGAATGGAAAGCTTTTGAAAGATTATTTTAAATTTAAAGAAGTCAAATCATGAGAATTATTCTCACTTTTAGGAGTGCATCTGTTACGATTTGCGGTTTGAGGTGGTGCAGCAGACGCTGAGACCCAAGTTGAAGTGAGAAAAATTAAGTTTAATGATGAGTCCATGAATTGAGGCAGCACAGGGAAGAGCGGAAAGTAAAAGCTCCACCACTGGTAGCAACTGAAACGACTAGACTCAACATATACAATGACACACAACTAGGACCCAACAAGGAACAAAGAACACAGGTGACATTAAATACACAGATATCAGGGAACGAGACACCTGGGAACAATCAAGGGGAAGACAGGAGACTCACTAGAAACAGAAGCTAAAGAAAACACACAGAGAAAACTCAAATCCTCACAGCACCAACTGTAGTTTTCTGGCTGATTGCCGATCACCGATATTTATAAAGCCTGACCTGCCAATTCTGGTTTCAGTCAATAATGTTTTCGTCTGAATACTGCTAAATATAGCAAGGAAAATCTCTGAGTTGGCAACAGCTGGGTTAACTACAAACATGCAGACATGACCTGGTGGATGGGTGTATCAGTCAAACCTCTCTCAAGGCAGAGCAATTGAGAACAGTGATTGATTTTGAGACCTTTGTCGAGATAAATAAGATTCAATGGATAAAATCGGCTTCACATTTAAGTATCGGCCAATCACAATTTATTGGTGCAACCTTCTCCTTTTAGCTGCTAACGCTAAGTAGGGTAACATTTAGCAGGATGTATATAATTTTCAAAATAGTGACTATTATCTAATAATTTGTTTCTAATGTCTGAGGTTCTATGACAATTAGCTGTAAACCTGTTTGCTTATAATTCATAGCACTGCTAAAAAATATGATTTTCTACTTTGTTAAATGTATCTATGCAACTGGTAATTGTGTATCTGTTAACTTCACAGGAAGACTGTTAATATTCAGATACTCTGCTTTACTTCAAAAATAAATTATGAAGACAAAACTATTGCTAACAGTATGTTCTTTATTAACTTATGAAGATGCAGAAGTTCTGATGCTGCGCAC
Source organism: Poecilia mexicana (assembly GCF_051168715.1). Taxonomy (NCBI): domain Eukaryota; kingdom Metazoa; phylum Chordata; class Actinopteri; order Cyprinodontiformes; family Poeciliidae; genus Poecilia; species Poecilia mexicana. Next base: position 19,062,040 of record NW_028263380.1, on the reverse strand, counting down.
ATTATGGGTAGAGTGATCACACCACAATTTATCCATTATAAGATTTCATAAACAGCAGATGTCAAGTTGTTGACACAGATAATATTGATATTAAGACACTTATTACTACCGTTATTACTGGTCATAGAAATAATCATATTAATTACATTTATGGCATTGGATTTTAGTGGATTAATGTACATCTTTATTTTTGGATATTATTATTATTATCTTCATCACCAGATCACCACTATTTGAAACTGGGTCTTATGAACTTTCAGGAGGTTTTGGGCCAAGGATGGAAGAGTGCAGGCTGAGGAATAAAGGATCAACATTTTGTTATGTATTTGGGAGCCTGTCCATTTTCCATTTTAAGCTCTCAATGCGTTTTCCACACCTGACAGCCTCGCCCGATAGCCCAGGTTCGATTGGGGACCAAAATTGCAACATTTTAGCTGGAGTTATTTGCTTTCACACTGCACTGTCAAATGAACCAAACCTTTCTGAGTTATCAAAAATATTAGCTTTTCCAAACCTTCAACATGCATGTTGGACCTTGATCCAATCAAATTATTTAAAGAAGTGTTGTCTTTGATTACTGCACCCATTTTAGATATGATTCACCTATTCTTAGTTCATGGACATGAACCACAGCCTTTGAAGGCAGCTGTAAATAAACCTTTACTGAATAAACTTTTTCTCAATTAAGGTGACTGAAGAAAGGAAGATTAGATATCAGTCTGTAATTTATTGTCTAAAATCCTTGAGAAAATAGTGGCTAATCAAGAATGTGAGAATCTAATTAGTAATGACTTGTTTGAAGATTTTCAGTCCTTTATCTTAGTTAGCCTAAGAAAAAGGACTTGTGTCTGTTCTGGTTTTGCTCGATCTCAGTGCTGCATTTGATGCAGTCGACCACAAAATTTACTTGTACTGGTTTGAAAATGTTTTAAGTAAGAAGGGGACAGCACTAGGCAGGTTTAAATTCTACCTGTCCGGCATATTCTGGTTTGTTCTGGCTTGTTCATGTGAATGCAGGATTTCCAAAGTGGATTAGAAGCCTGGTGGGTTTTTCCTGTCCCTCCCCACCAGGCTAAGTTTTGTTTATTTTAGTTTTTATTAAAAAACAAAAAACAAAAAATAAAATTGCTTATGTTTTTATTCATAAGCCAACTGCAAGCCTCTTTGCTGTGCTGAGCATTTCACAGGCACAGCAGAATCATACCTAATGTCATAATAATGCCATAAGATGAGATATTTATGTGGAAATACTAATACTGAAGCACGATGGGGAAAGGGCTAATAAACAATAGTTTCCCAGAAAAAATCAGGAGACTTGACAGTGTTACATGCCTGCCAGGCTGTTTGTTTCTCTTTCCCCTCCCCCTTTGTCTCTTCACAGGTACTAGGGAAAGCTGGTGTCAAGCTCTCCTGATTGATCCTCATCAACCATGGGCCAATCAGCATCCAAGGAGGCCTTATTTAAGCAGCCCAGCTGGGGAGAGCTCTCGGCAACTGGCTTTGTTACCTGACGCATGTCTTGTTGCTTTTTGTGTGAAGGTTTGTGGTGGGAGTTAGAGGGCGAGGTAAGTTTGGGGTACCCTGTACATTTCATCACGTAGGTGTTTTTTCTGTTAGATACACTAGGTAAGCAGGTGGGTGCCACCCATGTAAAGTCTTGGTGGAAACTTTTGTTAGCTTAGATAGGCAGGGTTTTTGTTTTCTTTTGTTTCTTTAGCACAGACGGTAGTTAGGCCCTGTTTTGTTTTATTTTCTTTGATTTGGCACCACCTAACCGCCCCTTTCTCCCCCACAGTTTGTGTGAGCCTTCTGGGATTTTCGTTATCAATATATCCCTCCTTTTTTCAACATTCACCTGGACTCTGTCAAATTTTTGTGGCTGTCGTGTTACTCCCCTCCTCACAAAGGGGGCGGGGGGGCGTAACACAAGTTGGGGCTTGTCCGGGATCACCATTTTCCCTGAGCTGTAGACATCCATAATAATTTTGAGAGATCCTTGTGTCTGTTTAGAAATGAGCGGTATGGGCCGGTGATCAGAGACTCGTTTGAAGACTTTCAGTCAGGTTTCAAATGATATTCTCTTGGCCTAAGATAAAGGACTTGTGTCTGTTCTGGTTTTGCTCGATCTCAGTGCTGCATTTGATGCAGTCGACCACGGTATTTACTTGTACTGGTTTGAAAATGTTTTAAGTAAGAAGGGGACAGCACTAGGCAGGTTTCAATTCTACCTGTCCGACATATTCTGGTTTGTTCTGGCTTGTTCATGTGAATGCAGGATTTCCAAAGTGGATTAGAAGCCTGGTGGGTTTTTCCTGTCCCTCCCCACCAGGCTAAGTTTTGTTTATTTTAGTTTTTATTAAAAAACAAAACTAACAAAAAATAAAATTGCTTATGTTTTTATTCATAAGCCAACTGCAAGCCTCTTTGCTGTGCTGAGCATTTCACAGGCACAGCAGAATCATACCTAATGTCATAATAATGCCATAAGATGAGATATTTATGTGGAAATACTAATACTGAAGCACGATGGGGAAAGGGCTAATAAACAATAGTTTCCCAGAAAAATCAGGAGACTTGACAGGTATGGGCCGGTGATCAGAAAGACTCGTCCCACAGGTAACCAAAACATTGTCTGTGGTGTTTATTAAAGACTCAGTAGGGACGAAATGGAAGAGCTACTAAAGCCACATAATAAAAGTTCCTGTTTGTCTCTGTATCCAGCAGAGATGTGCAGTGCAGCTGATTTAACTCATCATGCAGGGCCGGTCAAAGGTTGTGTGAGGCCTTGAGCAGGATTTGATTTAGGGGCCCCTCTTCCTGCTAATAACATCAGCACCTCTAACTTTTGTCTCATCGAGATTGGATTATTGTAACAGTGTTCACATGTCTTAACAAGAGGGAGTTTGCGCGTCTGCAGGTAGTACAAAACTCAGCTGCACGCCTGCTCACTTGCACTCACAGGAGGGAACATATTACACCCATCCTCAAAAGCTTGCACTGGCTGCCTGTATCTTACAGGATGCACTACAAAATCCTGGTACTGACTTTTAGAGCTCTTCATGGACAGGCGCCAGACTACATTAAGAACCTCATCCAGCCTTATGTTTCGACTAGGAGCCTCAGGTCGTCCAATCTGAACTTGCTGATGGTTCCTCGGACCCTTCTTAAGACTCGAGGAGACAGATCTTTTAAAGCTGTGGCGCCTCGCCTCTGGAATGAGCTACCTTGTACCATTCGATCTCTGGATTGTATAGACACTTTTAGGAAACAACTTAAGACCCACTTTTTTAAACTTGCTTTTTAGTGTAATACTGTGTTTTATTGTTTTGTATGTTGCTTTTAATTTATTTATTTTTTTTACATTTTGTGCAGCACTTTGTGACCCTGGTGTGTGAAAAGCGCTATAGAAATAAAGTTTACTTACTTACTTTACTTACTCTAACAGCATTTCACCACAGATGTAACGAAATCTTGGAGAAGGGGCCTAATTGAATTGGCCAACATTAAAGGCCATCAGTGATAATTGTAGTTTACTAAGACGTACTTGTGAACAAAGAGCTCAAACTCAAAGACTAAACTCACAGCATCAGATTGTTGCTATTGTCATGAGTTGAAGGTGATGAGGTGAGTGAAAACAGTTTTCACTAATGATGATGATAATCATCATCATTATCATCATGATGATAATGATGAAGATTTAATGATGATTCTAGGTAACTGACTCAAACAGACTCGGGCAGCCCAGGGAAACTGACAGACGACATAGACGTTAGACCAGTGTTTCTCAACCCTGGTCCTCGGTGCCCCCTGTCCTGCATGTTTTAGGTATTTCCCTTCTGCCACACCTGAATTGTATCTCTGGGTGATTTACAGGCTTCTGCAGTACTTGATGGTCATGCAATAATTTGAATCAGCTGTTCTGGAATAGAGGCACATCTAAAACATGCAGAGCAGGGGGGCGGTGAGGACCAGGGTTGAGAAACACGACATTAGACGTTAGACGAGGACCCGACAACAGACAGAGACAACAGGTGGACTTAAATACACAGGAGGTAATCAGGGAAACTAGACACAGCTGTGAAACAATCAAGGGGCGAACAGGACGACACAGAGACTCGCAGGACAAGGAAACCAAAAATAAACACACAGAAAACTCAAATCTTCACAGCTATGGTAACAAAACATTCTAACTATGAAGACTGTTCTTTAACTTTTACAAAGTAAACTTGCCAGCTCCTTAAAATCTTAAATTTAAATGTTAAACAATTAAAAGTTTTTCAATTTATTCATGTTGAAACAAGTCAAATTTAACAGCATTGATCTAATAATTCTCAGTAAACAAATATTAGATTTCTACACCTGTGGTCTGTGTTAAACTTTTAGCACTTATGGGGCCCTGAAAGGCTGGAGGGCCTTGAGAGGCTACTGATTAAATTTGGATTTAACAGAAGTACAAAAAATGTATATTCATTTTAATTGTACTTTTTTTATTTGTTGTTTTTAAGACCCAATAGTTTAAATAGTATTACGCAGTAATATTTTTACATTTCCTGTCAACTTAAAATCTTTTAATACAAACATGGTGTACAGACCACCAGGCTTGGCAGGTTTTAAAGGGAAAACCCTGTGAAGGGTAAATCTTCTTACCACTCCAGGCTTATCACTGGAGTGCCACAGGGCTCGGTGCACGGACCAATTCTTTTATGCTTCTAATTGCAAAAACCTGGCATGAAATACATTTTCACTGTTATGCTGAGAGCATCGTACTCTGTGTTATTTTTGTCCAGAATGTGGTTTAAATCCTGTGTGTCCAAAGCAGAACTAAAGTAATTATTTACTATCAACAATTCCACTAAATGCAGTTAAAAGCCTTTAGCTGATACAAAAATGTTACAAGAATTCTGGTGAAAACTGAAAGAGATCATGTTTCTCTTGTTTTAGGTCCCTTCATTGGCTCCTGTTAAATCCAGAGTAGAATTTGAGATTCTCCTTCTCACTACATCAGAGATCTGATTGTTCCACATGTTTCTAACAAAAGACTTTGCTCACAGACTGTAGGTTTACTGCTGATTCCTAGAATTTCAAAAAGTAGAATAGAAGGTTGATCCTTTAGTTATTAGGCTCCTCTCCTGTGGAACCAGCTCCCAGTTTTAGACCCTGAGGCAGACACCCTGTGTGCTTTTATGATGAGGTTTAAAACTGTCCTTTTTGATAACACTGATAGACAAACTAAAGCAATCCTGTAGTTATGCTGCTATAGGCTGAGGTTACTGGAGTAAAAACTGACCATTTTTTCTCACTTTTTTCCTTCTACTACTCTCCACTTTGCATTACCTGCTATTACCTTTGAGTTTTCTTTCAGTTCTCGTCTCTCTGCAGAAGCTACATCTGGTCCGGCATTCTGTTTGGATGTGGTATGTCCCTGGCATTGGCTGAGATAAGCAACTAATCGTTCTTCCTCTCCTGCCATTTACGTTTTACTTTCATTAATATTGAATGTACATCTGTTTCTTTATTCTGGATTTGCTCTGTCATGGCAGATGGCCACTTGTACTAAGCCAGGTTCTGTTAGAGGTTTCATCCTGTTAAATGGGAGGTTTTTTGGAATGTGATTAACTTGAATAGACATTTGTGAAGTACTTGGAGTCAATGTTGTAAATTTGCACAATATACACAAAAGTGGATATTTACAATATGTACAGCTAAATCACAGTTTTAACAACAGAAACTGAACCTGGGGTACAGATGTTTAAAACAACAAAGATGTACTGTTTGTATGTGAAGTTATTTCTGGTTTGTAAAATTACTGTACCTGAGCTCTGAGATATAAGGCAGACACTGTAGGAAACTCTTCACTTCACTCTCTCCATGTGAGCAGTCTGTCAGCTTCACTGGTTTCTTCTCTGATTGGAGCTTCATCACTTCCAGGAGGATGGAGGCTTTTCTCTCTGAGAGGTTTATGATCCAGACTGGAGGAGCTGATTGGAAAACTGACTGTAATGATGGAAAGAGACTCAGACCTGTTTTAGTCTCACAGTCCTTCACCTGGGAGCTCAGATCCAACAGGAAGTCACAACAATCTTTGATGAATTCATCATCATCCAAATCGTCATAATTATAAATGAATGTCTCATTTGCACAGAATGATGCCAGATGCTCCAGTATCTTCTCTCCTGTCTCATGTTCTCTCTCTGCTGCTGCACAGAACAGATTCACTAAGAACCTGGTTTCCTCAAAAGGATCATAACTCTCATCATCCTGATCCCAAGAAGATCTGCAAAAAGAAAACATTTAGAGATGATTTGATCTGAACTGAACAAATACAACTACACTATGATGTCCATCTTTGACTTATCTGTCCTGTATATGATGAAATTACATGTTAAACACATATTTGATTAGATCAGTTGATCAAAATTATGAACATTTGTCACCCTGTCATACAGTAAGACTCAATAGACTTAGTCCAGAGGTCTCCAACTCCAGGGATTGAGTGTCATGCATCTTTTCCATCCATCTCTGATTCAACACACCTGAATCAGGTGATTAGCAGGACTCTGGAGAAGTGGACTGCATACTGAGGAGTTCATCCATTTAATTCAGGTGTGTTGGACCAGGGACACACCTGAAAGTTACAGGATACCAGACCCCAAGGCCTGGAATCAAAGGCCAGAGGTTTGGCTCCTTCTCACCATTTGGTGACTTTGGTATTCTTCAGTTTTGGGTCAGAGAGATATATGGACACCCTTCTGTCAAATTTTAATCGGATGATTGATTGATGGCCTTAATTAATTGATATCAAACCCCCCTCCCCCCATGGGAACTATGTGACCTCTTGACCCCCCCCCCCCCCCATGGGAACTATGTGACCTTGTGACACGCCCCCCCCCCCCCCCCAAAAAAAAAAAAAAAAAAAAAAAAAAAAAAAAAAAAAGTGAATATTGAATTAATAAATATAAGTGAATAAATAAATATAGTATATTCTAAACAATGTTGAATTAGATTAGGAATTTTGTAAACAGATTGTCTTCTTGATACACAGTGTTGGAATTAAATGCCTTTAACTCTTGTTCCAAAAGAGAGACACAGGTTGACAGAGAAACCAGAGTCTTACAGCGTATGCCTGTGTGTGTATCTGTCTTTAAAGAGGAAGGGGCCATGCAGACCCGTTCTGCATGTGTGTGTGTGTGTGTGTGTGTGTGTGTGTGTGTGTGTGTGTGTGTGCGCGTGTGTATCTGTCTTTAAAGAGGAAGGGGCCATGCAGACCCGTTCTGCATGTGTGTGTGTGTGCGTGTGTATCTGTCCTGAAGCATAAGAAACCCGCAGGATACGTCTGACAATCCTTCAGACAATAGCTTACGGTGCATTATTTGGTGTTGGACAATATAATAAATGCTGCATCAAACTCTTAACAGCGCGTGAGAGAAAACTTAGAGCAGGGCAGACAGGGTTGACCTCTGACTCCCCGCAGCCTATGATGTCTGTCCTCAAGCATGAGAAATCCTTAGAATACATCAAACATTGCTCCAAACAATACCTCAGGATGATGTCAAAAGCTTACGGTGCATTATTTGGTGTTGGACAATATAATAAATGCTGCATCAAACTCTTAACAGCGCGTGAGAGAAAACTTAGAGCAGGGCAGACAGGGTTGACCTCTGACTCCCCGCAGCCTATGATGTCTGTCCTCAAGCATGAGAAATCCTTAGAATACATCAAACATTCCTCCAAACAATACCTCAGGATGATGTCAAAAGCTAAACTATTAACAGCGCATGAGAGAAAACTTAGAGCATGGCAGACATGGCTGACCTCTGACCCACAGCCTACGATGTCCACCATAGAGGAATTTTGTAACTACCTCTGGTTTTAAACAGATTGTCTTCTTGATACAAAGTGCTGGAATTAAAGCCTTTAACTCTTGTTCCAAAACAGAGACACAGGCTGACAGAGAGGAAGGGGCCAGGGAGAAAGTCTTACTGCTGCGTGTGCCTGCGTGTGTATCTGTCCTAAAGGAGGAGGGGGGACCGAGGAGAGTCTTATTGCTGCGTGCGTGTGTATCTGTCCTGAAGCATAAGAAACCCGCAGGATACGTCTGACAATCCTTCAGACAATAGCTTACGGTGCATTATTTGGTGTTGGACAATATAATAAATGCTGCATCAAACTCTTAACAGCGCGTGAGAGAAAACTTAGAGCAGGGCAGACAGGGTTGACCTCTGACTCCCCGCAGCCTATGATGTCTGTCCTCAAGCATGAGAAATCCTTAGAATACATCAAACATTGCTCCAAACAATACCTCAGGATGATGTCAAAAGCTTACGGTGCATTATTTGGTGTTGGACAATATAATAAATGCTGCATCAAACTCTTAACAGCGCGTGAGAGAAAACTTAGAGCAGGGCAGACAGGGTTGACCTCTGACTCCCCGCAGCCTATGATGTCCGGCACAGAATACGTCACACGATCCTTCAGAAGGAGAAACAATAGATCCAGTGCTGCATGATCGTCTTTAAAAGGACAACTGCTTAAAAGGATGCATTCCCTCGGCAAAGTCACAACGGCACAGAACATCTCCCATCTCTGGTACGGCAGGAGTTGTAAACTTTCAATTTTGCTTCGTCTTTAAACCAACATTATTCTAAAATATGTCCGGTCTTCCAGGAAAACAGGTTAATTTTCTTGGGTCTACAACTTTCGGTTCTCAGGATCTGTTCTCGTTTTTTGACCGTAAGTAAAGAAAAATCTCTTTCTCAATTTATGTATATATATATATATATATATATATATATATATATATATATATATATATTTATAGATATGCATCATGTTTAATAACAATGTCTGTTTGTTTAGATGGATTCTCTGAGGATGCGGAATCAGAGAATATAAATGGTAAGTTCTTTTTTTTTATCATACTTTTTCTCTGTAACCTAATTCTAAAATAATTCAATCCTATAAAAATGAAAAACTTAAATATATGCCTGTTGTTCCTCCAGATCTTACTAAAAATCAGAAGACACACCAGCCCCAATCAGAACCAGAGTCCAAACATGGTAATTTTAGTACCTTTTTACACTTTCGTAACCAGAGTTCTAAAAGTGAAAAAAAAAAATATATATATATATATATTTACTATGTATCTATTTTCTTATAGATAACCAGGAAAACCACAGGAGGAATCGTTTGTCGCTGACTAAAAAAAGAAGACATGTCTCTGATCATAATGGATCATCAAGTAAAGGAGTACAGAGTAAGTTTTATAAAATAGTCTATTTGAACTGACCAGGAAAACTGGTTTTCTAACTACATATTTCTTTTATCATCCATAGCTTTAACTTCTAATGAAGATTCAGTAATTTACATCTCCTCTGACTCGGAAGACGGCTTTGTGCCACAAGAAGGATCCAACTTACATCCTAGGCCAAGAGTTGATACCAATGGCATCACGCCTCCTCCTTCACCAGGGCAAGAAGGTGCATTGACAGCGGATCCGGAACCAGAACCACAGCCAGAACCAGGACCAGAACCAAAAGCTGAACCAGGACCTGAACCAGAACCTGAACAAGAATCAGGGCCAGAAGCAGAGAGGCCTTCCGATTATCTTCACAGGGGTAAGTTTTATGTATTTGTTTTTAAACAATAACAGTAATTATTAGCATACATACTAAACTTTAACTGAATGAATGAAAGATATATATTTAAACAAAGTATTGTAATTAAATGAACTCCTTGAATGAAAACAAATAACTCCTTGTTCCAAAAGAGAGACACAGGCTGACCCTGCTGCGTGTGTATCTGTCTTTAAAGAGGAGGAGGGGGGCGAGGAGAGTCTTACTGCTGCGTGTGTGTGTGTGTGTGTGTGTGTGTGTGTGTGTGTGAAATCTCAGCAGACCATAGTATAAACTGTAATAAAAGCCTTCACTAAACTTTAAACTTTTACTTGAATGAATGAAAGATATATACTATATTTAAACAAAGAGACACACGGACTGACAGAGAAACCTGAGAGTAGGGTGGGGAGAGTCATGCTGCTGCGTGTGTGCTGGTTCTTGCTCCATGTGCGTGTGTGTGTGTGTGTGTGTGTGTGTGTGTATTGGTGAATGTGATTTTAGCAGGACATTTGGTCAGAATACAACACTAGAAGAACTTTTTTTTTTTTTAATTGTCTCTCTATTGCACCAAAAACCTGTAGGGCTGTGTGTATGAAATCTCAACACACATTCAATATATTTCACAGGTTCCAGGGCCCGAGCAATACTACGGAAGAGGAGAGCACACAATCTGCAAGCCAGAGCCGTCTTATTGGATGGACTGATTACAGGTATATTATTTGATTTTATCAACTAAAATCACATTTCACAGCTGCTAGAAATTTATTTATTTATTTATTTATTTATTTATTTATTTATTTATTTATTACAGAATCTCTGTGGTTTCTGGAGAAACGTGCGGGGTCCAGAAGACGCGCTTCAACATTCTACCGCTCTATGAGTGCGAAAGCTAAGTTACTTCTACAAGCAACCAAAATTCTGGTCGACAATGTTTACTCTGATGCAAAGTTGATTGAGAAATGATTCATGTTTGATCTGTCTCTTATAACTGTGTGAAATATGGATGATCGAGAAGGTAGAGTTGAATTCAATGAAGCTTCTCAAAATCCTGAATCTCAGTCAGATTATTCCCAGCAAATTGTTAATGCCATACAGATTCTGCAAACATTTGCTTCAACATTGAATACTGCTGAAAATAACGATGGCATTTTACAGAGACTTGCTTTTAGCCCTGCTTCTAGCCCTATTTTAAACCAATCTGAAGTCTCAGAATATTTCAGACAAATTAATGATGCACTTCACAGTTTAAATAGTTGTCTTTCTCCTCAAAACTCACCTCCCGCCTCACCCGCTGCCTCACCCACCGCTTCGTTTAGGTTGGACGAAGCTTTTCAAAATCCTGAATCTCAGTCAGATTATTCCCAACAAATTGTTAATGCCATACAGATTCTGCAAACATTTGCTTCAACATTGAATACTGCTGAAAATAACGATGGCATTTTACAGAGACTTGCTTTTAGCCCTGCTTCTAGCCCTGCAAGATCACCTATTTTAAACCAGTCTGAAGTCTCAGAATATTTCAGACAAATTAATGATGCACTTCACGGTTTAAATAGTTGTCTTTCTCCACAAAACTCACCTGCCACCTCACGTGCTGGGTCACCCACTGCCTCACCCACTACCTCACGTGCTGGTTCATTTAGGCTGGACGAAGCTTTTCAAAATCCTGAATCACACCCCGGGTTAGTATCTGCAGCAGTTGATCAAGCACAGCAGCAACAACAGCAGCAGCAGCAACAGCAGCAGCAGCAGCAGCAAGGAGCTGGTCTAAACCAAAGTCAGAGGGTTGAACGCCAACGATTCAATAACATTGAAATAAGGAGACCGTTATCAATCCCGCCTCCAACTCCTGCCATACCTGACATTGCTCAATTCTACACCGCAGTTATGAATATTTTAATCGATCTGGCTGACACTGCAGGATCATTGGCTGCACGTAATGATCTGGTACAGTTAGAGTTAGTGGGGGGTAATAGTTCTCATCACATAACTGTTTCTGTTACTGATGATGATGCAATCCTACCAGCATTTGAGGAATTTTTAAGTGAGCTGGTTCAATCTAATGCTGAGCTGCCTTCAGAAAATAACTTAGAGTTGGTTCTTCAGATAGTCAAGAATCCCACAGGAGGTACAAAACGCAAGGCTGAAAAAACATTGGAATGTGAATTGATTCATAAGAAAAGGCGCCATCTGTATATTGTACAAAATACCGGTAATCAGTTGTGTTTTGCAATATGTCTTGCACATCTCACTCATCCAGAATTTACAGATAATCAATCTCTTGTACAGGCTAGACAGTGGCAGCAACAGGCAGGTTTATCCGAACAGACACCAGTTACATTCAGTGACATTACCAAGTTTGAAAACATTGTACAAAGAAAAATTGTAGTGTTTCATCAAACCTCAAAGAATGGGGCTTTGTCTAAATTTGAGACAGATTTTCAAAATCGAACAGATCCCTGCTTTCTCCTACTCCATAATAAACATTACTATGGAATTAAGAATCTCACAGGTTTTACCGGCTCGAGGTATATTTGCAAGTTCTGTTTCAGCGGTTACAAAAATGCTAACACTCATCACTGTCAGGGTTACTGCGGTGTCTGCTGTAGCTACAGCTGTACACATTTGCAGTACAATCCAGTACCTTGTAAAGATTGTAATAGAATCTGTCGAAACTCAACATGTTATGATAGACACAAAGAACCTCGCAACAGACCTCGTGCTGAAATGCTAGTGAGTGAATGTGAGATGATCAAATTTTGTTCTACATGTAAGGTTTTCTCCTTGGTCATGGGGATGTGATATAACCTTTTACATGTAGAACAAAATTTGATCATCTCACATTCACTCACTAGCATTTCAGCACGAGGTCTGTTGCGAGGTTCTTTGTGTCTATCATAACATGTTGAGTTTCGACAGATTCTATTACAATCTTTACAAGGTACTGGATTGTACTGCAAATGTGTACAGCTGTAGCTACAGCAGACACCGCAGTAACCCTGACAGTGATGAGTGTTAGCATTTTTGTAACCGCTGAAACAGAACTTGCAAATATACCTCGAGCCGGTAAAACCTGTGAGATTCTTAATTCCATAGTAATGTTTATTATGGAGTAGGAGAAAGCAGGGATCTGTTCGATTTTGAAAATCTGTCTCAAATTTAGACAAAGCCCCATTCTTTGAGGTTTGATGAAACACTACAATTTTTCTTTGTACAATGTTTTCAAACTTGGTAATGTCACTGAATGTAACTGGTGTCTGTTCGGATAAACCTGCCTGTTGCTGCCACTGTCTAGCCTGTACAAGAGATTGATTATCTGTAAATTCTGGATGAGTGAGATGTGCAAGACATATTGCAAAACACAACTGATTACCGGTATTTTGTACAATATACAGATGGCGCCTTTTCTTATGAATCAATTCACATTCCAATGTTTTTTCAGCCTTGCGTTTTGTACCTCCTGTGGGATTCTTGACTATCTGAAGAACCAACTCTAAGTTATTTTCTGAAGGCAGCTCAGCATTAGATTGAACCAGCTCACTTAAAAATTCCTCAAATGCTGGTAGGATTGCATCATCATCAGTAACAGAAACAGTTATGTGATGAGAACTATTACCCCCCACTAACTCTAACTGTACCAGATCATTACGTGCAGCCAATGATCCTGCAGTGTCAGCCAGATCGATTAAAATATTCATAACTGCGGTGTAGAATTGAGCAATGTCAGGTATGGCAGGAGTTGGAGGCGGGATTGATAACGGTCTCCTTATTTCAATGTTATTGAATCGTTGGCGTTCAACCCTCTGACTTTGGTTTAGACCAGCTCCTTGCTGCTGCTGCTGCTGCTGTTGCTGCTGCTGCTGTTGTTGCTGCTGTGCTTGATCAACTGCTGCAGATACTAACCCGGGGTGTGATTCAGGATTTTGAAAAGCTTCGTCCAGCCTAAATGAACCAGCACGTGAGGTAGTGGGTGAGGCAGTGGGTGACCCAGCACGTGAGGTGGCAGGTGAGTTTTGTGGAGAAAGACAACTATTTAAACCGTGAAGTGCATCATTAATTTGTCTGAAATATTCTGAGACTTCAGACTGGTTTAAAATAGGTGATCTTGCAGGGCTAGAAGCAGGGCTAAAAGCAAGTCTCTGTAAAATGCCATCGTTATTTTCAGCAGTATTCAATGTTGAAGCAAATGTTTGCAGAATCTGTATGGCATTAACAATTTGTTGGGAATAATCTGACTGAGATTCAGGATTTTGAAAAGCTTCGTCCAACCTAAACGAAGCGGTGGGTGAGGCAGCGGGTGAGGCGGGAGGTGAGTTTTGAGGAGAAAGACAACTATTTAAACTGTGAAGTGCATCATTAATTTGTCTGAAATATTCTGAGACTTCAGATTGGTTTAAAATAGGGCTAGAAGCAGGGCTAAAAGCAAGTCTCTGTAAAATGCCATCGTTATTTTCAGCAGTATTCAATGTTGAAGCAAATGTTTGCAGAATCTGTATGGCATTAACAATTTGCTGGGAATAATCTGACTGAGATTCAGGATTTTGAGAAGCTTCATTGAATTCAACTCTACCTTCTCGATCATCCATATTTCACACAGTTATAAGAGACAGATCAAACATGAATCATTTCTCAATCAACTTTGCATCAGAGTAAACATTGTCGACCAGAATTTTGGTTGCTTGTAGAAGTAACTTAGCTTTCGCACTCATAGAGCGGTAGAATGTTGAAGCGCGTCTTCTGGACCCCGCACGTTTCTCCAGAAACCACAGAGATTCTGTAATAAATAAATAAATAAATAAATAAATAAATAAATAAATAAATAAATTTCTAGCAGCTGTGAAATGTGATTTTAGTTGATAAAATCAAATAATATACCTGTAATCAGTCCATCCAATAAGACGGCTCTGGCTTGCAGATTGTGTGCTCTCCTCTTCCGTAGTATTGCTCGGGCCCTGGAACCTGTGAAATATATTGAATGTGTGTTGAGATTTCATACACACAGCCCTACAGGTTTTTGGTGCAATAGAGAGACAATTAAAAAAAAAAAAAGTTCTTCTAGTGTTGTATTCTGACCAAATGTCCTGCTAAAATCACATTCACCAATACACACACACACACACACACACACACACACGCACATGGAGCAAGAACCAGCACACACGCAGCAGCATGACTCTCCCCACCCTACTCTCAGGTTTCTCTGTCAGTCCGTGTGTCTCTTTGTTTAAATATAGTATATATCTTTCATTCATTCAAGTAAAAGTTTAAAGTTTAGTGAAGGCTTTTATTACAGTTTATACTATGGTCTGCTGAGATTTCACACACACACACACACACACACACACACACACACACGCAGCAGTAAGACTCTCCTCGCCCCCCTCCTCCTCTTTAAAGACAGATACACACGCAGCAGGGTCAGCCTGTGTCTCTCTTTTGGAACAAGGAGTTATTTGTTTTCATTCAAGGAGTTCATTTAATTACAATACTTTGTTTAAATATATATCTTTCATTCATTCAGTTAAAGTTTAGTATGTATGCTAATAATTACTGTTATTGTTTAAAAACAAATACATAAAACTTACCCCTGTGAAGATAATCGGAAGGCCTCTCTGCTTCTGGCCCTGATTCTTGTTCAGGTTCTGGTTCAGGTCCTGGTTCAGCTTTTGGTTCTGGTCCTGGTTCTGGCTGTGGTTCTGGTTCCGGATCCGCTGTCAATGCACCTTCTTGCCCTGGTGAAGGAGGAGGCGTGATGCCATTGGTATCAACTCTTGGCCTAGGATGTAAGTTGGATCCTTCTTGTGGCACAAAGCCGTCTTCCGAGTCAGAGGAGATGTAAATTACTGAATCTTCATTAGAAGTTAAAGCTATGGATGATAAAAGAAATATGTAGTTAGAAAACCAGTTTTCCTGGTCAGTTCAAATAGACTATTTTATAAAACTTACTCTGTACTCCTTTACTTGATGATCCATTATGATCAGAGACATGTCTTCTTTTTTTAGTCAGCGACAAACGATTCCTCCTGTGGTTTTCCTGGTTATCTATAAGAAAATAGATACATAGTAAATATATATATATATATTTTTTTTTTTTCACTTTTAGAACTCTGGTTACGAAAGTGTAAAAAGGTACTAAAATTACCATGTTTGGACTCTGGTTCTGATTGGGGCTGGTGTGTCTTCTGATTTTTAGTAAGATCTGGAGGAACAACAGGCATATATTTAAGTTTTTCATTTTTATAGGATTGAATTATTTTAGAATTAGGTTACAGAGAAAAAGTATGATAAAAAAAAAAGAACTTACCATTTATATTCTCTGATTCCGCATCCTCAGAGAATCCATCTAAACAAACAGACATTGTTATTAAACATGATGCATATCTATAAATATATATATATATATATATATATATATATATATATATATATATATATATACATAAATTGAGAAAGAGATTTTTCTTTACTTACGGTCAAAAAACGAGAACAGATCCTGAGAACCGAAAGTTGTAGACCCAAGAAAATTAACCTGTTTTCCTGGAAGACCGGACATATTTTAGAATAATGTTGGTTTAAAGACGAAGCAAAATTGAAAGTTTACAACTCCTGCCGTACCAGAGATGGGAGATGTTCTGTGCCGTTGTGACTTTGCCGAGGGAATGCATCCTTTTAAGCAGTTGTCCTTTTAAAGACGATCATGCAGCACTGGATCTATTGTTTCTCCTTCTGAAGGATCGTGTGACGTATTCTGTGCCGGACATCATAGGCTGCGGGGAGTCAGAGGTCAACCCTGTCTGCCCTGCTCTAAGTTTTCTCTCACGCGCTGTTAAGAGTTTGATGCAGCATTTATTATATTGTCCAACACCAAATAATGCACCGTAAGCTTTTGACATCATCCTGAGGTATTGTTTGGAGCAATGTTTGATGTATTCTAAGGATTTCTCATGCTTGAGGACAGACATCATAGGCTGCGGGGAGTCAGAGGTCAACCCTGTCTGCCCTGCTCTAAGTTTTCTCTCACGCGCTGTTAAGAGTTTGATGCAGCATTTATTATATTGTCCAACACCAAATAATGCACCGTAAGCTATTGTCTGAAGGATTGTCAGACGTATCCTGCGGGTTTCTTATGCTTCAGGACAGATACACACGCACGCAGCAATAAGACTCTCCTCGGTCCCCCCTCCTCCTTTAGGACAGATACACACGCAGGCACACGCAGCAGTAAGACTTTCTCCCTGGCCCCTTCCTCTCTGTCAGCCTGTGTCTCTGTTTTGGAACAAGAGTTAAAGGCTTTAATTCCAGCACTTTGTATCAAGAAGACAATCTGTTTAAAACCAGAGGTAGTTACAAAATTCCTCTATGGTGGACATCGTAGGCTGTGGGTCAGAGGTCAGCCATGTCTGCCATGCTCTAAGTTTTCTCTCATGCGCTGTTAATAGTTTAGCTTTTGACATCATCCTGAGGTATTGTTTGGAGGAATGTTTGATGTATTCTAAGGATTTCTCATGCTTGAGGACAGACATCATAGGCTGCGGGGAGTCAGAGGTCAACCCTGTCTGCCCTGCTCTAAGTTTTCTCTCACGCGCTGTTAAGAGTTTGATGCAGCATTTATTATATTGTCCAACACCAAATAATGCACCGTAAGCTTTTGACATCATCCTGAGGTATTGTTTGGAGCAATGTTTGATGTATTCTAAGGATTTCTCATGCTTGAGGACAGACATCATAGGCTGCGGGGAGTCAGAGGTCAACCCTGTCTGCCCTGCTCTAAGTTTTCTCTCACGCGCTGTTAAGAGTTTGATGCAGCATTTATTATATTGTCCAACACCAAATAATGCACCGTAAGCTATTGTCTGAAGGATTGTCAGACGTATCCTGCGGGTTTCTTATGCTTCAGGACAGATACACACGCACACACACACACATGCAGAACGGGTCTGCATGGCCCCTTCCTCTTTAAAGACAGATACACACGTGCACACACACACACACACACACACACACACACACACACACACACACACATGCAGAACGGGTCTGCATGGCCCCTTCCTCTTTAAAGACAGATACACACACAGGCATACGCTGTAAGACTCTGGTTTCTCTGTCAACCTGTGTCTCTCTTTTGGAACAAGAGTTAAAGGCATTTAATTCCAACACTGTGTATCAAGAAGACAATCTGTTTACAAAATTCCTAATCTAATTCAACATTGTTTAGAATATACTATATTTATTTATTCACTTATATTTATTAATTCAATATTCACTTTTTTTTTTTTTTTTTTTTTTTTTGGGGGGGGGGGGGGCGTGTCACAAGGTCACATAGTTCCCATGGGGGGGGGGGGGGGGGTCAAGAGGTCACATAGTTCCCATGGGGGGAGGGGGGTTTGATATCAATTAATTAAGGCCATCAATCAATCATCCGATTAAAATTTGACAGAAGGGTGTCCATATATCTCTCTTGGGTCATTTCATCCCCTCCTTACTTTCCATGTTCTTTCTTGAAGCACTCAATGTGCAATAAAGCCTTGAATTTCTCCAAGGCATTGGTGGTGCAAAAGCAACATCTCTGGAAACGATTCTTGCTTTGACTGACCAGTAAGTGTCTTGGTCACATCTTGTCATAACTTGAAGAGAAGTGTCCATTTGAGATCTGTTTCCATGACCTACTGACCTTATGCCAAACCTTTGCTTAAGATAACATGATGAACAACCCATGATGAGCAAATCGCTCACCCACCAGTTACAAGATAAACACTAACTCCCGAAAATACCATCACCATATTTACACGTGTGCTTTTGGGATGGGCCACCAGCACTTCTTGGACCTCATCATGACTCTGTACCTTGAGGGGTTTTGGTCATGAAGGTCTACACCTCTCATGTGCTCATTGATCTATTTGACATCGGTCTCTGTATAGTTCTTTCTCATCTTGTGTCAGCACCTCATTATGGATCCTCTTTATTTTTAAAGGGTACATCAGAGAGACAGTTGTCCCTTCATCATAAACTGTTGCAGGTGGTAAAAGAATGCCACATGACTGTTGAAGGAGGAGATCATCCTCTTTTCCCATCAGATGATCATATGCATTCAAAATCAGCCATGGAAAATGGCCTATTTTCCTCCTATAGTCCATGTTTAAGCCTCCACTACCAAAATCAGTAAGGATTCCATTTTTCTCATAACTACATTGTTGTATGCTTTATCTGGCCATCACTAAGTCTAACAGATGAAGAACCACACTCAAAATTAATCTTACAAAGGAAGAAGTTAGGAATTGGAAGAATATGGTATGTATTTAAATAAGCGCACCTAGGTCTAATGTATTATCCCACTGGTCACTATTGTGACCGTCGACATGTTTACACACCCTGCTCACACACCAAACCAATTTTTGTAAATGCAAAGGTGTATATCATAACTAGACACTTTAAAGATGATGTGCACCTAACATCTTTCTTGTATGTTTAAATAAACATACATTGCTAGTCTCTTCTTTGGGAGGTTAGTGGCAGTCTTCTTCTCTCCAAGGTCCAACCAAGATATAATCAGCTCTGGTCATGTGATAATTTACTGAAAGAAAATACTGAAAGAAAATACTGAAGAATTTACTGAAAGAAAAATCTTGGTCACTCTTGTGACTGGTGGGGTTAAATGGGTTAAAACCAGTTAGACCAGCAGCCAGTAATGGTTCATGTTGCTGAGGACTGAAAACATGAGGCACGAGTTACACAGGATGGACTGGAGGAAAACATTTACAGTGTTTAACTTTTCCAATGGATGGACATAAAACATGTTAAATTCTATGTCAATAAAAAATTCAGACAACCAAATAAAAATATCTCTATCATGAAGGTAATACTACAATATTTATTACATATTTAATGGACCTCATGATAAATCGCTTTGTTTTGCTGAATCAGTTTCTGGATAGACTTAACAGATTATTACCTAATCTAATATACAAACACATTCAGTTTTTTTCTTGGACTGAATCTATCAAACTCATGTTTTTAATTGTTTTTCAATTATTGTTGAATGTTACTACAATTATTATTGGTACTATTATTTCATGTACTTTTATTATTATTATTATTATTATTATTATTATTATTATTATTATTATTATTTATCATCATCACTGATAATAGCTTAAGTATTTCATCCTTTGGGGGCTGAGTAGGTACCTCTGAAGC
The DNA here is from genome assembly GCF_051168715.1 of Poecilia mexicana. NCBI lineage: Eukaryota > Metazoa > Chordata > Actinopteri > Cyprinodontiformes > Poeciliidae > Poecilia > Poecilia mexicana. The sequence goes on along the minus strand of NW_028263380.1, from coordinate 19,042,229 downwards.
TTCAATTTATTATTGTTTATATTGTTATTACTTCACAATTAGTTGATTTCGTAGTATTATGTCATTATGATATGTAATTTTTCACATTATTATTACTATTTTTTTATTTATTATTTTTTGTTCTCTTTTTTCCTCTGTAATATTAACAAACACTACAAGTACCCAAAGGACTACATTGGACTCTCTTCCTATTTTGCCCATATTTTTCTGGTCTCTGTTCCTGACACAGTATTTGATTTATTTATATCACAACATAAAAGGAACAATTGACATAATGTAGATCAATTATCTATGTCACTTAATCTTTGTGGAATAAAATTTTGGGTTCATTTTATCAAAAATATATAGTTAGTATAAACATTGCTAGTAGGTAAATTACTGCATGACTGTACCTGAGCTGTGAGATATAAGGCAGACACTGTAGGAAACTCTTCACTTCACTCTCTCCATGTGAGCAGTCTGTCAGCTTCACTGGTTTCTTCTCTGATTGGAGCTTCATCACCTCCAGGAGGATGGAGGGTTTGATCTCTGAGAGGTTTATGATCCAGACTGGAGGAGCTGATTGGAAAACTGACTGTAATGATGGAAAGAGACTCAGACATGTTTTGGTCTCACAGTCCTTCACCTGGGAGCTCAGATCCAATAGGAAGTTACAACAATCTTTGATGAATTCATCATCATCATCATCATCATCCAAATCGTCATAATTATAAATGAATGTCTCATTTGCACAGAATGATGCCAGATGCTCCAGTATCTTCTCTCCTGTCTCATGTTCTCTCTCTGCTGCTGCACAGAACAGATTCACTAAGAACCTGGTTTCCTCAATAGGATCATAACTCTCATCATCCTGATCCCAAGAAGATCTGCAAAAAGAAAACATTTAGAGATGATTTGATCTGAACTGAACAAATACAACTACACTATGATGTCCATCTTTGACTTATCTGTCCTGTATATGATGAAATTACATGTTAAACACATTTGATTAGAGCAGTTGATCAAATATGTGTTTGATCACATACTGTTTGTAATAACAACACAAACACTGATCCTGTGGCTCAGGTCTCAGAGTTATTATCTTTCAGGTTTTCCTAATTCTACCTTCAGTTGTTTTAACTGCAGTTTTTCTCTGGGTGGATAAGGAGCTGGTAACATGGCTGTGTTATTGTCACTTAGTGTTTAAATTATTTACATCATTTCATTATTCTCTCACATGATCCAAACAGCTTCAGCTCAATATATTTCATTCAAAATATTGATATTCTCCCACATTGTTGTCTGGGAATCATTTGTTCACACAGAGACATTGAACATTGTTTCTTTATTGGAATATATCTTGCCACAGCATTACTTTAGTGCAACATTTGGTCTGTAAAGTACAAATTTGACTATCTGTATAGTTTAACCAAGGTAAATTTGAGTGCTTGAGTGTTTATGCATAATTATACTGAACTTCAGTCAGTTGTAGTGTCATCACAGCAACATAGATCATAAAGATAACCTCTACAGTAGAGGCTTTTATTTATATTTCTGAAAATTATGAACATTTGTCACCCTGTCATACAGTAAGACTCAACAGACTTAGTCCAGGGGTCTCCAACTACAGAGATTGAGGGTCATGCATCTTTTCTATCCATCTCTGCTTCAACACACCTGAATCAGGTGATTAGCAGGACTCTGGAGAAGTGGACTGCATACTGAGGAGTTGATCCATTTAATTCAGGTGTGTTGGACCAGGGACACACCTGAAAGTTACAGGATACCAGACCCCAAGGCCTGGAATCAAAGGCCAGAGGTTTGGCTCCTTCTCACCATTTGGTGACTTTGGTATTCTTCAGTTTTGGGTCATCTCATCCCCTCCTTACTTTCCATGTTCTTTCTTGAAGCACTCAATGTGCAATAAAGCCTTGAATTTCTCCAAGGCATTGGTGGTGCAAAAGCAACATCTCTGGAAACGATTCTTGCTTTGACTGACCAGTAAGTGTCTTGGTCACATCTTGTCATAACTTGAAGAGAAGTGTCCATTTGAGATCTATTTCCATGACCTACTGACCTTATGCCAAACCTTTGCTTAAGATAACATGCAACAACCCATGATGAGCAAATCGCTCACCCACCAGTTACAAGATAAACTCCAACCTCCTAAACTACCATCACCCTATTTACACGTGTGCTTTTGGGATGGGCCACCAGCACTTCTTGGACCTGATCATGACTCTGTACCTTGAGGGGTTTTGGTCATGAAGGTCTACACCTGTCAGGTTCTGGGCTTTTCTTTAAGAAAGGTCTCTCCCCTTCGGCTTCCCGTTGGGTAGTGGCCTGGAGTGGAGCTGCACGCCTGAAGCTAGTTGGATCATCAGTCGAGAGGATTTAAGGAGCCATCGGACCTCTCCTCTCCGCCGGATGATTATCCCTCCACGGTAGTCTCTATCTCGTTAAAGCCTTCTTCTGAAACGCTAGTTTTTTGTGATTCTCTCGAAAGGATTTCTGCCTGTAGTCAACCCCCCTCACTAGCCCTCTGTTCATTCACTTTCAGGATCTGGCCAACTTCCACCGGTGAATCTGCCTGCAGCTTTCAGAGCCTCACCTGCCTGCCCGCTCCAGTCCACTGCTCGATCGCATCCTCCCCCGTTGGAAGCCTTCCAAGAAGACGTAAGCTGAAACTCGGTTCCCCATCGCACTTTGCCCTCCTCTGGCCAGACCATTAACCTGTTCTCTCCGCTTCCAGGCGTGACTCGGACCTATATCCTCGGATCTCCTGCAGAACCTTTAGATTGTTTTTTTAAAAAATAAAAACAGTAACTCACCAGTTGTTTCCGGGTCTGATTCTGCATGTGGGTCAGAAGTCTACCCTCAATTATGACAGAATCATCCGGCCAACAGTCTGACCCAGCAGGATCTCGCCCAGACACATTAGCAGTCTTGGCTAGACATGACGACCTCCTAAACTCTCTCTCTAACCAGCAGAATCAGTCTAACCAGCGGCTGGATCACCTGGCACAGCTCTTCCAGGATATTGATCGAAAACTTTCTGCCCTAGGACCACCTACTCACCCAGCCGGCGCAGCGGTGGGCGCAGCAGGCGGAGCAACAACCGGCGCGGCAGCCGTGCGGCGGCCGGCGCAGCGGCAGTCCCGGCACTAGATCCATCTCCATCCCGTTTTAGAGATGCTGTCTCTCCCACGCCAGAACCTTTTTCGGGTGAGATCAGCAGATGTGGGGGTTTCCTCCTCCAATGTTCACTAGTCTTTTCTCGCTCGCCCCAGTCGTTTCCAGATGACCCCTCCCGCATTTCCTACATTGTTGGATTACTTCAAGGAAGAGCATTAAAGTGTGCTGAGGCCAAATACTCACAACAGACACTGTTACAGAGTTCATTCACCAACTTTATTTCCGAATTTAAACAGACTTTTGGTTATGCTGAGTCAGGGTCTGAAATCACCAAGAAGTTATGGAGTCTCAAACAAGGAAGCCAATCTGTAGCTGATTTTGCGATTGATTTTCACACATTGGCGGCCTCTTCTGGCTGGAATGATGAGGCCCTTAAGGGTGCGTTCCTCCAGGCCTTAAATGAACCACTAAAGGATGAGTTGGCCTACCGTGACGAGCCTGAGACATTGGAGATTCTGATCTCCCAGGCGATTAAAATTGACAACAGGGTGCGAGAACGATCTCGGGCTAAGAGGCGGCCCCTCCCTGTTACTGCACCAATTTTTCCTCCCATTCCCTCCTTTGCCGACAGTGGCTCAGAACCTGCCACAGAGGAGCCCATGCAAATTGGCCGAGCAAGGTTGTCACCCGAGGAACGGCAGCGCCGTATGAAGACAGGAGCTTGCCTTTATTGTGGTCAGTTGGGGCATTTTGTGGCTGCTTGCCCTCTGCAGTCAAAAGGCAGAGCCCGCCGGTAGTCTCGGGAGTACTGGTGGGTGGAATTAAGAAATTTGATTCCCGGGCAACACTCTCTTGTGCTCTAATGAATGACAAGACCCATTTCCAGACCTTCGCCCTGGTTGATTCAGGGTGTGAACAAAACCTCCTTGATGAGAACCTAGTAAAACAACTTCAAATACCAGTTATTCCTCTTCCTGCTCCCATCCAGGTGTCTGCTCTTGATGGAAACCCATTGCCCAGGATCACGCACAAGACCAAACCCATTAACCTTCTGGTTTCAGGTAACCATTGGGAGTCTCTAACCTTTTTTGTGTTTCCGTCCCCCCAGGCACCAGTTGTCCTTGGTTTTCCATGGCTGTCCTCTCATAACCCTCATATCAATTGGCGAGATAATAGGGTGGAGTCATGGAGCGCCAATTGTCTGGCCTCCTGTCTCCAATCAGCTTGGGGCGCTTCCCGGGCCCCATACTCTGAGGAGCAGGTTAGCCCTTCAGCGCTCTCAAACGTCCCTCCTGAATATCATGATCTGCACAGAGTCTTCAGTAAGTCTCAAGCTTTATCCTTACCACCACACAGGCCCTACGACTGCGCTATTGACCTCTTACCTGGCGCTCCACTCCCCTCCAGTCGCCTCTACAACCTATCTGGACCTGAAAGAGAGAGCATGGAGAAATATGTTAATGAATCTCTTGCTGCAGGTCTTATTCACAAGTCATCTTCACCTGTAGGTGCAGGGTTCTTTTTTGTGGGGAAGAAGGATGGAAGTCTCCGCCCGTGCATTGACTATCGGGGACTCAATCAGATTACAGTCAAGAACAAGTATCCATTGCCACTCCTTTCTGCAGCTTTTGAACCCATCCAGGGGGCCACCATTTTCACTAAGCTGGATTTGAGGAATGCTTACCACCTCATCAGGATAAGAGAAGGTGATGAGTGGAAAACAGCATTCAAGACCCCCCTAGGGCACTTTGAATATTTGGTAATGCCTTTTGGTCTCATGAATGCACCAGCAGTTTTCCAGGCACTCGTAAATGATGTCCTTAGAGACCATCTGAACCATTTTGTATTTGTGTACCTTGATGATATACTCATATTTTCCAGATCTCTTGAGGAACACAGAAGACATGTTCGACTGGTCCTTCAGCGCCTGATGGAGAATCAGCTGTATGTCAAAGCAGAAAAGTGCAAGTTTCACACCTCTTCCCTCACCTTTCTTGGGTTCGTCCTCGAGAGCGGGCAGGTGAAGTCAGATCCAGTTAAGATCCAAGCCGTCCTAGACTGGCCCACCCCATCAACCCGTAAACAGTTGCAACGGTTTTTGGGTTTTGCCAATTTTTACCGCCGTTTCATAAGAAATTACAGCCAGACTGCTCTCCCACTTACCAGTCTAACTTCCATTAAGAAGCCTTTTGTCTGGTCCTCTGAGGCTGACGAGGCCTTTAAGGAACTCAAGAGGAAGTTTTCCACTGCCCCCATTCTCATTCAGCCTGATCCATCCAGACAATTCATTCTGGAGGTCGACGCCTCAGATACTGGCGTGGGGGCTGTCCTCTCTCAAGTGTCTCCCTCAGACAATAAGCTCCATCCGTGTGCCTTTTTTTCCCGTCGGTTATCTCAAGCTGAGAGAAATTATGACGTGGGGAATAAGGAACTCTTGGCTATCAAATTAGCCTTGGAGGAGTGGAGACATTGGTTGGAAGGGGCCAAACATCCCTTTATTGTCTGGACTGACCACAAGAACCTGGCCTACCTGCGTGAGGCCAAACGCCTCAACCCAAGACAGTCACGGTGGTCGCTTTTTTTCTCTCACTTCGACTTTGTTATTTCGTATAGACCTGGTTCTAAGAATGCTAAGCCTGATGCCTTGTCGAGACAGTTCTCCGCTGACCATGAAGAAACTATTGCCAACATTATTCCCAAGTCTTGTGTTATTGGGGCTCTCACATGGGACATTCAGAGGGAGATTCTAGAAGCCCAAAGACTAGAGCCGGACCCAGGGTCAGGGCCTCCTAACAGAATCTATGTTCCCTCCGCAGTCAGATCTAGACTCCTCCATTGGGCTCACACTGCCAAATTCTCATGCCATCCGGGAGTCAACCGCATGCTCGCATTAATCCGTCGTTCATTTTGGTGGCCAAACCTTTATGCTAACGTTAAGAGTTATGTACTCGCTTGTCCAATTTGTGCCAGAAGCAAGGCCCGCAATCAGCCCCCCAGTGGGTTGCTCCAACCTCTCACCATCCCAGGTCGCCCCTGGTCTCATATTGCTTTCGACTTTGTCACTGGTCTGCCATGGTCTAAGGGTTTCACTACCATCCTCACCATAGTTGACCGTTTTTCTAAGGCTTGTCACCTTGTCCCATTACGAAGACTCCCCTCCTCACAGGAGACGGCCCAGCTCCTTATTAAACATGTTTTTCGTCTTCATGGAACCCCCTTGAAATCCTGTCTGATCAAGGTCCCCAGTTTGTTTCTAAAGTTTGGAAGGAGTTTGGGAGGGCGTTAGGGGCCAAGGTGGCGCTCAGCTCCGGTTTTCACCCACAAACTAATGGCCAGACTGAGCGTTTGAATCAGGAACTTGAGGCCTCTCTCCGTTGTGTCTGCGCCTCTGACCCCACCTCTTGGAGTTCACAGCTTCACTGGGTTGAATATGCCCATAACTGTCATGTTTCATCAGCTACTGGATTGTCACCATTTGAATCTTCCCTTGGCTACCAGCCACCTTTATTTCCTTCTCAGGAACAAGAACTCGCTGTTACTTCTGTTCAGCACCATCTCCGTCGATGCAGGCGTACCTGGAATCAAAAAATCGCTGCCCTGAACTGCTCCGCATCTCTGAATCAACGCCTAGCTGACAGAAAGAGGACTCCTGCACCCTCGTACCAACCTGGTCAAAAGGTATGGCTCTCCACCAGGGACATAACACTGAAATCGTTTAATAAGAAGCTTTCTCCCAGGTTCATTGGACCTTACGAGATTTCCTCGATTCTCAGTCCCACCTCAGTTCGTCTCAAGCTACCTGGCTGTTTACGAATCCATCCAGTTTTCTGTTTCTTTGATTAAGCCCGTTGTCTCAAGTCCCTTCTTCTGAAACGCTAGTTTTTTGTGATTCTCTCGAAAGGATTTCTGCCTGTAGTCAACCCCCCTCACTAGCCCTCTGTTCATTCACTTTCAGGATCTGGCCAACTTCCACCGGTGAATCTGCCTGCAGCTTTCAGAGCCTCACCTACCTGCCTGCCCGCTCCAGTCCACTGCTCGATCGCATCCTCCCCCGTCGGAAGCCTTCCAAGAAGACGTAAGCTGAAACTAGGTTCCCCAACGCACTTTGCCCTCCTCTGGCCAGACCATTAACCTGTTCTCTCCGCTTCCAGGCGTGACTCGGACCTATATCCTTGGATCTCCTGCAGAACCTTTAGATTGTTTTTTTTTTTTAATAAAAACAGTAACTCACCAGTTGTTTCCGGGTCTGATTCTGCATGTGGGTCAGAAGTCTACCCTCAATTATGACAACACCTCTCATGTGCTCATTGATCTATTTCTACTTTTTTCATGTATTATTATTATTATCATCATCATCACTGATAATAGCTTAAGTATTTCATCCTTTGGGGGCTGAGTGGGTACCTCTGAAGCTTCAATTTATTATTGTTAATATTGTTATTACTTCACGATTAGTTGATTTATTAGTATTATTTCATTATGATCTGTAATTTTTCACATTATTACTAATCTTTTCTTTATTTATTATGGTAACACTTTATTTGACGGGTATTGAATAAGACCGTCACACCCACATAAACATGACATAACACCTGTCATGAACATCAATAAGTCTTCATGAATATTTATGACTGTTGTCATAATGCGTCGTTCGGTAAATTATGACACTTTTAATACAAAGTTGACATTAGTCAAAATGTCTTTATTATGACAACTTGACATTAATCTAGACAAAATGTCTTCGTTATGACAACTTGTCATTAAGCTCGCCAAAAATGTATTCGTTATGACAACTTGTCATTAAGCTCGCCAAAAATGTCTTCGCTATGACAACTTGTCATTAACCTCACAAAAATGTCTTCATTATGACAACTTGTCATTAACCAAGAAATCATGATCTAACATAATTTTGTCATAATAGTAGGCATAATGATTTAATTATGACACTAGCAAAAGCTTTAACAAAACAATGATTAATATTTCCACTCCCTGGAATAAAGCAAAACAAGAAGGAGAACCAGTAAAGATTTCAATAAGCTTTATTACACTGTCAAATGATTTAATAACAGACTCATTAACAATTTCTCTCATCTCAAGTAAAGTGGAATAAATAGCGACAGTTATGACAAAGTCATTAAGTGTCATTACAGTGTCATTAATATTAACTTTACCCCCAAGTAAAGTGGAACAAATAGCGACAGTTATGACAAAGTCATTAAGTGTCATTACAGTGTCATTAATATTAACTTTACCCCCAAGTAAAGTGGAACAAATAGCGACAGTTATGACAAAGTCATTAAGTGTCATTACAGTGTCATTAATATTAACTTTACCCCCAAGTAAAGTGACATAAGTAACAACAGTTATGACAAAGTCATTAAGTGTCATTAATATTAACTTTTACCCCAAGTAAAGTGACATAAGTAACAACAGTTATGACAAAGTCATTAAGTGTCATTACAGTGTCATTAATATTAAATGTTCCTGCAAGTGAAACAAGTAACAATTATGACAATCATTAAGTGTCATTAATATTAACTTTTACCTCAAGTAAATGGAAACTAGTAGCAACAATTATAAAGCTGTAATTTAGTATTACAGTGTCAAATGTTATGCTAACACAGTCATTGATATTAAGTCTTAACTCAAATGAAGTGAAACATACTGGACTACTTATAACTACCATCATAACTGTAGAACAAACCCTTTGTACATTGGAATAAAACAAAAGATAACTTGTTCTAAGATAACAGAAGGTTTAACGTCTGGTCAGTATATTGTTACTCTGAAATACTGATTGAAAAACTAAAACAGAATTACTTATTCTTTATCTTAAGAAAATAGGTTCTTTCAACAGTAACATTTTTTGCCTCAGCCATCTCCTTCGTTATATCCTTCCTGTAATGCTCTGAAAACAGGAGATCTTCTTCTTGTCTTCATTTCCTGGAAGCAGCTCTTTGAAGGTGTCAGAAATGCTCAGAAATTACAGCTGTTCTTGCAATAGTTAATCATGGCGAAAGCCTTTTCATGAATTCAAACTTGGTGAATCTCTTCAGTGATGACTCAATTCATTGTGGTCACTTAAAAAAAGAACAAAAACAAAAAACAATGTCATCATATTCCAGCATTTATTTAAATACCATTCCAAAAATGTCCCTTGCTGCACATTGTCAGAATGGTAGACTGGCAGACAAATGCCTAGTTAACATGACTGGTTGTTATAAAGTGCAATACAATTATTTCTTAATACAAGTGGAATAATAACTGGAGCTGAACAAAATTATTCTGATCAAATATTTGTCTGGCAGAAGTTCAGACAGACTGCCACTGTTATTTAGAAAGCATCATTTAATGCATATAGTTTTAGGCAAATGACTGTATCTTTTTACTTAATGAGCATTCTAAATGATTTCTAACCAGATACTCTAACTTAGGGTTGTTTGCAAGAAGCTTATAGATAAATAAATAAATAGATTTAATACCAGTTTTTAGTTGTCTAAAACATAACTTATTAACTCAGCTGGTGAATGTTGATTCCTGCTCCCCATTCCCCACTGGCTGTCCCACCCCACTTCACATAGTGAAAATATTAACACAAAAACAACTTACCTAATTTTCTTGGGGAATATTTCATCTGCTTCTTTCTCTTTGGTCAAATAGGAACTTCTTTCTCTGGTGGCTGGTCCTTATTATCATCCTCCACACTCGTAGCATGTCTTCATTAGCCAACTTTGTCCCCCCACCATGTGTCCTTAGGCTAATATGGGTCTTCATGTGGCTAAAGTTGCCAAAGCAAAGAACACAAACTCTGTGTCACATCAGCCAAGTTGCTAAATAATGCACATAAAGGATAACTTTGACTAATATATTAGCTTTTGATTTGCTAGATTAAAATTGGAGGGAAAAACAATTTGCCTGTCTTTAAAATATGTTTAATATTAAGGGCTAACGTTACGGTAATGGAGTTTAATAACTTTAGCTGACATTAACTAAGGTAGGATTGGCTTGAATTGCTCATAGCTAACATTAAAGAGAAATAGATGTTATTTTCTAAAAAAATAAAAAAAAAAAAAAAAAAAAAAGTAAAGTTAATAAGACACATACCTCATATGTATTAGGTATCAAACTTCAGCTTCTTTTTAAACAGGATGTCTGGCCGTTATAAGTTGTGTTAGGTTTGCCCCACAATATGGAAGATTTCTTCTTCACCAACAAACTGCACGCCTGTTCTTGGACTGCTGCCTCTCACTGGTGGACATGGTGTATTGCACTACTTAATTGTGTTTAGAAAAGGGGTCCAACCAACCCCACACATGTAAAACTTTATCATTTGCCACAGTTCTCTACGTTTGCCTCAGTCCTCGCACGCACAAGGGTTAAACAGCCTTAAATAATGTTTCAAATGCTATGTTCGTAAGTGATTTGTAGACATCTTGCTGTAAAACTTTAGGATCAATTCAATCAAGAAAATTATCATGGCAGAGCTATATAATATTACTACATAAAGCTAATTTTTAAAGTAATACTTTTATTTAAAAAAATTATGTCAGATCATGATTTCTTGGTTGTCACAACGAAGACATTTTTGGCGAAGTTAATGACAAGTTGTCATAACGAAGACATTTTTGGTGAAGTTAATGGTAAGTGGTCATAACGAAGACATTTTTGGCGAGGTTAATGACAAGTTGTCATAATGAAGACATTGTGAATAATGTCAACTTTGTATTAAAAGTGTCATAATTTACCGAACGACGCTTTATGACAACAGTCATAAATAGTCATGAAGACTTATTGATGTTCATGACAGGTGTTATGTCATGTTTATGTGGGTGTCATGACGGTCTTATTCAATACCCGTCAAATAAAGTGTTACCTTTATTATTTTTTGTTCTCTTTTTTCCTCTGTAATATTATCAAACACTACAAGTACCCAAAGGACTACATTGGACTCTCGTCCTATTTTGCCCATATTTTTCTGGTCTCTGTTCCTGACACAGTATTTGATTTATTTATATCACAACATAAAATGAAAAATTGACATAATGAAGATCAATTATCTATGTCACTTAATCTTTGTCGAATAAAATTTAGGGTTCATTTAATCAAAAATATATAGTTAGAATAAACATTGCAATTAGGTAAATTACTGCATGACTGTACCTGAGCTGTGAGATATAAGGCCGACACTGTAGGAAACTCTTCACTTCACTCTCTCCATGTGAGCAGTCTGTCAGCTTCACTGGTTTCTTCTCTGATTGGAGCTTCATCACTTCCAGGAGGATGGAGGGTTTTCTCTCTGAGAGGTTTATGATCCAGACTGGAGGAGCTGATTGGAAAACTGACTGTAATGATGGAAAGAGACTCAGACCTGTTTTGGTCTCACAGTCCTTCACCTGGGAGCTCAGATCCAACAGGAAGTCACAATGATCTTTGATGAATTCATCATCCTCATTGAAATCTCCATAATTAGAAATGAATGTCTCATTTGCACAGATTGATGCCAGATGCTCCAGTATCTTCTCTCCTGTCTCATGTTCTCTCTCTGCTGCTGCACAGAACAGATTCACTAAGAACCTGGTTTCCTCAAAAGGATCATAACTCTCATCATCCTGATCCCAAGAAGATCTGCAAAAAGAAAACATTTAGAGATGATTTTATCTGAACTGAACAAATACAACTACACTATGATGTCCATCTTTGACTTATCTGTCCTGTATATGATGAAATTACATGTTAAACACATTTGCCGAGCGCAAATCGTGACACCGCACCTACTACTGGCATTTCCGGTGGCAGGTGTGACACCTGCCACAAGTGCCACTACTTTCGGGACTAGCTGCCAGAGTTGCCACTGCGTTCGGCTGACTTCGGCTGACCTCGGCACCTCGTACTGGCACTTCCGCTGACACCTGCCACAAGTGCCACTGCTTTCGGGACTAGCTGCCAGAGTTGCCACTGTGTTCGGCTGACTTCGGCACCTCGTACTGGCACTTCCGCTGACACCTGCCTCAAGTGCCACTGCTTTCGGGACTAGCTGCCAGTGCTGCCACTGCGTTCGGCTGACTTCGGCTGACCTCGGCACCTCGTACTGGCACTTCCTCTGACACCTGCCATTAGTGCCACTGTTTTCGGGTCTAGCTGTCAGTGTTGCCACTGACTTAGGCAAATGGACTACATATCCCATGATGCTTTATTACTAGTAGAAGAAGAACTTAAAGACAGACGAAGAAGACAGAATTTAATAAGAGTTTTTTTTCGCAGAAATACTTATGTTAGCTGAATTCCTACACGTTTTGTATATCATGTATGATTCGTTCATCCTATTTATTCACTAAAGTTCATCTGAATAATCCAGCCGACTCCTTTCGTCTTTGTATTAATCAAATACACAGCAGGTATAAGGGATGCCATTGGTTTCGGCACCTTTGTAACAGCTGAGTCTGGCTTCCACTAGAGCTGCCGTTAGGTGTCCAGGATGTTTCAGAGCTGTCACAACTGGTGCCGATGTTTTGGGGGATGGCAATGACAGTTTTTTGAAAACGTGTTACTTATAATGCGTATTTATAAAAAAAATTAAATGGTAATTGGTTATTTATCCATTTAACACTTTGAATATTTTTGACTGAGTTTAATTCAAGCAAGATGGCCAATTGAATATACTATAAAGTGTCACTATTACAGTGGAACCTGTCACTATGTTCAAGGACACATCTGGTTAATCACACATCACTGATAGTTAATAGGACTTTTTACTTAATCAAAATGACATTCAACCCTTGCCCATGTTTATATTGCAGAACAGTGGCTGACATAGTGCAACAGGAAGCCAAATGTTGCAACTGGATAATAGTAATAATAATCAGACTCTGTATAATGTATATTGTAGAAATTAATAAAGTTTGGAAAATAAATTTAAGCTTAATGATCATAATTTCTCATGGAGGAATGATAAGTTATTTTATCCTGATGTAGTAAATTCACACGTTGACTAAACATGAATTTTACAGTAGACTTCAAATTGCTGTTTAAAGTATTTACATACAATGGCTAATAAATATTGACAAATCAATTACTATGCATATACTTTGTGACATAAACTTGAAAAAATGTTGAAACATATCTGCCAAATAACATATGTAAGCAGCACAATTTTCTTTGAAAAAAGCATTTTCATCTTAAGTATAACCCAAAGTAATTTTTATTTCCAAAAATATGTAACAATCTTGTTCTTAATGCTGCTTAGGATTCACACATTGTCAAATTTTTTGAGGTGTAAATACTTTGTGTTTTGACTTATCAATATTCAATATTGGTGTAAAAAAATTTGAAGGTGGTTTAACTTGAAAGTGAAAGTCCTCCTGCTGCCTTGAAAATGCTGTTGAAATGCATTTTGTAGCTCAGATTTTAGTCATTTTCTCATCTTTGAATAAGAAAACTTTGAAGACAATGAACAGAACCAGAAACAAACACAGAGAAGCAACCTTCATTTATGCCACACAAATCTGTAATAAACTTGACAAATAATGAAAAATAGTGGGGATTAAATTTAATAAATAAAAACAAGTAATAACTATTTAAAAATGGTTAACAGGCATTTTTGGAAAATTATGATAACATATTTCTTTTTTAAAAAATTGCATTATCTTAACAAAAAACAATGAAAGTTATAGTGGCTGCCTGGTCTATTAGATAATAGACCAGGCAGCCACTATAACTTATGACATCCTGTGCACCGTCATGGAACCATGCTGAACATAATGTCACTCTGGAATTGTCAATATCTCATGTTGCCACTGTCACAAATATTAACTAATAAGTCAATATTAGTGAACTTACCCGGTTTAATAATCAATAGCATTATATTAAGGTCATTGTATGAAAATAATTATAATCCGGAATTGACAGGAGCTTGTCAGCACTGACATACCATGGTGACCGAGTGTCAGTTGTAGTGGTAGGTACCTAGTGGTAGCTATTATCAGCTGTTGCAGAAGAGGTCCCATCTGACAGTGCAGGAGTTGTCTTTCTCTGTTTAAGTCTGAACACCGGCTGTATATTTCAATATGTATGAGAATTATGTTGTAATTAAGATATATTTTATTTCTATTTGTTTGAACTAAAGTTATTCATATGCTACATTCTGTCTGAAACAGATAGAGAATGAGGTTAGCAGCCTGTGGCACCCATGGCCACCTTACTTGTGCAACCTTACCCAGTGGTAAGGTGGAACAAGTGGCACCTTACCCAGAAGCCCGTGGCACAAGTGACAGCTTATGGCAACTGTCAACATGTTTTCACTGAGGCTGTTTATTGGAAACTGAAATTTGAGACTGTATAAAAAATAGACCAGGGCATATTTGCTTTTTTAAGGGAACAGAATACTTAAGAGGAAATGCAATACTTTGTGACAGATCCACCATTATTTTCATTCATTATAAATTCATTCATATTAAATCTGACACAGAAGCTGTCACCAAAGAATATTCTATTCCTATTCTATTGTTTTCCCCACTAAGCATATTTAAATATGCTGAAGTATGTATAATACAATTAAAAATACTTTAAAAATACAACTGTTTATAAATATGGCTGCATGTATAAGGTTTCCAGTAACAAAACAGCGTATTATGAAAGATTAAATGTTCAAATACGTCATTGTGCCTGTTAAACATATAACGCTGAGTGGAGCGGTCGAACGCTATAAGATGGCCGCCCTAAATCTCGTCAGCAAAAATAGGCGAGAGCGGTCCGTGAGGCGAGGGAGGTGCCAGTATGAGGTCGTGGCAACCCTTGGAAGGTGCCGAAGTCAGCCGAAGTCAGCCGAAGTCAGTGGCAACACTGACAGCTAGACCCGAAAACAGTGGCACTAATGGCAGGTGTCAGCGGAAGTGCCAGTACGAGGTGCCGAGGTCAGCCAAAGTCAGCCGAACGCAGTGGCAACTCTGGCAGCTAGACCCGAAAACAGTGGCACTTGTGGCAAGTGTCAGCGGAAGTGCCAGTACGAGGTGCCGAGGTCAGCCAAAGTCAGCCGAACGCAGTGGCAACTCTGGCAGCTAGTCCCGAAGGCAGTGGCACTTGTGGCAGGTGTCACACCTGCCACCGGAAGTGCCAGTACGAGGTGCCGAGGTCAGCCGAAGTCAGCCGAACGCAGTGGCAACTCTGGCAGCTAGTCCCGAAAGCAGTGGCACTTGTGGCAGGTGTCAGCGGAAGTGCCAGTAAGAGGTGCCGAGGTCAGCCGAAGTCAGCCGAACGCAGCGGCAGCACTGGCAGCTAGTCCCGAACGCAGTGGCACTTGTGGCAGGTGTCACACCTGCCACCGGAAGTGCCAGTAGTAGGTGCGGTGTCACGATTTGCGCCTGCTGTCTCTCGACTCTGGAGAAGTGGACTGCATACTAAGGAGATGATCCGGGGGCGCTGTGGAGCCGCGAACTAAGATGGCAGCTTAAAGTGGATGCTCCGTGAGACCTGCACCAAAACCTTGAAAAACCCAGGATTAGAAACGTAATCTGGACCCGAAAATGTCAAAATCGACCACTCTTAAGGACTGTGATATTTTCACACGAAAACGCGGTTCCCAAAAATCAGCTAAAACTGATACTTCGGTAGCAGATCAAGACAAAGAGGGGGCCGCTAGCATTGATAGCATGTCTGACCTTAGCACAGTGCTAGCTGAACTTCGGTCGTTGCATTCAGAGTTCGGTGGATTTGGAAACAAATTGGACAGCATAGATAACCGTATGGGTGAAATGACGAAGTCCATTGCCTCTTTGGAGAAAAACATAGCAGAGGTGAAGCAAAATGTGGCTGCTAATGCTACTAGACTGGAGGAAGCTGAAAACAGAATTGTTACGGCGGAGGAACTCTTAGAAACTAGTACGGCTAATCTTGCCAAAGCTCTGAAGCGAATATCCAACTTGGAAGCTAAGACCGACGACCTGGAGAACCGAGGCCGAAGGAAGAACCTGCGCCTTTTTGGGCTCCGGGAGAACGCTGAGTTTATACGGGAGATGCTGCCGCGCTGGCTGGAGACCGATAGATCCTTCATCATTGAGAGGGCCCACCGCACCCTAGCACCTCCAAAACCGAACCAGCACAGAGCCGTCCTCATCCGTTTCCTGAATTTCCAAGATCGGGAATTTGTTTTCCGCTCTACAAAACAACGCAACATTGAATGGTGCCGAGGTCAGCCATTCAATGTTTTTTGGGAATAAAAAATTTTTCGTTCAGGATCTTTCAGCAGAAACCATCCGACAGCGAGCTGAGTTCGATAATATCAGGAAAGCTTTTGCTGAAAAAGGACTGTTCCGCGGGTTTCAGTATAACCCATGCAAAATGAGGATCCTCCACAAGGGGAAGATACAGTTGTTTTCATCTCCTAAGGAAGCTGGGGATTTCCTCCGCACACACGCTGGACAGGACTGACTGTACTGGTGAGCGGTTCAATTCCTGAACCACCAAATTAGCTGCTTATAACTGATAGCTGTTTTTCTCTACCTCAGCTGACATAATATCAAGTTAATCTTTGATGTATGTATAAGTCATAAGCAGCTACGGAGTGACTTTTATGTATACTTTTTTCTTATGCAGGATAGTTCAACATGTTCATATAACGCTTCTAACAGTTTGTACTTGCTGGCTATGTAGGTCATATTAATACGAAATATTTTTGGTTGAGCGCCTCTCAGAAGAGGGAATCTATGGCTACTTATGGGTTTGCTGTATTAATGTTTTATTATGGTGTATGGTTCACGGGCACCACTGTTGCTTTTGAAGTGGGTTTCATAGTTCAGCTACTCCTCTTATTTGTGGATTAGCATAAGCCCCAATTTATTAAGGTAAATCTGAGTAAGGGAGGGGGGAATTTAAGGGTTATGTGTCATTTTCAGGGTTTTCTTTTCTTATTTAATTACTTATTTTATTTTACTCAAATCTTTGTGCATTTTACGTTAACTCAGCATCATCTATTGTCATTAATATTCCAGGAAAAAACAAAGTATGGAACAAGTTAATACTCATAATATCTCTTACATAAAAATTACAAGCTGGAATGTGAGGGGACTCAGGAAACGAACTAAACTGAAACAGGTTATAAACAGGATTAAGCAACTTAAATCAAAGATAATTTTTCTTCAAGAAACGCATTTAACAGATTGTGAGATAAAGTTTGTAAAAAATAGATGGCCAGGCCATGTGATACATGCATCATATAATAATTATGCAAGAGGCGTAATTATTTTGATCCACAAAACCATACCATTCCAAATAGTAAAAACAATAAAAGATCCAGCTGGTAGGTACGTAATTGTGCAGGGTAATATTTTCTCATTTACTTTAAATTTAGTGAGTTTATATGGCCCAAATGAAAATAAGCCAAAATTTTTTGAAGATCTGTTTCTTACTATATCTACTCTTCAAGGATTTTACGTAATTGGAGGAGATTTTAATTGCACTCTAAAACCAAATATTGACCGATCAATTGGCTCAGATGTTTATAAAACTCAAACTAGAAAATTAATAAATCAATATATATTGGATATCAACTTGGTGGAAGTGTGGAGAGAACAAAATCCTGATAAAATAGAATTCTCTTGTCACTCGAGTATGCATAAATCCCGCTCACGTATAGATTATTTTCTTGTTTCAAGAGAACTTTTATCAAGGGTCAAACAATGTCAGTATGACAGTATAGTGATCAGTGATCATGCAGCTATCTCACTGAATATTTACATGGAAAATTTTGTGCATAATCCACCCCGTTGGCGGTTTCAAGCAAAATGGCTACAGGATCAAAACTTTGTCAAATTGATAGGGGAGAAGATAGATACTTATTTTGCATTAAATACGGATCAGACTTGCGCCTCAGTGAGATGGGAAGGATTTAAAGCATATATCCGAGGTGAAATTCTTAGCTACACAAGTACAAAAAACAAACAACATAAGAAACAAATGGAAATTTTGGATAAACAAATCAAATTTTTGGAATTAGACTTAAATGCCGACGTCGACCAAATAAAGCAGAGTGAATTGTTACGTTTGAGAACTGAATATAATAAATTATCTTATGAGGCAGCAGCAAAAAGTTTAATGTGGTTAAAACAATCTTATTATGATCAAGGAGAGAAAGCTGGGAAACTATTGGCATGGAGAATTAAGAAAATACAAAGTGAAAGAGCAATTAATAGTATAAAGACCCCCTCTGGCAGTGTAACAGTAGATCCATCTGAGATTAACGATAGCTTTAGGCAATTCTATGTGAAACTATATAAATCAGAGTGCTGCCACACCTTGGAAGAACAAGATATATTCTTAGACCAACTTCAGTTTCAGACACTCACAGAAGAAACAAAAAAGGAATTGGATACAAACTTAACGATTGAAGAAATTTCACAGGCCATGCAAAGTATCAATAGTGGTAAAGCTCCTGGGCCAGACGGCTTCCCCATTGAATTCTACAAAACTTTCAAAGAAAAACTTATAGTCCCGCTCTTCAATATGTATGAAGAAGCATTTAGAAATGAAGTTCTCCCACCTACTCTAAGACAAGCAATGATCGTGCTGATGTTAAAGCCTGGTAAGCCCCCCGAGGAGTGCTCTTCATTTAGACCAATCAGTCTGATGGGGGTGGACACTAAAATACTTTGCAAAGCCTTAGCAAAAAGACTAGACCCCTTTATCCCACATTTAATTCATAACGATCAAAATGGCTTTGTACCAAAACGTCAAGGGTTTCACAACATAAGAAGAGTCCTAAATATAATTCATGAGAAATTTGACGCTAAAGATACGGCTTTATTATCACTTGATGCCCGTCAGGCCTTTGATAGAATTGAATGGTCATATCTATTTAACGTTCTTCCGAGATATGGATTTGGCTGCAATTTCCTTAAATGGGTTAAGCTTTTGTATACAATTCCCGAAGCTAGTGTTTGGACAAACAACTTAGCCTCCAAACCCTTCACATTAGAACGTTCCACTCGCCAGGGTTGCCCGTTATCCCCAATGTTATTTGTCTTAGCTATAGAACCCTTGGCAATGATGATAAGAATGCGAACTGATCTATTTGACATTCAGTTGGGAGACCAAGAGCATAGATTGGCATTGTATGCTGACGATCTGATAGTTTTTTTGACAAGTTTGTCCATTAGCATCCCAAATTTAATGCAACAGGTGGAGTTGTTTGGTCAGTTTTCTGGCTACAAAATAAATGATTCAAAGTCCTCTATTCTATTTTTGAACAGGGATGAAAGATTAAACCCGGTTATACAAACCCCATTTATCAATGCAAGAGAAGGATTTGTGTACCTTGGTGTTAAAATAACCCCAGACATTAAAACAATTGTATCAACAAACTATGATCCTCTGGTCAGTGAAGTAAACGAGTCACTAAATAAATGGATGACAATGCCCATATCAATGATTGGCAGAATAAACATGATCAAAATGAATATATTACCAAAATGTTTGTATCTTTTTCAGTCAATACCTTTGCCTCTTCCAAAACAATTTTTTAATGGATTAAACAGTATTTTTAGTAGATTTATTTGGAATAATAAAAAACCTAGATTAAGACTTCGCTTGTTATACCAGCCATATGAGAGAGGGGGGTTACAACTTCCTAATCTTAAATTGTATTATTGGTCCGCCCAGCTGCGTTCAGCCATGTTCTACTTTTCAACCGAAATGCCCCCAGCATGGATAAGAATTGAACAATTAGTAACAAACCTTAGATTAAATTTGTATTTGTATTCCGCAAGGCCAAAACAATTGATAAAAATGACAAAAAATCCCTTTTTAAAAAATACAATTGATGTTTGGTATAAAACCCATCAATATATTGGAGATACCCCTTCCATTTCTTCTTTCTCACCTATCTGGGGGAACAGATATTTTAAGGCAGGAAGAGCTGATGGAGGTTTCAAAATCTGGTCAAATAAAGGTGTACAGAAACTGGCAGATCTGTATAAGCATTACATTCGAGCAGTTATGTCAAATATATACCATTTCAAAGAAACACTTTTATAAGTACTTACAAATTAAACATTTTATTATGTCAAAACACAAACAGATTGAATCTAAACCACCACTGTCCTTCCTAGAGAACATTATACTAGAAAATTTAGAGAGGAGAGGTCACATTTCCTTATTTTATGCAGCTTTACTAGTGCATGATAAGGAATCCACTGCAGATAGATTGGATGCATGGAGATCTGACATCCGAGAAGATAGCGGACTGGGAATCTGCATGCGTAAAAGCCCAAAAGCAGTCAATTAATACAAGGATGAAACTCCTTCAATACAAGTGGTTGATGAGAACTTATATAACTCCTGTCAAACTGAACCGCTGGGCACCTAACATCCCAGATATCTGCTGTAAATGTTTGGTTGGAAAGGGTACTCTTTTTCACTGTGTATGGGAGTGTCCAAAATTACAACAATATTGGAACTTGGTTACGCAAACTTTGTCAAAGATCATTGGAGTCAATGTATCTGCTGAGGCCAAAATGTGTGTTTTAGGTATTTATCCAGAGAACTGTGTTTTTAATTCCAGACAGTTAAAATTGATTGACTTTGGACTCCTGCAGGCCAGGAGACTAATATCTTTACACTGGAAAAACATGGATATACCATCAAACCACATGTGGGTGAAGGATATGGCATCATGTATGACTCTGGAGCGACTCACTTATATTGTCAGAGGAAAGGGAGCGGAATTTGAAGAAACATGGTCACCATTGATCAAGTTTCTGAAACATTACAAAGGACATTAAGAGAACTGTGCAGAGATTGCTGAGTTTTAATATTTTTTATTTTATTTTTTTATTTTTTATTTTTTTTTGCGCTTCGGGGACTGAGTTATTTAATGTGAATCTGTATTAAGTGTATCACTATCACTTGTTTTTCTTCTATGTCATAAAAATTCAATAAATATAATGTAAAAAAAAAGGAGATGATCCATTTAATTCAGGTGTGTTGGACCAGGGACACACCTGAAAGTTACAGGATACCAGACCCCAAGGCCTGGAATCAAAGGCCAGAGGTTTGGCTCCTTCTCACCATTTGGTGACTTTGCACTGAAAAAAGTGTGATCAGGGTTAAGTAATATTTACTAAATAAATAAGAGCAAACTATACATAATAAAAAAGACTGTGTGCAGTTTTGAATCTCACTGAGCTGAATTAACCAAATTTGAATATTTTTTTAATTGCATTTTACTCTGTTTTTATTTAAATATAATCAGCAAAAAAACAATAAGTATTATTTATTTATTTTCATTGGTAAAGTCAAAAATGCAGAAAATTGATAAATTTTACTCATTTGGGAGGTCTTGACTTTTTCCCGCCCAAGGCATTTTCATCACAGGAACATCGCGTCTGCTCAGCATTTCGTGGACTACCGTTCGCTTAAAGGTAAGACATGTTTTAAGTGTTCTTAGTTAAACAATTCAAGTGTCTGTAGCAGTTAAACATTGTCTTAAGTTACTGCAAATTAGCAAACATGGCAACTTTACTGTACAGCAAGTCAATTAAGTTATATTGTGAAGGATTCGAAGTCAGTCTACGTCGTTTTTGATTTGACTAAATGCATTGCAATGATTGAAAAAGTAGTCTCAATGTCACAATTTAATGTGACTAACGTAATACCGTTATATAGTGGCCGTAGAATACAAGCTACTCTTTTATTTAATTTAGTTTCTTGGCCTCAGCCCAAGCTTCCCCTCCCCCACCTTAACAAGCTAGCTAGCATGTTTGGGCACCATAATGGAGGAACAGACGTTGTTTTCAACGGTGAGATAATCAATGAGCTAATCAACTCAGGAGTTTCGTTTAAAGTTACTGCATGTAGTTTTTACAATTAAAATGTACTTAAGTAACATTTTTACTCAAGTAGCATGTTAAAAGCAGATTTCTAATCAGTTTTTATAACGTTACACATTTCGAAAGAAAAATCAGCCGTTTTGCATAGTTACATTTTCAGACAAAGTGCGCTGTTTCTTCTTTCTTCTTTTAATTTGGCGTGTTTTGAGCACAATGGCTGGTGTTTTGCTAAACCCCAGTTCACCGGCTCTCACTGAGGCTCTCCATTAACATTACGTTAGTTACATTCAGTTGGCACAAACGGCTTCCTCATTTTTCCCGTTTTCTCGGAAAAACGTTATGCTTTCAAACTGTGGCTGCAGCTCACACTGACAGATAAACAGTTACAGTGAGATGCGTCTGTGAATGTTGGGTTGAAATCAGTATGTAGCTTCGTACTGACTCTGAGCTGCCACAGAGAGAGTGAGAGAAATGTTTCCTTAGTCCGTTTTGGGCATCTTTGATTTTAATATTTATTTTTTGGCATTTGTTGATGTGCATATTACCTTAAAATCTGTTTCATATTTTTGTCTTAACATCTTAAAACGATAGTTCATTTTTTGAAGTGGGTTTGGATGAGGTATTCATCCATAGTTGGTATATTATAGAGCTGGATGATTTAAAAAAAAAAACTTAATTGTGATGATCTTTTCAGTGACATTACAGTTGCGAAATGATTTGCAATTTCTGAGGGAAATATAATTTTGTATAATTGTTTTCTTATTTTCATTAAAAAAATTAAGATGATTATGGCGTGATTCTTGCAGGGATGTGTAACGGATGTTTTTTTTTAAGTCTCTAGATTAGGATGTGTAGGCCAGGACATCTTTGCAGCAGAACATTTCATTTAAAATAATTTTTTAAGATTTACGAAATGTAAGAAATATTGTACCTCCTGTGATTTGAAAATTGCAGTAGGCTGTATTGCAATTTTGATAAAATTTTGATTAGTTGTTCAGCCCTGGCACATTATTTAATTACTAGATCTATTAGTGATGTAGGCTACTAGTTATACACTAAATTAAAAACACCTTTTTTTTCTTATTATCTTAGGTTCTGGCCTATGGGGTGGCAGTGTAAGATCTGCAAGTCTTTGTCTGCAACAAAAGGGAATCTACTAAAACATTACAGACTACAACACGCAACATTTGGTCGTGGGCAAACCCAGCCATGTCTATATGACAGTTGCCCTTGCTCATGAAAGTTTGGACAGTTCCTCTGTTCAACAGTCCACTGACTGTGACTCTGCATTGTTTGAAGAGTCAACTGCATCAAATGCAGAGTCATCTGCTGGAACATCTTCTTCACAGGACACCATTATCCTGTCTGGGCACAGTACCACAGAACGCTGTCAGCCATGGCCAAAGCAGTTCCCCATTCCGCAGTTTGCATACGAAACTGAGATGTATCTTGAAAGAGGCAATGAGGACTACAAGAAGAATGGAACACTTCTCACTACCTCTAAGATCAAGGCAGACATACTTGAGAAACTGGCTGAAACTGTATATACAGCCTATCCATCAGGTTCACAGATAAGTGATGTTGCTGAGGCACTTGTCAATAAATATCCTTGTCTCAAGGAACCCGGTTCCTTTGCAGGTTACTATGGCTGGCAGCAAAGCCTTAAATACAAGATGTCAAATTATCACACCAGACTCAGAGGCTACGGTGTTCCTGAGGTGTTATGCAATGCACTAAAACGCAAGACCCCTGCGGACAAGAAGTCTGCAAAGAATGTTAAAAAGCCTCGAAAAGCAGAGATAAACTTCCTTCCTCCTTACCCGGCTGGAGAGGATGAAGAAAGTCAAGAACAAGAGAGAATTCTGTTGCTTACTGAAGTAAAGAAAAAGGACAACAACGCATTGATAAAAGAAAAAATGGCCAAAACATTTGCACACAGAAGAAACGAAATCATCAACCAATCACCCAGTATAGAGGACATCAAAGCCAGATGGCCCGCTCTATTTGAGACATCTCACGAGAGTTGTAAGTGCATGCCAATCAGAAATATTCCTAGTCCATGTGAAGGATTGCATTTGTGATTCTGCATTTAGCAATTTGATACAAAATGTGTTGCGTTACTGTCATCTTTTTTATAGATCAAATTTGATCCATCTTCTTGCTTTTGAAAAATGTCGTAAGAACAGTATGTATGTTTGTAATATTTGATGCTTTAAAACTGGTTTCATGATTTGTCTTTCAGATCCAGGATGAGTTTCACAGAATCACAATGGTGCATCTTGAATCAAAGTTCATGTCCAAACAGGATGAATATACTCCTCGACTTCTGAACCTCTTCCACTCGAAGGGCGGAAGCATGGGGTTGAGATTGCAGGCTATCCTACTCAAGGTATCTTTCATTGAGCATTATCGTTGCTAATATTTTATTCTCAAAGTTTTGTGTTTAAACTTCTGGAATATCATTACTTAAATTTACTGGAGGTTAGCCTGTGATTGTCTTTATAAATGGAATATGAAATAATCACATGAGAATTTGTATGAGTAGTGTTTTATTACACTGGTCCCCAAGACGGCACAGGAACTCAATATTAACAGTAATATAAACCACCTGGTGTTTCTTTTTTTCGTTTCAGACTCCAAGCAATCCTGACATCAACATGACCAGAGATGTTATCATTCGATGTTTGATGATGTACCTTGGGGAATCTACAGATGAACTCTTAAAAGAGTACGATGTAAGTTGAATTAGATGTTAAAATATAAAGTAGGTGATTTCTCTCATCTCTTGTACTTATTTGTTGGAAAGTCAAATCACAAAATAGTCATAACTGTATTTCTCCCAGTAGTTCTTGGCAAGGTATATCATTGTCCTCTGTTAAGTGTGTTTAAATTCTTATTTTCCGTTAAGTAATTTTTAAATGCTAGTGCAGAATGCTATCTCAATTTGATTTCACCAACTGGCATAATTTAAAACTTGTCAGTAATTTATGTATTTTTTTTCCTAAGAATGCTTTACCTAACCATAACTTTTTTTTTTTTAAGTCTTGGCAATTTGTCCCTAAAAGTGAGCTAAGAAATGATGGCCAAGACGCTGCTTTGTGAATACAAAGACATTTTTACAGAAAGACTGAGGCAACGCAGAATAAGATATTAATCAAGACAGTGCCAGGAAGAAATAATAGTGTAATGGATTGATTTAATTTCAGAAACTGCATTTAGAAATATTTGTAACTGTTCAGCTCCTCATTGCATAATTGATTATAATATAATATATTATTATGATTGATTTATATATTTTTTTTTTCCTTTTTAAATTATGTGCGTTTTTTTTTTGTGTTATCTCAGATTTGTCTAAAACACTGACATAAATAGAGTGCATTACAAGCAACGGCTGACAAACTCCAGATTTTCTTGTCCAAACAGTTGCAAGCAATTTGGGAAATGGAACCTTCTCCTTTGGCTGCACTGTCTGATATGCACAATGTTCTTGCTATTACAGGATGCTGATGAAGACAGTGTGTCACAGGACCTTGCTGTTCAAAGCCTGAAGATCTACAACATCAAAGCTAACACGTCAGAGGATCCAGACATCGGTATCGTGGTGGACGGCATGAAAATTCTAACTGCTCTGGGTAACTTTCCAAGGGCTTGCTCCCTGCTTGTTGGGTTGGTGTATGCTGTGAATCTCGCCTATCCAAAGGAGCTCAGATACACGTTTGAAGTGTTTCAGAAACTTCTCCTCGGGCTGGATAGTTCAAAGCTCTCCCCAAAAGTGAACAGCCTCAGGAATAAACTACTGGCTTAAGAAAACGGACCCTTGCTAAACAAAAGGGAATAGACAAGTCATTGTCAAAACCAACATGCAAAACTTTGTGAAATGCTCGGTGAAGTTAGTTAAAATTAGGGTCATTTTCAGTTCAGTGGATTTCTGCATGTGTATTTTTTCTTGCAGTACATTACAGTTAACCACCCTTTCTAAGGACTGACCCCTTGTTCTCATATGTGCCTGTTATATGGCTTGGATCTGTTCAGGTCTGTCACATGAACCCTTGTCCCTTTTATACAGCATAGAGCATCCACTATTGCCTTTTTGGAGAGTCCATGCAGGCTTCACCACTGAAGGGTGATGATCTGCAGGCTGGAAAACTTTGTTGTGTTTCATTTGCACTTTATTTAATATGTTTTTTCCAGTTCTGTCTTTCAACTTATTTTTCGAAAAGGAAAGTAAGTGTCACGGAGCCAAGGGCCCCAACACAGTGACAAGATGTAGCATAAACATACAAAAAAAGAAAATGGAAGTTTTTATGCCTCAAAGGTCTCGCCCAACTCTCACATCTTGTCATGTGTTTTCCCCAGGTAAGTTTTATGTGCATACTTGTTTTGGGCTCTGCATGCCTTAAACATGCAGAGCACAAAAGTGAACATAAGAGTTCACTTTAAACATAAAGTGAACTCTTATGTGATTGATAAATTGTTGAAGCAAGTTTAACTGAGTCCACGTTGATGTTGATGTGATGGTTCTAAAAAATCATGTTAACTATACTTTGAGCAGAGTGGCACTATGTTTTTGACTTGATACTGATATATATTGTCCCTTCTCTGTTTTATTGTTGTATTTAGGAATTTTGCACTAGTTGGTGCTGGATAAACACGTTTTATAAAATTGCACAAATAAATGCTGCTGCTGTTTTATGCATTGTAATTTGTTATTTTTTGATACCACTCAAGTTTGGTCAGGATATTGTGTAAATTAGACACAGAAAAATTATGGCAACAAAGTGACATTCAATATTATTGAATAGATTTAAAGTGCTATGATACAAATAAAAACTTAAAATTGATCAATTATTTTAGCTACAGATTAATAAGAACAACAGTTTTAATGTGTTGAATTAACCAATAATGTGCTACAATATGAGTTGATATTATTTGTATTATTTACTTAACCCAAATAATTTTTATGTTGATGTTTAGTAAATGTAAATCAATTTCACCCATTTAATTAATAAATATAAGTTAATTTCACCTAGATTATTAGTAAATATGATTAAATTTTCCCCAGATATTTAATAAATCTACATCATTTTTGCTCAGATACTTGGTAAATAAAAATTAGTTTTTCTTGTAAAATTGACTTGGATTTACTAAATATTTTTGGGCAATATAAATGATCATTTGCATTGATATTAATAAATCAAACACATTTCAGCTGTTGCTTTTATTAAGATGTACTTCATTTTTTTAAGTTAAGTTAACATATTCAATACTTTTTAATCAAAATTGTAGAACTTAAATTCTATTCAATTATATTACGTGTCACTTTGTTGCCACAATTTTTTTAAGTAACCATTGGTCAAATTTTTCTCAGTGTGGTATTCTTCAGTTTTGGGTTATTTCATCCCCTCCTTACTTTCCATGTTCTTTCTTGAAGCACTCAATGTGCAATAAAGCCTTGAATTTCTCCAAGGCATTGGTGGTGCAAAAGCAACATCTCTGGAAACGATTCTTGCTTTGACTGACCAGTAAGTGTCTTGGTCACATCTTGTCATAACTTGAAGAGAAGTGTCCATTTGAGATCTATTTCCATGACCTACTGACCTTATGCCAAACCTTTGCTTAAGATAACATGATGAACAACCCATGATGAGCAAATCGCTCACCCACCAGTTACAAGATAAACTCCAACCTCATAAACTACCATCAACCTATTTACACGTGTGCTTTTGGGATGGGCCACCAGCACTTCTTGGACCTCATCATGACTCTGTACCTTGAGGGGTTTTGGTCATGAAGGTCTACACCTCTCATGTGCTCATTGATCTATTTCTACTTTTTTCATGTATTATTATTATTATTATCATCATCACTGATAATAGCTTAAGTATTTCATCCTTTGGAGGCTGAGTGGGTACCTCTGAAGCTTCAATTTATTATTGTTAATATTGTTATTACTTCACGATTAGTTGATTTAGTAGTATTATTTCATTATGAACTGTAATTTTTCACATTATTATTACTATTTTTTTATTATTATTTTTTGTTCTCTTTTTTCCTCTGTAATATTAACAAACACTACAAATACCCAAAGGACTACATTGGACTCTTTTCCTATTTGCCCATATTTTTCTGGTCTCTGTTCCTGACACAGTATTTTATTTATTTATATCACAACAAAAAAGGAACAATTGACATAATGTAGATCAATTATCTATGTCACTTAATCTTTGTGGAATAAAATTTTGGGTTCATTTAATCAAAAATATATAGTTAGTATAAACATTGCTAGTAGGTAAATGACTGCATGACTGTACCTGAGCTGTGAGATATAAGGCAGACACTGTAGGAAACTCTTCACTTCACTCTCTCCATGTGAGCAGCCTGTCAGCTTCACTGGTTTCTTCTCTGATTGGAGCTTCATCACTTCCAGGAGGATGGAGGCTTTTCTCTCTGAGAGGTTTATGATCCAGACTGGAGGAGCTGATTGGAAAACTGACTGTAATGATGGAAAGAGACTCAGACCTGTTTTAGTCTCACAGTCCTTCACCTGGGAGCTCAGATCCAACAGGAAGTCACAACAATATTTGATGTCATCATCATCATCATCATCCAAATCGTCATTATTAGAAATGAATGTCTCATTTGCACAGATTGATGCCAGATGCTCCAATATCTTCTCTCCTGTCTCATGTTCTCTCTCTGCTGCTGCACAGAACAGATTCACTAAGAACCTGGTTTCTTCTGAGACATCTGAAGACTGATGGGTGAAGCTGGAACAAAAACAAAAACTTTGAGCTGACTTCAAAACAATGCAATTCAATACACACACACACACACACACAAGTTTGTTTTGATATCTTTGTGGGGACTTTCCATTGACTTCCATTCATTTCTACAGCCTAAACCTGACCTTTACCCTTTTCCTAACCCTAACCATCACATACCTAACCCTAACCAAAACTCAATTCATACCTTAGCCCCAACTCTGACCCCTGACCCAAAAACAGGGTTTCCCCTCGTGGGGACCAGGGTCTGGTCCCCACGAGGGGACCAGACCCTGGACGAGGACCCTCGTGGTCCTCGTGGTCCCCACGAGGACCACGAGGACCCTGGTCCTCGTGGGGACCAGGGTCTGGTCCCCACGAGGAGCAATTGGTCCCCACAACGTAGCATATGTCAGGAAAATCGTCCCCACAAGGTATTACAAACAAACGCACACGTGCACACACGCACACACACACACACACACACCCTGATGGACGCAAGAGTTCTTCAAGGAAAGTTCGACATAAAGAAGGAAAAAAAAGAAAATACACATTAACCAGCTTCACTAACCTATAACCAGTTCTTTCATCCAGCCACCTTGGGCAGTGTTGTAAAACTGCTGTGTTTTAATGACGTCTGTCTTTTGCAGCGTTTGGACAGAAAAGCTTCATAGTGGAATTTGGTCATTTTTGATAAGTTTGTGTATGAAACTATTTAATATTCTGAAATAGGACTACTGGTTGTTTTCAATCATTCAGCAGCATCTCATTTATCCATGTTCACCTGTAAGCTGTGCTTTATAAAGTTTGAATACAGAAAAGTTAAACAGCCCATGGGGATCATCACTCAGTTCAATGCCTAAAGTCACATTGAACTGAATCCTGGTGGCCCAAGTGGTGTTCTGGGCTACACTCCAGGTTGAGAGCAATGATTAATATGAACAGTGCCATACCGTCCTTTGACCTCAGAGCTGTTTCACTCTCACTTACTGTTGATTCAAAGTAATTGAGGGACTGATTCTTGAGAATAAGGACAAAATGGGTTTTAATTTTCCCCAATTTATTTGTTTATTTTTATTATTTCTCAACCTTATGTATCCAAATATGACAAATAATGTTTAGGAAATGTGAAGATGCTAAGGTACAGGCTTCCAGTTGCAATATTTTTTTTTTAAAAATTACATTTTTAATCGACCTGACCCAGAACTTTGTCATCACCATCTGACAAAAATAAATATAAAATATTTTTTAATGACCCTATTAGTGATATTTTAGTCCATTTTACAGACAAATGCTTCTCAAGAAACAAAAGAAATATTATTTAAAACCAAAAACAACAAAAAGTCCATCTGACGGAGTTGACACAGAACTGAAGGTGGTGATAAACTAGTGAGTAAAAAGAAAAACTTGGTACATGTGAAGTAATGCAATTCATGTAAAATACATTTAAATGAATTATGTAACCCACATAAAATGTGGATGCCTCTTTAAGAAACGGAGGTTAGGGAAGCTAGGTGGTCTACCTAGCCAATAGGAAGCTTAGTTTCCAGTGAGTTTAGACCAATCAGAATTCAGACTGCCGCTGCAAGACCCGCCCTTCCGCAGCATTGAGTGTGTAAGCGAGAGAGATCCGGAAACGATTAAGCTGGGCAGCGTGAGAGTCTCTGTTTTAAAACAGTTATACAACTCTAAACAAACGCCTTCCCAGATCATCCGACTTCTAAGCTGGACGCGTGAAGTGAAAAAAAAGAAAAGGAAAGACAAGTTAACTTTTTCTGCTGAACACCGTTAGAGCTGACTCGTTAGCTCTAACGGCCAACGGCTACTAGTTTAGCCCTAACGGCTACTAGGCTGACGGTTTAAGTTCATCTGGTTCTCCCTTCAGTTGAAGGTAAAACCTAATTTATATTATATTCTTACTTTGTTCACAATGATAGCTCATCTTATCAAGGCTAAAGCATGGAAAATATGCCTTATTACACTATCTAGTGCCTCACGGGTCCGGACTGAGAGCCACCATATTGTTGTCCCTAACGTGTCGCATTGAGATCGGTGAGCATATTCTGTGCCTTTCATTTGGGTTTTTGTTCTGTTTATCACATTTTTGTTGAATAATATTGTTTATCTGAACTATTTGATTATTAAAATGTAAACTTTTACTGATTTTGGATAAAATGTAATGTTTAATGTTTGAAGAAATGCTTTTGTAATTTACAGTAATTGATGTCAAATATACAGAAACATGATTTAAGGATTAAAGCTAGAACAGTTTAATAAAATCCTATGATTCTGCTGGTCCTGTCTGTTGACAGGTCAGGTTTTTTTTGTTTATGCTGGATTGTTCCTGAGGTGGATTCCTCCTGTGACTTTGATGGCGAGCCTTCCCACCTGGACTTAGAAAGAACTGGATTCCTGGATTCCTTCCTTTCCATTTGGAGTCCTGCTGCACCCCGCGGTGTTGTAGGCCGGTACCACTCACATCTTCACACACAGTTGGTTATGAGTGAGACCACTGACTGACATTTTTCTTTTTATTGTTTAATCCTGGAATTTCTGATCTCACCTTTTGGACTGATTTTTATTTGGTACTTTGTAACAAACTGCTGTGTAGGAAATTCTCATCATGTGAATGGTGTTGAGTTGAACCTAATTGGAACTGGAATTGATTGATCTGTTGCCTATTACGATTTAGAATTCAGATTACCAGGGTGCACCCAAAAGATTCAAAACTGAGAACTAGCACTTGGCCAAGTATTTGTATTATTTTTTTTTGTATTTTATTGTGTGTAATTTTATTTTAATAATTGTGTGTCTTGTATAATTGTTTGTTAATTTCATGGTTTATGTTACTAAAGCCAGTTGTTTTTTTAAATTCATTTAACTGCCTTTGTGTGTCATTTAAACACCCCACTATGCTCCGATAGTCGAACCTATTGGCCCATTCATCTAATATATAAAATACCCTTCTCATCTGTGTTACAATTAGTTGCACATTTAAGTGAGATTTGACAAGAATTTCACTGAAAGAGTCTCAGAAACTCTGATGGAGTTGAAAAAAAGCCAAACTACCTCAATTTATATGATGTTATTCTGAAGGAGGCCATATTGTAGCTCATCAGGTCCATGAAATCTTTACATTATACCAAAATTAAGCTTTTATTTCACAAAATTTCATCAAAGTTTTGTAAACTGTCAGTTATGGAGTTGACACATCATGGTTGTGACAAGCAACTTAGGAATAAAACAGGTAAAAACTAAAGAACAATATCGGACTGAACAATATCAGTGTAATTTCTTTAACAGTTTTGCTTGAAATGGTCTCCCCCATGTAGTAGAACTGCTCTAACCAATTAGTGCTTTTAGTTTTATCCTGGGGTAAAATAGTGTCCTAAATGACTTTAATAACAGAAGTTACACTTACCTTAACCTTGAAATATAAGGCAGACATGGCAGAAAACTCCTTACTTCACTCTCTTCAAGTGAGCAGTCTGACAGCTGAACTGGTTTCTTCTCTGATTGGAGCTTCAGCACTTCCAGGAGGATGGAGGTCTTTCTATCTGAGAGCTTTATGACCCATAATAATGGCACCACCTGGAAAATTGACCATAATGACGGCAGGAGACTCAGACCTTTTTCATCCTGAAGGTCTTTCACTTGGGAATACAGGTGCAGCAGGAAGTCACTCTGATATTTGTTGTCCTCATTATAATCGTCACTGTTTAAATGGTCTTTGATGGGAAAAGTTTCATAACAACAGATGGATGTTAAGAGGTTCATTATCTCTTCTTTGTTTTGGTGTTCTGTTGCTTTCGCTATGCACATCCTCAAGAACTTGGTTTGATGTGATACGTCTGATGTCCGATGAGCAAAACTGTAACAAAATAGAAACACTAACAATTTTAACAAGATGTTTGCTAGTCAATAAAAAGAACACCAGCTCATTCTTCACATTATTTATTTTCAGAATGGTTTCAATCCAATATTGCCAGAACAAATTATGATACATAATTTATCAGGCTATTCACACTGCAGCCTGAAGTGACCCAATTACAATTTTCTGTCAGTTGGATATTTTTAGCGTGGTTGTACTCACTTCCAAATATATCTGTGCTTTCCAGTGTGAAATGCAAACGACCTGAAAGTGTCCTGCAACTGCAGTAGAGGGCATGTCAAGGTCACACATAGAGAGTGCTCAATGTTTCGCCAACATAAAAAAGAAGAAGAGCTCAGTGTTTGCTGAAGTTTACATGGATGCTCATGGTGGAGCATAGCTTAGACATTTGAAGTTGTTCTCCGACTGGACCCAGTATATTAACAACTTCATCTTTATTATAGTCCATCATGGTTGTTGCTTTTCTTCCAGCTTGCAAGTATCAGAATGCAGAGCAGTGACATTTGTCAAGTATCAATGACATTCAGGTCAGATGAAAGCAACCAGGCCTTTGAGATTCAGGTCACATCTGAAAAGATCAGCTAGGTATCGGATTACCAACTGTCCTGGCTCGCATAAAAATGAAAAAAAAAATCCAACCTGTGTTGTTCAGACCGTCTTTAAAAGATCAGATCCGGGTCGCATTATGGCAAGAAAATTGGAATTGGGTCACTTCAGGCTGAACGCAGTCTTTGTCCCAATATGAAATTCCTGTTCAAGCTCCACTTGATCAGTTGGACAATAAAGCTAATTATACATGCACTATTATAAAGTTAGGGATAGTTGGCGTTCAGGTGAAGTTTCAGGATGAACCTAAAATGACCTATGACCTTTACAGATGATTTTAATATGACCTTGTCTTTTGAAAGCATATGTTCAGTGTATCAGTTTTCTTTGCTCAACTTGCTATTCTCTAACAAGAAGCTTAACAGCAAAATCCACAACAGGTGTTTATTCCATAAATCGACCAATAAAGTTCCTGGTTCAATCGGAATCGGAAAGGAAGTCGGCCATTTTGGATCAAAGCCACCATTTTTCTTGTTTACACACGATGTATCTGAACAAACTATTCCTAAAGCTTTTAACATGCAAACGTCAGAATCTGTCAGAACAGTTAGTTCAAGTTATCAAAAACTGCATCGAAGCATACAGATGTGTCCAAGCCTTAAACCAGGGGTGTCAAACTCCAGTCCTCAAGCTCCACTGTCCTGCAGTTTTTAGATGTGCCACAAGTACAAAACACTGGAATGAAGTAGCTTGATTACCTCCTCCTTGTGTAGATCAGTTCTCCAGAGCCTTGAAAATGACCTAATTATTCTATTCAGGTGTGGTGCAGCGGAGGAACATCTAAAAGTTGCAGGACAGCGGCCCTTGAGGACTGGAGTTTGACATCTGTGCCATAAACGGTGACAATTCCCCAAACAACGTCATGGAGGATTACTTTCCACACACAAACTCCAAGCTACATCACACTGTCTGTGTAACATAGCAGACCAGTACTGATCACATTCACACGGTCAAATGGTGACATTACTTCACCACTGCCCCTCTGAATGGAAAGTCAACTGTTTTGCTGCTAGTTGTCTCCCTTTTACTCTATGATTCATACAGATTTAAACCTGTCTTATGATATTGTGCAGCATAATGCTGAACCCTTCTGTCAACACAGACTGGAGCAAAATAGTGAATTGAAAATGTGCCGCCTAGTGAACAAATGAGTCAATAGCATGCAAGCAGTCGTGACGGCAATGGTGGCGCCCAATTTCTGGAGCAAGGACCTTAGATACTTTTGTTTTTATTTGTTGGTACTTGCCATCAAAAATAACAATCGCTAGTCTGTTTTTGAATGCATTTTCCATGTGTGGTTATTTTTTATGTCTTCACTGCTGTCTGCACAACAATTTGCCCTTTGTCAGTTCACTTGGTTTGATACCTACCACTGATCATGGCTTTTGTTTCAATATATTCTTTGAGATGAGAAAATCCATATTGCTGCTTCTACTTGCTGCTTCTATTTTTATGATCAATGTAGCATAAACTTTTTATGTTTACCAGGAATTTATCTAAGAGATAAACATCCTTAACTTTTTGTGAGTAGTGTATGTGACACAGTTGTAACAAGACAGCATGAATATTATTGTAATATATAGTTTTTGCAGAAATGTTTGCAGAACATTTTGTCCCGGCACTGAATAGATTTTTTTTGTTCAACTCCCACATAAGAATCTCTCCCTGATTCTCCAACAGGAAATGACTGACTGGTGTCTCCTGGACGGAAAACATGAACTGATTTAACACGTAATTTAATAGGGTGGGTTGCTGTCGTCGCTGTTCATGATGCATCACACTGAAATCACTAAGACTTGTAGAAATTAACATGACTTACCTTAGTTGAGAGATATGAGGCAAACACTGGAGGAAAGTCATCACTTCACTCTCTGTATGCGAAAAACCTTTGAGCTGAATCTCCTTCTCTCCAGGATAAAGTTTCAGAGCTTCCAGTAGGAGAGTGGCTTTCCCTTCTGACAGTTTAATGGACCAGACTTCAGAATTGGATTGGAAAAGTGGCTTAAATATTGGAATGACACTTGAAATACTTTCAGATCTGACACGTTGATAGAACTCAAGTAAGATGTCATATTTCTCATTGAGAGCAGAAAATAATGTGAGAAGTTGATCGAGTACACTGGGGAAAAGCTCTCCTTGGTTAGATGCTGCTTTCAGCATCAAGTCTAACAGAAGTTCTTGTTCTTCAGCCTCTAATGTCTTACAGCTGTATTTCTGATGCTCTCCAGAACCAGTTCTGTATGTCTTCCTGAAACTGTAAGAAAACACAAACAGTATCAAACATTTTCAAAAACCAAATACAAAAATTAATAGTGTTCATGGCAGCTTGAGAAAAAAAAATACTGCAAATAGCTAATAGTTATGATTTTCAACCTCATGGTTATTCACATTTATAACTGCAGATATTTCAAAAGCTAGCTTGACTAACAAGCCAGAACACAGGATAGTGAAGATAGTTTAATCGACATACCTGAAAGAATGAATGTACTGAAGACACTGTAGAAGTGCCTCTGTTAGATCAAGGCTGACTGGATCCTTGTTGTCCCATAAAAGAACAACTCTGATCTTCTCTGTGCTGCTCTGAAGAACATCTACAGCTTGTTCAAACAGCAGCTTGTCACCTTTCACTGGAAGGACCAACTGGTTCCCATCAAAACCAAGTTGGCTTTTGACATTCATTTTCTAACCTCCCGACCGCGGAGGATTTCCTCGAGGTACTTTTATCTTCCATCTATTCTTCTGACCAGGACATATCCATGTTGAACAAGATCAACTGGAAGCAAAGCTTTCAGCTATTTGGCTTCTTATTTAGGAACCATGTCAGAGTTTGGGATCAAAAGGAAAACGGCATTTTTCTACCTAGAAATTGACAGAAAGTTCAGAAAAAAAAGAAAAACAAGTTCATAGTTAGATCAAACTTACCTACAGTATTTAGTTGTGATGTTTTTGGCAGCTGGAGGACAACATACAGAACATATACAAAGTATTCACCCTCAGTTACAATTTTTTAAAACTTTTTTTTAAATTAATTATCATTTTTGATATTGATCTGACAGGAAAGCGACTGTAGGACGCAACAGGACGAGACTCCAACAAGTCCCAGCTTGTTGAGGACTGAGGCCTCTGTATGATTTGCAGCATGTAGTGGGAAAATTTTAGGATTACTATGATTATTAACTGAATCAATGCAAAGCAGTATTATGATTCTTGTGTGATGCATGAAAAAGACTTCTGAAGGAATGCCACAGGCTAATTAAGTAATGACTTAATGTGCATTACAACTAAGTCATTGAACTGTTTTTTATCGCTCATGGCTCCTAGTGAAAGAAGTCGTGTCCTTGCTGTCTGCTGTCTGTCCTGTGGCCAGGTCGATTATCAAACTATGTGAATGGAATGAAACTCTCCCTATAAAACTGTAAGCTGTGTTCTGCTTGAGGCTCTTTCTCCTGACTGCAATCAGTGAGCAGAGACTTCGAATAAACACCGATTAAGAATATATTCTTTCTCTGGTTCTTCGGGTTCTGAAACAATTTTTCCTCTTTGTTATAGGAAAATTTCCACAACAGCCATCACCATGGTCAGTATTTTGGCTTTTGTGATAAGCAAGATTTGGCTTCTTTGACAACAAAAAACAACCACACAAACCCCTTAAAAAAGCAAAAAGTTAATAAGTGATTGCATACATATTCACCCCCTTTAAAGTAGCTCAGCCAATTCAATAAAAGGTCCAGCCAATTAATGTTACTAGAGTCACAGTGAGTGGAAAGGAGATCACCTGAGTGCAGTGAGTGTCTCAACTGAATCTAGTATAAACACATATCCTGGTATCATTACAACATGAAGATTAAAAAAACTTCAAGCAAATCAGAGAAAATGTTAATGAAAAGTATAAGTCGGGATGGATATAAAAAGATATCTAAGGCCCTAAGAACCCCCACTACCCCAGCTTAGTTAAATCCATCATCAAGAAAATGAAAAACTGTAGAGCATTTGTAAATTTGTGTAGATCAGGCCATCCTCACAACCTGAGGGGGCCGTGTAAGGAGACTAGTGAGAGAGGCCACCAGCACACCTGACTAAAAGAGTTACAAGCTTCAGCAGCTGAGATGGGAGTCTTCATAAAACAGTCAAAGTTTTATAGGAGAGTGGCAATGAGAAAGTCACTGATGAAGAAAACTTGGTAACACTTTATTTGAAGGGGGGTGAATAAGACTATCATGACACTGTCATAAACATGACATAACACCTGTCATGAACATGAATAAGCCTTCATGAATATTTATGACTGTTGTCATAAAGCGTCATTCGGTAAATTATGACACTTTTAATACAAAGTTGACATTATTCAAAATGTCTTTGTTATGACAACTTGACATTAACCAAGAAATCATTACTGTTTAAACTTTAACTTTAATAACATAAAGATACCTAATTTTTAAATCAGTAATACTTTTATAACAAATTTATATCAATAATGATTTAGTTCGTTCGCTGAGTGGAGTGGTGTACCGCTCCAAGATGGCCGCCCTAAATCTCGTCAGCGACAATAGGCAAGAGCGGTGCATGAGGCGTCAATCCTTATATTATGTCTATGGTGCAGACACTAAAACTGTGGCACGAGCAGCTGTGACGTAAGCGAGGTGAACATTACATAAATAAGTCAAAGAAACTCTTTAAAAAGGAACGGTTTAACTAAAAAAACTCAAACTAAGCAAAGTTAATTTAACTGAAATATAGAAGATTATTCATTTATATTTAACTAGAACTGTCGTCAATACTTACCTTTCAGACGGGGTATCACAGATTCCTTCACGCAGAAATAAAGTTCACAAGTTCAGTAAATATATCAGGTTCCAGATCAATAAAGACTGAAGTCGTGTTTCCTTCAATGACAAAGAATAAAAAGTTTTCCACTCCGACATTCCCAGACCAAACCGGTCAGGCCTTAAAACACAACGACTGAAAAGTAAAAACAACAACACGCAAATTACTCCACAATATGGACAATCACAACCAAATCTGACCAAAAGGCTTATTCTTTTGGAAAAGACTGTCAATCATAACATTAATTGTTAGTAATTTCATGCCTCGTTACAACCTAGTTAACAACCTAGCAGTGCCTCAGTTTTCTTTCGCTTTCACGTTTCCTGGTCCTGGTCCTGTAGTTTCCATAAGTGTCCAGCAGATGGGGATCTATACACCAATCATTGCAGACAGTTCAGTTCGATGATAAACAATAAAATATCAGAGATTTAATCTGGTTATCATCTTTGAAATAATTCTGTTCCCCTGGATCTGGCAGGTGTGGAATGATATGAACATAAAAGTAACCATCCATTTTCTTACACCCTTGTCCCTCACACATGTTATTTTGGGAAAAGTAGAGTAATCTAGATTCAGGTATAAGGTGTTGAAATAACTAATAAAAAAGAGAAGAAGAAAAGAAGTATTTTAGAGCAAAAATTAAAGGACAAAATAATAATTCATTAAGCTACAACAAATAAAATCAGGTAAAGGAAATTATTTCCAAATCAGTTTCTTTTAATAATAATAATAATAATAATAATAATAATAATAATAATAATAATACAAACTTATGAAATTAACAGAAAAACTACCAATGTGTGTTTGGTGAATTTTTGATTAAAATGTGTTCTTCATTCAATGAAGTTACCGAAGTCACAGTGAAAAGTACAACGAAATAATATATATATGTAAAACAAATATTTAAGGAACAAAAAAAAACTACTCAAATAAATGTAACTATAGTTACTACCAACTCTGGTGACTGTGTAAAAAATATTCTTTATAGACTACAGCTTTTACATTGATTGATGACCATTAGGTGTATAAAGGAATGTTGTACTAGAGGACATAGTTTGATTTCAGGAAGGGCTGCACAGTGGCGCAGTTGGTAGAGCTGTTGCCTTGCAGCAAGAAGGTTCTAGGTTTGATTCCTGGCCCCAGTCTTTCTGCATGCAGTTTGCATGTTCTCCCTGTGCATGCATGGGTTTCCTCCCACAGTCCAAAAACATGACTATCAGGTTAATTGGCCTCTCCAAATTGCTCCTAGGTGTGAGTGTGTGTATGCTTGATTGTTTGTCTCTGTGTTGCCCTGCAACAGACTGGCAACCTGTCCAGGGTGTACCCCACCTCTCACCCAGAACATTAGCTGGAGATAGGCACCAGCAACCCTCCCGACCCCACTGAGGGAAAAGGGTTGGATGATTTCAGGAAGGTCCTTTTTATTTAGAAGGACAGAGATTTGATACTTGGAAGGTTACCCTTTTCTCTTAGATCCATGGAAGAGACTTGTCAATTTAAAAGAAGTCACTTGGACTCTTGAGGCAGAGCAGGACTTCCTCTAAACAGATTTTTTCTCAGCCAACTTCCTGAACCTGACAAAGCTGTTCAAATGACACCACTCTTGCTGATGATGCGTTTACATGCTAGTCAAAGCTGTTGACTCAGATTTGCTCAGATGCCCCACCCTTCTTGGAGTCCTTAGAGGGGTTACTGGAGAGTGCCCCTCCTGGGGACTCCCTTGTTCTACTGGGGGACTTCAACACTCATGTGGGCAATGACAGTGAGACCTGGAGGGGGCATGGTTGGGAGGAACAACATATGGAGATAAAGGCATAATGAGGAAGGTTTCTGTTAGACAAATTCATCGGATTAAGAGAGCAGCTGTTAAAATTACCTCGCAAAGCAGCAAACAGTTATTTGAAGCTGCTGGTGGAACCTCAAGGAACGTTAGCTGGAGAGGCACCAGCAACCCTCCCGACCCCACTGAGGACAAGGGTGTAAGAAGATGGATGGATGGATTGAATTTTGACAACAGAAGTATAAAATCACACACATGAACAAGGAATGCAAAATACATATTTTTGTACAATAATCTTAACATGCTTGAAAAGGAATAGGAAGAAATAAGAAACTTATGAAGTCCTACCTCATAAACTAGTACCATATTTTCTGTTGAACAGCATTCAAGAAGTTAGCCGTCAGGGAAAGATGTCAACTACTGTTAGAAAATGCAATTCAACTTGGCCTGGACTTCCATGGAGGCTGTGTGCTCAGTGTGTGGTGAACATAGAGGTGTTTAAAACTGCAGTATGTAACTTTTATAAAAAATGTTTTTTTACATAAGACAACAGTCACAAGCAAGCCTCTGTTCTGCAGTGTTATGTTGCAGGTTTAGATTGCTTCATCAATTGAAAATCTTCTGTCTGCAGCTGCCTGTCCATGAGACAAAGTCAGAACGTTCTGGCAAAAAGCTGCGGGTTGATACCAAGGTAAATGCTGAAGGCACACTTGAAGACCAGGTGAATTAATAAATACACACACATACTGTACAGCTCTGGAAAAATTGAAGAGACCACTTAAACTTATCAGTTTCTCTGATTTCCCTTTTTATAGGTACATGTTTGAGTAAAATGAACATTGTTCTTTTACTCTATGAATTTCTGATAACATGTTTCTGAAATTCCAAGGAAAAATTTAGTTTTTATCTGCAGAAAATGCAAAATGGTCAAAATAACAAGAAAGATGCAGAGCTTTCTGACTCTTCCTGATTTCAGAAGAGTTCAGAAATCAATATTTGGTGGAACAACCAGGTTACAATGGGGTTCAATGCAGTGAGAAATGCATATTTAAAATGATTGGGGTAAAGTAGTATTTGTTTTATTTTGAAAAGTGCTTTGAGTTGATGTTTGTGGAGAATTTCCACTTTAATAAATAATCAGTCTAATATAATTAAATGAACAACAACTTAATATACAGCTTTGGGTTAAAGCCGTGTCACTAAAAAGATGTGAGGGTTACATTATGAGGTCTAATAAAAGCAAATATGACTTGACAGCTGCTACTAAGTTTATAATGATAAAGTATTTTCTTATAATGTAACAGTATTTAATGATTAGACAAAGGTTTAAGTGTCGTATTAAACTCAGCTCAGGATGTCACAACAAATCTGGACTAAAATAAATCAATAAATAAGCTCAATGGCAATGAGGTTTAATCTGTGATCACAAATTAAAATCATAAAATTAAACTATTACAGTAAATAATGAATTGAAAGGATTGACTTTTAGAAGCATATTTTCGGTAAGAACATAATTATGGATTTATTTACTGAGAGAATTAAAACATTCACACATATCTGGAAATGAGAATTATTCAAACAGCTTTACTGAACATGCAGGCATTTAAATATCAGCAGATACTTTCCTAAAACAAATTGTCAGGTGAGTTACATCATTCTACCAGGAGTTCTACTTCATTTTTCAAAACAGCAAAAATAAAGAGAAAAAAAGCTTATTAGTTCTGTTTTAATGTCTAACAGCACTTAACCTCACAGCATTACACATCCGCCGCCACCACCACGTCTTTCAGCTTGACCTCTGGCGCTGGACACATGCATGGACTGCAGCCTGGATTTTTCAGCTTGAATTTCTCTCTCCTGCTGCTCCATCAGTTGTTTTTTCATGGTTTCAAACTCCTTCTCTCTCTCTTTTCTCTCTACCTCTCTCCTTTCCATTTCTCTCTTTCTCTCCTCATTCATCTCCTCCTTCTCTCTCTTCCTCTCTCTCCTTCTTCTCTTTTTCTCTCTCAACCTGGATTTGCTCATTAATTTTCTCCATCTCTTTCTCATACTTTTCTTGTATTTTTCTCTCAATTTCTTCTCGCTCTTTCCGTATTTCTTCTTCTTTCTCCTTCAGGATTCGTTGTTTCTCCTCTTCGATCGCCCTCTCAGCCTCTTGGAACATCTCATTGGTGTAGTGACTTCCTCCATTCCTGTCAACAATGGTTCTGATCTTCTCCAGCAGCTCAGTGACCTGAGGTTTCTTATCTTTCAGCCTATTGTTGAAGACATGATACTGGCCGTTGCATCTGGATACCAGATCCTGGAGGTCTAGACTTTCAGACAAATACTCTTCGATGGTGGAATCAAGGTCGTCTCCACGGGTAAACAGAACCATGCTGTATTTGTTTGCAGCCTCTCCAAATGTTTCCTTAATCAGTTGCACTGATTGTTTTTCTTCCTTTGTGAATCTGCTCACCGCAACGACCACCAGGAAGATGTGGGGTCCAGGAGCGGCATATCGGACGCACTGACTCAGATCTTTTCTGGTTTTATCTTCATCAAATCTGGTGTCAAACAGACCTGGAGTATCGATGACGGCAACCTGCTGTCCATCCACATTACTGGAGACTTTAGAGCAGTCAACAGTCAGGGAATTGGCGCTGCATTTGGATTCAAAGCACGGTCGACCCAGAATGGTGTTTCCAGTGGCGCTCTTCCCAATCCCAGTCTTCCCCACCATCACGATCCTCAACTCATCGTTGTTTATGATGTTTGTTCCTGTAAAGAAGAAAGTTTGAATCTGAATTAGAATCATCATCTACTCAGATTTTCAGCTTCTGTGTATTTGGATGAGAGGAAAAAATATAGTTGAGACCTTAGGAGTGTTTCAGGGAATCAAAAATTTTCTCTT
Organism: Poecilia mexicana; assembly: GCF_051168715.1. Taxonomy (NCBI): domain Eukaryota; kingdom Metazoa; phylum Chordata; class Actinopteri; order Cyprinodontiformes; family Poeciliidae; genus Poecilia; species Poecilia mexicana. The sequence goes on along the minus strand of NW_028263380.1, from coordinate 18,999,544 downwards.
TTCTATTTGCTTTTTAATTTGTCTTCTGTGTGACAGCTGCTACTAAGTTTATAATAATAAAGATCAAAGGTCGTCTGACATTTGCTCCTTTTTTGTTACTGATATAATCTACGTGACGCAGCCCAAAACCCAACCTGACAAATAATCATGTGCACCAGTGAAGAAGAGCTTCACCTTCTTCACTTGTTTAACATCCTTTATAGGAATTAAAATCTTTAATTGTATCAGTAGATTTTGTAACCCCACAATAACACAGCAGAAGACTGAAAGTGAAAAGTTTATATGTGTTTTTGTTGGTTGATATTTTCTACATCAGCCAGATTAAATATATAGTTATTCTGACTTACCGTAGTTGGAGTTGCTGTTCGCCATGATCAGTCAGTGTAGACTCTTCCGCTGCAGTCAGGTAATGAACATAGTTTGGATTGTGTGAAGGCCTTTTTAAACATTCCTGCAGGTAAAATGAAACTGAAACTGGAGCTTTGATTGGTTAATTCTGTCCCAGGTTTTCAAAAATGTCTTTCCTGCTTTAATTGATCCACATAAAATACAGCTAAAGCATTTTTAGAAGCTGTTTTGAACTGTGAGGTGATATGCAATAAGTTTGAAGATAAAAACCCACAATTGTATGAAGTCTTAAAGATTGATGGTTAGCTCAGCTTTTCTGATTTTTCTTTTCCAAATTTAAAAATGCAACAATATAATAAAATTTTTATCTAAAATCTAAAATAGTCTATATAGGAGTCTGTAAAGGTGAATTACTTATACAAAAAATATACAACATTTCTGCTGTATGACTTTCAGTTTGTGTCCCCAAAGTCTCTCTAGATTTAAATAAAGGTTGGATATTCCCTTGCTCTTTCCTTTCTCATTTTATTTTACAAGAAATGGCAGCAAATAGGGAACAAATGCAAAGAAAACCAAAACTGGAAATAAGCTATGGTGCAGGATTCGGTTAAGATAAAAATGCTGTTCTGGAGTCTCAGCTTCATCTATCCACCTGAAACAAACTGTCTAATTAATGTTCATTGTATTACATTTTTGCCTTTTACAACTTTCAATACTTTTCTAATTCACTCTAATTATAGAAAACTCAGAAATTGTATAAAAAATAATAATACATTTGGTTCTTTGTTTTATAAATAAAGCACTTGGATTGTGTGGTCAGTTTCATTGTGTGAAGCTGATTTCATTGTTTATTCTCCACACAATGAAAGGCAACAAATTAATGATTATTAAGGCTTGTATTTTACACTTTGAATTCAATGGTAGATTTTTCTCTGAAACACTGAAACAAAAATGTGAACCAAGTGTTCAGATATATTTTTATTAGAAAATTACATCTACATCTAAATACAAACTATATAAAGAGGTGAATTTAGCCAAGAAACCCCGACTGACTGCCTGGAGGCTTGAACTCAACAACACGTCCACAGAGCTGGGTAAAACTTATGCTCAAGTAAGAGTAACATTACTTCTACATATTTTTTTTACTCAAGTAAATGTAGAATGTAGAAAACCTAAAAAATACTGAAGAGTAAAAAAGTATTTGGTAAAAAGGCTACTCAAGTACTGATCAAAACATCAATCCATTTCCTGAACATCCTTGTCCCTTAGTGGGGTCAGGAGGTGCTGGTGCCTCTCCAGCTAATGTTCCAGGTGAGAGGCGGGGTTCAGCCTGGACAGGTTACCAGTCTGTCGCAGGGCAACACAGAGACACAGGACAAACAACCATGCACACACTCATTCAGGGGCAATTTAGACAGACCAATTAACCTGACAGTCATGTTTTTGGACTGTGGGAGGAAACTGGAGTACCCGGAGAAAACCCACGCATCCACAGGGAGAACATGCAAACTCCATGCAGAAAGACCAGACCGGGAATCAAACCCAGAACCTTCTTGCTGCAAGGCAACGGTTCTACCAACTGCACCACTGTGCAGCCAAAACATCATCATTTAAATATTATATCATCAGATGGACCAAAATGTAAAGTTACGTGGACCAAAAACATCTAGATAATTTTCCTTCAAAATAATGTTTTTTGAGAAAAAAAAAAGTCTGTTTCTGGTGAATTTTTTTTTCTTTTTTTTTGGACTAAAACAGATTTTATTTTTAATTTACTGAAATTATCCACAGAGGGTAGAGAATCAATTATACTCAAGTAAGAGTATCAATACCTCATAATAAAATTAGTCAAGTAAAAGTAAAAAGTACTGCACAGAAAAATACTCCAAAAAGTACTTTTTTCCCCAAAAAAGTTAATCAAGTAACTGTAACTAATTATTTCCCATCTCTGCACATACATCATCCATCAGGTTTTATTCAGATGCTCCTCAGATCCAAGCTGTGCTGGTTGTTCAAGACTTTGTTTCTGAGCTCCATTCCCCTTTACATGAAAACCTGCAGTTAAAAATGTAAAGCAGCGCTACACCGCCCTCTTGTGGAAAGTTCTAAAACAGCAGCAGAAAAACTGTGATCCCCGATGAAATACCTTACTCCAATAATATTTCTGCATGTTGCCTGAAACAAAACATTAGGTGATAACTTTCAGCGCCACATAAGTATGAAAAATTTTAAAACTGTAACATTAAAAGGAAAATATCGCATGTTTTTAAAAACATTATTTAGAAAAAAAAGTATAAAAAGTGTGACAATCCAGATGTTTCGGCATCATGATCTTGGTTTTGCTAGATGATTCTTCCAGGTAAGTGGTTCTTTTCCACTGTCATGTTTCCCCGTAATGTTGGACCTCTGAAAAATCAATAACTTGATAGAGTCGTCTGGGTTTCCTTACATAGACCAGATGGACCATAATTTCTCCACTGGCATTACATGATAAAGTGTGGACTGTACTGGATTATAGACATGACTACAGGACACATGATTTGAATTTGAGAATATAATAATCACATAGTGCCTGACTCAACCTATTTGAAACAAACTCTAGATATTAGTTAAGTAGGACTTGTTTATTTTAAAAAGTAGTTTTGAAGAGACATTTGTGGCAAATTATATATGACGTGTTGTGATTTGAGTTCTCTGTTTATTTTAGGTTCTGTCTTTAGTGTTTCTCCGTGGTGCCCTGTCTACCCCTTCATTGTCCGCAGGTGTGTCTCGTTCTGCATTGGGGTTTTTTTCATTTTCTTTCTTGTCTTTAAAAATAAAGTAGAAGTCCAGGTAGAATGATATAATTCACCTGTAACCTCAGTATCTCATAATTTGTTTTTAAAAATTATTAGCTGACGTTTACATGCTTACATGTTGAGTAAAACTGCATCATTGAATATCATTACTTGTATCATTTTCTAATTTCCAGATGTCTGAGAATGAATTAATTTCTTTCAGTTAAATTCATAATTAGGGTGGAAACACACTAAATAATATTTGTATGTCCATTCTTTCTATTATTTCTTGCAATAGTTTAATTTAATGACTTTAATGTGTGATCACTGTTCAATCATCATTGCAATGTGGGTTTATTTACTGATTTATTTTAATCCACATCTGTTTGTCTATCATTAAAAGGAAAAGCTTCAAGGATTTTTAATTATTATTTACTTACGAGTAGCTATCACATATATATTTGCTTTAATTAGACCTTTAACTAGAACTTTTTTTACAGTGATTTAAGCTTTAACACAATGTTGTATATTAAGTTGTTAATTTAATTTCAATAGATTGTTTATGAAGCAAAAATTCACCACAAATCTCCCCTCAAAGCATTTTCAAAATCAAACTAGTTCTACTTTACACCAATCACATTGAATTCAGTTTGGTTAAAATAAGTATTCCAGTAAATTACAATTATTGTCTAGATGAATTATTATTAAGGTTTATATTTTACACTTTGAAATTCATGATTAATTTGTCAGATTTGTTTCAACAACACTGAAACACAAAAGTGAACCAAGTGATCAAATATATTTTTTATTAGAAAATTACACCATTATCTTAATACAAACAACATAAAGAGGTGAATTTAGCCAATAAACCCCCACTGTCTGCCTGGAGGCTTGAACTCACCAATACGTCCACATAAACAGAGCTGGGTAAAAATTACACTCAAGTAAGAGTAACGCTATTTCTACATATTTTTACTCAAGTAAAAGTAAAAAGTATACTTTTTACCTAAAAAATTACTATTAAAAGTAAGGTTACCTTACCTTACCTTGTAAAAGTAAAATGTACAGCACAAAAACATACTCCTAAAAGTACTTTTCCTTAAAAAAATTAATAAATAAATTTTAAAAAGTTACTAGAGTAAGTAACTAATTATTTCCCATTTCTGCACATAATTAATCACCCAGCAGGTTTTATACAGACGGTCCTCGGATCCAAGCTGTGCTGGTTGTTGAAAACTTTCTGTTTCTCAGCTCCGTTTCCTTTTATGGCAGCGCTACACCGCCCTCTAGTGGACAGTTTGAAAACAGGAGCGGAAAAGCTGTGATCTCATGAAAAACTTCACTACAATGTTTTTTCACATTATATGAAGCAAAACACTGATAACTTCCAGTGCCACATATGTTAATTCGTGCCAAAATTATTGCTCCTTGACGTAAGTTTAATGAGTTACAGAAAATGAATCAGAAGTGCTGATGTAAAGTTGTGTTAATCTATTTATTATAGTCTAAATCGCCAAACAAAAGCAGTAAAAATGTAATTGAAATAATATGTCATGATTATATTCATGAGCTCCATTATCAGGTAAATTTGCTCATGGAGTAATTTTAAGTGTCCTTTTCTGGGAATCTTCCTCTCCGCTCTTTGTTTTCTCCATTTGTGGACTATCTCTGTAATTGTTGTTTTAGTCTACTTCATGTTAGCAGACAGGTGCTCTTAAGTGAATACTTAATGATTTTATAGATCTTATTTTAATTATGCCAAAGCTATGAGTTCAAAAACTGTGATAAATTAAAATTAATTCATAACATTTTCCAATTTCTCTAGATTTTTCATTTTTATTTAGTCAGGAACTCTCTGCATGAAATTAAAACGAGTTTGACTTCAAACATGTAAACAAAAGAAATTAAGATGTGAGTAAAAATATCTTTCATAGTTTTGTATTTCTGAATTTATATCAACTTTAGCTGAAATCCTTACAAAACACTGAAATGTTTTCTGCAAATGAAGACAAAACACTTTGTTTTGTTTAAAATTGAATTTCATCTCAGTTCTAGTTTAAGTGTGGATTTATAACAGAACAGAAATAATTTATTATCCATTCAATACCACAACATTCCCCAGTCACTTCTATGTGTAAAGCAACTAATTTAAAAAAACAATACATTTAGCAGCATTTATTGTTTTCATCAAGCTTTATTTGTGATTTCATATTCAGAACAGGGTGACACAAATCAGGGTGACAGAAATCAGTTCAAACAATCATCACAAAGTGAGAATTATTGCAAAAAGTGCAGGAATATTGAAGTAAAAATCATCCTGAATCTAGTACATTTACTGTCATTTTCTATTTATGCTAATCTTTCCAGCAACAATATACATTTTCCAAAAGACAGTTTCTAAGAGCTTAAAGAGTGATACGTGAAATACTTTGAAATAATATGCAAACACTAACTTGACAAGGATTCAAACTTTTTCTTTGACTGCATGTGAAACAGCCTTAAGATCAGCCTGCAGTCTTCAAGATCTCCAACATTGTTAAAGTCTGGCAGCTTCATATTATAGACAGTTAAGCTCCAAATTATTCATGCCTATCAGGAGGTGCAGAGTCCATGATGATCAAATATAACTGTGTTCTTAGAAAACCTCACATGAACTTTCCAACAAGGTGTAAAGAACATCCAGGTTCTGAGTTTTAATGTCAAGATGTGGTGAAGGAGTTTTACTCTGACTGGAGATCTGCTTCATTTATTAACAATGAAAGAAACAGAATCTAGTTTGTTGTTTTCTGTTCTCCATGTTTTATACTTTGTTTTTGTTAAGGAACTTTCAGTTGAAATTTGTTCATCCTCATGTTTGAAAGAACAGTAAATTTCCAACTTTCACCATTTACTTATGAAAACAAGCTGGTAAAAGATTTAACAAGGCTACATCCAGCATTAAAAACATCTTTTCCAATGTTAACAACCTGTTTTCCAGCATTAACCAGGTATTCTCCAGCTTTAGCCAAATAATAGAGAGGATTATTTTGCTCAGCTTCTTCTCTGGCCTTAGATTCATGCTCAGACTGCAGCCTGGATTTTGCTTGTTGAATTTCTTTCTCCTGCTTTTCCTTCAGGGCTTCAAACTGCTTCTCTCTCTCCTTTCTCTCTGCCTCACTCCTTTCCATTTCCCTTCTTCTCTGCTCACACATCTCCTCTTTCTCCCTCTGTCTTTCCTCATGCATCCTCTCCGACTCCCTTCTCCTCTCCTCGTCCATCCTCTCCTTCTCCCTCCTCCTCTCCTCATTCATCTCCTCTCTCTCCCTTCTCCTCTCCTCCTTCATCTCCTCCTGCTCCCACTTCCTCTGCTTACTCATCTCCTCTCTCTCCCTCTTCTTCTCCTCCTCTCTCTCCTTTCTCTCTCTCTCTCTGTCAGCCTGGATTTGCTTATACATTCTCTCCATCTCTTTCTCATACTTTTCTTTTATTTTTCTCTCCAGTTCTTCTTTCTCTTTGCGTATTTTCTCTTCTTTCTCCTTCAGGATGCGTTGTTTCTCCTCCTCAACTGCCCTCTCAGCCTCTTGGAACATCTCACTGGTGTAGTGACTTCCTCCATTCTTGTCAACAATGGTTCTGATCTTCCTCAGCAGCTCAGTGACCTGAGGTTTCTTATTTTTCAGCTTGTTGTCGAAGACATGATACTGGTTGTTACATCTGGACACCAGATCCTGCAGCTCTGGGCTTTCAGACAAATAATCTTCAATGGTGCCTTCAAGGTCGTCTCCACGGGTAAACAGAACCATGCTGTACCTGTCTGCTGCCTCTCCAAAGACTTTTTGAATCATTTGCACTGATTGTAATTCTTCTGCTGTGAATCTGCCGATTGGAACGACCACCAGGAAGATGTGGGGTCCAGGAGCGGCGTAACAGACGCACTGACTCAGATCTTTGATGGTTTTATCTCCCTCAAACCTGGTGTCAAACAGACCTGGAGTGTCAATGACAGTAACCTGCTGTCCATCCACATTACTGGAGCATTTGGAGCAGTTCACAGTCATGGATTTGGGGCTGCATTTGGACTGAAAGCACCCTCGACCCAGAATGGTGTTTCCAGAAGCGCTCTTCCCAATCCCAGTCTTCCCCACCATCACGATCCTCAGCTCAGTGTTGTTTGTAATGTTTGTTCCTGTAAAGAAGAAAGTTTTAATCTGAATTAGAATCATCGTGTCGTAGAACTTTAGTTGTGGTCCAATAAAACTGCTGTCATGTTATTGTGGCTTAATGTGAATACTATAATCCAGCACATTCACTATTTGCATTAAGATTATGTATCGGCTACAAAGTCTGCGAAAGTCCAGCCCTGAAGAGAGACGATCCTTCAACTTTAATACATTCCTGTTCCAAAACACCTGGACTGTCTGGTCCACTGTCCCTTCTGTTTTCAGGGTGGATTCCTTAGAATTATGCAAATTACAATAGTCATGAAATTCAGTATTTTTACCTTCCAGAGCCCTCTAGATTGGTCAAAAACGTCTTTTATTTTTATTTTATTTTTTTTTAAGATATTGGCCAAAAATGTCTCTTGGAAACAAATGTTTACAAGGCTATACACTGACCATCAAAATCTGTTTTTTTTTTTGTTTTTTTTTGGCGTGGTCGTTCACGCTTCCAAATATATGCGACCTGACGTTTTTTTACGTCCAGTGTGAACGTCAAACTACTTGAAAGTGCTTCGCATGCGCACTAGAGGGCGCAATAACGTCACAGACATAGAGCGTGCTCAACCGCAATAAAAAAGGAGAAGTGCTCAGTGGATGTAAACATGGATGCGAACAGTGTAGCATAGTTTATGATTTTTAAGTTGTTGTCAGTCCAGAGCCAGTACATTAACAATTTAATCCTTATTATAGTCTGCCATAGTTGTTTTTCTTCCTGCTTATCAGGACGCAGAATATTGAGTTTGTCGAGTATCAATGACGTTCAGGTCAATGAACGCGGCCGTTCAGTTCAGATTCAGATCGTATTTGAAATAATTCGATACGTATCGGATATCCAAGTGGCCTGAGTCGCATTGGACAAAATTCTGACGTGTTTTTCAGACTTTCATGAAAAGATCAGATAGATAGATAGATAGATAGATAGATAGATAGATAGATAGATAGATAGATAGATAGATAGATAGATAGATAGATAGATAGATAGATAGATAGATAGATAGATGTTAATAATAAAATAAAATAAAATAAGGAATTGGCTGGTTATACGTGATGCTTTAATTAACAGAATTTTATAAAACTATTTTATCTGCACACTGTGATACTCTTTGGAAGCAGAATGACACAAAAGAAGGATAAAAGTGACTTACCATAGCCGTAAGTCCTGTTTGGGCTGAACCTGTGGTTGTCCATGATCAGTCAGAGAGAGCAGTGCAGACACTCCAGCTGCAGTGAAATAATGAACAGCTAGAATCCTGTACAAGATTTTAAACAGTCCTGGAGTCAAAATGAAAGTGAAACTAGAGCTTTGTTTCTGTTTCAAGCTATTTTCAAGGACTGTCTCATTGTGCATAAAATTCAGCTAAGTCATTGTACAGAATACACATATAATGCACATTGTAATCTCCATTGAGTAAAAATAAATACCAGCGTAAATCTGGAGGGTGAGTTCAGCTATATTACTAATTTTCTCCAGATTCAAATGTGCAGTAGTCTAATATATGCAATAACTTGTTGCATATATCAAGGTGAGTTATATAACAATAATATTGATATTATTTAATTTAGTCTCCAAAGTCTCTGGATGCTCAGGATACCCAGGCTGCTCCCCCCTCTCCTCTCCCACATTTATTGGAAATAGCAGCACTGAGGAGAAACTGAAAAACAAAAGAGAAACTAAAACAAGGTCCATGATTCCCTGCATGATTCAGTTAATTATGTTAAACCTTTTGTTCTAGAGTTACGTCTCAGCTTTATCCCTCCATCCAGGACAAACTGGCTCATTCCTGTAGCTTAAATTACTCTAATTTAAGAAAATTCAGCACTTTTATTAAAATAATACCATAAATAGCATATTTGATTCTTTACTTTATGAATAAAACACATGGATTGTTTGTTCTGTGTCTTTGTATGGAGCATTGTTTCTGACAGACACAAAACTCCTGCCTTTATATGGGTGGTGATGATGAATTAATCAACTGTGTTCAATTAAAAATTAATCCCCAGCTTCTCAGAAATAGAAGAATGATTATAAGGTGTAATTTTACACTTTGAACTCAGTTTTTCCTTTACTCTCCCCCTCCTCTCCCACTTCTACAAGAAATAGCAGCACTGAGGAGAAACTGAAAAACAAAAGAGAAACTAAAACAAGGTCCATGATTCCCTGCATGATTCAGTTAATTATGTTAAACTTTTTGTTCTGGAGTTACAGCTCAGCTTTATCCCTCCACCTGCGACAAACTGCCTCATTCCTGTTGCTTGCATTATTCTAATTTAAGAAAATTCAGTACTTTTATTAAAAGCATACAATAAATACATATGTGATCCTCGTTTTAAAGCACCTGTATTTTGTGTTCAGTTTCATTGCATGGATCATTGTTTATAGTAGACACAAAACTTCTGTATTTATCAAGGTGGTGATGATTAATTACTCAAATCTCCCTCCAGCAGTCATTAAGGTTGGACGAGTATTAAATAGATGAGTATTTATAAAGGTGTATGTTTTACACTTTGAACTTAATGATTAATGAATTAGTTTCTCAATAACAAACACAGAAAAAAAAAAATCTACCATGACAACAGAAGTGTACAAATATATTTATATATATACAGAAAGCCAAGAGGAATGTTCTAAAGTCTTTAAAACTTTAAGAGGTAACACTTTATTTGAAGGGGTGAGCATAAGACTGACATAACAGAAACATGAAGGTGTTTCATGAAAGTTTCATAAAGTACCATTCGGTAAATAAAGTTGCATTAAAAGTCTATTAAAAGTGTCAAGTGGCCGATCTGCATGCAAAAACCCAGTAAGCCTTAATCAACCCTGTCAAATCTAGTTTCTGTCTGAACCCATCAGCTGGGAGCTCACCTTGCATAAAGTCACTATGCAGGGAACGTTTTCCACATCGAGTCTCAAGCAGTCGTACGGGTCGTCAGAGAGCTCGATCTCCTTCCTTCCTTCCTCATCGGATGAGATGTGAACTCTGGGAATTCTGTCGGTGAGGAAACCAGAACATGGCTCATTTTCCAACTTATTATTTTTGTTTGTTTGTTTACAGAGGAAATCAGTTTAGATCAAAGCTAATGGAGTAATATGAACTGAACAAACTCACTTAGTGATGAAGAGAGCAGCTTTGATCGCTACTGAGATGGAGTCGTACAAATTCCCATCACACTGAAGAAGCTGAAGAGGAACACAGTAATTTTAGATGTTATCTATTTGGATCAAATGAAAGGTGTTTTAAACAGAAAACATGTTTATGTTTGAACAGGAATTGTTATATTTTACTGTAGGGAAAGGATCTGGAGTTGGTGTGTCTGGCCAAGTGTTACCAACTAGATCCAGCAGCACCAACCTCCACACACAGCTGAGAGCCTGTGGCTATGAGTGGGGATAATAACAATCATTGGATCCTGAACATCATGGGAACTAAAGGTAGCAAGGCAAACTAATATTTTTCTCTCCCATCGACAAATATTTTTTCTACATATTTGATTAGCAGACAGATTATCTGTCTCATACCAAGCTGGTCACTATGTTGTGACAATTTAATATGAGACAGATAATCTGAAAAGATCAAGCTCTTCTGCCTTCTCCCTCAGCTATTATTGCTGTCTGAAGAAATGCACCACTTTTAGTCAAAATCAACCAGAGCCAGGAGGAGGCAGCCCATCATGTCTGTGCTAATGTCAGAGAAACAATCCACCATTCCAGGAAAATAACTCTCATCATTGGTGGCCATGCTGACTAGCCTTAGCATTCATGTCAAACTCTGCTATCAGGAAGAAGCAGTAGAGTAACTGAGAGCAGTATGAGACAGATTGTCTGCCTCATACCAAGCTGTCACAACATAGTGACAGTTTCAATAAATATGTAAAAAAGAAAAGACTTCTTATAAGCTTTCATTCTTATTGTGCATTTTAAAACTAAACAGCAAAACATTAGCTGTAATGTTGAAGGCACTTCCTTGTTAAGCCAGGTGAGCCTGGGGCCTTGATTTCACCAACACGTCCACATAAAGCACCCTGCTGTGCTCTCCAGGACTAATGCAGAGGCTCTTCAGGTCCAAGCTCTGCTGGTTGTTGAACTCTGGGGTTGCACTGGCTGAGCTGAGTAAAAAACAACATGGTGGACTGGAGGCATCCCATTGAGGGCTTTTATTTATTTTAATAACTATGACAGAACTGAGTTGGATTCATGTTTTTGTGAAATTCTGCTGTAATCTTTTGCCAAAAATGTAAGATAGCACAACACCGCCGTCTAGTGGATAGTTCTAAAATAACGCTTTCAATATTTTTGTACCGTACCTTGCATGAACCAGAAATAACAGGTAATAGCGGTCACTGCTACATTTTTAATGAATTACTGTGAGCAATTAATTCATAACTTATATTAGGCTATATTTAACTGATCAAAAATATTGTTTAATGTTCTTGAAATATGACATAATATGACAGGCCCAGCAGTCACAGACTGCAGCTCTGTTAGGAGATGCAAGCTTTGGATCTCACTATCTGATTTTAAGACCATATTGACATTAAAATATTCATTAAAGGCTTGAGAACTGGCTGATGATAACCAGAATTGTACTCATTTTTAAATGCTGTAATTATTTTTTAATTCAGAACCACTGTTGACAGGAATGGAGGAAGTCACTACACCAGTGAGATGTTCCAAGAGGCTGAGAGGGCAGTTGAGGAGGAAAAACAACGAATCCTGAAGGAGAAAGAAGAGGAAATACGTAAAGAGAAAGAAGAAGTGGAGAGAAAAATAAGAGAAAAGTATGAGGAAGAGATGCAGTAAATTAGTGAGCAAATCCAGTACATAGTGCTTTACTTGAGTTTTTTTTTCTTCTTTTCATGTGTGGGATAATATTTTGTTTTTTATTACTTTATTGGATTAAATTTATTCTGTTATGTTAGTCAGCAGGTGTTGAAGCTCATGTTAATTGAGTACGATCTTCTATGCTAATATAGACGGCTCTGCTGTTCTGGAACATTTTGTGCCACATTCCTGTGCTGGTCAGTTTGATCCTCCCACCATCATCATCAACTTTATTAGAGACACTGATAGGTCCATATGAGAAAAATAATAATGATAATTTAACAAAATACAAATAAATCACATAAAAGATAACTAAGCCTGATTGAGCTTTGTGCAATATCAATATCAGGATGATGTTATTTGCAGAAACACATGATCTCCACATAAATCTGTACATAAGGTTTCATAATACAGCATGAAAAGTGGAAACAGAGAAATAATGTGGTTTCAGGTTTCTGCACCTGGAGATACAGAATCTCATAAGTCCAAATATTTTAGTGCACTTGAAGTAACTTTTCAACAAGATATTGTAGCTAGTTTTAAGTCCATAATTGCTTAATGTTGACTTAAAAATGTACTAGTTTCACAGGCTGATTATTTTACTTATAGTATTGGAAAAATGTCTTGTAATCAGTGAAATAATATGCCAGTGGAACTTGTACTTGCTACTTATATTAAGAAATTATTGACTTAAAACAAGACCCTTCTTCTTACAGAAATGCTATTTGTAAATTAGTTTTGTCTTATTTCAAGTGAATTTTTCATGTTTTCTCAATAAAAATTTATGGTAATATTTTGTTAGGTTTTTTCCACCGTGCAAGTAAAAAAAAAACTACACTGCAAAATTTATTTACAGTATAATTATAATCAAGCAACTTGCACATTATCTTCATTGGTTTTACAGAGTGAAATATTTCATAATTTTTAGTTTTTTCTTCAAAATAACATCAAGCCAATGATGAAAAATTACATTTACCATTAGAAATTCAGAAGAAATAGTAAATATTTGTTGGAAAATGTAGTGCAGTTACAACCAAAGGTTCTGTGGGAGATTTTATAGAAGAAGGGCAGCAATAATCTGAATATTGAAGACTCTCGTAGAGTTGATAAGTAGCTGAATAGAGTTTTAATACTCTGCTGTATTTACCTCCAAAGTAGGCTCCATCACTGAGCACTAACTCCTTACTGCCACCCGGGATAATCGTGACGGTGCCATGCTGGATGAAATACATTTTCCGACCCAGCGTTCCCTCTCGTATTACATAGTCTCCTGGCTGGAAAACTTCAAAGCGCAGCTTGGTCAGGATGACGGTGACAAAGTGAGGGTCGGTGTTGGCGACAAGTCCACGGCAGTTATAGCTGACAATCTCCTGCATGACGGAGTCAAAATGGACAGAAGTAAATTAAGTGGAAAACATATTTTTAGTTTTCTGCTGTGCATGTTGAAGACTGTTGATAAATGTATGACTGTTAACTCATTAAAACTGTCAAACTCCAGTCTTCAAGGGTCGTTGTTTTGCAGCTCTTAGATTTGATTCTGGCTCAACACACCTGAATGAAAAGTTTTATGAATAAATACAAAATAATTACATTTAATATACATTACTAATATACTTACATTGATCTTTATTTTAGAAATTATGGTTGTCGTCAATAATTTAGTGGGTTTTTTTTTTGTTTTAGTTGTATTTTTCTCTTTTCTGCTGCCGCTGTCTACTATTATTACTATGAAAAGATTTTACGTTTCTCAAAAAGAACTGGCTCTGTATGAGAACTCTTTACATGTAATGATCGAAGGATCCACAAGGTGGCGGTAAAGCAATAACATGAAAACCGACAATCATAAAACCCGAAAGAAGAAGACAAAGCGAACTGCACGTGGTCTGTTGTGTTGAATGTTTGAGTGTTTCTCTGAAGACTATCTTCCGTCCAGTTTTAACGAGTTTATCAAAAAGCTCCTGTTAACTGCTGCTGAAGCAACTTTCAGAGTTTAAATAAATCATCGTCAAGTCAGAGGAAGAGATGGATGATCAGCGCAGACTGCTGGATTTCTCCCGGACCCCCCGGATAATCTTACACCGATTAGGTAGGAAACACCAGCGTTTGGACGAAGGTTAATGTCTGCAGCTTTCTGTATGAGGATCATTTTAGTAAATGTTCTTTTCCCGTGTAAATATGTTGTTAACATGTTAGAACGCAGACATGAATATGACGCTGTGACAATGGCTTATTTATGTAGAGAGAAAATGACCTTTTTTATGCCTCTCCTTTTACTACTGAGACTTACTTCAGAAAACTGGAGAAATGTGAACAATGCAGTGCAAGATTAGTAAAGCAAGCCACATAAAATATTAATACAGCTGTTAGTAGCTGTAAAATTTTATAATGTGTAATAAATAAATCGTAGTGGCGATTGTTTGTCAAACTAAATATTCTATAAAAGTCCAATCAAGAAGCCACCGCTACACTGAGGTGATGCTTCATATGTAGATAAAAGTTTAATGTCCAAAAACCTTGAAGATTGTTTTTATAGTTTATTTTTTCCAGTTTAACAAACAAATAATAATGGTCAAACTTTATGATTTGCTTCACAAATTTGGTCAAACTTTTCATTAGTGGTGTGTCGATTAATCCATGATAAATTTTATGAAGCAAATAAAACGGAGAACTCACCTAAACGCGGTGCATCGACTCATGAGTCCAGTGATTGGATGGAGTTCCTCAGGGCTTCATGAAGCTTCATCTCATCATCACTACTTTTCATTGTTTCCTCTGCTGCTCTGGTCAAAACCTACAGGCCCAACCCAGTGCATGCTGGTCCGATACCAGTCCCTATAGTGACGGAAAATGGACCCATAGTTCTTCTGTTGAAGAATTGAAATGTGGTTAACTCTTAAATTTATAAGTAAAAGAAATAACGCACGGAGACTTAATTCTTGCTGCTAGGCCATAGACGAGCCAGAGATTTATTACACTACCACGGATTCCTCATAAAGTTTCAACCACTGGCGTTGCTGCTAGGGGTGTGCCGATCGATCGGTCACCGATCATAATCGGGCCGATTTTCGTGAAAAAGTGCATGATCGGTGATCGGCGATCATTGTCTCTTTTACCGATACCGATCACCTGCTTCTCATTTCGCAGCCGGCCTGTGCAGCTGGTCTCCTCTTTCCTTCACACTGCGCAAACGCGCAACAACAAATCCTAAGCGATGTGGAACTATAACGCACTGAGTGAATGGGGAAGTTTGCGTGTTGCAGCGGAAAATTGAAGCACGTCAAAATGCATCAACACAACGAAGATAATACAACATAAAAACAGTGCCATACTTGACGGAGTTTGGCTACATCGAGGCTCACTGCAGTAAAAAAAGACATATGGAGGATCAGACAGCAGGTAAAGCAGCGCACAGCTGCAAACAATCACCCGGATTAGCATGACGGACAGAAAGCTAAACAATAGTGATGGGTAAATGAGGCGTCATGAGGCGTTTCGACTCATAGCAACACTGTATTGATACTGTGTCGATACTGTGTCGCTCAATACTGACACCTGCTGGACATTAAAAATTCCTACAGGCAACGTAGTGATTTGATGACCTAGTCTATACAATAAGATTTAAGTCTTTGTATTTTATTGAATATTATATGTTGTATTATGTCATATCTTCAGTTACATTTAAAATATATTTGATATACAGTCAATAAAGAATGTGAAAATGTACCATAAAGTGAAAATTTAAGTGAATGTGTTTGGAATATGGACTGTTTTTTCCCACACATTTTTATTTAAAAAAAAGTTTTTACAACATTTTTGAAATTTAGCCTGTTACACTTTTTTGACAAAACTTCTCCTGCTGTAGAAAAAAATTAAGTAAACATTACATAACATTACATTTACAGCGAATATTTTTCTTAGGGGTTGCGTTCCGAAAATAACCCGTGATAGGCGAAATCCGTGAAGTAGTTATAGAGGAATTTAAAGGTGCTATACTCATGAAATGAGTTCCTTTCTGACTTCTAGGTCAGATTGACCCAGTACATTTGACACAGTACATTTCTTCAGTCAAAACATATCTTAATGTGAATCAACCAACAACATGCCTTTTAACTATTAGTAGAATTATATTCCTCTACATAATTACCTTCATTTTTACAGTTATTACACAGCATAAATAAATACTTTACATTGAAACCAAAGAACAAAACCTGTTTTCAGGTCAGCAGATGTGCGTGTGCATCAATCGGGCCTTAATGTGATCCGCAGTCATGTCCTCCAACCTGCCCCGCGAGATTCACAGCTGTATCTACAGCAGAGCGATGGATCTCATCAAACGAGCCTCCAGTCGGGTTTTGCGCTGCCTCTGGCCACAGTTTTTTTTTTTTTTTTTTTTTTCAGGAGACATCGAAAGTTTCAGTTTCCATCTCCTGAGTGGCCAATCTGTATTAAACACCGTAACGTTATTGGCACTCAGGTAGCGCGGAGACTGTTTTTAACAATCATATGGTCAATCAGGACGAAGAACACTGTGGAAAAAAAACTGCACAAAAAAATCTGCGAAGCAGCACCGTGAAAAGTGAACCCCATTATAGCGAAGGATCACTGTATATGAAATAATTTATAAAACGCAACTGAGTAATTTGTAGAATGGCTGTATATCAGAGTTTATTCTAGGTGTATCTGGGACTTCATTCTCATGATGCCTCAGCATTGAGGAGGTGGATTTATTTAAATAAGACAGCTTAGTTAAACAAATGCGACACTTAACCTGCAGAACATAATATGAAAGTAAACTAAGAGTCAGTTTCAGCTGAATTTGGGTTCAGATAGATCAAGTAGAAACTGACAAGAACCGGATGAAACGACAAAAACGAAAACAAATGTATTTTCCAGTATAAGATCAAAATGGTCCCACTCTGCGGAACCTTTCCTTTGAAGCTGCTCCGTAGTTGATGCTGTAAAAGATCAAGAATTTGTTTGGCAAATGCTTTTGACAGATTGACAGATTCGCTTCCTTATAAACACAGTTTGGCATCCAGCGTCATTTTGAAACAGTTCCTGTATTGGTCACGTGACTTGCTGAAACCAATACGCGCACCGACACGAGTGTTGGTCTATGGGGCTTGATACATGCGCCGACGCATCGGTGTTGCTGGACCCATCACTACTAAACAAATAACGCGCGAAATTATTTAAGTCTTCGAGCTGCGATGTAAGACGCTGGTTCTGCTCTCGCTGTTGAACCGCTGCTACAGGTAGTAATATTTGACAGACGGAGCTTCGCTTCTGCTCCACCTGGTAGTGACTCTCACACCGAACCTCTGATTAAAGCTGCAGCATCTAACTTAAAAAAATACATTTTACCTACATATTAAGACTGTTGCTGTCCTAACATGAGGCAGATAATCTCTAAAAAAATAATCGATCTCCTCCCTGATCTGCATAATTACTCCGCT
Source organism: Poecilia mexicana (assembly GCF_051168715.1). Lineage (NCBI taxonomy): Eukaryota > Metazoa > Chordata > Actinopteri > Cyprinodontiformes > Poeciliidae > Poecilia > Poecilia mexicana. The sequence goes on along the minus strand of NW_028263380.1, from coordinate 18,981,945 downwards.
CAGTCAGAAACAGCCAATCAGAGCTAGCAGTAATCAGCTAGCCGCCATGCTGTCAGGAAGTTTTCATTCAGTAACTCTGGATTGTTTATTGTAATGGATCCTGTTTCCTTTGAATGTTAAGTTTTATACTTGAACTTTTTGGCAATGTTGAGAGGTTTTATTTTGGCTCTTTGCATTTATTTAGCCTCTTCAGAGCTTTCATATGTTTTCAGTCTGTTAAAGATAGTATTATCAATAGCAGTACAATTTGCACAATGCCTGTTTTGTTTAGTTTTCTTCTTGGAAGAAGTTATTAAAAACAAGTTTTTGTCTAAATTAAGGTGAATTCATGGTTCCTTTTTCCACATAATGTAACCGGTAGTGTTTATGATAAAAAATAAATAAATAATAATTATGTGATCTGTATTGGTGTATCGGCCCTCATGGGTGATCGGTATCGGTATCGGCAGGAAAAAACCTGATCGGCACATCTCTAGTTGCTACCCTTGATTTGCGTAAAAACTCTGGCGTGCCTTATACTAAGTGTGTATTAGACGACCTTTAAAATATTTGAGACCTCTCCGTCCATCATCTGCTCCTTCTCAGAATAAGAAAATCCTTTCACAAAAAACTACTCCTTAAATTGTATTTCCGCTCTTACACTTCCTGTTTAATTTAGAAAAGTAAATAACAAAGGAACAAAAACTAAACAACTATTAACCTACAAATAAACTCATGTTTGTAAATAAACCCCAAAGATATAAAGTGGACTAAAATAATTTTTTATATAATTCAGAGTAAAACAAATAAATAACATTTTGTAATTTTGCAATAAAATATGTATTTTAAATGTATTCATTTGAGAATTCTCCAAATGTCAGCTGGATGTGACGACTGATCTGTATCTCTGTCTACGCTTTTGAATTTTCAAGTGTTTTGTTTTTCTTTTTGTTGATTTCTGTTTTAAACAATGCAAGATTTTTCCTACATATTTCTATAACGTTAACAATAACTCTTTTTCTCTGTTTTCTTCTCCAGGTTCCCTGCAGTGTAACCAAGAGAGAAGATCCACTCTGGACCAGGAGGAAGCTGAGAAGCAAAATCATAAAAGAAGAAAACCTTTCTCATGTGTCATCTGTAAAAAGCGTTTTACTATAAAATCGGTTTTTGATGCTCACATGAGAACTCATACGGTTCAAAACCTGTTTTCATGTGTGAAGTGTGGAAAAGGTTTCAGTCAAAAACAGGATTTAACTCGGCACATGATGATTCACACTGGTGAAAAGCCATTTTCATGTGTGAAGTGTGGAAAAGGTTTCAGTCAAAAACAGGATTTAACTCGGCACATGATGATTCACACTGGTGAAAAGCCGTTTTCATGTGGGAGCTGTGGAAAAAGTTTTAGTCAAAAACCGAATTTAACTCAGCACATGAGGATTCACACTGGTGAAAAGCCGTTTTCATGTGGGAGTTGTGGAAAAAGTTTTAGTCTAAAACCGAATTTAACTCAGCACATGAGGATTCACACTGGTGAAAAGCCATTTTCATGTGGGAGCTGTGGAAAAAGTTTTAGTCAAAAACAGGATTTAACTCTGCACATGAGGATTCACACTGGTGAAAAGCCATTTTCATGTGGGAGATGTGGAAAAAGTTTTAGTCAAAAACCGAATTTAACTCGGCACATGATGATTCACACTGGTGAAAAGCCGTTTTCATGTGGGAGCTGTGGAGAAAGTTTTAGGGGAAAAAAGGAGTTAACTCGGCACATGATGATTCACACTGGTGAAAAGCCGTTTTCATGTGTGAGCTGTGGAAAAAGTTTCAGTCAAAAACAGAGTTTAACTCAGCACATGATGATTCACACTGGTGAAAAGCCATTTTCATGTGGGAGCTGTGGAAAAAGTTTTAGGGGAAAAAAGGAGTTAACTCGGCACATGATGATTCACACTGGTGAAAAGCCATTTTCATGTGGGAGCTGTGGAAAAAGTTTTAGGGGAAAAAAGGAGTTAACTCGGCACATGATGATTCACACTGGTGAAAAGCCATTTTCATGTGGGAGCTGTGGAAAAAGTTTTAGGGGAAAAAAGGAGTTAACTCGGCACATGATGATTCACACTGGTGAAAAGCCGTTTTCATGTGGGAGTTGTGGAAAAAGTTTTCGTCACAAAGTTAGTTTAACTCACCACATGAGGCGTCACACAGGTGAAAAACCATAGAAGTATTTTTCATACATGTCCTATGTTGAGGTTCACTATTCAGTGGATTTGGTTTAACACTAGAATAAAAGACTGGAGGGGTTTCATGTCTATTAAGCTGAAAGTTGTTGTATTTGTTAAATGTAATAATTTAGATCTTCACATTTAGATTCTTGGAGATGTGCAACCATGACACATTTTCATTCAGAGATGCTTTGTTTTGTTTTCCTTTCATATTCTGTATCAAAAACAATACTGATTAACTGTTTGTTATTAACATCCTGTTTATGTACAACGTGAAGAGCAGAGGGCTCAGCACACAGCCCTGAGGAGAGCCAGGACTGATGCTGAGAGCTGAAGTGGCTTTGGAGCCCACTGACTATTTCATGCACTAACAGAGTTTAACCGGACATGGACTCCCTTCCAGAACATTCTCACAAGATTGGACATGAGGGACTGATTTGTATTATTCTATGCTTTATAGTGAAAGAGTGTGTGGGTGTTGTTGACCTTAATACACTTATAATAAAAATTCATTGTGGTCTTATTCACTAATTGTGCATTTTTATTAATGATTGTGCACTCTGATATATCTACGTACAAAAATACCTCAAAGGTTTCTCTTCAAAACAAGATGACATTGTAACTGATGCTGTTATTTGTTTCAGATTATATTAACCAGTTTAACTCTACCCAAGTAAAAGTTTTGTGACTAAATAAATAAACATGTTTATGGAAAATGTAAGAAAGCATGTTGATTATTATTGTCGTCAATAATTTAGTGTGTTTTTTGGTTTAGTTGTATTTTCTCTTTTCTGCTGCAGCTGTCTTCTATTATGACTAGAGATGTGCCGATCAGGTTTTTTCCTGCCGATTCCGATCACCGATACCGATGACATAATTATTATTGTTTTAATCATAAACACTACCAATTACATTATGTGGAAAAAGGAACCATGAATTCACCTTAATTTAGACAAAAACTTGTTTTTAACAACTTTTTCCAAGAAAAAAAAACAAAACAGGCATTGTGCAAATTGTACCATCGGTAATACTATCTTTAACAGACTGAAAACACATGAAGGTTCTGAAGAGGCTAAATAAAACCTCTCAACATTGCCAAAAAAAAAACCAAGTATAAAACTTAACATTCTGCAGTCCCAGGTGAAAAAAGTATACTTTAGTATTTCAAACATACTTAAATTTGTGAAAGTACACTTTAAGTATACTAAATATTAAGTGTACAACTGTTGAGAAAATAAATTTAAAATAAGCTAGTTTTAAAACTTAACATGTCTTGATTCAAATGGCCTAATTGTGGTTTTGAAATTAGTAATGTATTCTGGCTCTTTGACCTTTATGTTACCTGTAGTTACAGCAGATGGTTTGCTAGGATCGTTTGAACTGCCTTTTGTCTGTGGGAAAACAATACAGTGGAAGTTGTAGCTTTTCACACTCATCTGTGAAAAGCCGTAAACACTGCAGGGGTTTCTGGCTTGAGAGAGGGTCAGAGACAGCTCCTGGTTGGAGGAGCAAAGATACGCCTTATTTGAATAAATTAAATACAAGAGGATAAAACTTTCTACACAGAAGTAACAAATCAGATTTGCTCTTGCAATTCTCCAAAGATGTCTTTGCACATCTTTGCTTTTCTTTCTTTCCTTCTTTCCATTTATGTCAGGTAAATGAATGTATGTCTCCGTTGTTCTGCAGTTTCTGGTGTAAGTTTGTGCATTGTCTTACTTCTAAGTTTATGCATTGTCTTATATTGGATTAAACTCTGTAATTCTGTGACGTCAACACGCATTGTTGTTTTCCTTGTGGCTACACGTGGCCCTCCGAGAGGACCGGGGATTCAAAGGAAGAGAGAGCCAAACTTTTTCTAAAGTTAATTATTTAAATATTTCTTCCTTAACACTACCTATAAGTATATCTGAAGTATAAAACTTAACATTCTGCAGTCCCAGGTGAAAAAAAGTATACTTTAGTATTTCAAACATACTTAAATTTGTGAAAGTACACTTTAAGTATACTAAATATTAAGTGTACTACCTATAAGTATATCTGAAGTATACTAAAAGTATACTTGTACCAATTTAGAAATTAGAACTTTAAACAAACTTAAACATAATTGTACCAAAATACACTTTTAATGTATTAAATAAGTGAACAAAATATATATTTGGCCAAGTGTAAATATACACTTTCTCAAGTATATTTAAAATATATTTTGTGTATATTTAAAACTATATGCTCAAAATATAATTTTTTAAAATTCACTTAACACTACTTTAGATTATTAATTTCAGTATGTCTTAAATTACAGCTCAGCGTACATTTTAGGCTAATAAAGTATGCCTCAATTTTCTTTATTTAACCAGGTGAACCCCTTTGAGATCCATATCTCAGTTTCAAGAGGGACCTGGGCAGAAGTCTGCAACACGCAGCAACCTGATTACAAAATAAAACTAATTAATACATATGCAGAAGTATGTCTTTTAGGCACCTTTAAAGTGTGTTTAATGTAATATGTAGGCATACTTTTTAAGTACCTAAAAAGTATGAATTTTGAAGTGCCTTAATAATATTTTACTATTTACTAAAATTGCATAAAATAAAAAATGATAATCATGATGTAATTTCTAAGAAAGTACCCAATCCATTTTCAGATGTGTGACGTAAAACCTTATAATCAACGGCATTAGCTCCAGTTCACACTCCAGACCAGATGGTGGCGGTATTACACACGTTCATTTATTTAAAAAACGCCACAAAGAGAAGAAAAAACTTGAATTCAGGGAAGATAACAGACGCTGTTCAAATTGGCCATTTTTACTCGCATAATATTGCCTTCAAAGCAGAGAGGGCCTTGACAATAGTTACTAATTTTGGTAAATTCAAGCTGGTGACGTCTTAGTCCTAGTTAGACGACAACACAACGGGACAACAACCGATGGAAATGAAATGTGTGTCACAAAAGGAGCCCGGAGGGAGGAAGGCTGCTAACGTGTTGCTAGCTGGTGGTAAGTTTGCTTATTAATTATCTTCATTTAGTTATAAACAGTGCAGTAAAGATATATAACTTACATTGGTTTCATAAATAATTATTTTATACAAACTGGTGTGTTATCAACACTAAGTGCTTCATAAACATGATTTGATTTAAAGATAACTGGACAGAATTTTTCCCCTGGTTAATCTAACATTTATCTTTCATACATTTTATTTGTTGTTGACTTTCAGGGCCCTGTGATGGACTGGTGACCTGTCCAGGGTGAACCCTGCCTCTCATCTGATGACTGCTGGAGATGGGCACCACCAGCCCCCCTCACCACCCTGCAAGGATCAGTGTGTTCAGATCATGGATGGAAAGGTTTTAAGGTAGTTTGTCTCCTTAAGTCCACACTTAAAACAGCTTCGTAGTTATTGTCATCATCAACTGATTTTATGACATTGCTGACTATTTTTTTCTACTTCTAACATAAACAGGCAAAGACACCCAGAAATGATTTTCCACACAAGGCTTCTGGTCCCAATCATCATCACTTCTGATGATGTCACATACACAGCGAGTCCACAACGACTTAAAATTGTATTATTTTTTTATTTTCTATTTTTCTGTTCTCTTTAAATACAAATGCTTTCTCTGTTTAATTGCTCTATTGTTCTTTTTTGTAGGTTCCTGTAAGGTGCAGTGAACTGGAATGTTCTGTCGTTGATCCTCACTTTCATGTTTTATCGTCACACTTAAATTTTCATGTTCATGTGTTCACTTTTGATATGTAAACTTATAATTCATGTAAAGTTCGTAAAGTTGGACAATTTTAAAATGTCAGTAATAAAACAAAATATTTGAATTACCTTGGGAATCTTGTGTAATTAATCTTTCCATGTAATTGTAGCTTAAAACAATGTAAGTACTGTAGTGTAGTTATGCATGTCATGTACAAAATGGATACGTAGGAATAAAGACGAATTATGAGTAATTAAAATTGTAGTTTATCACTAGCAAGAAATCAAAAATAAAAATTAAGTGTAATTTAAATACATTACTAATATATTAATAGTATATTTAAAATATATTTGAAGTATATTAAATATATAATATTAATATAATTCTGAGACAGAATTATTACCCTCAAAATATATTATATCAAAATATAATAAAGCTCTGAAATAATTTAAAAAGTATACTAAGTACAACTTGAAGTTGTTCCAAAAAAGTGCGTATAGTATACTAAAATATACAATTAGTTGTAATTTAATACCATTACTAAGGTAATAGTAATAGTAAGCACAAAATTAGTTGTTCCAAAATAGTACAGTTTAAGAACATCAATAAAAGTATACTAAAGTATGATATAATTTAGTATACTAAAGTAGACTTTTTTTCACCTGGGCAAGGTGAGTTATATAACAATAATATTGATATTATTTAATTTAGTCTCCAAAGTCTCTGGATGCTCAGGATACCCAGGCTGCTCCCCCCTCTCCTCTCCCACATTTATTGGAAATAGCAGCACTGAGGAGAAACTGAAAAACAAAAGAGAAACTAAAACAAGGTCCATGATTCCCTGCATGATTCAGTTAATTATGTTAAACCTTTTGTTCTGGAGTTACGTCTCAGCTTTATCCCTCCACCTGCGACAAACTGCCTCATTCCTGTTGCTTGCATTATTCTAATTTAAGAAAATTCAGTACTTTTATTAAAAGCATACAATAATATGTGATCCTCGTTTTAAAGCACCTGTATTTTGTGTTCAGTTTCATTGCATGGATCATTGTTTATAGTAGACACAAAACTTCTGTATTTATCAAGGTGGTGATGATTAATTACTCAAATCTCCCTCCAGCAGTCATTAAGGTTGGACGAGTATTAAATAGACGAGTATTTATAAAGGTGTATTTTTTACACTTTGAACTTAATGATTAATGAATTAGTTTCTCAATAACAAACACATTAGAAAAAAAATCTACCATGACAACAGAAGTGTACAAATATACTTTTAGTAGAAAATTACAAACACATAAAAATACAAACATAAAGAGGTGATTTTATCCAAGGAATCTGACTTTCTGCCTCTTCTTGCCCAGACTCTCCTCCTGCTGCAGCAGCTTCATGAGAGGAGGGTGGAGAGCTTTTCCTACTCGTTTTCCTGTCTGCAGAGAGAAATGAAACAATGCAGGACGCGACCGATGTAAACTTTGTTTCCATAGATACCTGAATGCATACAACACAAAAGCTTGTTTTTACACTGCTTTCTTATCTTTGAGTAAAATGACTTGATATACAGAAAGCCAAGAGGAATGTTCTAAAGTCTTTAATACTTTAAGAGCTAACACTTTATTTGAAGGGGTGAGCATAAGACTGACATAACAGCAACATGAAGGAGTCTTCATGAATGTTTGTAACTGCTGTCATGACATACAATTAGGTAAATAATGACACTTTTATTGCAAAGTTGCATTAAAAGTCTATTAAAAGTGTCAACTTTGCATTAAAAATGTAATTTACAGAATGACACTTCATGACAACAGTCACACACATTCATGACAGGTTTTATATCATATTTATGACATTGTCATGCCAGTCTTACCCCTTCAGATAAAGTGTCAGATTATAGTTGTGTGTTTAAAGCTGAATAAATTGGAGGAACAGGAAGTCAGAGTCGTCACCTCTATCATCTCACAGATGCTCTCTGGGTCCAGGCTGCCTCTCCCCACCTTCCTGCTGCAGGTGATTATTCCTTTGTGTGTGACGGAGATGATGAGGCTCGCCACAGAGCAGGCCTTCTCCTGCAGGGTGGCATCCACCACGTGTCTGTGGCCGATCTGCACGTAAAAACCCAGTAAGCCTTAATCAACCCTGTCAAATCTAGTTTCTGTCTGACAGCATCAGCTGGGAGCTCATGATGGGTATTTTACTCGAACCTTCATTAAAAGAACCACAGACAACGTATATGAATTTTATGACCAAGCTTTTGCAAAAGGAGAAGACTCAGCAAACTGCTCCTCCAAGCCGTTCATTGAGCGTTCTAAAGACCTTTGGAACAAGGTCTTTAGAACCTTTTATCAAGCAAAAAGAAGGAGTTTAGGTAAGGAAGACGGCAGAGACAAAATACGACTGCACACAGACAGTTTCTAAAATAAGGAGTATTCCTGTTGATAAGGAGGCACCTGTGGAAACATAATTCAAGGTCTGGGAAACACACAGATAACTGTTTCACATGAAGACGAACAGGCAGATGGGGCCTCCAGGTCAGTTTACACACACATAAGGAAGAGAACACTTTAAACTGAAAATCACAATAATACTGAATGTTAATTAACTATTGATTAACATTAGACTGAATATGAACTAAAGTAATAACAAAATGATAATACCAAAAAATCTCTAACAGCTCACCTTGCATAAAGTCACTATGCAGGGAACGTTTTCCACATCGAGTCTCATGCAGTCGTACGGGTCGTCAGAGAGCTCGATCTCCTTCCCTCCTTCCTCATCGGATGAGATGTGAACTCTGGGAATTCTGTCAGTGAGGAAACCAGAACATGGCTCATTTTTCCAACTTATTATTTTTGTTTGTTTGTTTATAGAGGAAATCAGTTTAGATCAAAGCTAATGGAGTAATATGAACTGAACAAACTCACTTAGTGATGAAGAGAGCAGCTTTGATCGCTACTGAGATGGAGTCGTACAAATTCCCATCACACTGAAGAAGCTGAAGAGGAACACAGTAATGTTAGATGTTATCTATTTGGATCAAATGAAAGGTGTTTTAAACAGAAAACATGTTTATGTTTGAACAGGAATTGTTATATTTCACTGTAGGGAAAGGATCTGGAGTTGGTGTGTCAAACTCTGCTATCAGGAAGAAGCAGTAGAGTAACTGAGAGCGGTATGAGACAGATTGTCTGCCTCATACCAAGCTGTCACAACATAGTGACAGTTTCAATAAATATGTAAAAAAGAAAAGACTTCTTATAAGCTTTAATTCTTATTGTGCATTTTAAAACTAAACAGCAAAAGCATTAGCTGTAATGTTGAAGGCACTTCCTTGTTAAGCCAGGTGAGCCTGGGCCCTTGATTTCACCAACACGTCCACATAAAGCACCCTGCTGTGCTCTCCAGGACTAATGCAGAGGCTCTTCAGGTCCAAGCTCTGCTGGTTGTTGAACTCTGGGGTTGTACTGGCTGAGCTGAGTAAAAAACAACATGGTGGACTGGAGGCATCCCATTGAGGGCTTTTATTTATTTTAATAACTATGACAGAACTGAGTTGGATTCATGTTTTTGTGAAATTCTGCTGTAATCTTTTGCCAAAAATGTAAAATAGCACAACACCGCCCTCTAGTGGATAGTTCTAAAATAACGCTTTCAATATTTTTGTACCGTACCTTCCATGAACCAGAAATAACAGGTAATAGCGGTCAGTGCTACATTTTTAATGAATTAATGTGAGCAATTAAATCATAACTTGTATTAGGCTATATTTAACTGATCAAAAATATTGTTTAATGTTCTTGAAATATGACATAATATGACAGGCCCAGCAGTCACAGACTGCAGCTCTGTTAGGAGATGCAAGCTTTGGATCTCACTATCTGATTTTAAGACCATATTGACATTAAAATATTCATTAAAGGCTTGAGAACTGGCTGATGATAACCAGAATTGTACTCATTTTTAAATGCTGTAATTATTTTTTAATTCAGAACCACTGTTGACAGGAATGGAGGAAGTCACTACACCAGTGAGATGTTCCAAGAGGCTGAGAGGGCAGTTGAGGAGGAAAAACAACGAATCCTGAAGGAGAAAGAAGAGGAAATACGTAAAGAGAAAGAAGAAGTGGAGAGAAAAATAAGAGAAAAGTATGAGGAAGAGATGCAGTAAATTAGTGAGCAAATCCGGTACAAATCCAAGTACAAAGTGCTTTACTTGAGTTTTTTTTTCTTCTTTTCATGTGTGGGATAATATTTTGTTTTTTTATTACTTTATTGGATTAAATTTATTCTGTTATGTTAGTCAGCAGGTGTTGAAGCTCATATTAATTGAGTACGATCTATGCTAATATAGACGGCTCTGCTGTTCTGGAACATTTTGTGCCACATTCCTGTGCTGGCCAGTTTGATCCTCCCACCATCATCATCAACTTTATTAGAGACACTGATAGGTCCATATGAGAAAAATAATAATGATAATTTAACAAAATACAAATAAATCACATAAAAAGATACCTAAGCCTGACTGAGCTTTGTGCAATATCAATATCAGGATGATGTTATTTGCAGAAACACATGATCTCCACATAAATCTGTACATAAGGTTTCATAATACAGCATGAAAAGTGGAGACAGAGAAATAATGTGGTTTCAGGTTTCTGCACCTGGAGATACAGAATCTCATAAGTCCAAATATTTTAGTGCACTTGAAGTAACTTTTCAACAAGATATTGGAGCTAGTTTTAAGTCCATAATTGCTTAATGTTGACTTAAAAATGTACTAGTTTCACAGGCTGATTATTTTACTTATAGTATTGGAAAAATGTCTTGTAATCAGTGAAATAATATGCCAGTGGAACTGGTACTTGCTACTTATATTAAGAAATAATTGACTTAAAACAAGACCCTTCTTCTTACAGAAATGCTATTTGTAAATTAGTTTTGTCTTATTTCAAGTGAATTTTTCTTGTTTTTTCAATAAAAATTTATGGTAAGAGTTTGTTGGTTTTTTCACAGTGCAAGTAAAAAGAAAAACTACACTGCAAAATGTATTTACAGTATAATTATAATCAAGCAACTTACACATTATCTTCATTGCTTTTACAGAGTGAAATATTTCATAATTTTTAGTTTTTTCTTCAAAATGACAACAAGCCAATGATGAAAAATTACATTTACCATTAGAAATTCAGAATAAATAGTAAATATTTGTTGGAAAATGTAGTGCAGATACAACCAAAGGTTCTGTGGGAGATTTTATAGAAGAAGGGCAGCAATAATCTGAATAATGAAGACTCTCGTAGAGTTGATAAGTAGCTGAATAGAGTTTTAATACTCTGCTGTATTTACCTCCAAAGTAGGCTCCATCACTGAGCACTAACTCCTTACTGCCACCCGGGATAATCGTGACGGTGCCATGCTGGATGAAATACATTTTCCGACCCAGCGTTCCCTCTCGTATTACATAGTCTCCCGGCTGGAAAACTTCAAAGCGCAGCTTGGTCAGGATCACGGTGACAAAGTGAGGGTCGGTGTTGGCGACAAGTCCACGGCAGTTATAGCTGACAATCTCCTGCATGACGGAGTCAAAATGTACAGAAGTAAATTAAGTGGAAAACACTTTTAATTTTTTGCTGGGTATATTGAAGACTGTTGATAAATGTATGACTGTGAACTCATTTAAAGTGTCAAACTCCAGTCTTCAAGGGTCGTTGTTTTGCAGCTCTTAGATTTGATTCTGGCTCAACACACCTGAATGAAAAGTGTTATGAATAAATACAACATAATTACATTTAATATACATTACTAATATACATTGATCTTTATTTTAGAAATTATGGTTGTTGTCAATAATTTAGTGGGGTTTTTTTGTTTTAGTTGTATTTTTCTCTTTTCTGCTGCAGCTGTCTACTATTACTTTGAAAAGATTTTACGTTTCTCAAAAAGAACTGGCCCTGTATGAGAACTCTTTACATGTAATGATCGAAGGATCCACAAGGTGGCGGTAAAGCAATAACATGAAAACCGACAATCATAAAACCCCAAAGAAGAAGACAAAGCGAACTGCACGTGGTCTGTTGTGTTGAATGTTTGAGTGTTTCTCTGAAGACTATCTTCCGTCCAGTTTTAACGAGTTTATCAAAAAGCTCCTGTTAACTGCTGCTGAAGAAACTTTCAGAGTTTAAAGGAATCATCGTCAAGTCAGAGGAGGAGATGGATGATCAGCGCAGACTGCTGGATTTCTCCCGGACCCCCCGGATAATCTTACACCGATTAGGTAGGAAACACCAGCGTTTGGACGAAGGTTAATGTCTGCAGCTTTCTGTATGAGGATCATTTTAGTAAATGTTCTTTTCCCGTGTAAATATTTTGTTAACATCTTAGAACGCAGACATGAATATGACGCTGTGACAATGGCTTATTTATGTAGAGAGAAAATGACCTTTTTATGCCTCTCCTTTTACTACTGAGACTTACTTCAGAAAACTGGAGCAATGTGAACAATGCAGTGAAAGGTTAGTAAAGCAAGCAACATAAAATATTAATAGAGCTGTTAGTAGCTGTAAAATTTTATAATGTGTAATAAATAAATCGTAGTGGCGATTGTTTGTCAAACCAAATATTCTATAAAGTCCAATCAAGAAGCCACCGCTACACTGAGGTGATGCTTCGTATGTAGATAAAAGTTTAATGTCCAAAAACATTGAAGATTGTTTTTATAGTTTATTTTTCCAGTTTGACAAACAAATAACAAAGGTCAAACTTTGTGATTTGTTTAACAAATGTGGTCAAACTTTTCATTAGTGGTGTGTCCATTAATCCATGATAAATTTTATGAAGCAAATAAAACGGAGAACTCACCTAAACGCGGTGCATCGACTCATGAGTCCAGTGATTGGATGGAGTTCCTCAGGGCTTCATGAAGCTTCATCTCATCATCACTACTTTTTATTGTTTCCTCTGCTGCTCTGGTCAAAACCTACAGGCCCAACCCAGTGCATGCTGGTCCGATACCAGTACCTATAGTGACGGAAAATGGACCCACAATTCTTCCTGTATAACTTAGAAAAGTAAATAACAAAGGAACAAAAACTAAACAACTATTAGCCTACAAATAAACTCATGTTTGTAAATAAACCCCAAAGATATAAAGTGGACTAAAATAACATTTTTATATAATACAGACTAATACAAATAAATAACATCTTGACATAATGCAATTTACTGTTAAATATCAACAATAATCCCTACCTCAATTAATTTTGCGATAAAATATATATTTTAAATCCATTCATTTGAGAATTCTCCAAATGTCAGCTGGATGTTACGACTGATATGTCTCTCTGTCTACGCTTTTGAATTTTCAAGTATTTTATGTTGATTTCTGTTTTAAACAATGCAAGATTTCTCCTACTTACTTCAATAAAGTTAACAATAACTCTTTTTCTCTGTTTTCTTCTCCAGGTTCACTGCAGTTTAACCAAGAGAGAAGATCCACTCTGGACCAGGAGGAGTTAGAACCTCTGCAGGGAAAACAAGACCAGGAAGAGAAAGAAGTTTCCTGCAGTCAGTGTGAAGAACAGATTGAATTAAAACAGGAGACTGATAACTGCATGTTGGTTCCTGTTGATGAGCAAACACATCAAACTGAATCAGAACCAGACAGGAACCAAGTCATCTTAAAGGAAGCTGCTGAATCTGAGAAGCAAACTCAGGAAAGAAGAAAACCTTTCTCATGTGTCATCTGTAAAAAGCGTTTCGCTTTAAAATCTGTTTTTGATGCTCACATGAGAACTCATACGGTTCAAAACCTGATTTCATGTGTGAAGTGTGGAAAAGGTTTCAGTGAAAAACAGGAGTTAACTCGGCACATGAGGATTCACACTGGTGAAAAGCCATTTTCATGTGGGAGCTGTGGAGAAAGTTTTAGTCGAAAACACTATTTAACTCGGCACATGAGGATTCACACTGGTGAAAAGCCATTTTCATGTGGGAGCTGTGGAAAAAGTTTTAGTCAAAAACAGAATTTAACTCGGCACATGATGATTCACACTGGTGAAAAGCCATTTTCATGTAGGAGCTGTGGAAAAAGTTTTAGTCAAAAACCGGATTTAACTCTGCACATGATGATTCACACTGGTGAAAAGCCATTTTCATGTGGGAGCTGTGGAGAAAGTTTTAGTCAAAAACAGAATTTAACTCGGCACATGATGATTCACACTGGTGAAAAGCCATTTTCATGTGGGAGCTGTGGAGAAAGTTTTAGTCAAAAACAGAATTTAACTCAGCACATGAGGATTCACACTGGTGAAAAGCCGTTTTCATGTGGGAGTTGTGGAAAAAGTTTTAGTCTAAAACTGAATTTAACTCAGCACATGATGATTCATACTGGTGAAAAGCCATTTTCATGTAGGAGCTGTGGAAAAAGTTTTAGTCGAAAACACTATTTAACTCGGCACATGATGATTCACACAGGTGAAAAGCCATTTTCATGTGGGAGCTGTGGAAAAAGTTTTAGTCAAAAACCGGATTTAACTCTGCACATGAGGATTCACACTGGTGAAAAGCCATTTTCATGTGGGAGCTGTGGAAAAAGTTTTAGTCAAAAACAGAGTTTAACTCTGCACATGATGATTCACACTGGTGAAAAGCCGTTTTCATGTGGGAGTTGTGGAAAAAGTTTTAGTCTAAAACTGAATTTAACTCGGCACATGATGATTCACACTGGTGAAAAGCCGTTTTCATGTGGGAGCTGTGGAGAAAGTTTTAGTCAAAAACATAATTTAACTCGGCACATGATGATTCACACTGGTGAAAAGCCGTTTTCATGTGGGAGCTGTGCAAAAAGTTTTCGTCACAAAGTTAGTTTAACTCACCACATGAGGCGTCACACGGGTGAAAAACCATAGAAATATTTTTCATACATGTCCTATGATGAGGCTCACTATTCAACTGATTTGGTTGAACACTGGAAAAAGAGACTGGAGGGGTTTCATGTCTACAAAGCTGAAAGTTGTTGTATTTGTTAAATGTAATAATTTAGATCTTCACATTTGAATCTTGGAGATGTGCAACCATGACAGATTTTCATTCAGAGATGCTTTGTTTTGTTTTCCTGGCATATTCTGTACCTAAACGATACTGATTAACTGCATGTTATTAACATCCTGTTTATGTACAACGTGAAGAGCAGAGGGCTCAGCACACAGCCCTGAGGAGAGCCAGGACTGATGCTGAGAGCTGAAGTGGCTTTGGAGCCCACTGACTATTTCATGCACTAACAGAGTTTAACCGGACATGGACTCCCTTCCAGAACATTCTCACAAGATTGGACATGAGGGACTGATTTGTATTATTCTATGCTGTATAGTGAGAGAGTGGGTGGGTGTTGTTGACCTTAATACACTTATAATAATAATTCAATGTGGTCTTATTCACTAATTGTGCATTTTTATTAATGATTGTGCACTCTGATATATCTACGTACAAAAATACCTCAAAGGTTTCTCTTCAAAACAAGATGACATTGTAACTGATGCTATTTGTTTCAGGTTATATTAACCAGTTTAACTCTACCCAAGTAAAAGTTTTGTGACTAAATAAATAAACATGTTTATGGAAAATGTAAGAAAGCATGGTTGATTATTATTGTAGTCAATAATTTAGTGTGTTTTTTGGTTTAGTTGTATTTTTCTCTTTTCTGCTGCAGCTGTCTTCTATTATGACTAGAGATGTGCTGATCAGGTTTTTTCCTGCCGATACCGATCACATAATTATTATTTTTTTAATCATAAACACTACCAATTACATTATGTGGAAAAAGGAACCATGAATTCACCTTAATTTAGACAAAAACTTGTTTTTAACAACTTTTTCCAAGAAAAAAAACAAAACAGCCATTGTGCAAATTGTACCATTGGTAATACTATCTTTAACAGACTGAAAACACATGAAGGCTCTGAAGAGGCTAAATAAAACCTCTCAACATTGCCAAAAAATTCAAGTATAAAACTTAACATTCTGCAGTCCCAGGTGAAAAAAAGTATACTTTAGTATATTTCAAACATACTTAAATTTGTGAAAGTACACTTTAAGTATACTAAATATTAAGAGTACTTCCTACAAGTATATCTGAAGTATACTAAAAGTATACTTGTACCAATTTAGAAATTAGAACTTTAAACAAACTTAAACATGATTGTACCAAAATACACTTTTAATGTATTAAATAAGTGAACAAAATATATATTTGGCCAAGTGTAAATATACACTTTCTCAAGTATATTTAAAATATATTTTGTGTATATTTAAAAATATATGCTCAAAATATAATTTCTAAAAATTCACTTAACACTACTTTAGATTATTAATTTCAGTATGTTTTAAATTACATCTCAGTGTACATTTTAGGCTAATAAAATATGCCTTAATTTTCTTTATTTAACCAGGTGAACCCCGTTGAGATCCATATCTCAGTTTCAAGAGGGACCTGGGCAGAAGTCTGCAAGACGCAGCAACCTGGTTACAAAATAAAACTAATTAATACATATGCAGAAGTATGTCTTTTAGGCACCTTTAAAGTGTGTTTAATGTAATATGTAGGCATACTTTTTAAGTACCTAAAAAGTATGAATTTTTAAGTGCCTTAATAATAATTTACTATTTACTAAAATTGCATACAATTAAAAAAATGATAATCATGATGTAATTTCTAAGAAAGTACCCAATCCATTTTCAGATGTGTGATGTAAAACCTTATAATCAACGGCATTAGCTCCAGTTCACACTCCAGACCAGATGGTGGCGGTATTACACACGTTCATTTATTTAAAAAACGCCACAAAGAGAAGAAAAAACTTGAATGCAGGGAAGATAACAGACGCTGTTCAAATTCTCCATTTTTACTCGCATAATATTGCCTTCAAAGCAGAGAGGGCCTTGACAATAGTTACTAATTTTGGTAAATTCAAGCTGGTGACGTCTTAGTCCTAGTTAGACGACAACACAACGGGACAACAACCGATGGAAATGAAATGTGTGTCACAAAAGGAGCCCGGAGGGACGAAGGCTGCTAACGTGTTGCTAGCTGGTGGTAAGTTTGCTTATTAATTATCTTCATTTAGTTATAAACAGTGCAGTAAAGATATATAACTTACATTGGTTTCATAAATAATTATTTTATACAAACTGGTGTGTTACCAACACTAAGTGCTTCATAAACATGATTTGATTTAAAGATAACTGGACAGAATTGATCCTCACTTTCATGTTTTATTGTCACACTTAAATTTTCATGTTCATGTGTTCACTTTTGATATGTAAACTTATAATTCATGTAAAGTTCGGAAAATTGGACAATTTTAAAATGTCGGTAATAAAACAAAATATTTGAATTACCTTGGGAATCTTGTGTAATTAATCTTTCCATGTAATTGTAGCCTAAAACAATGTAAGTACTATAGTGTAGTTAAGCATATCATGTACAAAATGGGTACGTAGGAATAAAGACGAATTATGAGCAATTAAAATTGTAGTTTTTTATCAATAGCAAGAAATCAAAATAAAAATTAAGTGTAATTTAATTACATTACTAATATATTAATAGTATATTTAAAATATATTTGAAGTATATTAGATAAATATTTTTTATATAATTCTAGACAGAATTATTACACAAAATATAATAATTATATCAAAATATAATAATAAAGCTCTGAAATATAATTAAAAAGTGTACTTAAAGTACAACTTGAAGTTGTTCCAAAAAAGTATATATAGTATACTATAAGTTGTAATTTAATACTCTTTAAATACTATTAAAGTATACTAAGCACAAAAAAGTTGTTCCAAAATAGTACAGTTTAAGTACATCAATCAACGTATGCTAAAGTATGTTAACATTTAGTATACGAAAGTATATTTTATTTTTACTTGGGTCCACATAAATCTGTACATAAAGTTTTATAATACAGCATGAAAAGTGGAGACACAGATTATGTGGCTTCAGGTTTCTGCACCTGGAGCTACATAATCTGATAAGTAACTCCTTATTAGTAATTATGATTCATAGAACCAAAACTGTTAACAGTAACCAAAATCATGAGTTATATGAGAAGGAGAAGCTGTAATATTCCAGAACAGTTTGTTTTAAAGTGTGGCTAAAATCTATAACTGTGTAATCAGAACATATATCAGATCTGATTGAATATTTATGTGCATTTTTTCTGTCTGATCTCTGATCGATGTCTTTTGCATTTTATTAAAGTTTGATTTTAAACTGATGACTCGTTTTTGATGTCTCACATCATGAACCTGGAGGAAGACTTGTGTACGTCCTTAATACATGTTACTTTCTACTGCTACTACATTTCAGAGGGAAATACTGAAAGCTTTACATCATTGCAACACTTAAGTTTAAGAATATTGTTTAGCACAGAAAATTCTCAACCAAATACCTGATTTGCATTAAACGTCTGTTATTTAGTTTATGTAAAGCTAAACAAAGGTATCAGGTTATTTTAGGTTTGCAATACTTAAACTGCACAACATAGCTGCATTAGTTTTTATATTTTGAAATAATTGATTCTGTTGAGACACTTAGTTTATATGACAGTAGGGATTGGCCAGCAAAGTATCACACAATGCATTGTGGGATACGTAGTTACTGGTGGTTGTTGCAGTGCGCAGATTCGCAGAAGAAGAATTAAAATCAGTGCAAAAGATTCAAGGAATCTTTGGAGAGGCAGCAGAGAGAAACAGCTTGGTTCTGTTTACTTGTGGATACGACCTTGAAGACATCACCATTGCAGAGTTCTTGTCTGAAAGCCCAGAGCTGCAGGATCTGGTGTGTAGCTATAATGGCCAGTATCAAGTCTTCAACAACAAGCTGGAAGATAAGAAACCTCAGGTTGCTGAGCTGCTGGAGAAGATCAGAACAATTGTTGACAGGAATGGAGGAAGTCGCTACACCAATGAGATGTTCCAAGAGGCTGAGAGGAAAATCAAAGACGAGAAACAACAAATACTGAAGGAGAAAGAGGAAGAAATACGTAAAGAGAAAGAAGAACTTGCACACTATCTTCATTGGTTTTACAGAGTGAAATATTTCATAATTTTTAGTTTTCTCTTCAAAATAACATCAAGCCAATGATGAAAAATTACATTTACCATTAGAAATTCAGAAGAAATAGTAAATATTTGTTGGAAAATGTAGTGCAGATACAACCAAAGGTTCTGTGGGATATTTTAAAGAAGAAGGGCAGCAATAATCTGAATAATGAAGACTCTCGTAGAGTTGATAAGTAGCTGAATAGAGTTTTAATACTCTGCTGTATTTATCTCCAAAGTAGGCTCCATCACTGAGCACTAACTCCTTACTGCCACGCGGGATAATCGTGACGCTGCCATGCTGGATGAAATACATTTTCCGACCCAGCGTTCCCTCTCGTATTACATAGTCTCCCGGCTGGAAAACTTCAAAGCGCAGCTTGGTCAGGATCACGGTGACAAAGTGAGGGTCGGTGTTGGCGACAAGTCCACGGCAGTTATAGCTGACAATCTCCTGCATGACGGAGTCAAAATGGACAGAGGTAAACTAAGTGGAAAACACTTTTAATTTTTTGCTGGGTATATTGAAGACTGTTGATAAATGTATGACTGTTAACTCATTTAAAGTGTCAAACTCCAGTCTTCAAGGGTCGTTGTTTTGCAACTCTTAGATTTGATTCTGGCTCAACACACCTGAATGAAAAGTGTTATGAATAAATACAAAATAATTACATGTCAGTGATTCTTGAGAATAGGGACAAAACAGGTCCTATGGATAAAGCATGAAATTTGAATAAAATATACACAAAATATATTTTTTTCAAATATCTGACTAAACTAACCTGGGTCATGTGAGCACAACAATGTATATTTTTCTTTTTTTTGCTGAATATTTTTTTATTTTAAACATTGTAGTCGGTGGATGATGCCTGTAAAAGCCCTTGTCCAGGAGCAGAACTCAATACATTCTTATAGTTTAAAACAATTAAAGAAATATTAAAATTATATATTATGACAATTAAGTATAAGTAGTCATATAAATAATTATAAAAGTATCGATAAATTGAATTAAAAATAATTTTTAGATATTTTCCAACTCCGTTGAAATTTGTCCTTAGTTTTTGTCAACACCGTCAGAAATGAAAAGAATGTAAAAACATCAGGCATTATTGGGGGGCACCAGAACTTCTGAGGACCCCATGACGTTGTCTTTTCTCTTCCTTTGCTAGGAGGGCTAGTTAGCTCCGGTTAGCTTAAGTTATTCTTTAGTTTTTTCTTCTGTTTTATTCCTAAGTTGTTTGTCACAACCATGATGTGTCAACTCCATAACTGACAATTTACAAAACTTTGATGAAATTTTGCGAAATAAAAGCTTAATTTTGGTAAACTGTAAAGATTTCATGGACCTGACAAGCTACAATATGGCCTCCTTCAGAATAACATCATATAAATTGAGGTAGTTTGGCATTTCGTCAACTCCGTCAGATGTCAACTCCGTCAGAGTTTTTCTGACTCTTTCAGTGAAATTGTTGTCAAATCTCACTTAATTGTGCAACTAATTCATTCTAATGTATTTTACATGAATTGCATTACTTCACATGTACCAAGTTTTTCATTTTACTCACTAGTTTGTCACCACCTTCAGTTCTGTGTCAACTCCGTCATGCACTGTCAACTCCA
Organism: Poecilia mexicana; assembly: GCF_051168715.1. NCBI lineage: Eukaryota > Metazoa > Chordata > Actinopteri > Cyprinodontiformes > Poeciliidae > Poecilia > Poecilia mexicana. Next base: position 18,961,321 of record NW_028263380.1, on the reverse strand, counting down.
TCAGATGGACTTTTTCTTGTTTTTTTGTTTTAAATAATATTTATTTTATTTCTTGAGAAGCATTTGTCTGTAAATTTAGTAAAAATATCACTAATGGGGTATTTTAAAAATCATTTTAGATTTATTTTTGTCAGATGGTGATGACAAAGTTCTGGGTCAGGTCGATTAAAAATGTATTTTTTAAAAAAAATTCACAAGTGGGAGCCTGTACCTTAGCATCTTCATATTTTCTAAACATTATTTGTCATATTTGCATACATAAGGTTGAGAAATAATAAAAAAAAAATATGGGAAAATTAAAACCCATTTTGTCCCTATTCTCAAGAATCACTGATTTAATATACATTACTAATATACATTTATCTTTATTTTAGAAATTATGGTTTTTGTCAATAATTTAGTGTTTTTTTTTTGTTTTAGTTGTATTTTTCTCTTTTCTGCTGCAGCTGTCTACTATTATTACTATGAAAAGATTTTACGTTTCTCAAAAAGAACTGGCCCTGTATGAGAACTCTTTACATGTAATGATCGAAGGATCCACAAGGTGGCGGTAAAGCAATAACATGAAAACCGACAATCATAAAAACCGAAAGAAGAAGACAAAGAGAACTGCACGTGGTCTGTTGTGTTGAATGTTTGAGTGTTTCTCTGAGGACTATCTTCCGTCCAGTTTTAACGAGTTTATCAAAAAGCTCCTGTTAACTGCTGCTGAAGAAACTTTCAGAGTTTAAAGAAATAATCGTCAAGTCAGAGGAGGAGATGGATGATCAGCGCAGACTGCTGGATTTCTCCCGGACCCCCCGGATAATCTTACACCGATTAGGTAGGAAACACCAGCGTTTGGACGAAGGTTAATGTCTGCAGCTTTCTGTATGAGGATCATTTTAGTAAATGTTCTTTTCCCGTGTAAATATTTTGTTAACATCTTAGAACGCAGACATGAATATGACGCTGTGACAATGGCTTATTTATGTAGAGAGAAAATGACCTTTTTTATGCCTCTCCTTTTACTACTGAGACTTACTTCAGAAAACTGGAGAAATGTGAACAATGCAGTGCAAGATTAGTAAAGCAAGCAACATAAAATATTAATAGAGCTGTTAGTAGCTGTAAGATTTTATAATGTGTAATAAATAAATCGTAGTGGCGATTGTTTGTCAAACCAAATATTCTATAAAGTCCAATCAAGAAGCCACCGCTACACTGAGGTGATGCTTCGTATGTAGATAAAAGTTTAATGTCCAAAAACCTTGAAGATTGTTTTTATAGTTTATTTTTCCAGTTTGACAAGCAAATAACAAAGGTCAAACTTTGTGATTTGCTTAACAAATGTGGTCAAACTTTTCATTAGTGGTGTGTCGATTAATCCATGATAAATTTTATGAAGCAAATAAAACGGAGAACTCATCTAAACGCGGTGCATCGACTCATGAGTCCAGTGATTGGATGGAGTTCCTCAGGGCTTCATGAAGCTTCATCTCATCATCACTACTTTTTATTGTTTCCTCTGCTGCTCTGGTAAAAACCTACAGGCCCAACCCAGTGCATGCTGGTCCGATACCAGTCCCTATACTGACGGAAAATGGACCCACAATTCTTCCTGTATAACTTAGAAAAGTAAATAACAAAGGAACAAAAACTAAACAACTATTAGCCTACAAATAAACTCATGTTTGTAAATAAACCCCAAAGATGTAAAGTGGACTAAAATAACATTTTTATATAATACAGACTAATACAAATAAATAACATCTTGACATAATGCAATTTACTGTTAAATATCAACAAAATCCCTACCTCAATTAATTTTGCGATAAAATATATATTTTAAATCCATTCATTTGAGAATTCTCCAAATGTCAGCTGCATGTGACGACTGATCTGTCTCTGTCTACGCTTTTGAATTTTCAAGTATTTTTTTTGTTGATTTCTATTTTAAACGATGAAAGATTTCTCCTACTTACTTATAAAGTTAACAATAACTCTTTTTCTCTGTTTTCTTCTCCAGGTTCCCTGCAGTTTAACCAAGAGAGAAGATCCACTCTGGACCAGGAGGAAGCTGAGAAGCAAACTCAGAAAAGAAGAAAACCTTTCTCATGTGTCATCTGTAAAAAGCGTTTCGCTTTAAAATCTGTTTTTGATGCTCACATGAGAACTCATACGGTTCAAAACCTGATTTCATGTGTGAAGTGTGGAAAAGGTTTCAGTCAAAAACAGGAGTTAACTCGGCACATGAGGATTCACACTGGTGAAAAGCCGTTTTCATGTGGGAGCTGTGGAAAAAGTTTCAGTCAAAAACAACATTTAACTCAGCACATGATGATTCACACTGGTGAAAAGCCGTTTTCATGTGGGAGCTGTGGAAAAAGTTTCAGTCAAAAACCACATTTAACTCAGCACATGATGATTCACACTGGTAAAAAGCCGTTTTCATGTGGGAGCTGTGGAAAAAGTTTTAGTCGAAAACCGAATTTAACTCGGCACATGATGATTCACACTGGTGAAAAGCCGTTTTCATGTGGGAGATGTGGAAAAAGTTTTAGTCAAAAACAGGAGTTAACTCAGCACATGAGGATTCACACTGGTGAAAAGCCGTTTTCATGTGGGAGCTGTGGAAAAAGTTTTAGTCGAAAAGAACATTTAACTCAGCACATGATGATTCACACTGGTGAAAAGCCGTTTTCATGTGGGAACTGTGGAAAAAGTTTTAGTCAAAAACAGGAGTTAACTCGGCACATGATGATTCACACTGGTGAAAAGCCGTTTTCATGTGGGAGCTGTGGAAAAAGTTTTAGGGAAACACGGGATTTAACTCAGCACATGATGATTCACACTGGTGAAAAGCCGTTTTCATGTGGAAGATGTGGAGAAAGTTTTCGTCACAAAGTTAGTTTAACTCGCCACATGAGGCGTCACACAGGTGAAAAACCATAGAAATATTTTTCATACATCTCCTATGTTGAGGTTCACTATTCAGTGGATTTGGTTTAACACTAGAATGAAAGACTGGAGGGGTTTCATGTCTATAAAGCTGAAAGTTGTTGTATTTGTTAAATGTAATAATTTAGATCTTCTCATTTGCATCTTGGAGATGTGCAACCATGACACATTTTCCTTCAGAGATGCTTTGTTTTGTTTTCCTTTCATATTCTGTACCTAAACAATACTGATTAACTGCATGTTATTAACATCCTGTTTATGTACAACATGAAGAGCAGAGGGCTCAGCACACAGCCCTGAGGAGAGCCAGGACTGATGCTGAGAGCTGAAGTGGCTTTGGAGCCCACTGACTATTTCATGCACTAACAGAGTTTAACCGGACATGGACTCCCTTCCAGAACATTCTCACAAGATTGGACATGAGGGACTGATTTGTATTATTCTATGCTGTATAGTGAAAGAGTGTGTGGGTGTTGTTGACCTTAATACACTTATAATAAAAATTCATTGTGGTCTTATTCACTAATTGTGCATTTTTATTAATGATTGTGCACTCTGATATATCTACGTACAAAAATACCTCAAAGGTTTCTCTTCAAAACAAGATGACATTGTAACTGATGCTATTTGTTTCAGGTTATATTAACCAGTTTAACTCTACCCAAGTAAAGGTTTTGTGACTAAATAAATAAACATGTTTATGGAAAATGTAAGAAAGCATGGTTGATTATTATTGTCGTCAATAATTTAGTGTGTTTTTTGGTTTAGTTGTATTTTTCTCTTTTCTGCTGCAGCTGTCTTCTATTATGACTAGAGATGTGCTGATCAGGTTTTTTCCTGCCGATTCCGATCACCGATACCGATCACATAATTATTATTTTTTTAATCATAAACACTACCAATTACATTATGTGGAAAAAGGAACCACAAATTCACCTTAATTTAGACAAAAACTTGTTTTTAACAACTTTTTCCAAGAAAAAAAACAAAACAGGCATTGTGCAAATTGTACCATCGGTAATACTATCTTTAACAGACTGAAAACACATGAAGGGTCTGAAGAGGCTAAATAAAACCTCTCAACATTGCCAAAAAATTCAAGTATAAAACTTAACATTCTGCAGTCCCAGGTGAAAAAAAGTATACTTTAGTATATTTCAAACATACTTAAATTTGTGAAAGTACACTTTAAGTACACTAAATATTAAGTGTACTACCTATAAGTATATCTGAAGTATACTAAAAGTATACTTGTACCAATTTCGACATTAGAACTTTAAACAAACTTAAACATAATTGTAACAAAATACACTTTTAATATAATAAATAAGTGAACAAAATATATATTTGGCCAAGTGTAAATATACACTTTCTCAAGTATTTTTAAAATATATTTTGTGTGTATTTAAAAATATATGCTCAAAATATAATATTTTTAAATTCACTTAACACTACTTTAGATTATTAATTTCAGTATGTTTTAAATTACATCTCAGCGTACATTTTAGGCTAATAAAATATGTCTCAATTTTCTTTATTGAACCAGGTGAACCCCGTTGAGATCCATATCTCATTTTCAAGAGGGACCTGGGCAGAAGTCTGCAAGACGCAGCAACCTGGTTACAAAATAAAACTAATTAATACATATGCAGAAGTATGTCTTTTAGGCACCTTTAAAGTATGTTTAATGTAATATGTAGGCATACTTTTTAAGTACCAAAAAAGTATGAATTTTGAAGTGCCTTAATAATATTTTACAATTTACTAAAATTGCACACAATAAAAAATGATAATCATGATGTAATTTCTAAGAAAGTACCCAATCCATTTTCAGATGTGTGATGTAAAACCTTATAATCAATGGCAATTTTTTTCTTCTTCTAACATAAACAGGCAAAGACACCCAGAAATGTTTTTCCACACAAGGCATCTGGTCCCAATCATCATCACTTCTGATGATGTCACATACACAGCGAGTCCACAACGACTTAAAATTGTATTATTTTTTTATTTGCCATTTTTCTGTTCTCTTTTGTTGAATATTGTTTTCATGTTGACTTCCTTTTGTGGGCGGAGTTTTGCGCAGGTGACATCGTTTCTCAATAAAAGGCCACAGGTCGCTCTGATGAGCACTGCACTCAGGCCAAACGCATCTGGTGGCTTTGTGGGTTGATTTCCTCCGTCTGTCCTCGGCATTTCCAGCCCTTTACTCATGGCAGCGTCTACATCTTTAAATACAAATGCTTTCTCTGTTTAATTGCTCTATTGTTCTTTTTTGTAGGTTCCTGTAAGGTGCAGTGAACTGAATGTTCTGTCGTCATGGGCGTGGGACGCGGGGGACATGTCCCCCCCAATATTGGAGAGCCACTTTCGTGCCCCCCAATAATTTCCCTGCAGTTGCGAAGAATTTTAAAATCTTCCACTCGCGTGCTTTTATTTTGAAGGCGCATAACAGTGCATTCAGCAGAGTGCTTCCTGCCCCTCCCCCCTCTGAACGGCTCAGAGTAAAGGCAGCAGCAGACCAGAATCTCCGTTTGAAGGAGGTAAACTGTCTGTCAGGAATGTTGCCATGAATATCGCTCGTTTATAACATCTTGTTGTCAGTTTGCTTTCATATATATGTAACCCAGTCCAAAATAAATGTATTTTGTATTGAGTTAAGTTCATGGAAGGTGAAATAATTAAAAATGTATTAAACATGTTTGTTTAAATATGTTAAATTTTTTATGAATAAGTGTTAACAAAAAGTTGTACTTACAGGTACTTTAATTAATATGGTTAAGTTAAAAGAATTTGGAAAAATGTAGTTAAAACTGTTTCATAGAAAAGTAATCTTCAACATATTTTATTTTGAAGGGCTCATGTTTGAAAGAGGAAGTTGTGTAGAGCAAAGCAACTTTTCTGGTTCGTGGTTGGCTGAGGATCAGGAAGGGATAGGAGAGTAGCGGGAGACACAGAAAAAACGTGAAAGAGAGAAGAAGAAGAAGAAAAAGAGATGAACCGTGCTGAAAAAACCGTGGCGGATTTATTAATGAACGAGTGTCTTGCAGATATTTAGACTTTCAACTCGACAGTCTTTAATAGATATCGACTCTACACTCTTTGTTTGCAGCTACTGTGATAATTTCAGACTGGAATTCACTGTACAGTAGGCGAAAGTCATATGTAATGCTCGCTAACGCATTAGCATTCATTAGCACATTGAATTGACTTGAATACTGTGAGCTAACTCGGCTAACAGAAGACTCAACTAATGTTTCCGTCGTGGGAGGGTTCAAGAGTTAACCTAGTGCAGAGAGATGAGCTTACACAGAGTTTCTATGACTGTGCTGGAGGACTGTGTCTGCGTTGGACTTTCCTGCTGTTGCTGAATCCTGTGGACCGAGGGACTGGTGAAGGAGCTGAAGACATCTTGCCGACTGGGACCAAGGACAGGTTAAATTCAAAGAAGGTTCAAGATTTTTCCTTGGAGTAAGGTATTGCAATTCCACGCTTCATCATCACATCAAGCCTGCAACGGGTTTTTGTTTGGGACTACATTTTAGTTAATCATTGCCGGCTTAGGTGGACATTGAAGTGTGGGCCCATATTTATTAATATAGGGTTTGTGAAACTAAAGACTGAAATATTTGCATTTCGTGAATCTATTATTGTTTAATATATGTTCAAAAGTTCAAAACTCATAAAGGTGTGTGTGTTTGATTTTTTTTTTTTATATGATAGTATGTGAAGTTTATTATCCTTAATCAGTGCCACATAAAAGTACTGGAATATTGTTACTTTAAGGTGAGTGAAACTCAACATAGGTTTTAAACACGAGAGTGTATTAAGTTATTATTCCTAAGTTACTGGGTTTAACGAACTCAGGGGCCCGTACCTACTTTAGAGCGATATAACTGGGCTACATATAGAACTAAATCTTTTTGGTTTAGCTGTTTAAATTCTGGAATAGTCACATGTCCAAAATTTTACCACTAACTTTAACAGTTAGCTAGTCTAGTCACTATGATTTAGACTGAAACAGCAGCAAATTAGCCTTTTTATTATTTAAACTGAGCAACACCTGATCATACTCGACCACTTAACATGTGTTTATATATTATATTATATTATATTATATTATATATTTAGGAGAACAGCAGTGCTAGAATGATGTTGAAGAAAGATGAAGAAGCTCTGGTGAGGTCTTCATTTAGTTTATTGAAATATGTATTAACTGTTTTTAATTTTTAAATAAACTAAACTATTATGAGAGGAGCAGGTCAGGGAAGACATAGGAGAGCCAGTTGGCATTTCAGGGTGTGAAGATATAAAAATTATATTAATTATAATAGAACCAGAAAGGAGAACAGGAGGAGACTGATGTCACGTTGATTTCTTTCAACGTTTCAATATTTTTTCATTATTTCCACACCATAAGCTTAATGGTTAGAAGACGATAAGAAAAGTGCTTGAGGAGAGGTTTAAAAATAAATTAGTCAAAATTTTTGCTACACAGTAAATAGAGTTGAGATGTATAATAATGTATACATCTGAAAATTAAGTTTAAATTCTCATTCTGTATGATAAAAACATACTTTTTATATTTAGTTCACATTCTGACATTACTAAAGTGTCTGTTGTAAATCCATGAATCCATGCAGGAACATCAGGCTGCAGAGAGTCAAAGGGAGGCAGAGACAGAAACACATATCCGTAGATATTTTAGTTAAATGTTTGCGGCTGAAAATGACAGGAGAAAAAAAACATTTAGTCTTTTTGCCTCAGTGTTTTTCATGGATCTTTGGTAAGTTACTGAATGCAGGGCTGGAAAGTGAGACTGAGTTAACAGTAAGGAGCTAAGATGTCTGTTAGACGTGAAAAGTATAATTTTTATTTATTTTGTAGATCAAACTGTTGCACTGATGTAGAGAGATGTTAGAACAAAACTTGTTTTTTTTAGATTTTATTTTTGTTGGTCAAACTGCTGTATTGAGTTTAAAACTGTTGTGTCTTATTTTATGAGCTGTTTTCTACTTTGGTTTTAGAAATAAGTAGAACCTGTTCAATTACCAGTCAATTTATATCAATGCATTTTGACCAATAAGATACATCAGAATCTGGTCGGCTTTGTGCTACCAGAGTATGTAGCTTGCTAGTTGTGAGGCAAATGCTAAAGTGAGTGTTCATTCTGGAATGACAGTCATTATACTGCATAACTTTAACCTGACTATTGGATTGTAAATAGTGACATGTTAGAATACTTGTTACTGAAACAAGGGTCAGATTAGAGTAACGCGTTACTGATGTGTTGATGGCATAATTGTTTGACATTTCTGCTCAAGCTATTTACTCATCTGTCAGGTTTCCGATATGCGTCCCCCCCAATGACAGACTCGTTCCTACACCCTTGTCTGTCGTTGATCCTCACTTTCATGTTTTATTGTCTCATGTTCATGTGATCACTTTTGATGTGTAAACTGATAATTTATGTAAAGTTCATAAAATTGTGAGTAAAATTGGACAATTTTAAAGTGTCGGTAATAAAACAAAATATTTGAATTGCCTTGGGCATCTTGTCTTTCCATGTAATTGTAGCCTAAAACAATGTAAGTGCTGTAGTGTAGTTATGCATGTCATGTACAAATTAGGAAGGTAGGAATAAAGACAAATTATGAGTAATTAAAATTGTAGTTTTTTTATCAATAGAAGGAAATCATAAATAAAAATTAAGTGTAATTTAAATACATTACTAATATATTAATAGTATATTTAAAATATATTTGAAGTATATTAGATAAATATTTTTAATATAATTCTATGACAGAATTATTACACAAAATATAATAATTATATCAAAATATAATAATAAAGCTCTGAAATATAATTAAAAAGTGTACTTTAAGTACAACTTGAAGTTGTTCCAAAAAAGTATATATAGTATACTATAAGTTGTAATTTAATACTCTTTAAATACTATTAAAGTATACTAAGCACAAGTACAGTTTAAGTACATCAATCAAAGTATGCTAAAGTATGTTAACATTTAGTATACTAAAGTATATTTTATTTTTACTTGGGTCCACATAAATCTGTACATAAAGTTTTATAATACAGCATGAAAAGTGGAGACACAGATTATGTTGCGTTAGGGTTCTGCACCTGGAGCTACATAATAATTACTAATAATAATAATTAGTAATTATGATTCATAGAACCAAAACTGTTAAAAGTAACCAAAATCATGAGTTATATGAGAAGGAGAAGCTGTAATATTCCAGAACAGTTTGTTTTAAAGTGTGGCTAAAATCTATAACTGTGTAATCAGAACGAATATCAGATCTGATTGAATATTTATATGTATTTTTTCTGTCTGATCTCTGATCGATGTCTTTTGCATTTTATTAAAGTTTGATTTTAAACTGATGACTCGTTTTTGATGTCTCACATCATGAACCTGGGGGAAGACTTGTGTACGTCCTTAATACATGTTACTTTCTACTGCTACTACATTTCAGAGGGAAATACTGAACGCTTTACATCATTGCAACACTTAAGTTTAAGAATATTGTTTAGCACAGAAAATTCTCAACCAAATACCTGATTTGCATTAAACGTCTGTTATTTAGTTTATGTAAAGCTAAACAAAGGTATCAGGTTATTTTAGGTTTGCAATACTTAAACTGCACAACATAACTGCATTAGTTTTTATATTTTGAAATAATTGATTCTGTTGAGACACTTAGTTTATATGACAGTAGGGATTGGCCAGAAAAGTATCACACAATAAATTGTGGGATACTTAGTTACTGGTGGTTGTTGCAGTGCGCAGATTCACAGAAGAAGAATTAAAATCAGTGCAAAAGATTCAAGGAATCTTTGGAGGGGCAGCAGAGAGAAACAGCTTGGTTCTGTTTACTTGTGGATACGACTTTGAAGACATCACCATTGCAGAGTTCTTGTCTGAAAGCCCAGAGCTGCAGGATCTGGTGTGTAGCTGTAATGGCCAGTATCAAGTCTTCAACAACAAGCTGGAAGATAAGAAACCTCAGGTTGCTGAGCTGCTGGAGAAGATCAGAACCATTGTTGACAGGAATGGAGGAAGTCGCTACACCAATGAGATGTTCCAAGAGGCTGAGAGGAAAACCAGACGAGAAACAACAAATACTGAAGGAGAAAGAGGAAGAAATACGTAAATAGAAAGAAGAACTTGAACATTATCTTCATTGGTTTTACAGAGTGAAATATTTCATAATTTTTAGTTTTTTCCTCAAAATGACAACAAGCCAATGATGAAAAATTACATTTAGCATTAGAAATTCAGAAGAAATAGTAAATATTTGTTGGAAAATGTAGTGCAGTTACAACTAAAGGTTCTGTGGGAGATTTTATAGAAGAAGGGCAGCAATAATCTGAATAATGAAGACTCTCGTAGAGTTGATAAGTAGCTGAATAGAGTTTTAATACTCCGCTGTATTTACCTCCAAAGTAGGCTCCATCACTGAGCACTAACTCCTTACTGCCACGCGGGATAATCGTGACGGTGCCATGCTGGATGAAATACATTTTCCGACCCAGCGTTCCCTCTCGTATTACATAGTCTCCTGGCTGGAAAACTTCAAAGCGCAGCTTGGTCAGGATCACGGTGACAAAGTGAGGGTCGGTGTTGGCGACAAGTCCACGGCAGTTATAGCTGACAATCTCCTGCATGACGGAGTCAAAATGGACAGAGGTAAACTAAGTGGAAAAGTGCTGGGTATATTGAAGACTGTTGATAAATGTATGAATGTTAACTCAGTTAAAGTGTCAAACTCCAGTCTTCAAAGGTCGTTGTTTTGCAGCTCTTAGATTTGATTCTGGCTCAACACACCTGAATGAAAAGCTTTATGAATAAATACAAAATAATTACATTTAATATACATTACTAATATACATACATTGATCTTTATTTTAGAAATTATGGTTTTCGTCAATATTTTAGTGTTTTTTTTTGTTTTAGTTGTATTTTTCTCTTTTCTGCTGCAGCTGTCTACTATTATTACTATGAAAAGATTTTACGTTTCTCAAAAAGAACTGGCCCTGTATGAGAACTCTTTACATGTAATGATCGAAGGATCCACAAGGTGGCGGTAAAGCAATAACATGAAACCCGACAATCATAAAACCCCAAAGAAGACAAAGCGAACTGCACGTGGTCTGTTGTGTTGAATGTTTGAGTGTTTCTCTGAAGACTATCTTCAGTCCAGTTTTAACGAGTTTATCAAAAAGCTCCTGTTAACTGCTGCTGAAGCAACTTTCAGAGTTTAAATAAATCATCGTCAAGTCAGAGGAAGAGATGGATGATCAGCGCAGACTGCTGGATTTCTCCCGGTGTTATGCCCAGAAACGCATGCCTGCCCAAAATTGCATCCCCTCTCGCGGGAGCGCGCATCGCTCTGTTCTCTCGCATATTGACGAGAAAACGGACTGAAATATGACCGAAGAGGAAATTTTAAAGATATTTGTAACATTATCACGTTTTTTAACCATGTAATCCCTAAAATGGTGGGTTTTATTTCGCAAATTACTTGAAATAAATACGGTTTTTACACCTTTATTGACACATATGAGTCGAACTTTTTTTCAGCCCGTGTCTGTTGAAAACGTTCTCCGCAAATGGTTTGAAATTCTCTGCTTTTTTCTTTTGATACCATAACAGCTTAAAAGCATTACAAAACAGAGGTCCATTATGTAGAACATTTTACATCATGCATAACTTTCTAGTCTGTTAATGTAGGAGGGAATGCATTTTAATTAATGAGCCTGAAAATATTTGCATCCATCCTGTTGATATAAAAATTATAGCATTAGCTCAGAGAACAAGTGTCATTACGTAGAAATGGTGAAATCCTACTCTAATCATGTAGAAAAAGTTATTTCACTCTTAACTCTTTATTTCTCCAAGTTAGAACAAGGATGCATTTTTTGGCAATTTGCTTTTCCAGCCTGCCAAAATATGCATCCCCTCTTTATTTTCCTCAAATATTATTCTAGTGATTTAAAACTTATGCCAGCTGTTCATGGAACTACTCTAATCATGTAGAAAAAGTTATTTCACTCTTAACTCTTTATTTCTTCAGGTTAACACAGGGATGCATTTTTTGGCAATTTGCTTTTCCAGCCTGCCAAAATATGCATCCCCTCTTTATTTTCCTCAAATATTATTCTAGTGATTTAAAACTTATACCAGCTGTTCATGGAACTACTCTAATCATGTAGAAAAAGTTATTTCACTCTTAACTCTTTATTTCTCCAGGTTAACACAGGGATGCATTTTTTGGCAATTTGCTTTTCCAGCCTGCCAAAATATGCATCCCCCCTCTATTCTCCCCAAATATTATCATATTGATATAAAACTCATAGCAGTAGTTTACAGAACTACTCTAATCATGTAGAAAAAGTTATTTCACTCTTAACTCTTTATTTCTCCAAGTTAGCACAGGGATGCATTTTTGGGTAATATGCATTTCCAGCCTGCCAAAATATGCATCCCCCCTCTATTCTCCTCAAATATTATTCTAGTGATTTAAAACTTATACTAGTAGTTCATGGAACTACTCTGATTATGTGGAAAAAGTTATTTCTTTATTATCACTATTTCAAAGATACTGAAGGAAGTAAATTTGATATGCAACCTTGCTAAATGCATAGCATGTACCAATAGTTCTTAGAACTACTCTGATTATGTAGAAAAAGTTATTTCACTCTTAACTCTTTAATTCTTCAATTTAACACAGGGATGCATTTTTTGGCAATATGGATTTCCAGCCTGCCAAAATATGCATCCCCTCTCTATTTTCCCCAAATATTATCCTATTGATATAAACCTCATACTAGTAGTTTACAGAACTACTCTGATTATGTAGAAAAAGTTATTTCACTCTTAACTCTTTCATTTTTCAATTTAGCACAGGGATGCATTTTTGGGCAATATGGATTTCCAGCCTGCCAAAATATGCATCCCCTCTATTCTCCTCAAATATTATTCTAGTGATTTAAAACTTATACTAGTAGTTCATGGAACTACTCTGATTATGTAGAAAAAGTTATTTTACCCTTAACATTTTATTTCTCAAAGTTAGAACAGGGATTAATTTTTTGGTAATACGGATTTCCAGCCTGCCACGATATGCATCCCTTCTATTCTCCTCAAATATTATCCTATTGATATAAAACCCATACAGGAAGTTTATAGAACTACTCTGGTTATGTAGAAAAAGTTATTTCACTCTTAACTCTTTATTTCTTAAAGTTAGCACAGGGATGCATTTTTCTCAACATACATGCCTTATTTATTGTCCCCCATACATGAAACTTATGTATTACATATAATTTTCATGTAGGATGGTCAGTTATGATATTTTTTTATATCAGTACAAAAGTCATGTTGAACATTTTTATTTATTGTTGTCATAATAAATCACACTTTATAATGTTGACAAAATTGTCTGTATTGTGATTGTAAATGGTTCCCCTTATTACAGTTTTTCATTTTATTTTTATTTATTGAGAGCATCATTTAAATATGAATGTATTTGAATTGACTGTTCAACACATTGTGTTGTATGCACTTAAAATTCATACTTGTCTATATTACCAGTGTACTTCTCATTCGTAATGCATGTATTTCAATCAATCACTCAAATTTTATTTGTATAGCACATTTCAGCAGCAAGGCTTTTCCAAAAGTTACTGTTATGAATACCATTTCATTGAAGTTAATAATTTTTTTTTTTCATTTTTATGTTAAACCAAAATAAAAAAATTTGTATATGCTTTACATTTAGCAAGGTTGCATGTCAGATAATTTTCCTTCACTATCTTAGCAACAGTGATAATAAACATGACTTTTGTACCGATATAAAAAATATCATAACTGAACATCCTACAAGAAAATCATATGTAATACATAAGTTTCATATATGGGGGACAATAAATAAGGCATGTATGTTGCCAAAAAATGCATCCCTGTGCTAACTTTAAGAAAAAAAAAGTTAAGTGTGAAATATATTTTTCTACATAATCAGAGTAGTTCTGTAAACTACTGGTATGAGTTTTATATCAATAGGATAATATTTGGGGAAAATAGAGAGGGGATGCATATTTTGGCAGGCTGGAAATCCATATTGCCCAAAAATGCATCCCTGTGCTAAATTGAAAAATGAAAGAGTTAAGAGTGAAATAACTTTTTCTACATAATCAGAGTAGTTCCATGAACTACTGGTATAAGTTTTAAATCAATAGGATAATATTTGAGGAAAATAAAGAGGGGATGCATATTTTGGCAGGCTGGAAATCCATATTGCCCAAAAATGCATCCCTGTTCTAACTTGGAGAATTAAAAAGTTAAGAGTCAAATAACTTTTTCTACATAACCAGAATAGTTCCATGAACTACTGGTATAAGTTTTATATTAGTAGGATAATATTTGAGGAGAATAGAGGGGATGCATATTTTGGCAGGCTGAAAATCCATATTGCCCAAAAATGCATCCCTGTGCTAAATTGAAAAATGAAAGAGTTAAGAGTGAAATAACTTTTTCTACATAATCAGAGTAGTTCTGTAAACTACTGGTATGAGTTTTATATCAATAGGATAATATTTGGGGAAAATAGAGAGGGGATGCATATTTTGGCAGGCTGGAAATCCATATTGCCCAAAAATGCATCCCTGTGCTAAATTGAAAAATGAAAGAGTTAAGAGTGAAATAACTTTTTCTACATAATCAGAGTAGTTCCATGAACTACTGGTATAAGTTTTAAATCAATAGGATAATATTTGAGGAAAATAAAGAGGGGATGCATATTTTGGCAGGCTGGAAATCCATATTGCCAAAAAATGCATCCCTGTTCTAACTTGGAGAATTAAAAAGTTAAGAGTCAAATAACTTTTTCTACATAACCAGAATAGTTCCATGAACTACTGGTATAAGTTTTATATCGATAGGATAATATTTGGGGAGGATAGAGAGGGGATGCATATTTTGGCAGGTTGGAAAAGCAAATTGCCAAAAAAAAATGCATCCCTGTGCTAACTAGGAGAAATAAAGAGCTGAAAGGATTTCACCTTTTCTACGTAATGACACTTGTTCTCTGAGCTAATGCTATAAGTTTTATATCAACAGGATGGATGCAAATATTTTCAGGCTGATGAATTAAAATGCATTTCCTCCTACATTAACAGACTAGAAAGTTAAGCATGATGTAAAATGTTCTACATATTGGACCTCTGTTTTGTAATGCTTTTAAGCTGTTATGGTATCTAAAAACAAAGCAGAGAATTTCAAACCATTTGCGGAGAACGTTTTCAACAGAGACGTACTGAAAAAAAGTTCGACTCATATGTGTCAATAAAGGTGTAAAAACCGTATTTATTTCAAGTAATTTGCGAAATAAAATCAACCATTTTAGGAATTACATGGTTAAGAAACGTGATAATGTTACAAATATCTTTAAAATTTCCTCTTCGGTCATATTTCAGTCCGGTTTCTCGTCAATAAGCGAGACGTTAGAGCGATGCGCGCTCCCGCGAGAGGGGATGCAATTTTGGGCAGGCATGCGTTTCTGGGCATAACACCGGACCCCCCGGATAATCTTACACCGATTAGGTAGGAAACACCAGCGTTTGGACGAAGGTTAATGTCTGCAGCTTTCTGTATGAGGATCATTTTAGTAAATGTTCTTTTCCCGTGTAAATATTTTGTTAACATGTTAGAACGCAGACATGAATATTACGCTGTGACAATGGCTTATTTATGTAGAGAGAAAATTACCTTTTTTATGCCTCTCCTTTTACTACTGAGACTTACTTCAGAAAACTGGAGAAATGTGAACAATGAAGTGCAAGGTTAGTAAAGCAAGCAACATAAAATATTAATAGAGCTGTTAGTAGCTGTAAAATTTTATAATGTGTAATAAATAAATCGTAGTGGCGATTGTTTGTCAAACCAGATATTCTATAAAAGTCCAATCAAGAAGCCACCGCTACACTGAGGTGATGCTTCATATGTAGATAAAAGTTTAATGTCCAAAAACCTTGAAGATTGTTTTTATACATTATTTTTCCAGTTTGACAAACAAATAACAAAGGTCAAACTTTGTGATTTGTTTAACAAATTTGGTCAAACTTTTCATTAGTGGTGTGTCGATTAATCCATGATAAATTTTATGAAGCAAATAAAACGGAGAACTCACCTAAACGCGGTGCATCGACTCATGAGTCCAGTGATTGGATGGAGTTACTCAGGGCTTCATGAAGCTTCATCTCATCATCACTACTTTTTATTGTTTCCTCTGCTGCTCTGGTCAAAACCTACAGGCCCAACCCAGTGCATGCTGGTCCGATACCAGTCCCTATAGTGACGGAAAATGGACCCACAGTTCTTCCTGTTTAACTTAGAAAAGTAAATAACAAAGGAACAAAAACTAAACAACTATTAGCCTACAAATAAACTCATGTTTGTAAATAAACCCCAAAGATATAAAGTGGACTAAAATAACATTTTAATATAATACAGACTAATACAAATAAATAACATCTTGACAAAATGCAATTTACTGTTAAATATCAACAATAATCCCTACCTCAATTAATTTTGCGATAAAATATATATTTTAAATCCATTCATTTGAGAATTCTCCAAATGTCAGCTGGATGTGACGACTGATCTGTCTCTCTGTCTACGCTTTTGAATTTTCAAGTATTTTTTTTTTTTGTTGATTTCTGTTTTAAACGATGAAAGATTTCTCCTACTTACTTCAATAAAGTTAACAATAACTCTTCTTCTCTGTTTTCTTCTCCAGGTTCCCTGCAGTTTAACCAAGAGAGAAGATCCACTCTGGACCAGGAGGAGTTAGAACCTCTGCAATTAAAACAAGACCAGGAAGAGACAGAAGTTTCCTGCAGTCAGTGTGAAGAACAGATTGAATTAAAACAGGAGACTGATACCTGCATGTTGGTTCCTGTTGGTGAGCAAACACACCAAACTGAATCAGAACCAAACAGGAACCAAGTCATCTTAAAGGAAGCTGCTGAAGCTGAGAAGCAAAATCAGAAAAGAAGAAAACCTTTCTCATGTGTCATCTGTAAAAAGCGTTTCGCTTTAAAATCTGTTTTTGATGCTCACATGAGAACTCATACGGTTCAAAACCTGTTTTCATGTGTGAAGTGTGGAAAAAGTTTTACTCGAAAACAGCATTTAACTCAGCACATGATGATTCACACTGGTGAAAAGCCGTTTTCATGTGGGAGCTGTGGAAAAAGTTTTAGGGGAAAACGGGATTTAACTCGGCACATGAGGATTCACACTGGAGAAAAGCCGTTTTCATGTGGGAGCTGTGGAAAAAGTTTTAATCAAAAACAGCTTTTAACTCTGCACATGATGATTCACACTGGTGAAAAGCCGTTTTCATGTGGGAGCTGTGGAAAAAGTTTTAATCAAAAACAGCATTTAACTCAGCACATGATGATTCACACTGGTGAAAAGCCGTTTTCATGTGGGAGTTGTGGAAAAAGTTTTAGGGGAAAACGGAATTTAAATTGGCACATGATGATTCACACTGGTAAAAAGCCATTTTCATGTGGGAGCTGTGGAAAAAGTTTTAGTGAAAGAAAGAATTTAACTCGCCACATGATGATTCACACTGGTGAAAAGCCGTTTTCATGTGGGAGTTGTGGAAAAACTTTTAGTCAAAAACAGCATTTAACTCAGCACATGATGATTCACACTGGTGAAAAGCCGTTTTCATGTAGGAGTTGTGGAAAAAGTTTTAGGGGAAAACGGAATTTAAATTGCCACATGATGATTCACACTGGTGAAAAGCCGTTTTCATGTGGGACCTGTGCAAAAAGTTTTCGTCACAAAGTTAGTTTAACTCACCACATGAGGCGTCACTCAGGTGAAAAACCATAGAAATATTTTTCATACATGTCCTATGTTGAGGTTCATTATTCAATGGATTTGGTTTGACACTAGAATGAAAGACTGGAGGGGTTTCATGTCTATAAAGCTAAAAGTTGCTGTATTTGTTAAATGTAATAATTTAGATCTTCACATTTGGATTCTTGGAGATGTGCAACCATGACACATTTTCCGTTTTCTGTATCTGTATATTCTGCATCAAAAACAATACTGATGAACTGCATGTTATTAACATCCTGTTTATGTACAACGTGAAGAGCAGAGGGCTCAGCACACAGCCCTGAGGAGAGCCAGGACTGATGCTGAGAGCTGAAGTGGCTTTGGAGCCCACTGACTATTTCATGCACTAACAGAGTTTAACCGGACATGGACTCCCTTCCAGAACATTCTCACAAGATTGGACATGAGGGACTAATTTGTATTATTCTATGCTGTATAGTGAAAGAGTGTGTGGGTGTTGTTGACCTTAATACACTTATAATAAAAATTCATTGTGGTCTTATTCACTAATTGTGCATTTTTATTAATGATTGTGCACTCTGATATATCTACGTACAAAAATACCTCAAAGGTTTCTCTTCAAAACAAGATGACATTGTAACTGATGCTGTTATTTGTTTCAGATTATATTAACCAGTTTAACTCTACCCAAGTAAAAGTTTTGTGACTAAATAAATAAATATGTTTATGGAAAATGTAAGAAAGCATGGTTGATTATTATTGTCGTCAATAATTTAGTGTGTTTTTTGGTTTAGTTGTATTTTTCTCTTTTCTGCTGCAGCTGTCTTCTATTATGACTAGAGATGTGCCGATCAGGTTTTTTCCTGCCGATTCCGATCACCGATACCGATCACATAATTATAATTTTTTTTTAATCATAAACACTACCAGTTACATTATGTGGAAAGAGGAACCATGAATTCACCTCAATTTAGATAAAAACTTGTTTTTAACAACTTTTTCCAAGAAAAAAAACAAAACAGGCATTGTGCAAATTGCACCATCGGTAATACTATCTTTAACAGACTGAAAACACATGAAGGCTCTGAAGAGGCTAAATAAAACCTCTCAACATTGCCAAAAAATTCAAGTATAAAACTTAACATTCTGCAGTCCCAGGTGAAAAAAGTATACTTTAGTATATTTCAAACATACTTAAATTTGTGAAAGTACACTTTAAGTATACTAAATATTAAGTGTACTACCTATAAGTATATCTGAAGTATACTAAAAGTATACTTGTACCAATTTAGAAATTAGAACTTTAAACAAACTTAAACATAATTGTACCAAAATACACTTTTAATATATAAAATAAGTGAACAAAATATATATTTGGCCGAGTGTAAATGTACACTTTCTCAAGTATATTTAAAATATATTTTGTTTATATTTAAAAATATATGCTCAAAATATAATTTCTAAAAATTCACTTAACACTACTTTAGATGATTAATTTCAGTATGTTTTAAATTACATCTCAGCGTACATTTTAGGCTAATAAAGTATGCCTTAATTTTCTTTATTTAACCAGGTGAACCCCGTTGAGATCCATATCTCATTTTCAAGAGGGACCTGGGCAGAAGTCTGCAACACGCAGCAACCTGGTTACAAAATAAAACTAATTAATACATATGCAGAAGTATGTCTTTTAGGCACCTTTAAAGTGTGTTTAATGTAATATGTAGGCATACTTTTTAAGTACCTAAAAAGTATTAATTTTGAAGTGCCTTAATAATATTTTACTATTTACTAAAATTGCATACAATAAAAATATGATAATCATGATGTAATTTCTAAGAAAGTACCCAATCCATTTTCAGATGTTTGATGTAAAACCTTATAATCAACGGCATTAGCTCCAGTTCACACTCCAGACCAGATGGTGGCGGTATTACACACGTTCATTTATTTAAAAAACTCCACAAAGAGAAGAAAAAACTTGAACGCAGGGAAGATAACAGACGCTGTTCAAATTCGCCATTTTTACTCGCATAATATTGCCTTCAAAGCAGAGAGGGCCTTGACAATAGTTACTAATTTTGTTAAATTCAAGCTGGTGACGTTCTAGTTAGACGACAACACAACGGGACAACAACCGATGGAAATGAAATGTGTGTCACAAAAGGAGCCCCGAGGGACGAAGGCTGCTAACGTGTTGCTAGCTGGTGGTAAGTTTGCTTATTAATTATCTTCATTTAGTTATAAACAGTGCAGTAAAGATATATAACTTACTTTGGTTTCATAAATAATTATTTTATACAAACTGGTGTGTTACCAACACTAAGTGCTTCATAAACATGATTTGATTTAAAAATAACTGGACAGAATTTTTCCCCTGGTTAATCTAACATTTATCTTTCATACATTTTATTCATTGTTGGCTTTCAGGGCCCTGTGATGGACTGGTGACCTGTCCAGGGTGAGCCCTGCCTCTCATCTGATGACTGCTGGAGATGGGCACCACCAGCCCCCCTCACCACCCTGCAAGGATCAGTGTGTTCAGATCATGGATGGAAAGGTTTTAAGGTAGTTTGTCTCCTTTA
This sequence comes from Poecilia mexicana, assembly GCF_051168715.1. Classification (NCBI taxonomy): domain Eukaryota; kingdom Metazoa; phylum Chordata; class Actinopteri; order Cyprinodontiformes; family Poeciliidae; genus Poecilia; species Poecilia mexicana. The sequence goes on along the minus strand of NW_028263380.1, from coordinate 18,940,897 downwards.
GTTCACACTTAAAACAGCTTCGTAGTTATTGTCATCATCAACTGATTTTATGACATTGCTGACTATTTTTTTCTACTTCTAACATAAACAGGCAAAGACACCCAGAAATGTTTTTCCACACAAGGCTTCGGGTCCCAATCATCATCACTTCTGATGATGTCACATACACAGCGAGTCCACAACGACTTAAAACTGTTATACTGTTATCACTACGTGTTAGATATTCTGTATGTTAACGTAGGTAAACAGCAAGCCAAACTCAATTTCATGAGCCGGGAAGCTGAGCGTCTTGCTCCTTTAATACGTTTTCTTGACACAACTTGAGCAGTAGTGTAGAAAGCTCAATGAAAAGTTGAGTGAAACTACAAGAAACAGAAAAACAAACATACATCAGCTCTGAATACAAAGAATAAACCTCTTGAGTCTGAACAAAATTAACCTGAGCTTCAGTTAAAAAGCAGTTATGTAGCAACTGTTGCTATGTAAATAAAAACTCAGAATATGGCTTTTCTAGAACAAAAAACATTTAAAAAACAATCTCAAAATAAACCAACAAAACAGACAACACCAAAACAGAAGATTGACTCACAGCCATTGCTTTCGGAGGTGCAAGCAAAGATTGACAACAGAGGAGGTGCAGTTCACACATTAACAGGCAGGCTCTCTCTCTACCAACAGGTATTCCAAACTGCAACAGCCTCTGATACCCACAATGCACTGCTCTCCAAAATTCTCCTCCAAAATAAAACACAGAGAAACCAATAGAACTCTTTTTAAAACTAATCAAAACATCCCCAACATCCAGCCTGGGCAGAACACTCCCCGCCTGGCATTACTAATGCCACTACTTTTTATCAGTCACATCAGTCTCTAAAAGCATAACAACATCTGAGATCGGACGCAAATAAGTCTTAGAGACGCCCTGAGATGATGTCCTCACTTCCACCTTTCTGACTTTTCCGTCACTGCTTGGAAAGGTGGTTGTGATGATGGCCATTGTCCATTCGTTCCTTTGTGCTTGATTTTGCTTCAACAACACAATGTCACCTGGCTGTAGGTCGCGGCGCAATCTATGCCACTTGCGTCTTGATTGGAGGGTGTTGAGATATTCATTCCTCCAGCGACTCCAAAATTCATTGGCAAGTGCCTGCACTTGCTTCCACTGGCTTTTGAGCATGTCTTTTCCACAAAAATCTCCTGGTGGAGAAGGAACGTGCTGCTTCTGGGTCAGTATCATTGCAGGACATAGTAGGAATGGTGAGGAAGGATCCATTGAGATAGGAACCAAGGGTCTTGCATTGACTATAGATGACACTTCGGCCATTAGGGTACAAAGCACTTCGTGTGTCAGACGGGTGTGTTTGTTCAGCAGGAGCATAGAATCCAGTATTCTGCGAGTTACCCCAATCATCCTTTCCCAGACGCCACCCATGTGGGAGGCATGTGGAGGATTGAACTCCCATGTGCAACCATTAGCGTGAAGATAATTGACAATGTTGGGAGGGTTTTCACTCGATTGTGTCATACCAAGCTCCACACTTGCTGCAATGAAGTTGGTGCCTCTATCTGATCGCATTTGTTTTGCAGGACCTCGTATTGCAAAGAATCTGCGTATTGCATTTATGCAGCTGCAAGTGTCCATAGATTCAATGACTTCAATATGTACACCTCTTGTGGTCATACATGTAAAAAGTATTGCCCACCTCTTACTTTGTGCTGCTCCACCTCGTGTGCGTCGAGTGACCACTGACCAGGGACCAAATACATCCAACCCAACATATGAAAATGGAGGGCCAGTGTTGAATCTCTCAGGTGGAAGATCTGCCATCTTTTGAGTCTCTAGTTTTCCCCTGAGTTTCTTGCACGTTATGCAATGGTGGATAACAGACGAAACCATTCTTTTGCATCCTACAATCCACAGACCGGCCTGCCTAACCGCATTTTCTGTGAACTGCTTTCCTTGATGCACAACCATGGCATGATAGTGCAGGACAAGCAACTTCGACACATAATGTTTGCTTGGGAGAATGATTGGATTCTTGAATGCTTTATCTAATGAAGCATGTTTGAGGCGACCCCCAACTTTTATGAGGCCTTCATCCATATAGTGGTCGAGAGTTACGATGGAGCTTGAGCTGTGGACAGTTTGATTGTCTTGGAGAGAAATGTATTCGTCAGGAAAAGCATCCTTCTGAACAGACTGGAGAATGAGATTACTGGCAGCATTCAGCTCCTTTGGAGAGTGCGGCTGTCTACATTCATGCCAGCCTCTGCATGAAGGGTTTAATGTGTTGCTTGATGAGTGAGAACGAGCTTGGTGGATTAAGAAGGCAATGGCACGTACCAGTGATTTCCATTTTGAGAAACGTTGGAAGCGTTCTGGTGTGAGTCCATTCTCTTGAACCTGCGTGGTGAAGGTAGTAACTCGGCGGATTTCAGCATCCACTTCAGGTTCGATCAACTCGAACGACTCTTGTGTTTCTGGTTCAGGTAGTTTGTAAAGGAAGTCTGGTCCTTTAAACCACATTGTATCCATGAGCTGGCGTGCAGGTATTGACCTTGTAGCTAGATCAGCTGGGTTTTGCTCTGATGTGACATAATGCCACTGCTCAGGGGATGTAGACTGGCGTATTCTGTGAACTCGATTATGTACGTAGACATAAAAGCGCTTTGTATCGTTGCACACATACCCAAGAACCACCTTGCTGTCACAGTAGAATTTAACAGCGTTTGGTTTGTGGTCAAGTTCTTCCAGAATGAGCTCTGCTATCTCCACTCCTAGAACTGCTCCACAGAGTTCCAGGCGAGGTATAGTAGGTTCTGGTTGTGGTGAAAGTTTTGCTTTTCCAAGCACAAATCCAACCTCACACTGTCCTTCTGCATTGACTGTTTTCAAGTATGCTACTGCTGCAATAGCCCAACTTGAAGCGTCACAAAAAACACACAATTCAGTGTAAGTGGACTTGGAAAAGGAGGCTGGAACATAGCAGCGTGGCACTCTGAGGCTGCTCAGATCTTGGAGGGATAATTTCCAACTTTCCCATGTGTCCATTTTATCTGCAGGGAGAGGAGCGTCCCAGTTTTCAACTCCATTTGACAGTTCACGTAGCAAAAGTCTGCCTTTTATTGTGACTGGAGATGCAAGTCCCAAGGGGTCAAAGATACTGTTAATTACTGAGAGAACCCCGCGGCGGGTGTAGGGTTTGTCATTAACAGCTACCTTGAATGTGAATGAGTCAGTGTTTATGTTCCAGCACATTCCTAGACTTCTCTGATCTGGTAAAAGGTCATCACCGAGACTCAAGTCTTTGATGCCAGAGGCCAGATCTTCTGGCTTGAAGGCTTGCATCACAGAGACACTGTTTGAGGCAATTTTGTGAAGCTTCAGGTTGGACTCAGCCAAGGATTCACATGTTCGCTTGAGCAGATCGATGGCTGCTGATTCAGTGGGAAGCGAAATCAGTCCATCATCCACGTAGAAGTGTCTCTCGACAAAGTGTCTCGTATCTGTTCCAAACTTTGTCTCGCCTTTCTGAATGGCTCTTCGTAGGCAATAGATGGCTACTGCCGGTGACGGGCTGTTACCAAAAACATGCACCCGCATACGGTACTCCTGGACCTCCTTTGCCAAGTCATTGTCCTTATGCCACAAAAATCTCAAATAATCTCTGTGGTCTGGTGAGACTAGAAATCCGTAAAACATCTGTTGGATGTCAGCAGTGACTGCAATGAGCTCTTTCCTAAACCGAATCAGCACACCAAGGAGGGTATTATTGAGATCTGGGCCCGTTAGCAGTACAGAGTTGAGTGACACACCACACTGCTCTGCACTAGAGTCGAAAACTACCCGTATCTGACCGGGCTTCTGGGGATGGTAGACCCCGAAAATGGGCAGGTACCAGCAATCAGTGTTGTCGACAGTGGGTGGAGCGATCTCTGCATGATGGTTCTTGAACAGCTTGTCCATAAACTCTGAGAACTGTTCTTTCATTTGGGGTTTGTTGTTTAGGTTGCGTCTCAGTGAGCTGAGTCTAGACAATGCTTGATCTCTGTTATTTGGAAGTGGCAAGCGAGGGGACTTGAACGGTAAAGGAGCAACCCAGTTGTTGTTTTCATCCTGATGAACTTCCTTTTCCATTATCTTTAGAAACGTCTCATCCTCAAAGGACAGGGCACGCTGGTTGTCATTCTCTGTGCGCTCAAAAACCTTTTCTCCAAGCTTTTCTTCTGCTGCATGAAGTTTTGAGCTGTGTTTAATGGAGTTATTCTTGTGCTCCCCGCCGTAGCATGGTTTTTCTTTAAGGCTGATGCTGTTAGGACAAGGAGTGAAGAGAGATGGACGTCCATTGGAGAGAATGTGCGTTTTGTAGACGTTGACAGTTGGCTTATGAGCGTTGAGGCATACTTCCCCAACAATTACCCAACCCAAATCCAGGCACTGGGCAAAGGGAGCGCAGGGGGGTCCATTTACTTGTTTTCGCACTTTGTGGACTTGTATGATGTCTCTGCCGAGTAAAACTGCTATCTCAGCATCTGGATCATACTTTGGTATGAGAGGAGCGAGGTGTTTCAAATGAGCATGGGCCAGAGCAACTTCAGGCGTAGGTATTTCATCTCTATTAAACACTATCTCATCGCATTCAATGAGAGGAGGGAGGTCTAGACATGGACCTCCACCTACTGGCTCTATTTGGAACCCGACTGCTTTCCTGCCACACATTTCAGTTAGACCAGCACATGTTCTCAAGTGGTATGTCAGATGACTTCCCTGGATGCCAAATAGCTCAAAGAATTCGGGACGAGCCAGTGAGCAATTGCTCTGATCGTCAAGGATCACATACATCTTGACGGAGCGTTCTGGTTGACCTTTAGGGAAAACTCGAACTAGGCATACCTTAGAGCAAGAACGTGGGGGACAGCCTTTACCGCAGATCTCAGTGCACCATGACGTTACCTCAGGTGGCGTGTTGTCTTGGAGCTGAGGCTCTGGTTCAGGTGTGCTTTCCGGCCGGGGTTGTTGAATCACATCAGGGTCCATGGCAGAGCAATGTTTTTCACTTTGGCACTCCTCACAACTGACATTCATATCACAGTCCTTTATTGTGTGTGTAGGAGAACAACAACGAAAACACCGTCTGTGTTCTTTGAGTATGTTTCGTCTTTCTTTTGCTAGTGGATGTGATTTCCTGTGGACTGGGCAGTAACGCATTAGATCCTCCTCTTTCGTACTAGGAAGAGTGGTTGTACTGACCTCTGTTCTGTTTACAGTTAAAGGAGGTTTGTAGCCAGTTTGTTTAAATGATGGTCTCTCACCTCTGTTGAAAGGTTGGTTGCTGCATGTCACAAAACTTGGATCATTTCTCGCTTTTGCCTCCTCTTGGACAAACTTCACAAAATATGAGAAGGGAGGGAATGTTACTTGATATTTTTGTTTGTATTTTGAACCTGCGTGAAGCCATTTATCTTGCAAACTTGGAGGTAGCCTTTCCGCTATGGGCTTAACACCTCGTGGTGTGTCGAGGTAAGCAAGGCCTGGGAGATAAGATTCATTTTTCGCAACCTCCATCTCTAGGAGCAAATCTCCTAGTTCCCTGAGTTTTACATTGTCTCTATTTGTAAGGCGAGGAAAACTGTCTAGTTTTTTAAACAAAGCATTTTCTACTACTTCTGGTGTAGCGTAACATTCTTCTAACCTGTCCCATGCTAAATGAAGGGCAGCTTTGGGGTTAGTGGCATAAACAGCTCTGATTCTCTTGACATGCTCTGAGGACTCTTTACCGAGCCATTTCACTAGGAGATCCAACTCTTGACTATATGTGAGGTCTATGTCTTCAGTTGCATTCGAAAATGATGACTTCCATGCCCTGAAATTTTCAGGGGTGTCATCGAACTTAAAGAGCCCCGTTGTGATTAACTCTCTACGTGCAAGGAACTTAGCAAAGTCAGTCATAGGTGGGTAATTGTGGTGGGGATCATGGTAACTATTGGGCCTGACATAGTCTCTTGGTGTGTCAAAAGGTTCATCTTTTCCATACATTTTCATGAGCACCGGTGAAGAGGGAGTTTGACCAGATCTCCTTGGGTCGAATGATGATGCTTTCAATGCTGGTTCGACCTGAGGCATTTCTTCTTTAGACGAATGTGACCTTAGATGGGCTTGGTGTTGCACATACTCCACGGTTCGTTGTCTGACGACTTGTGGTTGGACTGCACTCTTTACACTGTCTTCTTTGTCTTGTTCAGCAGCTGCGGCAGCTTCTAGAACCTCTGCTCTCGCCGTAGCAGCTGCGGCTTCCTTTTCTATCTCCAGCATCTTAAAATCCAGCTCTAGATTTGCTTGTTGCTTTTTAATTTCCAATTGTTTTTTACTGTAGGAAGCTTTAGCATTTGTGGCTTCAGCAGAGGCTTGTGCAAAGATGGCTGCTTCAAATACACTGGACTTAGAGGACGACTTGTAGGATGAATGCTTAGAGCTAGAGTGTTTGGATCTCAAGCTAGCTTTAGATGATGCTTTAGTTTCTGAGTTAGCCATTTCTTCTGCCTTTTCCTCATGAAAGTTGTCCATCTCTGTGTCATGAGTTTTATCTTCCACCAACTGCTGAGAATGGCTTTTCACTATACTGTTATCACTACGTGTTAGATACTCTGTATGTTAACGTAGGTCAACAGCAAGCCAAACTCAATTTCATGAGCCAGGAAGCTGAGCGTCTTGCTCCTTTAATACGTTTTCTTGACACAACTTGAGCAGTAGTGTAGAAAGCTCAATGAAAAGTTGAGTGAAACTACAAGAAACAGAAAAACAAACATACATCAGCTCTGAATACAAAGAATAAACCTCTTGTGTCTGAACAGAATTAACCTGAGCTTCAGTTAAAAAGCAGTTATGTAGCAACTGTTGCTATGTAAATAAAAACTCAGAATATGGCTTTTCTAGAACAAAAAACATTTAAAAAACAATCTCAAAATAAACCAACAAAACAGACAACACCAAAACAGAAGATTGACTCACAGCCATTGCTTTCAGAGGTGCAAGCAAAGATTGACAACAGAGGAGGTGCAGTTCACACATTAACAGGCAGGCTCTCTCTCTACCAACAGGTATTCCAAACTGCAACAGCCTCTGATACCCACAATGCACTGCTCTCCAAAATTCTCCTCCAAAATAAAACACAGAGAAACCAATAGAACTCTTTTTAAAACTAATCAAAACATCCCCAACATCCAGCCTGGGCAGAACAACTGTATTATTTTTTTATTTGCCATTTTTCTGTTCTCTTTAAATACAAATGCTTTCTTTGTTTAATTTCTCTATTGTTCTTTTTTGTAGGTTCCTGTAAGGTGCAGTGAACTGGAATGTTTTGTCGTTGATCCTCACTTTCATGTTTTATTGTCACACTTAAATTTTCATGTTCATGTGTTCACTTTTGATATGTAAACTTATAATTCATGTAAAGTTCGTAAAATTGGACAATTTTAAAATGTCGGTAATAAAACAAAATATTTGAATTACCTTGGGAATCTTGTGTAATTAATCTTTCCATGTAATTGTAGCCTAAAACAATGTAAGTACTGTAGTGTAGTTATGCATGTCATGTACAAAATGGGTACGTAGGAATAAAGACGAATTATGAGTAATTAAAATTGTAGTTTTTTATCAATAGCAAGAAATTAAAAATAAAAATTAAGTGTAATTTAAATACATTACTAATATATTAATAGTATATTTAAAATATATTTGAAGTATATTAAATATATATTAATATAATTCTGAGACAGAATTATTACCCTCAAAATATAATTATATCAAAATATAATAAAGCTCTGAAATAATTTAAAAAGTATACTAAGTACAACTTGAAGTTGTTCCAAAAAAGTGTGTATAGTATACTAAAATATACAATTAGTTGTAATTTAATACCATTACTAAGGTAATAGTAATAGTAAGCACAAAATTAGTTGTTCCAAAATAGTACAGTTTAAGAACATCGATAAAAGTATACTAAAGTATGTTATAATTTAGTATACTAAAGTATACTTTTTTTCACCTGGGCAAGGTGAGTTATATAACAATAATATTGATATTATTTCATTTAGTCTCCAAAGTCTCTGGATGCTCAGGATACCCAGGCTGCTCCCCCCTCTCCTCTCCCACATTTATCGGAAATAGCAGCACTGAGGAGAAACTGAAAAACAAAAGAGAAACTAAAACAAGCTCCATGATTCCCTGCATGATTCAGTTAATTATGTTAAACTTTTTGTTCTGGAGTTACGTCTCAGCTTTATCCCTCCACCTGCGACAAACTGCCTCATTCCTGTTGCTTGCATTATTCTAATGTAAGAAAATTCAGTACTTTTATTAAAAGCATACAATAAATACATATGTGATCCTCGTTTTAAAGCACCTGTATTTTGTGTTCAGTTTCATTGCATGGATCATTGTTTATAGTAGACACAAAACTTCTGTATTTATCAAGGTGGTGATGATTAAATACTCAAATCTCCCTCCAGCACTCATTAAGGTTGGACGAGTATTAAATAGACGAATATTTATAAAGGTGTATTTTTTACACTTTGAACTTAATGATTAATGAATTAGTTTCTCAATAATCAACACATTCAAAAAAAAATCTACCATGACAACAGAAGTGTACAAATATATTTTTAGTAGAAAATTACAAACATAAAGAGGTGATTTTATCCAAGGAATCCGACTTTCTGCCTCTTCTTGCCCAGACTCTCCTCCTGCTGCAGCAGCTTCATGAGAGGAGGGTGGAGAGCTTTTCCTACTCGTTTTCCTGTCTGCAGAGAGAAATGAAACAATGCAGGATGTGACCGATGAAAACTTTGTTTCCATAGATACCTGAATGCATACAACACAAAAGCTTGTTTTTACACAGCTTTCTTATCTTTGAGTAAAATGACTTGATATACAGAAAGCCAAGAGGAATGTTCTAAAATCTTTAAAACTTTAAGAGGCAACACTTTATTTGAAGGGGTGAGCATAAGACTGACATAACAGAAACATGAAGGAGTCTTCATGAACGTTTCATTAAGTACCATTCAGTAAATAATGACAGATTTATTGCAAAGTTGCATTAAAAGTCTATTAAAATTGTCTGTGGCCGATCTGCATGCAAAAACCCAGTAAGCCTTAATCAACCGTGTCAAATCTAGTTTCTGAAAGCATCAGCTGGGAGCTCACCTTGCATAAAGTCACTATGCAGGGAACGTTTTCCACATCGAGTCTCATGCAGTCGTACGGGTCGTCAGAGAGCTCGATCTCCTTCCCTCCTTCCTCATCGGATGAGATGTGAACTCTGGGAATTCTGTCGGTGAGGAAACCAGAACATGGCTCATTTTCCAACTTATTATTTTTGTTTGTTTGTTTATAGAGGAAATCAGTTTAGATCAAAGCTAATGGAGTAATATGAACTGAACAAACTCACTTAGTGATGAAGAGAGCAGCTTTGATCGCTACTGAGATGGAGTCGTACAAATTCCCATCACACTGAAGAAGCTGAAGAGGAACACAGTAATGTTAGATGTTATCTATTTGGGTCAAATGAAAGGTGTTTTAAACAGAAAACATGTTTATGTTTGAACAGGAATTGTTATATTTCACTGTAGGGAAAGGATCTGGAGTTGGTGTGTCTGGCCAAGTGTTACCAACTAGATCCAGCAGCACCAACCTCCACACACAGCTGAGAGCCTGTGGCTATGAGTGGGGATAATAACAATCATTGGATCCTGAACATCATGGGAACTAAAGGTAGCAAGGCAAACTAATATTTTTCTCTCCCATCGACAAATATTTTTTCTACATGTTTGATTAGTAGACAGATTATCTCTCTCATACCAAACTGGTCACTATGTTGTGACAATTTAATATGAGACAGATAATCTGAAAAGATCAAGCTCTTCTGCCTTCTCCCTCAGCTATTATTGCTGTCTGAAGAAATGCACCACTTTTAGTCAAAATCAACCAGAGCCAGGAGGAGGCAGCCCATCATGTCTGTGCTAATGTCAGAGAAACAATCCACCATTCCAGGAAAATAACTCTCATCATTGGTGGCCATGCTGACTAGCCTTAGCATTCATGTCAAACTCTGCTATCAGGAAGAAGCAGTAGAGTAACTGAGAGCAGTATGAGACAGATTGTCTGCCTCATACCAAACTGTCACAACATAGTGACAGTTTCAATAAATAGGTAAAAAAGAAAAGACTTCTTATAAGCTTTAATTCTTATTGTGCATTTTAAAACTAAACAGCAAAAGCATTAGCTGTAATGTTGAAGGCACTTCCTTGTTAAGCCAGGTGAGCCTGGGGCCTTGATTTCACCAACACGTCCACATAAAGCCCCCTGCTGTGCTCTCCAGGACTAATGCAGAGGCTCTTCAGGTCCAAGCTCTGCTGGTTGTTGAACTCTGGGGTTGCACTGGCTGAGCTGAGTAAAAAACAACCTGGTGGACTGGAGACATCCCATTGAGGGCTTTTATTTCTTTTAATAACTATGACAGACCCTTCTTCTTACAGAAATGCTATTTGTAAATTAGTTTTGTCTTATTTCAAGTGAATTTTTCTTGTTTTCTCAATAAAAATTCATAGTAAGATTTTCTTGTTTTTTTTTTCACAGTGCAAGTAAAAAGAAAAACTACACTGCAAAATTTATTTACAGTATAATTATAATCAAGCAACTTGCACATTATCTTCATTGCTTTTACAGAGTGAAATATTTCGTAATTTTTAGTTTTTTCTTCAAAATGACAACAAGCTAATGATGAAAAATTACATTTACCATTAAAAATTCAGAATAAATAGTAAATATTTGTTGGAAAATGCAGTGCAGTTACAACCAAGGGTTCTGTGGGAGATTTTATAGAAGAAGGGCAGCAATAATCTGAATAATGAAGACTCTCGTAGAGTTGATAAGTAGCTGAATAGAGTTTTAATAACCTGCTGTATTTACCTCCAAAGTAGGCTCCATCACTGAGCACTAACTCCTTACTGCCACGCGGGATAATCGTGACGGTGCCATGCTGGATGAAATACATTTTCCGACCCAGCGTTCCCTCTCGTATTACATAGTCTCCCGGCTGGAAAACTTCAAAGCGCAGCTTGGTCAGGATGACGGTGACAAAGTGAGGGTCGGTGTTGGCAAAGAGCAGCATGTTGGCGACAAGTCCACGGCAGTTATAGCTGACAATCTCCTGCATGACAGAGACCAAATGGACAGAAGTAAACTAAGTGGAAAACACTTTTAATTTTTTGCTGGGTATATTGAAGACTGTTGATAAATGTATGACTGTTAACTCATTTAAAGTGTCAAACTCCAGTCTTCAAGGGTCGTTGGTTTGAAACTCTTACATTTGATTCTGGCTCAACACACCTGAATGAAAAGTTTTATGAATAAATAAAAATTAATTACATTTAATATACATTACTAATATACATTAATCTTTATTTTATAAATTATGGTTGTCGTCAATAATTTAGTGGGTTTTTTTGTTTTAGTTGTATTTTTCTCTTTTCTGCTGCAGCTGTCTACTATTATTACTATGAAAAGATTTTACGTTTCTCAAAAAGAACTGGCCCTGTATGAGAACTCTTTACATGTAATGATCGAAGGATCCACAAGGTGGCGGTAAAGCAATAACATGAAAACCGACAATCATAAAACCCCAAAGAAGAAGACAAAGCGAACTGCACGTGGTCTGTTGTGTTGAATGTTTGAGTGTTTCTCTGAAGACTCTTCAGTCCAGTTTTAACGAGTTTATCAAAAAGCTCCTGTTAACTGCTGCTGAAGCAACTTTCAGAGTTTAAAGGAATAATCGTCAAGTCAGAGGAAGAGATGGATGATCAGCGCAGACTGCTGGATTTCTCCCGGACCCCCCGGATAATCTTACACCGATTAGGTAGGAAACACCAGCGTTTGGACGAAGGTTAATGTCTGCAGCTTTCTGTATGAGGATCATTTTAGTAAATGTTCTTTTCCCGTGTAAATATTTTGTTAACATGTTAGAACGCAGACATGAATATTACGCTGTGACAATGGCTTATTTATGTAGAGAGAAAATGACCTTTTTTATGCCTCCTTTTACTACTGAGACTTACTTCAGAAAACTGGAGAAATGTGAACAATGCAGTGCAAGATTAGTAAAGCAAGCAACATAAAATATTAATAGAGCTGTTAGTAGCTGTCAAAATTTATAATGTGTAATAAATAAATCGTAGTGGCGATTGTTTGTCAAACCAAATATTCTATAAAAGTCCAATCAAGAAGCCACCGCTACACTGAGGTGATGCTTCATATGTAGATAAAAGTTTAATGTCCAAAAACCTTGAAGATTGTTTTTATAGTTTATTTTTCCAGTTTGACAAGCAAATAACAAAGGTCAAACTTTGTGATTTGTTTAACAAATGTGGTCAAACTTTTCATTAGTGGTGTGTCGATTAATCCATGATAAATTTTATGAAGCAAATAAGACGGAGAACTCACCTAAACCCGAGAACAGTTAAAGTTTTAATTTTTTTTAATCATAAATCGTTGTCTCTGGTGACATAGCGAATAACAAGCCAATCACAACCCTCTCTCCTGTTTTCCCCGTTTTCTTTTTGATCCAGCCTTTTTTTATGCAACCAGGTTAATCAGAATTTATGTATCAGAATCACAAACATTTTTTATTTGTTTATTTATTGTAAGGCTTCATGTTGTTTTGACTATTTCACATATATTGTCCACTTGATGTCACAGTGGAGCAGATGAAGCACCGCGGTGCATCGGCTCATGAGTCCAGTGATTGGATGGAGTTACTCAGGGCTTCATGAAGCTTCATCTCATCATCACTACTTTTCATTGTTTCCTCTGCTGCTCTGGTCAAAACCTACAGGCCCAACCCAGTGCATGCTGGTCCGATACCAGTCCCTATAGTGACGGAAAATGGACCCACAATTCTTCCTGTATAACTTAGAAAAGTAAATAACAAAGGAACAAAAACTAAACAACTATTAGCCTACAAATAAACTCATGTTTGTAAATAAACCCCAAAGATATAAAGTGGACTAAAATAACATTTTTATATAATAGACTCATACAAATAAATAACATCTTGACATAATGCAATTTACTGTTAAATATCAACAATAATCCCTACCTCAATTAATTTTGCGATAAAATATATATTTTAAATCCATTCATTTGAGAATTCTCCAAATGTCAGCTGGATGTGACGACTGATCTGTCTCTCTGTCTACGCTTTTGAATTTTCAAGTATTTTTTTTTTGTTGATTTCTGTTTTAAATGATGAAAGATTTCTCCTACTTACTTCAGTAAAGTTAACAATAACTCTTCTTCTCTGTTTTCTTCTCCAGGTTCCCTGCGGTTTAACCAAGAGAGAAGATCCACTCTGGACCAGGAGGAGTTAGAACCTCTGCAGGGAAAACAAGACCAGGAAGAGACAGAAGTTTCCTGCAGTCAGTGTGAAGAACAGATTGAATTAAAACAGGAGACTGATACCTGCATGTTGGTTCCTGTTGATGAGCAAACACACCAAACTGAATCAGAACCAAACAGGAACCAAGTCATCTTAAAGGAAGCTGCTGAAGCTGAGAAGCAAAATCAGGAAAGAAGAAAACCTTTCTCATGTGTCATCTGTAAAAAGCGTTTCGCTTTAAAATCTGTTTTTGATGCTCACATGAGAACTCATATGGTTCAAAACCTGTTTTCATGTCTGAAGTGTGGAAAAGGTTTCAGTGAAAAACAGCATTTAACTCGGCACATGAGGATTCACACTGGTGAAAAGCCGTTTTCATGTGGGAGCTGTGGAAAAAGTTTTAGTCAAAAACAGGACTTAACTCGGCACATGATGATTCACACTGGTGAAAAGCCGTTTTCATGTGGGAGCTGTGGAAAAAGTTTTAGTCGAAAACAGCATTTAACTCAGCACATGATGATTCACACTGGTGAAAAGCTGTTTTCATGTGGGAGCTGTGGAAAAAGTTTTAGTCGAAAACAGCATTTAACTCGGCACATGATGATTCACACTGGTGAAAAGCCGTTTTCATGTCGGACCTGTGGAAAAAGTTTTTGTCAAAAACAGGACTTAACTCGGCACATGATGATTCACACTGGTGAAAAGCCGTTTTCATGTCGGACCTGTGGAAAAAGTTTTTGTCAAAAACAGGACTTAACTCAGCACATGAGGATTCACACTGGTGAAAAGCCGTTTTCATGTGGGAGTTGTGGAAAAAGTTTTAGGCGAAAAAAGGAGTTAACTCGGCACATGATGATTCACACTGGTGAAAAGCCGTTTTCATGTGGGACCTGTGGACAAAGTTTTAGGGGAAAACGGGATTTAACTTGCCATACTATGATTCACACTGGTGAAAAGCCGTTTTCATGTGGGAGTTGTGGAAAAAGTTTTAGGCGAAAAAAGATGTTAACTCGGCACATTATGATTCACACTGGTGAAAAGCCGTTTTCATGTGGGAGTTGTGGAAAAAGTTTTAGGCGAAAAAAGGAGTTAACCCAGCACATGATGATTCACACTGGTGAAAAGCCGTTTTCATGTGGGAGCTGTGCAAAAAGTTTTCGTCACAAAGTCAGTTTAACTCACCACATGAGGCGTCACACAGGTGAAAAACCATAGAAATATTTTTCATACATGTCCTATGTTGAGGTTCACTATTCAATTGCTTTGGTTTAACACTAGAATGAAAGACTGGAGGGGTTTCATGTCTATAAAGTTGAAAGTTGTTGTATTTGTTAAATGTGATAATTTAGATCTTCACATTTGGATTCTTGGAGATGTGCAACCATGACACATTTTCCTTCAGAGATGCTTTGTTTTGTTTTCCTGGCATTTTCTTTACCTAAACAATACTGATTAACTGTATGTTATTAACATCCTGTTTATGTACAACGTGAAGAGCAGAGGGCTCAGCACACAGCCCTGAGGAGAGCCAGGACTGATGCTGAGAGCTGAAGTGGCTTTGGAGCCCACTGACTATTTCATGCACTAACAGAGTTTAACCGGACATGGACTCCCTTCCAGAACATTCTCACGAGATTGGACATGAGGGACTGATTTGTATTATTCTGTTGTATAGTGAAAGAGTGTGTGGGTGTTGTTGACCTTAATACACTTATAATAAAAATTCAATGTGGTTTTATTCACTAAATGTGCATTTTTATTAATGATTGTGCACTCTGATATATCTACGTACAAAAATACCTCAAAGGTTTCTCTTCAAAACAAGATGACATTGTAACTGATGCTGTTATTTGTTTCAGATTATATTAACCAGTTTAACTCTACCCAAGTAAAAGTTTTGTGACTAAATAAATAAACATGTTTATGGAAAATGTAAGAAAGCATGGTTGATTATTATTGTCGTCAATAATTTAGTGTGTTTATTGGTTTAGTTGTATTTTTCTCTTTTCTGCTGCAGCTGTCTTCTATTATGACTAGAGATGTGCCGATCAGGTTGTTTCCTGCCGATTCCGATCACCCATGAGGGCCGATCACCGATACTGATCACATAATTATTATTTTTTTAATCATAAACACTACCAATTACATTATGTGGAAAAAGGAACCATGAATTCACCTTAATTTAGACAAAAACTTGTTTTTAACAACTTTTTCCAAGAAAAAAAAACAAAACAGGCATTGTGCAAATTGCACCATTGGTAATACTATCTTTAACAGACTGAAAACACATGAAGGTTCTGAAGAGGCTAAATAAAACCTCTCAACATTGCCAAAAAATTCAAGTATAAAACTAAACATTCTGCAGTCCCAGGTGAAAAAAAGTATACTTTAGTATTTCAAACATACTTAAATTTGTGAAAGTACACTTTAAGTATACTAAATATTAAGTGTACTACCTATAAGTATATCTGAAGTATACTAAAAGTATACTTGTACCAATTTAGAAATTAGAACTTTAAACAAACTTAAACATAATTGTACCAAAATACACTTTTAATATAATAAATAAGTGAACAAAATATATATTTGGCCAAGTGTAAATATACACTTTCTCAAGTATATTTAAAATATATTTTGTGTATATTTAAAAATATATGCTCAAAATATAATTCCTTAAAATTCACTTAACACTACTTTAGATTATTATTATTATTTATGTTTTAAATTACATCTCAGTGTACATTTTAGGCTAATAAAGTATGCCTTAATTTTCTTTATTTAACCAGGTGAACCCCGTTGAGATCCATATCTCATTTTCAAGAGGGACCTGGGCAGAAGTCTGCAACACGCAGCAACCTGATTACAAAATAAAACTAATTAATACATATGCAGAAGTATGTCTTTTAGGCACCTTTAAAGTGTGTTTAATGTAATATGTAGGCATACTTTTTAAGTACCTAAAAAGTATTAATTTTGAAGTGCCTTAATAATATTTTACTATTTATTAAATCGCATTCAATAAAAAAATGATAATCATGATGTAATTTCTAAGAAAGTACCCAATCCATTTTCAGATGTTTGATGTAAAACCTTATAATCAACGGCATTAGCTCCAGTTCACACTCCAAACCAGATGGTGGCGGTATTACACACGTTCATTTATTTAAAAACGCCACAAAGAGAAGAAAAAACTTGAACGCAGGGAAGATAACAGACGCTGTTCAAATTCTCCATTTTTACTCGCATAATATTGCCTTCAAAGCAGAGAGGGCCTTGACAATAGTTACTAATTTTGGTAAATTCAAGCTGGTGACGTCCTAGTCCTAGTTAGACGACAACAACAACCGATGGAAATGAAATGTGTGTCACAAAAGGAGCCCGGAGGGACGAAGGCTGCTAACGTGTTGCTAGCTGGTGGTAAGTTTGCTTATTAATTATCTTCATTTAGTTATAAACAGTGCAGTAAATATATATAACTTACATTGGTTTCATAAATAATTATTTTATACAAACTAGTGTGTTACCAACACTAAGTGCTTCATTAACATGATTTGATTTAAAGATAACAGGACAGAATTTTTTCCCCTGGTTAATCTAACATTTATCTTTCATACATTTTATTCATTGTTGGCTTTCAGGGCCCTGTGATGGACTGGTGACCTGTCCAGGGTGAGCCCTGCCTCTCATCTGATGACTGCTGGAGATGGGCACCACCAGCCCCCCTCACCACCCTGCAAGGATCAGTGTGTTCAGATCATGGATGGAAAGGTTTTAAGGTAGTTTGTCTCCTTTAGTCCACACTTAAAACAGCTTCGTAGTTATTGTCATCATCAACTGATTTTATGACATTGCTGACTATTTTTTTCTACTTCTAACATAAACAGGCAAAGACACCCAGAAATGTTTTTCCACACAAGGCTTCGGGTCCCAATCATCATCACTTCTGATGATGTCACATACACAGCGAGTCCACAACGACTTAAAATTGTAAGTATTATTTTTTTATTTGCCATTTTTCTGTTCTCTTTAAATACAAATGCTTTCTCTGTTTAATTGCTCTATTGTTCTTTTTTGTAGGTTCCTGTAAGGTGCAGAGAACTGGAATGTTTTGTCGTTGATCCTCACTTTCATGTTTTATTGTCACACTTAAATTTTCATGTTCATGTGTTCACTTTTGATATGTAAACTGATAATTTATGTAAAGTTTGTAAAATTGGACAATTTTAAAATGTTGGTAATAAAACAAAATATTTAAATTACCTTGGGAATCTTGTGTAATTAATCTTTCCATGTAATTGTAGCCTAAAACAATGTAAGTACTGTAGTGTAGTTATGCATGTTATGTGCAAAATGGGTACGTAGGAATAAAGACGAATTATGAGTAATTAAAATTGTATTCATCAATAGCAAGAAATCAAAAATAAAAATTAAGTGTAATTTAAATACATTACTAATATATTAATAGTATATTTGAAGTAAATTAAATATATATTTTTAATATAATTCTGAGACAGAATTATTACCCTCAAAATATAACTATATCAAAATATAACAAAGCTCTGAAATAATTTAAAAAGTATACTTTAAGTATACTAAGTACAACTTGAAGTTGTTCCAAAAAAGTACTTATAGTATACTAAAATATACAATTAGTTGTAATTTAATACCATTACTAAGGTAATAGTAATAGTAAGCACAAAATTAGTTGTTCCAAAATAGTACAGTTTAAGAACATCGATAAAAGTATACTAAAGTATGTTATAATTTAGTATACTAAAGTATACTTTTTTCACCTGGGCAAGGTGAGTTATATAACAATAATATTGATATTATTTAATTTAGTCTCCAAAGTCTCTGGATGCTCAGGATACCCAGGCTGCTCCCCCCTCTCCTCTCCCACATTTATCGGAAATAGCAGCACTGAGGAGAAACTGAAAAACAAAAGAGAAACTAAAACAAGCTCCATGATTCCCTGCATGATTCAGTTAATTATGTTAAACTTTTTGTTCTGGAGTTACATCTCAGCTTTATCCCTCCACCTGCGACAAACTGCCTCATTCCTGTTGCTTGCATTATTCTAATTTAAGAAAATTCAGTACTTTTATCAAAAGCATACAATAAATACATATGTGATCCTTGTTTTAAAGCACCTGTATTTTGTGTTCAGTTTCATTGCATGGATCATTGTTTATAGTAGACACAAAACTTCTGTATTTATCAAGGTGGTGATGATTAAATACTCAAATCTCCCTCCAGCAGTCATTAAGGTTGGACGAGTATTAAATAGACAAATATTTATAAAGGTGTATTTTTTACACTTTGAACTTAATGATTAATGAATTAGTTTCTCAATAACAAACACATTAGAAAAAAAATCTACCATGACAACAGAAGTGTGCAAATATATTTTTAGTAGAAAATTACAAACACATAAAAATACAAACATAAAGAGGTGATTTTATCCAAGGAATCCGACTTTCTGCCTCTTCTTGCCCAGACTCTCCTCCTGCTGCAGCAGCTTCATGAGAGGAGGGTGGAGAGCTTTTCCTACTCGTTTTCCTGTCTGCAGAGAGAAATGAAACAATGCAGAACGTGACCGATGTAAACTTTGTTTCCATAGATACCTGAATGCATACAACACAAAAGCTTGTTTTTACACAGCTTTCTTATCTTTGAGTAAAATGGCTTGATATACAGAAAGCCAAGAGGAATGTTCTAAAGTCTTTAATACTTTAAGAGCTAACACTTTATTTGAAGGGGTGAGCATAAGACTGACATAACAGCAACATGAAGGAGTCTTCATGAATGTTTGTAACTGCTGTCATGACATACAATTAGGTAAATAATGACACTTTTATTGCAAAGTTGCATTAAAAGTCTATTAAAAGTGTCAACTTTGCATTAAAAATGTAATTTACAGAATGACACTTCATGACAACAGTCACACACATTCATGACAGGTTTTATATCATATTTATGACATTGTCATGCCAGTCTTACCCCTTCAGATAAAGTGTCAGATTATAGTTGTGTGTTTAAAGCTGAATAAATTGGAGGAACAGGAAGTCAGAGTCGTCACCTCTATCATCTCACAGATGCTCTCTGGGTCCAGGCTGCCTCTCCCCACCTTCCTGCTGCAGGTGATTATTCCTTTGTGTGTGACGGAGATGATGAGGCTCGCCACAGAGCAGGCCTTCTCCTGCAGGGTGGCATCCACCACGTGTCTGTGGGCGATCTGCAAGCAAAAACCCAGTAAGCCTTAATCAACCCTGTCAAATCTAGTTTCTGTCTGACAGCATCAGCTGGGAGCTCATGATGGGTATTTTACTCGAACCTTCATTAAAAGAACCACAGACAACGTATATGAATTTTATGACCAAGCTTTTGCAAAAGGAGAAGACTCAGCAAACTGCTCCTCCAAGCCGTTCATTGAGCGTTCTAAAGACCTTTGGACCAAGGTCTTTAGAAGCTTTTATCAAGCAAAAAGAAGGAGTTTAGGTAAGGAAGACAGCGGAGACAAAATACGACTGCACACAGACAGTTTCTAAAATAAGGAGTATTCCTGTTGATAAGGAGGCACCTGTGGAAACATAATTCAAGGTCTGGGAAACACACAGATAACTGTTTCACATGAAGACGAACAGGCAGATGGGGCCTCCAGGTCAGTTTACACACACATAAGGAAGAGAACACTTTAAACTGAAAATCACAATAATACTGAATGTTAATTAACTATTGATTAACATTAGACTGAATATGAACTAAAGTAATAACAAAATGATAATACCAAAAAATCTCTAACAGCTCACCTTGCATAAAGTCACTATGCAGGGAACGTTTTCCACATCGAGTCTCATGCAGTCGTACGGGTCGTCAGAGAGCTCGATCTCCTTCCCTCCTTCCTCATCGGATGAGATGTGAACTCTGGGAATTCTGTCAGTGAGGAAACCAGAACATGGCTCATTTTTCCAACTTATTATTTTTGTTTGTTTGTTTATAGAGGAAATCAGTTTAGATCAAAGCTAATGGAGTAATATGAACTGAACAAACTCACTTAGTGATGAAGAGAGCAGCTTTGATCGCTACTGAGATGGAGTCGTACAAATTCCCATCACACTGAAGAAGCTGAAGAGGAACACAGTAATGTTAGATGTTATCTATTTGGATCAAATGAAAGGTGTTTTAAACAGAAAACATGTTTATGTTTGAACAGGAATTGTTATATTTCACTGTAGGGAAAGGATCTGGAGTTGGTGTGTCAAACTCTGCTATCAGGAAGAAGCAGTAGAGTAACTGAGAGCGGTATGAGACAGATTGTCTGCCTCATACCAAGCTGTCACAACATAGTGACAGTTTCAATAAATATGTAAAAAAGAAAAGACTTCTTATAAGCTTTAATTCTTATTGTGCATTTTAAAACTAAACAGCAAAAGCATTAGCTGTAATGTTGAAGGCACTTCCTTGTTAAGCCAGGTGAGCCTGGGCCCTTGATTTCACCAACACGTCCACATAAAGCACCCTGCTGTGCTCTCCAGGACTAATGCAGAGGCTCTTCAGGTCCAAGCTCTGCTGGTTGTTGAACTCTGGGGTTGTACTGGCTGAGCTGAGTAAAAAACAACATGGTGGACTGGAGGCATCCCATTGAGGGCTTTTATTTATTTTAATAACTATGACAGAACTGAGTTGGATTCATGTTTTTGTGAAATTCTGCTGTAATCTTTTGCCAAAAATGTAAAATAGCACAACACCGCCCTCTAGTGGATAGTTCTAAAATAACGCTTTCAATATTTTTGTACCGTACCTTCCATGAACCAGAAATAACAGGTAATAGCGGTCAGTGCTACATTTTTAATGAATTAATGTGAGCAATTAAATCATAACTTGTATTAGGCTATATTTAACTGATCAAAAATATTGTTTAATGTTCTTGAAATATGACATAATATGACAGGCCCAGCAGTCACAGACTGCAGCTCTGTTAGGAGATGCAAGCTTTGGATCTCACTATCTGATTTTAAGATCATATTGACATTAAAATATTCATTAAAGGCTTGAGAACTGGCTGATGATAACCAGAATTGTACTCATTTTTAAATGCTGTAATTATTTTTTAATTCAGAACCACTGTTGACAGGAATGGAGGAAGTCACTACACCAGTGAGATGTTCCAAGAGGCTGAGAGGGCAGTTGAGGAGGAAAAACAACGAATCCTGAAGGAGAAAGAAGAGGAAATATGTAAAGAGAAAGAAGAAGTGGAGAGGAAAATAAGAGAAAAGTATGAGGAAGAGATGCAGTAAATTAGTGAGCAAATCCAGTACATAGTGCTTTACTTGAGTTTTTTTTTCTTCTTTTCATGTGTGGGATAATATTTTGTTTTTTTATTACTTTATTGGATTAAATTTATTCTGTTATGTTAGTCAGCAGGTGTTGAAGCTCATATTAATTGAGTACGATCTTCTATGCTAATATAGACGGCTCTGCTGTTCTGGAACATTTTGTGCCACATTCCTGTGCTGGTCAGTTTGATCCTCCCACCATCATCATCAACTTTATTAGATACACTGATAGGTCCATATGAGAAAAATAATAATGATAATTTAACAAAATACAAATAAATCACATAAAAAGATAACTAAGCCTGACTGAGCTTTGTGCAATATCAATATCAGGATGATGTTATTTGCAGAAACACATGATCTCCACATAAATCTGTACATAAGGTTTCATAATACAGCATGAAAAGTGGAGACAGAGAAATAATGTGGTTTCAGGTTTCTGCACCTGGAGATACAGAATCTCATAAGTCCAAATATTTTAGTGCACTTGAAGTAACTTTTCAACAAGATATTGTAGCTACTTTTAAGTCCATAATTGCTTAATGTTGACTTAAAAATGTACTAGCTTCACAGGCTGATTATTTTACTTATAGTATTGGAAAAATGTCTTGTAATCAGTGAAATAATATGCCAGTGGAACTGGTACTTGCTACTTATATTAAGAAATAATTGACTTAAAACAAGATCCTTCTTCTTACAGAAATGCTATTTATAAATTAGTTTTGTCTTATTTCAAGTAAATTTTTCTTCTTTTCTCAATAAAAATTTATGGTAAGATTTTGTTGTTTTTTTTTCACAGTGCAAGTAAAAAGAAAGACTACACTGCAAAATTTATTTACAGTATAATTATAATCAAGCAACTTGCACATTATCTTCATTGCTTTTACAGAGTGAAATATTTCATAATTTTTAGTTTTTTCTTCAAAATGACAACAAGCCAATGATGAAAAATTACATTTACCATTAGAAATTCAGAAGAAATAGTAAATATTTGTTGGAAAATGTAGTGCAGTTACAACCAAGGGTTCTGTAGGAGATTTTATAGAAGAAGGGCGGCAATAATCTGAATAATGAAGACTCTCGTAGAGTTGATAAGTAGCTGAATAGAGTTTTAATACTCTGCTGTATTTACCTCCAAAGTAGGCTCCATCACTGAGCACTAACTCCTTACTGCCACGCGGGATAATCGTGACGCTGCCATGCTGGATGAAATACATTTTCCAACCCAGCGTTCCCTCTCGTATTACATAGTCTCCCGGCTGGAAAACTTCAAAGCGCAGCTTGGTCAGGATCACGGTGACAAAGTGAGGGTCGGTGTTGGCGACAAGTCCACGGCAGTTATAGCTGAAAATCTCCTGCATGACGCAGACAAAACACATTTTTAGTTTTCTGCTGTGCATGTTGAAGACTGTTGATAAAATGTATGAGTATTAACTCATTAAAACTGTCAAACTCCAGTCTTCAAGGGTCGTTGTTTTGAAACTTTTAGATTGATTCTGGCTCAACACACCTGAATGAAAAGTTTTATGAATAAATAAAAAATAATTACATTTAATATACATTACTAATATACATTAATCTTTATTTTAGAAATTATGGTTGTCGTCAATAATTTCGTGTTTTTTTTTTGTTTTAGTTGTATTTTTCTCTTTTCTGCTGCAGCTGTCTACTATTATTACTATGAAAAGATTTTACGTTTCTCAAAAAGAACTGGCCCTGTATGAGAACTCTTTACATGTAATGATCGAAGGATCCACAAGGTGGCGGTAAAGCAATAACATGAAAACCGACAATCATAAAACCCCAAAGAAGAAGACAAAGCGAACTGCACGTGGTCTGTTGTGTTGAATGTTTGAGTGTTTCTCTGAAGACTATCTTCAGTCCAGATTTAACGAGTTTATCAAAAAGCTCCTGTTAACTGCTGCTGAAGAAACTTTCAGAGTTTAAATAAATCATCGTCAAGTCAGAGGAGGAGATGGATGATCAGCGCAGACTGCTGGATTTCTCCCGGACCCCCCGGATAATCTTACACCGATTAGGTAGGAAACACCAGCGCTTGGATGAAGGTTAATGTCTGCAGCTTTCTGTATGAGGATCATTTTAGTAAATGTTCTTTTCCCGTGTAAATATTTTGTTAACATGTTAGAACGCAGACATGAATATTACGCTGTGACAATGGCTTATTTATGTAGAGAGAAAATGACCTTTTTTATGCCTCTCCTTTTACTACTGAGACTTACTTCAGAAAACTGGAGAAATGTGAACAATGCAGTGCAAGGTTAGTAAAGCAAGCAACATAAAATATTAATAGAGCTGTTAGTAGCTGTCAAAATTTATAATGTGTAATAAATAAATCGTAGTGGCGATTGTTTGTCAAACCAAATATTCTATAAAAGTCCAATCAAGAAGCCACCGCTACACTGAGGTGATGCTTCGTATGTAGATAAAAGTTTTAATGTCCAAAAACCTTGAAGATTGTTTTAATAGTTTTTTTTTTCAGTTTGACAAACAAATCACAAAGTTCGAACTTTGTGATTTGTTTAACAAATGTGGTCAAACTTTTCATTAGTGGTGTGTCGATTAATCCATGATAAATTTTATGAAGCAAATAAAACGGAGAACTCACCTAAACCCGAGAACAGTTAAAGTTTTAATTTTTTTTAATCATAAATCGTTGTCTCTGGTGACATAGCGAATAACAAGCCAATCACAACCCTCTCTCCTGTTTTCCCCGTTTTCTTTTTGATCCAGCCTTTTTTTATGCAACCAGGTTAATCAGAATTTATGTATCAGAATCACAAACATTTTTTATTTGTTTATTTATTGTAAGGCTTCATGTTGTTTTGACTATTTCACATATATTGTCCACTTGATGTCACAGTGGAGCAGATGAAGCACTGCGGTGCATCGGCTCATGAGTCCAGTGATTGGATGGAGTTACTCAGGGCTTCATGAAGCTTCATCTCATCATCACTACTTTTCATTGTTTCCTCTGCTGCTCTGGTCAAAACCTACAGGCCCAACCCAGTGCATGCTGGTCCGATACCAGTCCCTATAGTGACGGACAATGGACCCACAATTCTTCCTGTATAACTTAGAAAAGTAAATAACAAAGGAACAAAAACTAAACAACTATTAGCCTACAAATAAACTCATGTTTGTAAATAAACCCCAAAGATATAAAGTGGACTAAAATAACATTTTTATATAATAGACTCATACAAATAAATAACATCTTGACATAATGCAATTTACTGTTAAATAACAATAATCCCTACCTCAATAAATTTTGCGATAAAATATATATTTTAAATCCATTCATTTGAGAATTCTCCAAATGTCAGCTGGATGTGACGACTGATCTGTCTCTCTGTCTACGCTTTTGAATTTTCAAGTTTTTTTTTTTGTTGATTTCTGTTTTAAACGATGAAAGATTTCTCCTACTTACTTCAATAAAGTTAACAATAACTCTTCTTCTCTGTTTTCTTCTCCAGGTTCCCTGCGGTTTAACCAAGAGAGAAGATCCACTCTGGACCAGGAGGAGTTAGAACCTCTGCAATTAAAACAAGACCAGGAAGAGACAGAAGTTTCCTGCAGTCAGTGTGAAGAACAGATTGAATTAAAAGAGGAGACTGATACCTGCATGTTGGTTCCTGTTGATGAGCAAACACACCAAACTGAATCAGAACCAAACAGGAACCAAGTCATCTTAAAGGAAGCTGCTGAAGCTGAGAAGCAAAATCAGAAAAGAAGAAAACCTTTCTCATGTGTTATCTGTCAAAAGCGTTTCGCTTTAAAATCTGTTTTTGATGCTCACATGAGAACTCATACGGTTCAAAACCTGTTTTCATGTGTGAAGTGTGGAAAAGGTTTCAGTGAAAAACAGCATTTAACTCAGCACATGAGGATTCACACTGGAGAAAAGCCGTTTTCATGTGGGAGCTGTGGAAAAAGTTTTAGTCAAAAACAGGACTTAACTCGGCACATGATGATTCACACTGGTGAAAAGCCGTTTTCATGTGGGAGCTGTGGAAAAAGTTTTAGTCGAAAACAGCATTTAACTCAGCACATGATGATTCACACTGGTGAAAAGCCGTTTTCATGTGGGAGCTGTGGAAAAAGTTTTAGTCGAAAACCGAATTTAACTCAGCACATGATGATTCACACTGGTGAAAAGCCGTTTTCATGTGGGAGCTGTGGAAAAAGTTTTAGTCAAAAACAGGACTTAACTCGGCACATGATGATTCACACTGGTGAAAAGCCGTTTTCATGTGGGACCTGTGGAAAAAGTTTTTGTCAAAAAAGGCTTTTAACTCAGCACATGAGGATTCACACTGGTGAAAAGCCGTTTTCATGTGGGAGTTGTGGAAAAAGTTTTAGGCGAAAAAAGGAGTTAACCCGGCACATTATGATTCACACTGGTGAAAAGCCGTTTTCATGTGGGACCTGTGGACAAAGTTTTAGGGGAAAACGGGATTTAACTTGCCATACTATGATTCACACTGGTGAAAAGCCGTTTTCATGTGGGAGTTGTGGAAAAAGTTTTAGTCAAAAACAGGAGTTAACTCGGCACATGATGATTCACACTGGTGAAAAGCCGTTTTCATGTAGGAGCTGTGGAAAAAGTTTTAGGCGAAAACAGGAGTTAACCCAGCACATGATGATTCACACTGGTGAAAAGCCGTTTTCATGTGGGAGTTGTGGAAAAAGTTTTAGGCGAAAACAGGAGTTAACCCAGCACATGATGATTCACACTGGTGAAAAGCCGTTTTCATGTGGGAGCTGTGCAAAAAGTTTTCGTCACAAAGTTAGTTTAACTCACCACATGAGGCGTCACACAGGTGAAAAACCATAGAAATATTTTTCATACATGTCCTATGTTGAGGTTCACTATTCAATTGCTTTGGTTTAACACTAGAATGAAAGACTGGAGGGGTTTCATGTCTATAAAGTTGAAAGTTGTTGTATTTGTTAAATGTGATAATTTAGATCTTCACATTTGGATTCTTGGAGATGTGCAACCATGACACATTTTCCTTCAGAGATGCTTTGTTTTGTTTTCCTGGCATTTTCTTTACCTAAACAATACTGATTAACTGTATGTTATTAACATCCTGTTTATGTACAACGTGAAGAGCAGAGGGCTCAGCACACAGCCCTGAGGAGAGCCAGGACTGATGCTGAGAGCTGAAGTGGCTTTGGAGCCCACTGACTATTTCATGCACTAACAGAGTTTAACCGGACATGGACTCCCTTCCAGAACATTCTCACAAGATTGGACATGAGGGACTGATTTGTATTATTCTGTTGTATAGTGAAAGAGTGTGTGGGTGTTGTTGACCTTAATACACTTATAATAAAAATTCAATGTGGTCTTATTCACTAATTGTGCATTTTTATTAATGATTGTGCACTCTGATATATCTACGTACAAAAAAATCTCAAAGGTTTCTCTTCAAAACAAGATGACATTGTAACTGATGCTGTTATTTGTTTCAGATTATATTAACCAGTTTAACTCTACCCAAGTAAAAGTTTTGTGACTAAATAAATAAACATGTTTATGGAAAATGTAAGAAAGCATGGTTGATTATTATTGTCGTCAATAATTTAGTGTGTTTATTGGTTTAGTTGTATTTTTCTCTTTTCTGCTGCAGCTGTCTTCTATTATGACTAGAGATGTGCCGATCAGGTTGTTTCCTGCCGATTCCGATCACCCATGAGGGCCGATCACCGATACTGATCACATAATTATTATTTTTTTAATCATAAACACTACCAATTACATTATGTGGAAAAAGGAACCATGAATTCACCTTAATTTAGACAAAAACTTGTTTTTAACAACTTTTTCCAAGAAAAAAAACAAAACAGGCATTGTGCAAATTGCACCATTGGTAATACTATCTTTAACAGACTGAAAACACATGAAGGTTCTGAAGAGGCTAAATAAAACCTCTCAACATTGCCAAAAAATTCAAGTATAAAACTAAACATTCTGCAGTCCCAGGTGAAAAAAAGTATACTTTAGTATTTCAAACATACTTAAATTTGTGAAAGTACACTTTAAGTATACTAAATATTAAGTGTACTACCTATAAGTATATCTGAAGTATACTAAAAGTATACTTGTACCAATTTAGAAATTAGAACTTTAAACAAACTTAAACATAATTGTACCAAAATACACTTTTAATATAATAAATAAGTGAACAAAATATATATTTGGCCAAGTGTAAATATACACTTTCTCAAGTATATTTAAAATATATTTTGTGTATATTTAAAAATATATGCTCAAAATATAATTCCTTAAAATTCACTTAACACTACTTTAGATTATTAATTTCAGTATGTTTTAAATTACATCTCAGCGTACATTTTAGGCTAATAAAGTATGCCTTAATTTTCTTTATTTAACCAGGTGAACCCCTTTGAGATCCATATCTCATTTTCAAGAGGGACCTGGGCAGAAGTCTGCAACACGCAGCAACCTGATTACAAAATAAAACTAATTAATACATATGCAGAAGTATGTCTTTTAGGCACCTTTAAAGTGTGTTTAATGTAATATGTAGGCATACTTTTTAAGTACCTAAAAAGTATTAATTTTGAAGTGCCTTAATAATATTTTACTATTTATTAAATCGCATTCAATAAAAAAATGATAATCATGATGTAATTTCTAAGAAAGTACCCAATCCATTTTCAGATGTTTGATGTAAAACCTCATAATCAACGGCATTAGCTCCAGTTCACACTCCAGACCAGATGGTGGCGGTATTACACACGTTCATTTATTTAAAAACGCCACAAAGAGAAGAAAAAACTTGAACGCAGGGAAGATAACAGACGCTGTTCAAATTCTCCATTTTTACTCGCATAATATTGCCTTCAAAGCAGAGAGGGCCTTGACAATAGTTACTAATTTTGGTAAATTCAAGCTGGTGACGTCCTAGTCCTAGTTAGACGACAACACAACGGGACAACAACCGATGGAAATGAAATGTGTGTCACAAAAGGAGCCCGGAGGGACGAAGGCTGCTAACGTGTTGCTAGCTGGTGGTAAGTTTGCTTATTAATTATCTTCATTTAGTTATAAACAGTGCAGTAAATATATATAACTTACATTGGTTTCATAAATAATTATTTTATACAAACTGGTGTGTTACCAACACTAAGTGCTTCATAAACATGATTTGATTTAAAAATAACTGGACAGAATTTTTCCCCTGGTTAATCTAACATTTATCTTTCATACATTTTATTCATTGTTGGCTTTCAGGGCCCTGTGATGGACTGGTGACCTGTCCAGGGTGAACCCTGCCTCTCATCTGATGACTGCTGGAGATGGGCACCACCAGCCCCCCTCACCACCCTGCAAGGATCAGTGTGTTCAGATCATGGATGGAAAGGTTTTAAGGTAGTTTGTCTCCTTTAGTCCACACTTAAAACAGCTTCGTAGTTATTGTCATCATCAACTGATTTTATGACATTGCTGACTATTTTTTTCTACTTCTAACATAAACAGGCAAAGACACCCAGAAATGTTTTTCCACACAAGGCTTCTGGTCCCAATCATCATCACTTCTGATGATGTCACATACACAGCGAGTCCACAACGACTTAAAATTGTAAGTATTATTTTTTTATTTGCCATTTTTCTGTTCTCTTTAAATACAAATGCTTTCTCTGTTTAATTGCTCTATTGTTCTTTTTTGTAGGTTCCTGTAAGGTGCAGAGAACTGGAATGTTTTGTCGTTGATCCTCACTTTGATGTTTTATCGTCACACTTAAATTTTCATGTTCATGTGTTCACTTTTGATATGTAAACTGATAATTTATGTAAAGTTTGTAAAATTGGACAATTTTAAAATGTTGGTAATAAAACAAAATATTTAAATTACCTTGGGAATCTTGTGTAATTAATCTTTCCATGTAATTGTAGCCTAAAACAATGTAAGTACTATAGTGTAGTTATGCATGTTATGTGCAAAATGGGTACGTAGGAATAAAGACGAATTATGAGTAATTAAAATTGTATTCATCAATAGCAAGAAATCAAAAATAAAAATTAAGTGTAATTTAAATACATTACTAATATATTAATAGTATATTTGAAGTAAATTAAATATATATTTTTAATATAATTCTGACAGAATTATTACCCTCAAAATATAACTATATCAAAATATAACAAAGCTCTGAAATAATTTAAAAAGTATACTTTAAGTATACTAAGTACAACTTGAAGTTGTTCCAAAAAAGTGTGTATAGTATACTAAAATATACAATTAGTTGTAATTTAATACCATTACTAAGGTAATAGTAATAGTAAGCACAAAATTAGTTGTTCCAAAATAGTACAGTTTAAGAACATCGATAAAAGTATACTAAAGTATGATATAATTTAGTATACTTAAGTAGACTTTTTTTCACCTGGGCAAGGTGAGTTATATAACAATAATATTGATATTTAATTTAGTCTCCAAAGTCTCTGGATGCTCAGGATACCCAGGCTGCTCCCCCCTCTCCTCTCCCACATTTATCGGAAATAGCAGCACTGAGGAGAAACTGAAAAACAAAAGAGAAACTAAAACAAGCTCCATGATTCCCTGCATGATTCAGTTAATTATGTTAAACTTTTTGTTCTGGAGTTACGTCTCAGCT
The DNA here is from genome assembly GCF_051168715.1 of Poecilia mexicana. NCBI lineage: Eukaryota > Metazoa > Chordata > Actinopteri > Cyprinodontiformes > Poeciliidae > Poecilia > Poecilia mexicana. Next base: position 18,910,461 of record NW_028263380.1, on the reverse strand, counting down.
TTATCCCTCCACCTGCGACACACTGCCTCATTCCTGTTGCTTGCATTATTCTAATTTAAGAAAATTCAGTACTTTTATCAAAAGCATACAATAAATACATAATGTGATCCTTGTTTTAAAGCACCTGTATTTTGTGTTCAGTTTCATTGCATGGATCATTGTTTATAGTAGACACAAAACTTCTGTATTTATCAAGGTGGTGATGATTAAATACTCAAATCTCCCTCCAGCAGTCATTAAGGTTGGACGAGTATTAAATAGACAAATATTTATAAAGGTGTATTTTTTACACTTTGAACTTAATGATTAATGAATTAGTTTCTCAATAACAAACACATTAGAAAAAAAATCTACCATGACAACAGAAGTGTGCAAATATATTTTTAGTAGAAAATTACAAACACATAAAAATACAAACATAAAGAGGTGATTTTATCCAAGGAATCCGACTTTCTGCCTCTTCTTGCCCAGACTCTCCTCCTGCTGCAGCAGCTTCATGAGAGGAGGGTGGAGAGCTTTTCCTACTCGTTTTCCTGTCTGCAGAGAGAAATGAAACAATGCAGAACGTGACCGATGTAAACTTTGTTTCCATAGATACCTGAATGCATACAACACAAAAGCTTGTTTTTACACAGCTTTCTTATCTTTGAGTAAAATGGCTTGATATACAGAAAGCCAAGAGGAATGTTCTAAAGTCTTTAATACTTTAAGAGCTAACACTTTATTTGAAGGGGTGAGCATAAGACTGACATAACAGCAACATGAAGGAGTCTTCATGAATGTTTGTAACTGCTGTCATGACATACAATTAGGTAAATAATGACACTTTTATTGCAAAGTTGCATTAAAAGTCTATTAAAAGTGTCAACTTTGCATTAAAAATGTAATTTACAGAATGACACTTCATGACAACAGTCACACACATTCATGACAGGTTTTATATCATATTTATGACATTGTCATGCCAGTCTTACCCCTTCAGATAAAGTGTCAGATTATAGTTGTGTGTTTAAAGCTGAATAAATTGGAGGAACAGGAAGTCAGAGTCGTCACCTCTATCATCTCACAGATGCTCTCTGGGTCCAGGCTGCCTCTCCCCACCTTCCTGCTGCAGGTGATTATTCCTTTGTGTGTGACGGAGATGATGAGGCTCGCCACAGAGCAGGCCTTCTCCTGCAGGGTGGCATCCACCACGTGTCTGTGGGCGATCTGCAAGCAAAAACCCAGTAAGCCTTAATCAACCCTGTCAAATCTAGTTTCTGTCTGACAGCATCAGCTGGGAGCTCATGATGGGTATTTTACTCGAACCTTCATTAAAAGAACCACAGACAACGTATATGAATTTTATGACCAAGCTTTTGCAAAAGGAGAAGACTCAGCAAACTGCTCCTCCAAGCCGTTCATTGAGCGTTCTAAAGACCTTTGGACCAAGGTCTTTAGAAGCTTTTATCAAGCAAAAAGAAGGAGTTTAGGTAAGGAAGACAGCGGAGACAAAATACGACTGCACACAGACAGTTTCTAAAATAAGGAGTATTCCTGTTGATAAGGAGGCACCTGTGGAAACATAATTCAAGGTCTGGGAAACACACAGATAACTGTTTCACATGAAGACGAACAGGCAGATGGGGCCTCCAGGTCAGTTTACACACACATAAGGAAGAGAACACTTTAAACTGAAAATCACAATAATACTGAATGTTAATTAACTATTGATTAACATTAGACTGAATATGAACTAAAGTAATAACAAAATGATAATACCAAAAAATCTCTAACAGCTCACCTTGCATAAAGTCACTATGCAGGGAACGTTTTCCACATCGAGTCTCATGCAGTCGTACGGGTCGTCAGAGAGCTCGATCTCCTTCCCTCCTTCCTCATCGGATGAGATGTGAACTCTGGGAATTCTGTCAGTGAGGAAACCAGAACATGGCTCATTTTTCCAACTTATTATTTTTGTTTGTTTGTTTATAGAGGAAATCAGTTTAGATCAAAGCTAATGGAGTAATATGAACTGAACAAACTCACTTAGTGATGAAGAGAGCAGCTTTGATCGCTACTGAGATGGAGTCGTACAAATTCCCATCACACTGAAGAAGCTGAAGAGGAACACAGTAATGTTAGATGTTATCTATTTGGATCAAATGAAAGGTGTTTTAAACAGAAAACATGTTTATGTTTGAACAGGAATTGTTATATTTCACTGTAGGGAAAGGATCTGGAGTTGGTGTGTCAAACTCTGCTATCAGGAAGAAGCAGTAGAGTAACTGAGAGCGGTATGAGACAGATTGTCTGCCTCATACCAAGCTGTCACAACATAGTGACAGTTTCAATAAATATGTAAAAAAGAAAAGACTTCTTATAAGCTTTAATTCTTATTGTGCATTTTAAAACTAAACAGCAAAAGCATTAGCTGTAATGTTGAAGGCACTTCCTTGTTAAGCCAGGTGAGCCTGGGCCCTTGATTTCACCAACACGTCCACATAAAGCACCCTGCTGTGCTCTCCAGGACTAATGCAGAGGCTCTTCAGGTCCAAGCTCTGCTGGTTGTTGAACTCTGGGGTTGTACTGGCTGAGCTGAGTAAAAAACAACATGGTGGACTGGAGGCATCCCATTGAGGGCTTTTATTTATTTTAATAACTATGACAGAACTGAGTTGGATTCATGTTTTTGTGAAATTCTGCTGTAATCTTTTGCCAAAAATGTAAAATAGCACAACACCGCCCTCTAGTGGATAGTTCTAAAATAACGCTTTCAATATTTTTGTACCGTACCTTCCATGAACCAGAAATAACAGGTAATAGCGGTCAGTGCTACATTTTTAATGAATTAATGTGAGCAATTAAATCATAACTTGTATTAGGCTATATTTAACTGATCAAAAATATTGTTTAATGTTCTTGAAATATGACATAATATGACAGGCCCAGCAGTCACAGACTGCAGCTCTGTTAGGAGATGCAAGCTTTGGATCTCACTATCTGATTTTAAGATCATATTGACATTAAAATATTCATTAAAGGCTTGAGAACTGGCTGATGATAACCAGAATTGTACTCATTTTTAAATGCTGTAATTATTTTTTAATTCAGAACCACTGTTGACAGGAATGGAGGAAGTCACTACACCAGTGAGATGTTCCAAGAGGCTGAGAGGGCAGTTGAGGAGGAAAAACAACGAATCCTGAAGGAGAAAGAAGAGGAAATATGTAAAGAGAAAGAAGAAGTGGAGAGGAAAATAAGAGAAAAGTATGAGGAAGAGATGCAGTAAATTAGTGAGCAAATCCAGTACATAGTGCTTTACTTGAGTTTTTTTTTCTTCTTTTCATGTGTGGGATAATATTTTGTTTTTTTATTACTTTATTGGATTAAATTTATTCTGTTATGTTAGTCAGCAGGTGTTGAAGCTCATATTAATTGAGTACGATCTTCTATGCTAATATAGACGGCTCTGCTGTTCTGGAACATTTTGTGCCACATTCCTGTGCTGGTCAGTTTGATCCTCCCACCATCATCATCAACTTTATTAGATACACTGATAGGTCCATATGAGAAAAATAATAATGATAATTTAACAAAATACAAATAAATCACATAAAAAGGTAACTAAGCCTGACTGAGCTTTGTGCAATATCAATATCAGGATGATGTTATTTGCAGAAACACATGATCTCCACATAAATCTGTACATAAGGTTTCATAATACAGCATGAAAAGTGGAGACAGAGAAATAATGTGGTTTCAGGTTTCTGCACCTGGAGATACAGAATCTCATAAGTCCAAATATTTTAGTGCACTTGAAGTAACTTTTCAACAAGATATTGTAGCTACTTTTAAGTCCATAATTGCTTAATGTTGACTTAAAAATGTACTAGTTTCACAGGCTGATTATTTTACTTATAGTATTGGAAAAATGTCTTGTAATCAGTGAAATAATATGCCAGTGGAACTGGTACTTGCTACTTATATTAAGAAATAATTGACTTAAAACAAGATCCTTCTTCTTACAGAAATGCTATTTATAAATTAGTTTTGTCTTATTTCAAGTGAATTTTTCTTCTTTTCTCAATAAAAATTTATGGTAAGATTTTGTTGTTTTTTTTCACAGTGCAAGTAAAAAGAAAAACTACACTGCAAAATTTATTTACAGTATAATTATAATCAAGCAACTTGCACATTATCTTCATTGCTTTTACAGAGTGAAATATTTCATAATTTTTAGTTTTTTCTTCAAAATGACAACAAGCCAATGATGAAAAATTACATTTACCATTAGAAATTCAGAAGAAATAGTAAATATTTGTTGGAAAATGTAGTGCAGTTACAACCAAGGGTTCTGTAGGAGATTTTATAGAAGAAGGGCGGCAATAATCTGAATAATGAAGACTCTCGTAGAGTTGATAAGTAGCTGAATAGAGTTTTAATACTCTGCTGTATTTACCTCCAAAGTAGGCTCCATCACTGAGCACTAACTCCTTACTGCCACGCGGGATAATCGTGACGCTGCCATGCTGGATGAAATACATTTTCCAACCCAGCGTTCCCTCTCGTATTACATAGTCTCCCGGCTGGAAAACTTCAAAGCGCAGCTTGGTCAGGATCACGGTGACAAAGTGAGGGTCGGTGTTGGCGACAAGTCCACGGCAGTTATAGCTGAAAATCTCCTGCATGACGCAGACAAAACACATTTTTAGTTTTCTGCTAAAAATGTTGAAGACTGTTGATAAAATGTATGAGTATTAACTCATTAAAACTGTCAAACTCCAGTCTTCAAGGGTCGTTGTTTTGAAACTTTTAGATTTGATTCTGGCTCAACACACCTGAATGAAAAGTTTTATGAATAAATAAAAAATAATTACATTTAATATACATTACTAATATACATTGATCTTTGTTTTAGAAATTATGGTTGTCGTCAATAATTTCGTGTTTTTTTTTTGTTTTAGTTGTATTTTTCTCTTTTCTGCTGCAGCTGTCTACTATTATTACTATGAAAAGATTTTACGTTTCTCAAAAAGAACTGGCCCTGTATGAGAACTCTTTACATGTAATGATCGAAGGATCCACAAGGTGGCGGTAAAGCAATAACATGACAACCGACAATCATAAAACCCGAAAGAAGAAGACAAAGCGAACTGCACGTGGTCTGTTGTGTTGAATGTTTGAGTGTTTCTCTGAAGACTATCTTCAGTCCAGATTTAACGAGTTTATCAAAAAGCTCCTGTTAACTGCTGCTGAAGAAACTTTCAGAGTTTAAATAAATCATCGTCAAGTCAGAGGAGGAGATGGATGATCAGCGCAGACTGCTGGATTTCTCCCGGACCCCCCGGATAATCTTACACCGATTAGGTAGGAAACACCAGCGTTTGGACGAAGGTTAATGTCTGCAGCTTTCTGTATGAGGATCATTTTAGTAAATGTTCTTTTCCCGTGTAAATATTTTGTTAACATGTTAGAACGCAGACATGAATATTACGCTGTGACAATGGCTTATTTATGTAGAGAGAAAATGACCTTTTTTATGCCTCTCCTTTTACTACTGAGACTTACTTCAGAAAACTGGAGAAATGTGAACAATGCAGTGCAAGATTAGTAAAGCAAGCAACATAAAATATTAATACAGCTGTTAGTAGCTGTAAAATTTTATAATGTGTAATAAATAAATCGTAGTGGCGATTGTTTGTCAAACCAAATATTCTATAAAAGTCCAATCAAGAAGCCACCGCTACACTGAGGTGATGCTTCATATGTAGATAAAAGTTTAATGTCCAAAAACCTTGAAGATTGTTTTTATAGTTTTTTTTTTCAGTTTGACAAACAAATAACAAAGGTCAAACTTTGTGATTTGCTTAACAAATGTGGTCAAACTTTTCATTAGTGGTGTGTCCATTAATCCATGATAAATTTTATGAAGCAAATAAAACGGAGAACTCACCTAAACGCGGTGCATCGGCTCATGAGTCCAGTGATTGGATGGAGTTCCTCAGGGCTTCATGAAGCTTCATCTCATCATCACTACTTTTTATTGTTTCCTCTGCTGCTCTGGTCAAAACCTACAGGCCCAACCCAGTGCATGCTGGTCCGATACCGTATAGTGACGGAAAATGGACCCACAATTCTTCTTGTATAACTTAGAAAAGTAAATAACAAAGGAACAAAAACTAAACAACTATTAGCCTACAAATAAACTCATGTTTGTAAATAAACCCCAAAGATATAAAGTGGAGTAAAATAACATTTTTATATAATACAGACTAATACAAATAAATAACATCTTGACATAATGCAATTTACTGTTAAATATCAACAATAATCCCTACCTCAATTAATTTTGCGATAAAATATATATTTTAAATCCATTCATTTGAGAATTCTCCAAATGTCAGCTGGATGTGACGACTGATCTGTCTCTCTGTCTACGCTTTTGAATTTTCAAGTATTTCTTTTTTTGTTGATTTCTGTTTTGAACAATTAAAGATTTCTCCTACTTACTTCAGTAAAGTTAACAATAACTCTTTTTCTCTGTTTTCTTCTCCAGGTTCCCTGCAGTTTAACCAAGAGAGAAGATCCACTCTGGACCAGGAGGAGTTAGAACCTCTGCAGGGAAAGCAAGACCAGGAAGAGACAGAAGTTTCCTGCAGTCAGTGTGAAGAACAGATTGAATTAAAAGAGGAGACTGATACCTGCATGGTGGTTCCTGTTGGTGAGCAAACACACCAAACTGAATCAGAACCAAACAGGAACCAAGTCATCTTAAAGGAAGCTGCTGAAGCTGAGAAGCAAACTCAGGAAAGAAGAAAACCTTTCTCATGTGTCATCTGTAAAAAGCGTTTCGTTTTAAAATCTGTTTTTGATGCTCACATGAGAACTCGTACGGTTCAAAACCTGTTTTCATGTGTGAAGTGTGGAAAAGGTTTCAGTGAAAAACAGCATTTAACTCAGCACATGATGATTCACACTGGTGAAAAGCCGTTTTCATGTGGGAGCTGTGGAAAAAGTTTTAGTCGAAAACAGGATTTAACTCGGCACATGATGATTCACACTGGTGAAAAGCCGTTTTCATGTGGGAGCTGTGGAAAAAGTTTTTGTCAAAAAAGGCTTTTAACTCAGCACATGATGATTCACACTGGTGAAAAGCCGTTTTCATGTAGGAGCTGTGGAAAAAGTTTTAGTCAAAAACAACATTTAACTCAGCACATGATGATTCACACTGGTGAAAAGCCGTTTTCATGTGGGAGCTGTGGAAAAAGTTTTAGTCGAAAACAGGTGTTAACTCGGCACATGATATTTCACACTGGTGAAAAGCCGTTTTCATGTGGGAGTTGTGGAAAATGTTTTAGTCAAAAACACGAGTTAACTCGGCACATGATGATTCACACTGGTGAAAAGCCGTTTTCATGTGGGAGTTGTGGAAAAAGTTTCAGTCAAAAACATGAGTTAACTCGGCACATGATGATTCACACTGGTGAAAAGCCGTTTTCATGTGGGAGCTGTGGAAAAAGTTTTAGTCGAAAACAGGATTTAACTCGGCACATGATGATTCACACTGGTGAAAAGCCGTTTTCATGTGGGAGCTGTGGAAAAAGTTTTAGTCGAAAACAGGATTTAACTCGGCACATGATGATTCACACTGGTGAAAAGCCGTTTTCATGTGGGAGCTGTGGAAAAAGTTTTAGTCGAAAACAGGATTTAACTCGGCACATGATGATTCACACTGGTGAAAAGCCGTTTTCATGTGGGAGCTGTGGAAAAAGTTTTTGTCAAAAAAGGCTTTTAACTCGGCACATGATGATTCACACTGGTGAAAAGCCGTTTTCATGTGGGAGCTGTGGAAAAAGTTTTTGTCAAAAAAGGCTTTTAACTCAGCACATGATGATTCACACTGGTGAAAAGCCGTTTTCATGTGGGAGCTGTGGAAAAAGTTTTTGTCAAAAAAGGCTTTTAACTCAGCACATGATGATTCACACTGGTGAAAAGCCGTTTTCATGTGGGAGCTGTGGAAAAAGTTTTTGTCAAAAAAGGCTTTTAACTCAGCACATGATGATTCACACTGGTGAAAAGCCGTTTTCATGTGGGAGCTGTGGAATAAGTTTTAGTCGAAAACAGGATTTAACTCGGCACATGATGATTCACACTGGTGAAACGCCGTTTTCATGTGGGAGCTGTGGAAAAAGTTTTAGTCGAAAACAGGATTTAACTCGGCACATGATGATTCACACTGGTGAAAAGCCGTTTTCATGTGGGAGCTGTGGAATAAGTTTCAGTCAAAAAGAGCATTTAACTCGGCACATGAGGAGTCACACTGGTGAAAAGCCGTTTTCATGTAGGAGTTGTGGAAAAAGTTTTAGTCGAAAACAGGTGTTAACTCGGCACATGATGATTCACACTGGTGAAAAGCCGTTTTCATGTGGGACCTGTGCAAAAAGTTTTCGTCACAAAGTTAGTTTAACTCACCACATGAGGCGTCACACAGGTGAAAACCCATAGAAATATATTTCATACATGTCCTATGTTGAGGTTCACTTTTCAATTGATTTGGTTTAACACTAGAATAAAAGACTGGAGGGGTTTCATGTCTATAAAGTTGAAAGTTGTTGTATTTGTTAAATGTAATAATTTAGATCTTCACATTTGGATTCTTGGAGATGTGCAACCATGACACATTTTCCTTCAGAGATGCTTTGTTTTGTTTTCCTTTCATTTTCTGTACCTAAACAATACTGATGAACTGCATGTTATCAACATCCTGTTTATGTACAACGTGAAGAGCAGAGGGCTCAGCACACAGCCCTGAGGAGAGCCAGGACTGATGCTGAGAGCTGAAGTGGCTTTGGAGCCCACTGACTATTTCATGCACTAACAGAGTTTAACCGGACATGGACTCCCTTCCAGAACATTCTCACAAGATTGGACATGAGGGACTAATTTGTATTATTCTATGCTGTATAGTGAAAGAGTGTGTGGGTGTTGTTGACCTCAATACACTTATAATAAAAATTCAATGTGGTTTTATTCACTAAATGTGCATTTTTATTAATGATTGTGCACTCTGATATATCTACGTACAAAAATACCTCAAAGGTTTCTCTTCCCAACAAGATGACATTGTAACTGATGCTGTTATTTGTTTCAGATTATATTAACCAGTTTAACTCTACCCAAGTAAAAGTTTTGTGACTAAATAAATAAACATGTTTATGGAAAATGTAAGAAAGCATGGTTGATTATTATTGTAGTCAATAATTTAGTGTGTTTTTTGGTTTAGTTGTATTTTTCTCTCTTCTGCTGCAGCTGTCTTCTATTATGACTAGAGATGTGCCGATCAGGTTTTTTCCTGCCGATTCCGATCAACCTTGAGGGCCGATCACCGATTACATAATTATTTTTTTAATCATAAACGCTACCAATTACATTATGTGGAAAAAGGAACCATGAATTCACATTAATTTAGACAAAAACTTGTTTTTAACAACTTTTTCCAAGAAAAAAAACAAAACAGGCATTGTGCAAATTGTACCATTGGTAATACTATCTTTAACAGACTGAAAACACATGAAGGCTCTGAAGAGGCTAAATAAAACCTCTCAACATTGCCAAAAAATTCAAGTATGAAACTTAACATTCTGTAGTCCCAGGTGAAAAAAAGTATACTTTAGTATATTTCAAACATACTTAAATTTGTGAAAGTACACTTTAAGTATACTAAATATTAAGTGTACTACCTATAAGTATATCTGAAGTATACTAAAAGTATACTTGTACCAATTTAGAAATTAGAACTTTAAACAAACTTAAACATAATTGTACCAAAATACACTTTTAATGTATTAAATAAGTGAACAAAATATATATTTGGCCAAGTGTAAATATACACATTCTCAAGTATATTTAAAATATATTTTATGTATATTTAAAAATATATGCTCAAAATATAATTTCTTAAAATTCACTTAACACTACTTTAGATTATTAATTTCAGTATGTTTTAAATTACATCTCAGTGTACATTTTAGGCTAATAAAGTATGCCTCAATTTTCTTTATTTAACCAGGTGAACCCCGTTGAGATCCATATCTCAGTTTCAAGAGGGACCTGGGCAGAAGTCTGCAAGACGCAGCAACCTGATTACAAAATAAAACTAATTAATACATATGCAGAAGTATGTCTTTTAGGCACCTTTAAAGTGTGTTTAATGTAATATGTAGGCATACTTTTTAAGTACCAAAAAAGTATGAATTTTGAAGTGCCTTAATAATATTTTACTATTTACTAAAATTGCATACAATAAAAAATGATAATCATGATGTAATTTCTAAGAAAGTACCCAATCCATTTTCAGATGTTTGATGTAAAACCTTATAATCAACGGCATTAGCTCCAGTTCACACTCCAGACCAGATGGTGGCGGTATTACACACGTTCATTTATTTAAAAAACGCCACAAAGAGAAGAAAAAACTTGGGGGACAAGGTCGGAGGGAGACGGCTGGAGGAAGAACGCGGAAAAACAAATTGCAAATTGAAATTGTAAAAGGCGGATTGAGCATAAACTGGTATGTGAATGGTTCGGTTGGTAATGGAGATAGGAGATGAGGAAGATATGGATTTTGATGGGTGGACGCCAGTGGGGAGAGGAAGAGGGAGAGGACGTGAAAGAAACAAAAAAGACGAAGGAAAGGGAATGGGTGAAAGTCAAGGAAGTAAACGAGAACTGGAAGAAAGTAGCTCAGAGGAAGAAAGGATAGTTAGGAGAAAAGTTGTGCGAGAGGAATTTAAAATAATATTAAAACTGAAAAATGAGGAAGGACAAGATAACATTAGCCCCATTGTGGTGTCAAGAGAAATAAAAGAAAATTGGAGAAGTTGAAATGGTAAAGATGTTGAGAGATGGGAATCTGTTGGTGGTTTGTAAAAACGATGACCAAAAGAACAAGGCTCTAAACGTGGAGAATATTTGTAAAAAGAATGTGTTGGAGAAAAGAATCATTGGAGAAAATAAAAAAACTAGAGGAGTGATTTATGGGATCCCTCTGGATGAAGATCTTGATAAAATCAAGAAAAGTGTAGTTGGTGCCAAAGTGAGTAACTTAAAGAGACTGTCCAAAACAATAAACGGGGAAAGAGTGGGGAGTCTGTCAATACTCATGGAATTCGAAGAGAAAGAATTACCACTAAACATCAAAATAGGTTATCTCAGTTTTCAGGTCAGGCCTTATATCCCTCCACCACTTCGTTGCTTTAAATGTCAAAGATATGGACACATAGCAGCAGTTTGCAAAGGAAAGCAGAGATGTCCAAAATGTGGAGAAGATCACAAATTAGAAGAATGTAAAGAAGAAGTACAAGAAAAATGTTGTAACTGTGGAGGGAATCATAGAGTTACATTTGGAGGATGTGAAGTCAGGAAGAAGGCAAAAGAAGTCACACAGATTAAAATGACCAAAAATATAAGCTATGCAGAGGCAGTTAAAAATGTGAAAGAACTGAAAATAAGAGAGGTTGAAAAAACGAGGCAAATTCCACTGCAAAGTGAGATACAGACAGAGGAAAAGGTTGTGTTACCAGTAGAAAAACTAATATTATTCATGGCATATGTCATCAACTGTACTGACCAAGCCAAGAATAAAACGGAGAAGATTAAAATTATAGTGAGGGGAGCGGAAAAGTTTTTGGGGTTTAAAGAGGGATCATGGGAGAGCATAAACAAAAAATTGGAGGTAGACAGGAAGCCAGGAGCATCTGGTGGAAATAATTCATGTTAATAATACAATGGAATGCAAGAAGTTTGATTGCTAACGGACAGGAACTTAAAGGATATATTGATAGTCTTGAGGAAAAACCAGAAATTATTTGTATTCAGGAAACATGGCTAAAAGAAACGTTAGATTTTGTGATTAACGGATATGGTAGTGTAAGAAGAGATAGGCAGGAGGGAGGAGGAGGAGGTGGATGTGGTATATTTGTAAAAAAAGGGATACAATATCAGGTTTTAGGGAAAGGGAAAGAACTTGAATATATAATAATTGAAATTTGGGAACAAGGTGGTAAAGTTAAAATAATAAATTTTTATAATCCATCCATGTAAATTATTATCAATTGAAATAATGGAGGAATTAACTGAATATTTGGAAGGAAATGTAATTTGGTGTGGGGATTTTAATGCTAATAGTACATTATGGGGTAAATGTAATGATAAAAATGGGAAAATAATAGAAGAATTAATAGAAAGTAAAAATCTTGTATGTATTAATGATGGGAGGGGAACTAGACTTAATATAAGAACAGGGATGGAATCAGCTATTGATTTAACAATAGTCTCAAATGGGTTAGCTAGTATTTGTGAATGGATCATTGATAAAAATACAACAATAGGTAGTGATCATTATCCCATTACAATAAAAGTAGGATTAAATATAAATAATAAAAGTAGAAAGGTCAGTAAAAAATGGGATTTTAATAAAGCAGATTGGATTAAATTTAGATTTTTAAGTCAAATAAAATTAGAAAAAGTGGATATGGAAATGAATATAGATGAAATAAATTTAAAAATTTGTGAGATAATCTTGGAAGCAGCAGATAAATCTATGAAGAAAGTAGGTTGTAAAAATTCAAAGAAAATAGTACCATGGTGGACAAATGAATGTAAAGAAGCAATAAAAGCAAGAAACAAAGCATTTAAGGTATTAAGAGGTAACTCAAAGTATGAGAATTTAATTGAGTATAAAAGAAAGCAAGCTATGGTAAGGAGAATAATTAAGAATGCTAAAAGAGAATACTGGAGAAATTTTTGTAGCACAATAGGGAAGGAAACAAAAATAGAAAAAATTTGGAGAATGATTAGAAGAATGAATGGCATTAAAAGAGAATTTGAATATCCTATATTAAAAGTAGATAATATAAATATAATTAAAGATGATGATAAAGTAGAAATATTGGCAAGAGCATTCAGTAAAATCCACAGTTCAGACAATATTAGTGAGGAGGGTAGAAAAGGAAGAGAAAATACAAAACTCAAATATAAAGATGTGTTGCGGAATGAAGAAGAAGCAAATAACTTGTTAAATGTTGAATTCACAAAAGCTGAATTGAACTCTACATTTACAAAACTTAAAAATACAGCACCAGGTAAAGATAAAATATGGTATAGTCAGCTCAGTGAAAAATCTAAAGAGATAATATTGAAATTATATAATAAAATTTGGGAGGAGGGGAAATTACCAATGGAATGGAAAGAATCAATTATAGTACCAATAGCAAAACCAGGGAAAGATAAATCAATACCAGAAAATTATAGACCAATAGCTTTAACATCAAATTTGTGTAAAATAATGGAAAAAATGATTAACAATAGACTAGTATATTATTTAAATAGCAAGGGGTATATAGTAAATTATCAAAGTGGATTTCGAAAAGGGAGGAGTACTAATGATCCAACATTATGTCTAGAGCATGAAATTAGAAAGGCACAAGTAAATAAAGAAAATGTGGTGGCAATATTTTTTGATATAGAAAAAGCGTATAATATGATGTGGGTAGAGGGATTATTAATTAAATTATATAGGTTGGGCATTAAAGGAAAGATATATCAATGGATTAGAGACTTTTTAATAAATAGGAAAATTCAAGTTAGAATCGGTGAAGTAACATCAGGAGTATATAGAGTAGAGAATGGTACACCACAGGGGAGTATAATAAGTCCGTTATTGTTCTCTATTATGATAAATGATATTTTTAAAGGTATTGATAAAGAAATGGGATGTTCACTCTTTGCGGATGATGGAGCGGTTTGGAAAAGAGGGAAGAATTTAGATTTCATTGTTAAAAAATTACAAGATGTTATTAATGAGCTAGAGAGATGGGCATGGCAATGGGGTTTTAAGTTTTCGGTTGAAAAAACAAAAGTAATGGTATTTACTAGGAAAAAAATAAACAGGGAAGTAAAATTAAAATTATATAGTCAAGAGTTAGAGCAAGTAAAATGTATTAAGTTTCTAGGATTATGGTTTGATGATAAACTAAAATGGAATGTACATATTCAGAAAGTTGTTGATAAAAGTAAGAAAATTTTAAATATTTTGAGATGCTTGGTTGGCAATGATTGGGGAGCAGATAGGCAATCTTTGAAACAGGTTTATACAGGTATGATAAGAGCTAACATAGATTTTGGTTGTATTGTTTACGGTTCAGCAGCAAAAGTACATTTGGCTAAATTAGATGTAATACAGCATCAAGCATTAAGATTGTGTTCTGGAGCATTTAAAACCACACCAAGAGCAGTAATGGAAGTAGAGATGGGAGAAATGCCATTAGAATTAAGAAGATTAAGGCTGGAATTAAATTATTGGTTAAATTTGCAAAGCAATAATTCAGATCATCCAGCTATGGAAATTTTAAAACCATGTTGGGAAAAAGAAACAAAAGAAATGGGGAGTCTTGGATGGACAATTGAAAACAAAATAAAAGAATTTAACATGAATAGTCTGGAAATTAGTCATACAACACCAACATCAGTAATACCACCATGGATTTTACCAGAAGCAACAGTAGATATGACAATCATGGAAAAGGAACAGGATAAATCTTTCATCATTGATAGTAGTTCAGTACAGGTACATTTAAACAATTACTATCAGTATATTCAAATCTATTCAGATGCATCAAAAATAACTGGAAAAGTAGGAATAGCGTTTGTAGTACCAGAATTCAATATAAGTATAGGAAAACGAATTACAGACGGATTATCAGTATACACAGGAGAAATGATGGCAATTTTATTGTCCTTACAATGGGTAGAAGAGATAAAACCATTAAAAACAATAATCTGTTCAGATTCAAGATCTGCATTATTAAGTATTAAAAACAAGCAATCGGATAGTAGAATGGACATTTTATTAGAAATATTTCACACATTATATAGAATAAAAAATATGGGTGTGATAGTTACTTTTGTATGGGTTCCAGCACATATTGGAATAGAAGGAAATGAGAGGGCAGATGAAATAGCAAAAGGGGCAATTCAAAATCCAATTAGCATTAAAGTTAAAACAAGTAAAGCTGAAGGAAAGGGTATGGTCAAGGAAAAACTGATGGAAAAGTGGCAGAAAAGGTGGGATGAAGAAATAACAGGAAGATGGTATTATAAAATTCAGAAGAAGGTTGAAGAAAGAAGAAAGGGAAAAAGAAATAGAAAAGAGGAAAGAGTGATAACCAGGATAAGATTTGGGCATACAGGACTTAACTACTCACTTTTTAAAATTCAAAAGCATGCAACTGGTAAATGTGAGTATTGTGGAGAATGGGAAACAGTAGAACATGTTATTCTAGAATGTGATAAATACGAAAGAGAGAGAAGATGTATGAAAAAAGAGTTTGAAAGTATTAAGGAAAAGTTTATTTTAATAGATATTTTGAGGAAGAGTATGGAGAGCAAACATATACAAATAGTTATTAGATTCTTAAAGAAAACTAAGATATTCAGTAGAATTTGATAGAGTAGACATAAGAGTTAATGTGTGGATGGGTGTATGTATGAGTATATATAGGTATATATATACAGAGAGAGCGTTAGACCAACGCGAGCCACACTCCATACCAGTAAGTGGCGGTAATGCTACTAGTAAGTTTGTTGCCAACCGCCAATAAACACAACAAGAAGAAGAAGAAGAACTTTTCTGGTTCGTGGTTGGCTGAGGATCAGGAAGGGATAGGAGAGTAGCGGGAGACAGAAAAAGACGGGAAGAGGAGCAAGGGCGCGGTGTTTGAACAAGCAGCAACTCTGACGGAGCGTGGTTCGGTCACGAGAAGCTAAGAAGTGGAAGAGCGGTTTAAAGGCATAATCTGGACTGTGAGTGGACTAAGATGGCTAGTAGTAGTGGAGGGTGCTCAGAGGATGATGGAATGGAAACAAGTTGGTCGGTGGTAGAAAATAAGAAAGGGGGAGGAGGAAAAGATAAGGGCAAGAAAGGGATAAATACAGGAAAAAGATCTCTCGAAGATGAGGAGGAAAACGTCGAGACACGAAAGTAATGATGGAGGAGTTCAAGGTAATTTTGAAATTCAGACCTGGGCAGGATTTGACAGGAGTGAGTCCAATCACGCTATCTATTGGTTTAAAGAAAGTAATTGGAGATGTGGAGTTAGCTAAAGTGTTAAGAGATGGAAGCCTGTTGATTATCTGTAAAAATGCTGAACAAAAGAACAAAGCGTTAAAAATACAGTCGATCTGTAAAAGAGAAGTAATGGAGAGGAAAATAATGGGAGAAGAGAGAGGAATAAAAGGGGTAATATCAGGGATTCCATTAGGAGAAAACTTGGATGAGTTAAAGAAAATCATAAAAGGAGGAGAAGTGACAAATATCAGACGACTGCAGGCTTTTAGAAATGGAGAAAGAGTGGATAGCACTTCTGTGCTATTAGAGTTTAAAGGAAAAGAAAAACCAGATAAAATAATGATTGGATATTTGAGTTTCAGTGTTAGGAATTATATTCCTCCACCGATGAGATGCTACAAGTGTCAGAGATATGGACACACAGCAAAAGTATGTAATGGGAAGCAAAGATGTGGTAGGTGTGGAGGAGAACATTCCTATGGGGAGTGTGGAGAGAAGCCGATAAGATGTTGCAACTGTGGAGGAGATCATACTGCAGCATATGCAGGGTGTATGGTGAGAAAAGAAGCAGCAGAAATTCAAAAACTAAAAACAGAAGAGAATGTCATATGCAGAAGCAGTAAAAGAGGTGAAACGTGCAGGGGTAAATCAAAGAGCAAAAGTAGAAAAGAAGATGATAGATAAAGGTCAAAATAATGTCACGTTAGAAAAACTGATCCCGTTCTTAGCCTACATTATAAATTGTTCAGAACAAGCGAGGACTAAAACTGAAAAAATTAAAATAATAGTGAAAGCAGCAGTAAGATTCTTTAATGTCACGGATTTATCATGGGAAAGAATTCAGGAGGAACTCAGACAAGGAGAGGGATCAGGTGAAAATGAAGCAAATCAAATAGTCATATAATTTTAATATTACAATGGAATGCTAGAAGTCTAATTGCTAATGGTCAAGAGTTTAAAGGTTTTATTAATAGATTAAAGGAGAAACCAGATGTAATTTGTATTCAAGAAACTTGGTTAAAACAAACATTACAGTTTAGTATTAATGGGTATTCAACTATAAGAAGAGATAGAGGAAATGGAAATGGAGGAGGATGTGCTATATGTATAAAAGAAAAGATAAAATTTATTAAGATACAATTGGACACGGAATTAGAGATTCATGGAATTAAAGTGTGGACAAAAAATGGAAGTATAGTAATTATAAATTATTATAATCCTTGTAAGAAAATAGATAAAGCAAAGATAGAAAATATAATTAAACACAGGGGAGAGAAGCTAATATGGTGTGGGGATTTTAACGCACACAGCACTTTATGGGGTGAGAAAGATGATTATAATGGGGGAATTTTAGAAGAAATAATTGAGGAAAAAGAATTGGTAGTATTAAATAATGGGGAAGGAACTCGGTTGGATATGATTAGTGGTAAGGAATCTGCCATTGATCTCACTCTAGTATCGCAAGGTATGGCAGATAGTTGTAAATGGAAAATAAATAAAAATAGTACAATAGGCAGTGATCACTATCCAATATTTACTGAAGTTGAGTTAGATACGGAAAAAGAACAGGTCAATAGTCAAGGAAGATGGAGGTTTAAAGATGCTGATTGGAGGAAATATAAAGATATAAGTGAAAATAGATTGATAAATATAGATATAAATAAATCAATAAACGAATTAAATTTAGAAGTTAGTAAGAGTATTATTGAAGTAGCAAAAGAAGCAATCCCAAAAGGTAAAGGGATTAAAAAGAAAAGAATAGTCCCTGGGTGGAATATAGAATGTACAAAGGCAATTAAAGCAAGGAATAAGGCTTTTAAAACACTTAAAAAAGATGTCAGTTTCCAAAACCTAATTAGTTATAAGAGGAAACAAGCAGAAGTCAGGAGGAAGATTAGAAATGCGAAAAAGTTTTATTGGAGTAAATATTGTGAATCATTAGGAAAAACTACAGCATTAGATAGAGTATGGAATACAATTAAGAAAATGTCAGGAAAGTCAAAGGAATACAATTTTTCAATATTGAAAAATAATGGAAATATGATTATAGAAGATAAAGATAAGGTAGAATTATTAGTAAAAGTTTTAGCTAAAGTACATAGTAACGAAAATCTTAGTAAAGAAGAGAAAGAAGGAAGAGAGTTAACGATGAGAAAATATAATGAAAGGATAAATGAGGAAATGGTTGATAATGATACTATAAATATGAAGTTTTCAATGACAGAGTTAAATAAAGCATTAAAGAATACAAAAAATTCAACACCAGGGGAGGACCAAATAAATTATGTTATGCTTAAAAACTTGAGTGAAAGGAGTAAATTAGTTTTACTAAAATTATATAATAAAACATGGGAAGAAGGAACTTTGCCAGATAAGTGGAAAGAATCAATTATTATTCCTATCTGTAAACCAGGTAAGGATCCTCAGTTAACTGAAAGTTACAGGCCAATAGCTTTAACATCTTGTGTCGGGAAAGTAATGGAGAGGATGGTGAATAATAGATTAATGTACTTCTTAGAATCGAGAGAAAAAATAAAATCATATCAATATGGCTTCAGGAAAGGAAGAAGTACAACAGATCCTATGGTACAGCTTGAACAAGAAATCAGAAAAGCACAGGTGAATAAAGAGGTTTTAATGGCAGTGTTCTTGGATATTGAGAAGGCATATGACATGTTATGGAAGGAAGGTTTACTGATTAAAATTAGACAAATAGGGTTAAGAGGTAAAATTTATAATTGGATTAAAGATTTTTTAACTGATAGAAGTATAAGAGTTAAAATAGGAAATGAAGTAAGTTCAAAATATTTAACTGAAAATGGCACTCCTCAAGGTAGTATCATAAGTCCAATGTTATTTATAATAATGATTAATGATATTTTTAGTCAAATCGAAGGTAAGTTTGGAATGACTTTATATGCGGATGATGGTCTTATTTGGAAACGGGGAAGAAATATAAAATTTATAAATTATAAAATGCAAGAAGCGTTAGGTAAAGTAGAAGATTGGGCGCTAGAGTGGGGATTTCGAATTTCAAGTTCAAAGTCTAAATTTGTTAACTTCACTAAGAGGAAGGTAGGTGCTAATATAAAATTAAAAATGTATGATAAGGAAGTAGAAAGGGTAGATAAATTCAAATATTTAGGTTTATGGTTCGATAAAACGCTTACATGGAAAATACATATTAGTAAAATAATAGAGAGAAGTAAAAAAATATTAAATATCATGAAGTGTTTGAGAGGCAAAGAATGGGGAGCAGGTAGGAAAACTTTGAAAACATTATATATTGGACTTATTAGATCGGTAATGGATTACGGATGTGTGGTACATAATTCTGCCTCAAGTAACTTATTAAAAGAAATAGATAAAATACAGTATCAAGCGTTAAGAATTTGCTGTGGGGCAATGAAGACGACACCAGTGTCAGCACTACAGGTAGAAATGGGGGAAATGCCATTGGAGTTAAGAAGGAAACAATTAGGAGTAGGGTTTTGGGCAAACGTAAAAGGGCATAAAAAAATTATCCTATAAATAATATATTACAACCATGCCAAGAAAGTGTTAAGAATGTAAATGTAAATAGTTTTGGGTGGATAATAAATAAAGAAATAAAGGAAATAGGATTAAATCAATGTTTAATTAGCCCGGTGGTGGATTTTTCATGTAACCCGCCTTGGATACAAAAAGAGATGAAAGTTGATTTAACATTGTTGGAAGAAGGAAGACAAACGGTAGAAGGAGAGGTGGAAAGATACATAAGAAGGGTATATGGAGAATACTTACAAATATACACAGATGCATCAAAAATGATAAATGATAGAGTAGGAATAGCATTTATAATTCCAGATTTAAACATTATGGAAAATAAAAGGTTAACGGATAGTTTGAATGTATACACAGGAGAGTTACTGGCTATTTCAATGGCGTTAAAATGGAGTGAAAAATTAAGCGAAAAGAAAGTGTTAATTTGTTCTGACTCAAGTAGTGCATTAATAAGTATTATGGAACAAGAGTCGGAAGCAAGACAAGACATTCTGATAGATATAAATAAATCAATACATAAGATGGGAAAAAATGGATCTACTGTTAAATTTATTTGGATTCCGGCTCATACCGGAATAGTTGGAAATGAATTAGGAGATACATTCGCAAAGAGTGCGAGTAAGAGAAATGAAATTGAATTGGAAGCTAAGTATAGTAAAAATGAGATAAGGAGTATAAGCAAAATATATTACAAGAAGAAGTGGCAGGAACAATGGGAGGGTGAAAAGAAAGCAAGGTTTTATTATAATATTCAAAAAAAAGTGGGGGAGTGTAGAAAAGAAAATAGGAATAAACGAGAGGAAGATATTATATCTAGGTTAAGATTAAGACACGTAGGGTTAAATAGTACTTTGAAAATAATAAACATAGTACGGGGTTATGTGATTTTTGTGGAAAGCTGGAAACAGTTATACATATTTTTATGGACTGTAATAAATATAATCTAGAAAGAGAGGAATTAGTAGAAGAGTTAAATAGGAATAAAGTTAAATTAAATATTAGAGATCTGCTACAAAAATCATCTGGAGATGTGGTTTTTAATTCTGTGTTTAGGTTTCTTAGAAAAACAGGTCTAATAGGGAGATTATAGGGATTAGACATCTGGTTCATACTCCAGTCCAGAAGGTGGCGGTAATGCACCTGAAAGTTGTTTGCCAACCGCCATAAAACAAAAAGGAGAAGAAGAAAAAACTTGAACGCAGGGAAGATAACAGACGCTGTTCAAATTCGCCATTTTTACTCGCATAATATTGCCTTCAAAGCAGAGAGGGCCTTGACAATAGTTACTAATTTTGGTAAATTCAAGCTGGTGACGTCCTAGTCCTAGTTAGACGACAACACAACGGGACAACAACCGATGGAAATGTGTCACAAAAGGAGCCCGGAGGGACGAAGGCTGCTAACGTGTTGCTAGCTGGTGGTAAGTTTGCTTATTAATTATCTTCATTTAGTTATAAACAGTGCAGTAAAGATATATAACTTACATTGGTTTCATAAATAATTATTTTATACAAACTGGTGTGTTACCAACACTAAGCGCTTCATAAACATGATTTGATTTAAAAATATCTGGACAGAATTTTTCCCCTGGTTAATCTAACATTTATCTTTCATACATTTTATTTGTTGTTGGCTTTCAGGGCCCTGTGATGGACTGGTGACCTGTCCAGGGTGAACCCTGCCTCTCATCTGATGACTGCTGGAGATGGGCACCACCAGCCCCCCTCACCACCCTGCAAGGATCAGTGTGTTCAGATCATGGATGGAAAGGTTTTAAGGTAGTTTGTCTCCTTTAGTTCACACTTAAAACAGCTTCGTAGTTATTGCCATCATCAACTGATTTTATGACATTGCTGACTATTTTTTTCTACTTCTAACATAAACAGGCAAAAAAGACACCCAGAAATGTTTTTCCACACAAGGCTTCGGGTCCCAATCATCATCACTTCTGATGATGTCACATACACAGCGAGTCCACAACGACTTAAAACTGTATTATTTTTTTATTTGCCATTTTTCTGTTCTCTTTAAATACAAATGCTTTCTCTGTTTAATTGCTCTATTGTTCTTTTTTGTAGGTTCCTGTAAGGTGCAGTGAACTGGAATGTTTTGTCGTTGATCCTCACTTTCATGTTTTATTGTCACACTTAAATTTTCATGTTCATGTGTTTACTTTTGATATGTAAACTTATAATTTATGTAAAGTTCATAAAATTGTGAGTAAAATTGGACAATTTTAAAGTGTCGGTAATAAAACAAAATATTTGAATTGCCTTGGGCATCTTGTCTTTCCATGTAATTGTAGCCTAAAATAATGTAAGTGCTGTAGTGTAGTTATGCATGTCATGTACAAATTAGGAAGGTAGGAATAAAGACAAATTATGAATAATTAAAATTGTAGTTTTTTATCAATAGAAGGAAATCAAAATAAAAATTAAGTGTAATTTAAATACATTACTAATATATTAATAGTATATTTAAAATATATTTGAAGTATATTAGATAAATATTTTTAATATAATTCTATGACAGAATTATTACACAAAATATAATAATTACATCAAAATATAATAAAGCTGTGAAATATAATTAAAAAATGTACTTTAAGTACAACTTGAAGTTGTTCCAAAAAAGTATATATAGTATACTATAAGTTGTAATTTAATACTCTTTAAATACTATTAAAGTATACTAAGCACAAAAAAGTTGTTCCAAAATAGTACAGTTTAAGTACATCAATCAAAGTATGCTATAGTATGTTAACATTTAATATGCTGATCTATATTTTATTTTTACTTGGGTCCACATAAATCTGTACATAAAGTTTTATAATACAGCATGAAAAGTGGAGACACAGATTATGTGGCTTCAGGGTTCTGCACCTGGAGCTACATAATCTGATAAGTAACTCCTTATTAGTAATTATGATTCATAAAACCAAAACTGTTAAAAGTAACCAAAATCATGAGTTATTTGAGAAGGAGAAGCTGTAATATTCCAGAACAGTCTGTTTTAAAGTGTGGCTAAAATCTATAACTGTGTAATCAGAACGTATATCAGATCTGATTGAATATTTATATGCATTTTTTCTGTCTGATCTCTGATCGATGTCTTTTGCATTTTATTAAAGTTTGATTTTAAACTGATGACTCGTTTTTGATGTCTCACATCATGAACCTGGGGGAAGACTTGTGTACGTCCTTAATACATGTTACTTTCTACTGCTACTACATTTCAGAGGGAAATACTGAAAGCTTTACATCATTGCAACACTTAAGTTTAAGAATATTGTTTAGCACAGAAACTTCTCAACCAAATACCTGATTTGCATAAAACGTCTGTTATTTAGTTTATGTAAAGCTAAACAAATGTATCAAGTTATTTTAGGTTTGCAATACTTAAACTGCACAACATAACTGCATTAGTGTTTATATGTTGCAATAATTGATTCTGTTGAGACACTTAGTTTATATGACAGTAGGGATTGGCCAGCAAAGTATCACACAATGCATTGTGGGATACTTAGTTACTGGTGGTTGTTGCAGTGCGCAGATTCACAGAAGAAGAATTAAAATCAGTGCAAAAGATTTAAGGAATCTTTGGAGAGGCAGCAGAGAGAAACAGCTTGGTTCTGTTTACTTGTGGATACGACCTTGAAGACATCACCATTGCGGAGTTCTTGTCTGAAAGCCCAGAGCTGCAGGATCTGGTGTCTAGATGTAATGGCCAGTATCAAGTCTTCAACAACAAGCTGGAAGATAAGAAACACCAGGTTGCTGAGCTGCTGGAGAAGATCAGAACCATTGTTGACAGGAATGGAGGAAGTCGCTACACCAATGAGATGTTCCAAGAGGCTGAGAGGAAAATCAAAGACGAGAAACAACAAATACTGAAGGAGAAGGAGGAAGAAATACGTAAATAGAAAGAAGAACTTGAACATTATCTTCATTGGTTTTACAGAGTGAAATATTTAATAATTTTTAGTTTTCTCTTCAAAATAACATCAAGCCAATGATGAAAAATTACATTTACCATTAGAAATTAAGAAGAAATAGTAAATATTTGTTGGAAAATGTAGTGCAGATACAACCAAAGGTTCTGTGGGATATTTTATAGAAGAAGGGCAGCAATAACCTGAATAATGAAGACTCTCGTAGAGTTGATAAGTAGCTGAATAGAGTTTTAATACTCTGCTGTATTTACCTCCAAAGTAGGCTCCATCACTGAGCACTAACTCCTTACTGCCACGCGGGATAATCGTGACGGTGCCATGCTGGATGAAATACATTTTCATCTCCTGCATGACAGAGACCAAATGGACAGAGGTAAACTAAGTGGAAAACACATTTTTAGTTTTCTGCTGTGCATGTTGAAGACTGTTGATAAAATGTATGAGTATTAACTCATTAAAACTGTCAAACTCCTGTCTTCAAGGGTCGTTGTTTTGAAACTTTTAGATTTGATTCTGGCTCAACACACCTGAATGAAAAGTTTTATGAATAAATACAAAATAATTACATTTAATATACATTACTAATATACATTGATCTTTATTTTAGAAATTATGGTTGTTGTCAATAATAATAATTTGTTTTAGTTGTATTTTTCTCTTTTCCGCTGCAGCTCTCTACTATTATTACTATGCAAAGATTTTACGCTTCTCAAAAAGAACTGGCCCTGTATGAGAACTCTTTACATGTAATGATCGAAGGATCCACAAGGTGGCGGTAAAGCAATAACATACAAACCGACAATCATTAAAAACCCAAAGAAGAAGACAAAGAGAACTGCACGTGGTCTGTTGTGTTGAATGTTTGAGTGTTTCTCTGAAGACTATCTTCCGTCCAGTTTTAACGAGTTTATCAAAAAGCTCCTGTTAACTGCTGCTGAAGAAACTTCCAGAGTTTAAAGAAATCATCGTCAAGTCAGAGGAAGAGATGGATGATCAGCGCAGACTGCTGGATTTCTCCCGGACCCCCCGGATAATCTTACACCGATTAGGTAGGAAACACCAGCGCTTGGACGAAGGTTAATGTCTGCAGCTTTCTGTATGAGGATCATTTTAGTAAATGTTCTTTTCCCGTGTAAATATTTTGTTAACATGTTAGAACGCAGACATGAATATTACGCTGTGACAATGGCTTATTTATGTAGAGAGAAAATGACCTTTTTTATGCCTCTCCTTGTACTACTGAGACTTACTTCAGAAAACTGGAGAAATGTGAACAATGCAGTGCAAGGTTAGTAAAGCAAGCAACATAAAATATTAATAGAGCTGTTAGTAGCTGTAAAATTTTATAATGTGTAATAAATAAATCGTAGTGGCGATTGTTTGTCAAACCAAATATTCTATAAAAGTCCAATCAAGAAGCCACCGCTACACTGAGGTGATGCTTCATATGTAGATAAAAGTTTAATGTCCAAAAACCTTGAAGATTGTTTTATTGTTTATTTTTTTCCAGTTTGACAAGCAAATAACAAAGGTCAAACTTTATGATTTGCTTAACAAATGTGGTCAAACTTTTCATTAGTGGTGTGTCGATTAATCCATGATAAATTTTATGAAGCAAATAAAACGGAGAACTCACCTAAACGCGGTGCATCGACTCATGAGTCCAGTGATTGGATGGAGTTCCTCAGGGCTTCATGAAGCTTCATCTCATCATCACTACTTTTTATTGTTTCCTCTGCTGCTCTGGTCAAAACCTACAGGCCCAACCCAGTGCATGCTGGTCCGATACCAGTCCCTATAGTGACGGAAAATGGACCCACAATTCTTCCTGTATAACTTAGAAAAGTAAATAACAAAGGAACAAAAACTAAACAACTATTAGCCTACAAATAAACTCATGTTTGTAAATAAACCCCAAATATGGAAAGTGGACTAAAATAACATTTTTATATAATACAGACTAATACAAATAAATAACATCTTGACAAAATGCAATTTACTGTTAAATATCAACAATAATCCCTACCTCAATTAATTTTGCGATAAAATATATATTTTAAATCCATTCATTTGAGAATTCTCCAAATGTCAGCTGGATGTGACGACTGATCTGTCTCTCTGTCTACGCTTTTGAATTTTCAAGTATTTTTTTTTTTGTTGATTTCTGTTTTAAACGATGAAAGATTTCTCCTACTTACTTCAGTAAAGTTAACAATAACTCTTTTTCTCTGTTTTCTTCTCCAGGTTCCCTGCAGTTTAACCAAGAGAGAAGATCCACTCTGGAACAGGAGGAGTTAGAACCTCTGCAATTAAAACAAGACCAGGAAGAGACAGAAGTTTCCTGCAGTCAGTGTGAAGAACAGATTGAATCAAATCAGGAGACTGATACCTGCATGTTGGTTCCTGTTGGTGAGCAAACACATCAAACTGAATCAGAACCAAACAGGAACCAAGTCATCTTAAAGGAAGCTGCTGAAGCTGAGAAGCAAAATCAGGAAAAAAGAAAACCTTTCTCATGTGTCATCTGTAAAAAGCGTTTCGTTTTAAAATCTGTTTTTGATGCTCACATGAGAACTCATACAGTTCAAAACCTGATTTCATGTGTGAAGTGTGGAAAAGGTTTCAGTGAAAAACAGGAGTTAACTCGGCACATGAGGATTCACACTGGTGAAAAGCCGTTTTCATGTGGGAGCTGTGGAAAAAGTTTCAGTCAAAAACAGCATTTAACTCGGCACATGATGATTCACACTGGTGAAAAGCCGTTTTCATGTGGGAGCTGTGGAAAAAGTTTCAGTCAAAAACATGAGTTAACTCAGCACATGAGGATTCACACTGGTGAAAAGCCGTTTTCATGTGGGAGCTGTGGAAAAAGTTTTAGTCGAAAACCGAATTTAACTCAGCACATGATGATTCACACTGGTGAAAAGCCGTTTTCATGTGGGAGCTGTGGAAAAAGTTTCAGTCAAAAACAACATTTAACTCAGCACATGATGATTCACACTGGTGAAAAGCCGTTTTCATGTGGGAGCTGTGGAAAAAGTTTCAGTCAAAAACATGAGTTAACTCAGCACATGAGGATTCACACTGGTGAAAAGCCGTTTTCATGTGGGAGCTGTGGAAAAAGTTTCAGTCAAAAACATGAGTTAACTCAGCACATGAGGATTCACACTGGTGAAAAGCCGTTTTCATGTGGGAGCTGTGGAAAACGTTTTAGTCGAAAAGAACATTTAACTCAGCACATGAGGATTCACACTGGTGAAAAGCCGTTTTCATGTGGGAGCTGTGGAAAAAGTTTTAGTCAAAAACAGGAGTTAACTCGGCACATGATGATTCACACTGGTGAAAAGCCGTTTTCATGTGGGTGCTGTGGAAATAGTTTTAGGGAAAAACGGGATTTAACTCAGCACATGATGATTCACACTGGTGAAAAGCCGTTTTCATGTGGGAGCTGTGGAGAAAGTTTTCGTCACAAAGTTAGTTTAACTCGCCACATGAGGCGTCACACAGGTGAAAAACCATAGAAATATTTTTCATACATCTCCTATGTTGAGGTTCACTATTCAGTGGATTTGGTTTAACACTAGAATGAAAGACTGGAGGGGTTTCATGTCTATAAAGCTGAAAGTTGTTGTATTTGTTAAATGTAATAATTTAGATCTTCACATTTGGATTCTTGGAGATGTGCAACCATGACACATTTTCCAACTGAGATGCTTTGTTTTGTTTTCCTTTCATTTTCTGTACCTAAACAATACTGATGAACTGTTTGTTATTAACATCCTGTTTATGTACAACATGAACAGCAGAGGGCTCAGCACACAGCCCTGAGGAGAGCCAGGACTGATGCTGAGAGCTGAAGTGGCTTTGGAGCCCACTGACTATTTCATGCACTAACAGAGTTTAACCGGACATGGACTCCCTTCCAGAACATTCTCACAAGATTGGACTTGAGGGACTGATTTGTATTATTCTATGCTGTATAGTGAAATAGTGTGTGGGTGTTGTTGACCTTAATACACTTATAATAAAAATTCAATGTGGTTTTATTCACTAATTGTGCATTTTTATTAATGATTGTGCACTCTGATATATCTACGTACAAAAAAATCTCAAAGGTTTCTCTTCAAAACAAGATGACCTTGTAACTGATGCTGTTATTTGTTTCAGATTATATTAACCAGTTTAACTCTACCCAAGTAAAAGTTTTGTGACTAAATAAATAAATATGTTTATGGAAAATGTAAGAAAGCATGGTTGATTATTATTGTCAATAATTTAGTGTGTTTTTTGGTTTAGTTGTATTTTTCTCTTTTCTCCTGCAGCTGTCTAAATATTAATATTTATATTAATTTATATTAATATTTAATAATAGTACACTTAATATTTATAGTATACTAAATATTAAGTGTACTACCTATAAGTATATCTGAAGTATACTAAAAGTATACTTGTACCAATTTCCAAATTAGAACTTTAAACAAACTTAAACATAATTGTACCAAAATACACTTTTAATATATAAAATAAGTGAACAAAATGTATATTTGGCCAAGTGTAAATTTACACTTTCTCAAGTATATTTAAAATATATTTTGTGTATATTTAAAAATATATGCTCAAAATATAATTTTTTAAAATTCACTTGACACTACTTTAGATTATTAATTTCAGTATGTTTTAAATTACATCTCAGTGTACATTTTAGGCTAATAAAGTATGCCTTAATTTTCTTTATTTAACCAGGTGAACCCCTTTGAGATCCATATCTCATTTTCAAGAGGGACCTGGGCAGAAGTCTGCAACACGCAGCAACCTGATTACAAAATAAAACTAATTAATACATATGCAGAAGTATGTCTTTTAGGCACCTTTAAAGTGTGTTTAATGTAATATGTAGGCATACTTTTTAAGTACCTAAAAAGTATTAATTTTGAAGTGCCTTAATAATATTTTACTATTTATTAAATCGCATTCAATAAAAAAATGATAATCATGATGTAATTTCTAAGAAAGTACCCAATCCATTTTCAGATGTTTGATGTAAAACCTCATAATCAACGGCATTAGCTCCAGTTCACACTCCAGACCAGATGGTGGCGGTATTACACACGTTCATTTATTTAAAAACGCCACAAAGAGAAGAAAAAACTTGAACGCAGGGAAGATAACAGACGCTGTTCAAATTCTCCATTTTTACTCGCATAATATTGCCTTCAAAGCAGAGAGGGCCTTGACAATAGTTACTAATTTTGGTAAATTCAAGCTGGTGACGTCCTAGTCCTAGTTAGACGACAACACAACGGGACAACAACCGATGGAAATGAAATGTGTGTCACAAAAGGAGCCCGGAGGGACGAAGGCTGCTAACGTGTTGCTAGCTGGTGGTAAGTTTGCTTATTAATTATCTTCATTTAGTTATAAACAGTGCAGTAAATATATATAACTTACATTGGTTTCATAAATAATTATTTTATACAAACTGGTGTGTTACCAACACTAAGTGCTTCATAAACATGATTTGATTTAAAAATAACTGGACAGAATTTTTCCCCCTGGTTAATCTAACATTTATCTTTCATACATTTTATTCATTGTTGGCTTTCAGGGCCCTGTGATGGACTGGTGACCTGTCCAGGGTGAACCCTGCCTCTCATCTGATGACTGCTGGAGATGGGCACCACCAGCCCCCCTCACCACCCTGCAAGGATCAGTGTGTTCAGATCATGGATGGAAAGGTTTTAAGGTAGTTTGTCTCCTTTAGTCCACACTTAAAACAGCTTCGTAGTTATTGTCATCATCAACTGATTTTATGACATTGCTGACTATTTTTTTCTACTTCTAACATAAACAGGCAAAGACACCCAGAAATGTTTTTCCACACAAGGCTTCTGGTCCCAATCATCATCACTTCTGATGATGTCACATACACAGCGAGTCCACAACTTAAAATTGTAAGTATTATTTTTTTATTTGCCATTTTTCTGTTCTCTTTAAATACAAATGCTTTCTTTGTTTAATTTCTCTATTGTTCTTTTTTGTAGGTTCCTGTAAGGTGCAGTGAACTGGAATGTTCTGTCGTTGATCCTCACTTTCATGTTTTATCGTCACACTTAAATTTTCATGTCCATGTGTTTACTTTTGATATGTAAGCTGATAATTTATTTAAAGTTCATAAAATTGGACAATTTTAAAATGTTGGTAATAAAACAAAATATTTGAATTACCTTGGGAATCTTGTGTAATTAATCTTTCCATGTAATTGTAGCCTAAAACAATGTAAGTACTGTAGTGTAGTTATGATGTCATGTACAAAATGGATACGTAGGAATAAAGACGAATTATGAGTAATTAAAATTGTAGTTTTTTATCAATAGCAAGAAATCAAAAATAAAAATTAAGTGTAATTTAAATACATTACATTACAATACATTAGTATATTAAATATATATTAATATAATTCTGAGACAGAATTATTACACTCAATATATAACTATATCAAAATATAATAATAAAGCTCTGAAATAATTTAAAAAGTATACTTTAAGTATACTAAGTACAACTTGAAGTTGTTCCAAAAAAGTACGTATAGTAAAATATACAATTAGTTGTAATTTAATATTACTAAGGTAATAGTAATAGTAAGCACAAAATTAGTTGTTCCAAAATAGTACATTTGAAGAACATCAAAGTATATTAAAGTATGTTATAATTTAGTATACTAAAGTATACTTTTTTTCACCTGGGCAAGGTGAGTTATATAACAATAATATTGATATTATTTAATTTAGTCTCCAAAGTCTCTGGATGCTCAGGATACCCAGGCTGCTCCCCCCTCTCCTCTCCCACATTTATCAGAAATAGCAGCACTGAGGAGAAACTGAAAAACAAAAGAGAAACTAAAACAAGCTCCATGATTCCCTGCATGATTCAGTTAATTATGTTAAACTTTTTGTTCTGGAGTTACATCTCAGCTTTATCCCTCCTCCTGCGACAAACTGCCTCATTCCTGTTGCTTGCATTATTCTAATTTAAGAAAATTCAGTACTTTTATCAAAAGCATACAATAAATACATATGTGATCCTCGTTTTAAAGCACCTGTATTTTGTGTTCAGTTTCATTGCATGGATCATTGTTTATAGTAGACACAAAATTTCTGTATTTATCAAGGTGGTGATGATTAATTACTCAAATCTCCCTCCAGCAGTCATTAAGGTTGGACGAGTATTAAATAGACGAGTATTTATAAAGGTGTATTTTTTACACTTTGAACTTAATGATTAATAAATTAGTTTCTCAATAACAAACACATTAGAAAAAAAATCTACCATGACAACAGAAGTGTACAAATATACTTTTAGTAGAAAATTACATACATATAAAAATACAAACATAAAGAGGTGATTTTATCCAAGGAATCCGACTTTCTGCCTCTTCTTGCCCAGACTCTCCTCCTGCTGCAGCAGCTTCATGAGAGGAGGGTGGAGAGCTTTTCCTACTCGTTTTCCTGTCTGCAGAGAGAAATGAAACAATGCAGGACGCGACCGATGTAAACTTTGTTTCCATAGATACCTGAATGCATACAAAACAAAAGCTTGTTTTTACACAGCTTTCTTATCTTTGAGTAAAATGACTTGATATACAGAAAGCCAAGAGGAATGTTCTAAAGTCTTTAAAACTTTAAGAGCTAACACTTTATTTGAAGGGGTGAGCATAAGACTGACATAACAGCAACATGAAGGAGTCTTCATGAATGTTTGTAACTGCTGTCATGACATACAATTAGGTAAATAATGACACTTTTATTGCAAAGTTGTATTAAAAGTCTATTAAAAGTGTCAACTTTGCATTAAAAATGTCATTATTTACAGAATGACACTTCATGACAACAGTCATACACATTCATGACAGGTTTTATATCATATTTATGACATTGTCATGTCAGTCTTACCCCTTCAGATAAAGTGTCAGATTATAGTTGTGTGTTTAAAGCTGAATAAAATGGAGGAACAGGAAGTCAGAGTCGTCACCTCTATCATCTCACAGATGCTCTCTGGGTCCAGGCTGCCTCTCCCCACCTTCCTGCTGCAGGTGATTATTCCTTTGTGTGTGACGGAGATGATGAGGCTCGCCACAGAGCAGGCCTACTCCTGCAGGGTGGCATCCACCACGTGTCTGTGGCCGATCTGCACGTAAAAACCCAGTAAGCCTTAATCAACCCTGTCAAATCTAGTTTCTGTCTGAAAGCATCAGCTGGGAGCTCATGATGGGTATTTTACTCAAACCTTCATTAAAAGAGAATTTTATGACCAAGCTTTTGCAAAAGGAGAAGTCTCAGCAAACTGCTCCTCCAAGCCGTTCACTGAGCGTTCTAAAGACCTTTGGAACAAGGTCTTTAGAACCTTTTATCAAGCAAAAAGAAGGAGTTTAGTTAAGGAAGACGGCAGAGACAAAATACGACTGCACACAGACAGTTTCTAAAATAGGGAGTATTCCGGTTGATAAGGAGGCACCTGTGGAAACATAATTCAAGGTCTGGGAAACACACAGATAACTGTTTCACATGAAGACGAACAGGCAGATGGGGCCTCCAGGTCAGTTTATACACACATAAGGAAGAGAACACTTTAAACTGAAAATCACAATAATACTGAATGTTAATTAACTATTGATTAACATTAGACTGAATATGAACTAAAGTAATAACAAAATGATAATACCAAAAAATCTCTAACAGCTCACCTTGCATAAAGTCACTATGCAGGGAACGTTTTCCACATCGAGTCTCATGCAGTCGTACGGGTCGTCAGAGAGCTCGATCTCCTTCCTTCCTTCCTCATCGGATGAGATGTGAACTCTGGGAATTCTGTCAGTGAGGAAACCAGAACATGGCTCATTTTCCAACTTATTATTTTTGTTTGTTTGTTTATAGAGGAAATCAGTTTAGACCAAAGCTAATGGAGTAATATGAACTGAACAAACTCACTTAGTGATGAAGAGAGCAGCTTTGATCGCTACTGAGATGGAGTCGTACAAATTCCCATCACACTGAAGAAGCTGAAGAGGAACACAGTAATGTTAGATGTTATCTATTTGGGTCAAATGAAAGGTGTTTTAAACAGAAAACATGTTTATGTTTGAACAGGAATTGTTATATTTTACTGTAGGGAAAGGATCTGGAGTTGGTGTGTCAAACTCTGCTATCAGGAAGAAGCAGTAGTGTAACTGAGAGCGGTATGAGACAGATTGTCTGCCTCATACCAAGCTGTCACAACATAGTGACATTTTCAGTAAATATGTAAAAAAGAAAAAAAAAAAGACTTCTTATATGCTTTAATTCTTATTGTGGAGTTTAAAACTAAACAGCAAAAGCATTAGCTGTAATGTTGAAGGCACATCCTTGTTAAGCCAGGTGAGCCTGGGGCCTTGATTTCACCAACACGTCCACATAAAGCCCCCTGCTGTGCTCTCCAGGACTAATGCAGAGGCTCTTCAGGTCCAAGCTCTGCTGGTTGTTGAACTCTGGGGTTGTACTGGCTGAGCTGAGTAAAAAACAACATGGTGGACTGGAGGCATCCCATTGAGGGCTTTTATTTATTTTAATAACTATGACAGAACTGAGTTGGATTCATGTTTTTGTGAAATTCTGCTGTAATCTTTTGCCAAAAATGTAAGATAGCACAACACCGCCTTCTAGTGGATAGTTTTAAAATAACGCTTTCAATATTTTTGTACCGTACCTTGCATGAACCAGAAATAACAGGTAATAGCGGTCAGTGCTACATTTTTAATGAATTACTGTGAGCAATTAAATCATAACTTGTATTAGGCTATATTTAACTGATCAAAAATATTGTTTAATGTTCTTGAAATATGACATAATATGACAGGCCCAGCAGTCACAGACTGCAGCTCTGTTAGGAGATGCAAGCTTTGGATCTCACTATCTGATTTTAAGATCATATTGACATTCAAATATTCATTAAAGGCTTGAGAACTGGCTGATGATAACCAGAATTGTACTCATTTTTAAATGCTGTAATTATTTTTTAATTCAGAACCACTGTTGACAGGAATGGAGGAAGTCACTACACCAGTGAGATGTTCCAAGAGGCTGAGAGGGCAGTTGAGGAGGAAAAACAACGAATCCTGAAGGAGAAAGAAGAAGAAATATGTAAAGAGAAAGAAGAAGTGGAGAGGAAAATAAGAGAAAAGTATGAGGAAGAGATGCAGTAAATTAGTGAGCAAATCCAGTACATAGTGCTTTACTTGAGTTTTTTTTTCTTCTTTTCATGTGTGGGATAATATTTTGTTTTTTTATTACTTTATTGGATTAAATTTATTCTGTTATGTTAGTCAGCAGGTGTTGAAGCTCATGTTAATTGAGTACGATCTTCTATGCTAATATAGACGGCTCTGCTGTTCTGGAACATTTTGTGCCACATTCCTGTGCTGGTCAGTTTGATCCTCCCACCATCATCATCAACTTTATTAGATACACTGATAGGTCCATATGAGAAAAATAATAATGATAATTTAACAAAATACAAATAAATCACATAAAAAGATAACTAAGCCTGACTGAGCTTTGTGCAATATCAATATCAGGATGATGTTATTTGCAGAAACACATGATCTCCACATAAATCTGTACATAAGGTTTCATAATTCAGCATGAAAAGTGGATACAGAGAAATAATGTGGTTTCAGGTTTCTGCACCTGGAGATACAGAATCTCATAAGTCCAAATATTTTAGTGCACTTGAAGTAACTTTTCAACAAGATATTGTAGCTACTTTTAAGTCCATAATTGCTTAATGTTGACTTAAAAATGTACTAGTTTCACAGGCTGATTATTTTACTTATAGTATTGGAAAAATGTCTTGTAATCAGTGAAATAATATGCCAGTGGAACTGGTACTTGCTACTTATATTAAGAAATAATTGACTTAAAACAAGATCCTTCTTCTTACAGAAATGCTATTTATAAATTAGTTTTGTCTTATTTCAAGTGAATTTTTCTTCTTTTCTCAATAAAAATTTATGGTAAGATTTTGTTGTTTTTTTTTCACAGTGCAAGTAAAAAGAAAGACTACACTGCAAAATTTATTTACAGTATAATTATAATCAAGCAACTTGCACATTATCTTCATTGCTTTTACAGAGTGAAATATTTCATAATTTTTAGTTTTTTCTTCAAAATGACAACAAGCCAATGATGAAAAATTACATTTACCATTAGAAATTCAGAAGAAATAGTAAATATTTGTTGGAAAATGTAGTGCAGTTACAACCAAGGGTTCTGTAGGAGATTTTATAGAAGAAGGGCGGCAATAATCTGAATAATGAAGACTCTCGTAGAGTTGATAAGTAGCTGAATAGAGTTTTAATACTCTGCTGTATTTACCTCCAAAGTAGGCTCCATCACTGAGCACTAACTCCTTACTGCCACGCGGGATAATCGTGACGCTGCCATGCTGGATGAAATACATTTTCCAACCCAGCGTTCCCTCTCGTATTACATAGTCTCCCGGCTGGAAAACTTCAAAGCGCAGCTTGGTCAGGATCACGGTGACAAAGTGAGGGTCGGTGTTGGCGACAAGTCCACGGCAGTTATAGCTGAAAATCTCCTGCATGACGCAGACAAAACACATTTTTAGTTTTCTGCTGTGCAT
Organism: Poecilia mexicana; assembly: GCF_051168715.1. NCBI lineage: Eukaryota > Metazoa > Chordata > Actinopteri > Cyprinodontiformes > Poeciliidae > Poecilia > Poecilia mexicana. Next base: position 18,875,185 of record NW_028263380.1, on the reverse strand, counting down.
GTTGAAGACTGTTGATAAAATGTATGAGTATTAACTCATTAAAACTGTCAAACTCCAGTCTTCAAGGGTCGTTGTTTTGAAACTTTTAGATTTGATTCTGGCTCAACACACCTGAATGAAAAGTTTTATGAATAAATAAAAAATAATTACATTTAATATACATTACTAATATACATTGATCTTTGTTTTAGAAATTATGGTTGTCGTCAATAATTTCGTGTTTTTTTTTTGTTTTAGTTGTATTTTTCTCTTTTCCGCTGCAGCTCTCTACTATTATTACTATGAAAAGATTTTACGTTTCTCAAAAAGAACTGGCCCTGTATGAGAACTCTTTACATGTAATGATCGAAGGATCCACAAGGTGGCGGTAAAGCAATAACATGAACACCGACAATCATAAAACCCGAAAGAAGAAGACAAAGAGAACTGCACGTGGTCTGTTGTGTTGAATATTTGTTGGAAAATGTAGTGCAGTTACAACCAAGGGTTCTGTAGGAGATTTTATAGAAGAAGGGCGGCAATAATCTGAATAATGAAGACTCTCGTAGAGTTGATAAGTAGCTGAATAGAGTTTTAATACTCTGCTGTATTTACCTCCAAAGTAGGCTCCATCACTGAGCACTAACTCCTTACTGCCACGCGGGATAATCGTGACGGTGCCATGCTGGATGAAATACATTTTCATCTCCTGCATGACAGAGACCAAATGGACAGAGGTAAACTAAGTGGAAAACACATTTTTAGTTTTCTGCTGTGCATGTTGAAGACTGTTGATAAAATGTATGAGTATTAACTCATTAAAACTGTCAAACTCCTGTCTTCAAGGGTCGTTGTTTTGAAACTTTTAGATTTGATTCTGGCTCAACACACCTGAATGAAAAGTTTTATGAATAAATACAAAATAATTACATTTAATATACATTACTAATATACATTGATCTTTATTTTAGAAATTATGGTTGTTGTCAATAATAATAATTTGTTTTAGTTGTATTTTTCTCTTTTCCGCTGCAGCTCTCTACTATTATTACTATGCAAAGATTTTACGCTTCTCAAAAAGAACTGGCCCTGTATGAGAACTCTTTACATGTAATGATCGAAGGATCCACAAGGTGGCGGTAAAGCAATAACATACAAACCGACAATCATTAAAAACCCAAAGAAGAAGACAAAGAGAACTGCACGTGGTCTGTTGTGTTGAATGTTTGAGTGTTTCTCTGAAGACTATCTTCCGTCCAGTTTTAACGAGTTTATCAAAAAGCTCCTGTTAACTGCTGCTGAAGAAACTTCCAGAGTTTAAAGAAATCATCGTCAAGTCAGAGGAAGAGATGGATGATCAGCGCAGACTGCTGGATTTCTCCCGGACCCCCCGGATAATCTTACACCGATTAGGTAGGAAACACCAGCGCTTGGACGAAGGTTAATGTCTGCAGCTTTCTGTATGAGGATCATTTTAGTAAATGTTCTTTTCCCGTGTAAATATTTTGTTAACATGTTAGAACGCAGACATGAATATTACGCTGTGACAATGGCTTATTTATGTAGAGAGAAAATGACCTTTTTTATGCCTCTCCTTGTACTACTGAGACTTACTTCAGAAAACTGGAGAAATGTGAACAATGCAGTGCAAGGTTAGTAAAGCAAGCAACATAAAATATTAATAGAGCTGTTAGTAGCTGTAAAATTTTATAATGTGTAATAAATAAATCGTAGTGGCGATTGTTTGTCAAACCAAATATTCTATAAAAGTCCAATCAAGAAGCCACCGCTACACTGAGGTGATGCTTCATATGTAGATAAAAGTTTAATGTCCAAAAACCTTGAAGATTGTTTTATTGTTTATTTTTTTCCAGTTTGACAAGCAAATAACAAAGGTCAAACTTTATGATTTGCTTAACAAATGTGGTCAAACTTTTCATTAGTGGTGTGTCGATTAATCCATGATAAATTTTATGAAGCAAATAAAACGGAGAACTCACCTAAACGCGGTGCATCGACTCATGAGTCCAGTGATTGGATGGAGTTCCTCAGGGCTTCATGAAGCTTCATCTCATCATCACTACTTTTTATTGTTTCCTCTGCTGCTCTGGTCAAAACCTACAGGCCCAACCCAGTGCATGCTGGTCCGATACCAGTCCCTATAGTGACGGAAAATGGACCCACAATTCTTCCTGTATAACTTAGAAAAGTAAATAACAAAGGAACAAAAACTAAACAACTATTAGCCTACAAATAAACTCATGTTTGTAAATAAACCCCAAATATGGAAAGTGGACTAAAATAACATTTTTATATAATACAGACTAATACAAATAAATAACATCTTGACAAAATGCAATTTACTGTTAAATATCAACAATAATCCCTACCTCAATTAATTTTGCGATAAAATATATATTTTAAATCCATTCATTTGAGAATTCTCCAAATGTCAGCTGGATGTGACGACTGATCTGTCTCTCTGTCTACGCTTTTGAATTTTCAAGTATTTTTTTTTTTGTTGATTTCTGTTTTAAACGATGAAAGATTTCTCCTACTTACTTCAGTAAAGTTAACAATAACTCTTTTTCTCTGTTTTCTTCTCCAGGTTCCCTGCAGTTTAACCAAGAGAGAAGATCCACTCTGGACCAGGAGGAGTTAGAACCTCTGCAGGGAAAACAAGACCAGGAAGAGACAGAAGTTTCCTGCAGTCAGTGTGAAGAACAGATTGAATCAAATCAGGAGACTGATACCTGCATGTTGGTTCCTGTTGGTGAGCAAACACACCAAACTGAATCAGAACCAAACAGGAACCAAGTCATCTTAAAGGAAGCTGCTGAATCTGAGAAGCAAAATCAGAAAAGAAGAAAACCTTTCTCATGTCTCATCTGTAAAAAGCGTTTCGTTTTAAAATCTGTTTTTGATGCTCACATGAGAACTCATACAGTTCAAAACCTGATTTCATGTGTGAAGTGTGGAAAAGGTTTCAGTGAAAAACAGGAGTTAACTCGGCACATGAGGATTCACACTGGTGAAAAGCCGTTTTCATGTGGGAGCTGTGGAAAAAGTTTCAGTCAAAAACAACATTTAACTCAGCACATGATGATTCACACTGGTGAAAAGCCGTTTTCATGTGGGAGCTGTGGAAAAAGTTTTAGTCGAAAACCGAATTTAACTCAGCACATGATGATTCACACTGGTGAAAAGCCGTTTTCATGTGGGAGCTGTGGAAAAAGTTTTAGTCGAAAAGAACATTTAACTCAGCACATGAGGATTCACACTGGTGAAAAGCCGTTTTCATGTGGGAGCTGTGGAAAAAGTTTTAGGGAAAAACGGGATTTAACTCAGCACATGATGATTCACACTGGTGAAAAGCCGTTTTCATGTGGGAGCTGTGGAGAAAGTTTTCGTCACAAAGTTAGTTTAACTCGCCACATGAGGCGTCACACAGGTGAAAAACCATAGAAATATTTTTCATACATGTCCTATGTTGAGGTTCACTATTCAGTGGATTTGGTTTAACACTAGAATGAAAGACTGGAGGGGTTTCATGTCTATAAAGCTGAAAGTTGTTGTATTTGTTAAATGTAATAATTTAGATCTTCACATTTGGATTCTTGGAGATGTGCAACCATGACACATTTTCCTTCAGAGATGCTTTGTTTTGTTTTCCTTTCATTTTCTGTACCTAAACAATACTGATGAACTGTATGTTATCAACATCCTGTTTATGTACAACGTGAAGAGCAGAGGGCTCAGCACACAGCCCTGAGGAGAGCCAGGACTGATGCTGAGAGCTGAAGTGGCTTTGGAGCCCACTGACTATTTCATGCACTAACAGAGTTTAACCGGACATGGACTCCCTTCCAGAACATTCTCACAAGATTGGACTTGAGGGACTGATTTGTATTATTCTATGCTGTATAGTGAAATAGTGTGTGGGTGTTGTTGACCTTAATACACTTATAATAAAAATTCAATGTGGTTTTATTCACTAATTGTGCATTTTTATTAATGATTGTGCACTCTGATATATCTACGTACAAAAAAATCTCAAAGGTTTCTCTTCAAAACAAGATGACCTTGTAACTGATGCTGTTATTTGTTTCAGATTATATTAACCAGTTTAACTCTACCCAAGTAAAAGTTTTGTGACTAAATAAATAAATATGTTTATGGAAAATGTAAGAAAGCATGGTTGATTATTATTGTCAATAATTTAGTGTGTTTTTTGGTTTAGTTGTATTTTTCTCTTTTCTCCTGCAGCTGTCTAAATATTAATATTTATATTAATTTATATTAATATTTAATAATAGTACACTTAATATTTATAGTATACTAAATATTAAGTGTACTACCTATAAGTATATCTGAAGTATACTAAAAGTATACTTGTACCAATTTCCAAATTAGAACTTTAAACAAACTTAAACATAATTGTACCAAAATACACTTTTAATATATAAAATAAGTGAACAAAATATATATTTGGCCAAGTGTAAATTTACACTTTCTCAAGTATATTTAAAATATATTTTGTGTATATTTAAAAATATATGCTCAAAATATAATTTTTTAAAATTCACTTGACACTACTTTAGATTATTAATTTCAGTATGTTTTAAATTACATCTCAGCGTACATTTTAGGCTAATAAAGTATGCCTCAATTTTCTTTATTTAACCAGGTGAACCCCGTTGAGATCCATATCTCATTTTCAAGAGGGACCTGGGCAGAAGTCTGCAAGACGCAGCAACCTGATTACAAAATAAAACTAATTAATACATATGCAGAAGTATGTCTTATAGGCACCTTTAAAGTGTGTTTAATGTAATATGTAGGCATACTTTTTAAGTACCTAAAAAGTATGAATTTTGAAGTGCCTTAATAATAGTTTACTATTTACTAAAATTGCATACAATTAAAAAAATGATAATCATGATGTAATTTCTAAGAAAGTACCCAATCCATTTTCAGATGTGTGATGTAAAACCTTATAATCAACGGCATTAGCTCCAGTTCACACTCCAGACCAGATGGTGGCGGTATTACACACGTTCATTTTTTTTAATAAACACCACAAAGAGAAGTAAAAACTTGAACGCAGGGAAGATAACAGACGCTGTTCAAATTCGCCATTTTTACTCGCATAATATTGCCTTCAAAGCAGAGAGGGCCTTGACAATAGTTACTAATTTTGTTAAATTCAAGCTGGTGACGTCCTAGTCCTAGTTAGACGACAACACAACGGGACAACAACCGATGGAAATGAAATGTGTGTCACAAAAGGAGCCCGGAGGGACGAAGGCTGCTAACGTGTTGCTAGCTGGTGGTAAGTTTGCTTATTAATTATCTTCATTTAGTTATAAACAGTGCAGTAAAGATATATAACTTACTTTGGTTTCATAAATAATTATTTTATACAAACTGGTGTGTTACCAACACTAAGCGCTTCATAAACATGATTTGATTTAAAAATATCTGGACAGAATTTTTCCCCTGGTTAATCTAACATTTATCTTTCATAGATTTTATTCATTGTTGGCTTTCAGGGCCCTGTGATGGACTGGTAACCTGTCCAGGGTGAGCCCTGCCTCTCATCTGATGACTGCTGGAGATGGGCACCACCAGCCCCCCTCACCACCCTGCAAGGATCAGTGTGTTCAGATCATGGATGGAAAGGTTTTAAGGTAGTTTGTCTCCTTAAGTCCACACTTAAAACAGCTTCGTAGTTATTGTCATCATCAACTGATTTTATGACATTGCTGACTATTTTTTTCTACTTCTAACATAAACAGGCAAAGACACCCAGAAATGTTTTTCCACACAAGGCTTCTGGTCCCAATCATCATCACTTCTGATGATGCCACATACACAGCGAGTCCACAACGACTTAAAATTGTAAGTATTATTTTTTTTATTTGCCATTTTTCTGTTCTCTTTAAATACAAATGCTTTCTCTGTTTAATTGCTCTATTGTTCTTTTTTGTAGGTTCCTGTAAGGTGCAGTGAACTGGAATGTTTTGTCGTTGATCCTCACTTTCATGTTTTATTGTCACACTTAAATTTTCATGTTCATGTGTTCACTTTTGATGTGTAAACTTATAATTTATGTAAAGTTAGTAAAATTGGACAATTTTAAAATGTTGGTAATAAAACAAAATATTTGAATTACCTTGGGAATCTTGTGTAATTAATCTTTCCATGTAATTGTAGCCTAAAACAATGTAAGTACTGTAGTGTAATTATGCATGTCATGTACAAAATGGGTACGTAGAAATAAAGACGAATTATGAGTAATTAAAATTGTATTTATCAATAGCAAGAAATCAAAAATAAAAATTAAGTGTAATTTAAATACATTACTAATATATTAATAGTATATTTGAAGTATATTAAATATATATTTTTAATATAATTCTGAGACAGAATTATTACCCTCAAAATATAATATCAAAATATAATAAAGCTCTGAAATAATTAAAAAGTATACTTTAAGTATACTAAGTACAACTTGAAGTTGTTCCAAAAAAGTACGTATAGTATACTAAAATATACAATTAGTTGTAATTTAATACCATTACTAAGGTAATAGTAATAGTAAGCACAAAATTAGTTGTTCCAAAATAGTACAGTTTAAGAACATCAATAAAAGTATACTAAAGTATGATATAATTTAGTATACTTAAGTAGACTTTTTTTCACCTGGGCAAGGTGAGTTATATAACAATAATATTGATGTTATTTAATTTAGTCTCCAAAGTCTCTGGATGCTCAGGATACCCAGGCTGCTCCCCCCTCTCCTCTCCCACATTTATCGGAAATAGCAGCACTGAGGAGAAACTGAAAAACAAAAGAGAAACTAAAACAAGCTCCATGATTCCCTGCATGATTCAGTTAATTATGTTAAACTTTTTGTTCTGGAGTTACAGCTCAGCTTTATCCCTCCACCTGCGACAAACTGCCTCATTCCTGTTGCTTGCATTATTCTAATTTAAGAAAATTCAGTACTTTTGTTAAAAGCATACAATAAATACATATGTGATCCTCGTTTTAAAGCACCTGTATTTTGTGTTCAGTTTCATTGCATGGATCATTGTTTATAGTAGACACAAAACTTCTGTATTTATCAAGGTGGTGATGATTAATTACTCAAATCTCCCTCCAGCAGTCATTAAGGTTGGACGAGTATTAAATAGATGAGTATTTATAAAGGTGTATGTTTTACACTTTGAACTTAATGATTAATAAATTAGTTTCTCAATAACAAACACATTAGAAAAAAAATCTACCATGACAACAGAAGTGTACAAATATACTTTTAGTGGAAAATTACAAACACATAAAAATACAAACATAAAGAGGTGATTTTATCCAAGGAATCCGACTTTCTGCCTCTTCTTGCCCAGACTCTCCTCCTGCTGCAGCAGCTTCATGAGAGGAGGGTGGAGAGCTTTTCCTACTCGTTTTCCTGTCTGCAGAGAGAAATGAAACAATGCAGGACGCGACCGATGTAAACTTTGTTTCCATAGATACCTGAATGCATACAAAACAAAAGCTTGTTTTTACACAGCTTTCTTATCTTTGAGAAAAATTACTTGATATACAGAAAGCCAAGAGTTTCTGTTCTAAAGTCTTTAATACTTTAAGAGCTAACACTTTATTTGAAGGGGTGAGCATAAGACTGACATAACAGAAACATGAAGGAGTCTTCATGAATGTTTATAACTGCTGTCATGACATACAATTAGGTAAATAATGACACTTTTATTGCAAAGTTGCATTAAAAGTATTAAAAGTGTCAACTTTGCATTAAAAATGTCATTATTTACAGAATGACACTTCATGACAACAGTCATACACATTCATGACAGGTTTTATATCATATTTATGACATTGTCATGCCAGTCTTACCCCTTCAGATAAAGTGTCAGATTAGTTGTGTGTTTAAAGCTGAATAAAATGGAGGAACAGGAAGTCAGAGTCGTCACCTCTATCATCTCACAGATGCTCTCTGGGTCCAGGCTGCCTCTCCCCACCTTCCTGCTGCAGGTGATTATTCCTTTGTGTGTGACGGAGATGATGAGGCTCGCCACAGAGCAGGCCTTCTCCTGCAGGGTGGCATCCACCACGTGTCTGTGGCCGATCTGCACGTAAAAACCCAGTAAGCCTTAATCAACCCTGTCAAATCTAGTTTCTTTCTGAAAGCATCAGCTGGGAGCTCATGATGGGTATTTTACTCGAACCTTCATTAAAAGAACCACAGACAACGTATATGAATTTTATGACCAAGCTTTTGCAAAAGGAGAAGTCTCAGCAAACTGCTCCTCCGAGCCGTTCACTGAGCGTTCTAAAGACCTTTGGTTACAGCTTGTCTTTTATTATCAAGCAAAAAGAAGGCCTTAATCAACCCTGTCAAATCTAGTTTCTGTCTGAAAGCATCAGCTGGGAGCTCACCTTGCATAAAGTCACTATGCAGGGAATGTTTTCCACATCGAGTCTCATGCAGTCGTACGGGTCGTCAGAGAGCTCGATCTCCTTCCCTCCTTCCTCATCGGATGAGATGTGAACTCTGGGAATTCTGTCAGTGAGGAAACCAGAACATGGCTCATTTTCCAACTTGTTTTTTTTTTGTTTATAGGTTAAATCAGTTTAGATCAAAGCTAATGGAGTAATGCAAACTGAACAAACTCACTTTGTGTTGAAGAGAGCAGCTTTGATCGCTACTGAAATGGCGTCGTACAAATTCCCATCACACTGAAGAAGCTGAGGACGAACACAATAATGTTAGATTTTATCTATTTGGATCAAATTATAATTATTATCCCCACTAATAACCACAGGCTCTCAGCTGTGTGTGTGGAGGTCGGTACTGTTGGATCTAATTGGTAACATTTGGCCACACACACCAACTCCTGGTCCTTTCTCTACAGTAAAATCTGACGTTTCGTGTTCGATTTTGTGTTTTCTGTTTAAAGCGCCTTTAAAAATGAAAGGCTGATTGTACATTTTAAAACTGGACAGCAAAAAGCATTAGCTGCAATGTTGAAGGTTCTTCCTTGTTAAGCCAGGTGAGCCTGGGGCCTTGAACTCACCAACACGTCCACATAAAGCACCCAGCAGTGCTCGCCAGGACTTATGCAGAGGCTCTTCAGATCCAAGCTGTGCTGGTTGTTGAAGACTTTGTAGAGGGTGTTACTGAGCTCCGTCCCCAGCTCTTCACCTCCTCTGCCCTCAAACTCTGGGGTTGCATTGGCTGAGCTGATGATTGAAAGAGGAAAAACAACATGGTGGACTGAACAATATCCTATTGAGGGGTTTTATTTATTTTTTTGTTTTTGTTTTAGTAAATGTGAGTTATGTTTTTGTGAAAATCTGCAGTAATCTTTTGCCAAAAATTGAAGCGAGTACAACACCGCCATCTAGTGGATAGTTTTAAAACAACAATATCAGAAAAGCTGTGATCTCTGATGCAATGCTTTATTTACTCCAATAATATTCTTAAATTAGATGAGCCAGAAAAAATAAGTGATAACTGTCAGTACAACATTTTTTAATTGAATACTGTACAATTCTGCACAACAACCTTTGGATAAACAGCCTTCTCTATTAGGAGTTGTAAGCTTTGGATCTCACTACCATCTGATTTTAAGACCATAACATTAAAATATCCACTTCAAGGCTTAAGAATTGGCTGAAGAAGACACAGAACTGAAGTCATTTTTAAAGATTAATATGATTTTAATTCAGTAGTTTTAAACACATTGTTTTTTAACTCTTTTTGATCATTTTATTGTATTTACTGTTGACCTTAACTTTTCATTTAAGCCCACTGCTATGTTGTGATATATGTTTCTTGGGAATAGGTTATAGGAATCTAATTCAGTCTGTAGATCCAAATACCAGTAATTCCAAATTCATATGTTTACAGACTGTGGAGGAACAACAAGCACATTTTCCATTCAGTGATTATTGAGTGTGATTCTTTATTATTATCTACACATGCTGACAACCACCGTACTCGGCAGATCAATCAATTTGATCAATTAATCAAATTTTCTGTTTTATTTTTATTTTGGATTTTATTTTTGGAAAACCTGGATTTTTTTCACCAGTGCACTTCTTTCCCGAGTGACGTTAACCCACTCAAGAACGACTATCTGTTTTTATTCATTTTGACTTTGAATTCAAGTAAAAGCCGGTTTTTAAAAATATTTCCTGTCATTTGTCAATTTTATTAAAGACAAGAAATATATTAAAATCAGAAATCAAATTCGGTATAAACACCACACCCACCAGTCAACGAAGAACTCCAGGTATCCCTCGTTTGCAACCATCGGCCTCGGTTTTCCGATCTCAGCCTTGATCCCAACCAGAACTGCAGTGTGACCCTGAGAGGATCAATGGGAGACAATCAGAGACACATGTGGAACATACTGAACCACATTTAGCATTAAATTGGACTTCATGTAGCAGCTGGACCTGAAAGTGACTAAATGACTATATAATAAACATTAGTGGACCAGATGTTCTTATAAACTGACATTTAGTGTAATTCACTCTAATCTAATGCATGTGCTTTATTTGAGCTGTTTACATAGAAAATGAGGAGATGAAACTTATCTTTACCAGAGTGACTTTAGCGGATCCGTCAGTGTTGGACACCACATCTGTTTCTACTTCCATGTGTCTGTAGTCCTCACAGCCTCTACCATCCACCCGTAAATCATCCTGATCAGAACCGCAGAAAGTGTTTAAAAACACGCAACCGCGATGGCAAACAAACTAACTACATCCTAACACAACAGTTCACCTTCATGGTTCCGATAAAAGACGAAACCTTACCCGTATTCCGTGTAGGATGTAAACTTTCTCAGCCTCGCTGACTTGCACTGTTGCCATGTTTTTTTTACTCTTCTTCGCTGCTTTTTTCTTCTTCTTCTATAGTTTTTAACGACAGCTTGCATCAATTGATGTTGCACTACTGCCATCTCTTGGATTTTACTACGCATTACATTTCCTTAAATTCTCCTGAGACCAGTATTTTTTTTTTAATTAAATTAAATTCCTTTCTCTTCATTACTATTTAACTGAACACATTTTCAATTCTCATTTTATTATTAAAGACAATTTCTAGACTAAATTATTTTCTTTGTGACATATATTTCCTGAAACTAATAAAACCATGTGCCATAGTTTATGTAGTATTACCCCATGAAAATGAGTGCATTAAAAAAACTATGACCAGTTCTTATCCTCTTTTCTCCCTCCTGTTTATTCCTCTAATTCTTATAAATAAACTGTATTTTGTATCCTATATAAATCCTATATAAAATAGAATGGTATTAATAAAGATAATTTACGGCTCTAAATCGGCTCCGAAATCTGCTGCTAGGTTTTAGAAGACACTTTCTTCAAGCAGTGGTACAGGAAGAAGTCTATCTCTTTCCAAAAGACAATGATTGTTATGCAAGACAACGCTCCATCAGGAACTAAAGCTACAGTATGTAACTTTTATAAAATAAAAATATTTTTTACGTATTTGTTAAAACTGTCACTTTGTCGTGACAGTATCACAGTAGAGGACAGGCTCCTCTGCCTTCTTCCAGTAATACCAGCACAAACCAGCTAACTCCGTACTTGGTTAGAAACAACCAGTGAAAACCAGCAGGAGGGTCCTAGCGCTGTCAATCATGCACTGCTCACACCCACTCCTGAATGCTACAGTGTCTGAATGCTCATGCTAGTTAGCATGGCCACTGATGAAAGCAGATAAACAGCTTTTCTGTAATGGTCAGCTCACTAAGGCCTTCCTCCTGGCTCTGATTCTTTTTTTTTACCTGGAGTGATGCATTTTTGCTGATAGCTATCGTAGCTCAGGGAGGAGATGGAGGAGATTAATTTTTCACATATTATCTGTCTCATAACTGTCACAACATTGTGACAGTTTTAACAAATATAAAAAACAAACAAACAGATGTTTTTAAAAACTTGCATACTGTAGCTTTAAAGATGAAAAATGTATGACTGTCCTTCTCTCTGAATAGTGTCTGGGAGGCTGTGGTTGCTGCTGTTGCTCCACAAAGTGATTGCCAACAAATGGAGAAATTGGCAGACTCTGTGAATGTGAGGCTTATCACTTCTATTGAAAATTCAAAGATTTTTTTTTTTAATTCCAGCCTGAAACTGGCCCTTGCTTGAGCCTGCACCCCCTCCTCTGATGTTTCTAACAAATATCAGGAGAGGAATCAGCAGCTCAAATTCATTATTATATTTTTATTATAATTTTTCATATTTTCACAACTGGTGACCCCAACAATGTAGAAATGGTGAATATTTTAGACTTTTTTGAACGAATGTTTTGTCTGCAAAGATTTTTTAACCTAGACTGGAGGAGGTTTTTCCATTGTTGCTTCTTCCACATTCCTCTCTGGAACACCAGGAAAAATCTCTAAGAAATGTAAGCAGAAACTTTTTCTTGTTTCTTTAACCCCTGATTGGCAAGCACAAATATTAAATGACCTAATTTTTATGCTTTGTGCCAATAGAAATGTACTTGTTTGAAAGTATGGAAAATACAATGACAGATGTAAGAAATACAAAAACAATACAGAAACAAAATTAAAGTTTTTGTCTTTGGACCTAAAAATAACCAATCTAGAGTCAGCACACAGTTTCAGCTATTACAACTAAAAACTAGTGATCAGACCCAAAACGTGGATGGAGTGATGGACCTGAGCCTTCAGAACCACATAAAGACAGTTACAAAGTCGGCCTTCTATCACCTAAAGAACATTTCAATGATTAAAGGTCTAATGTCTAAGCAAGATCTAGAGAAACTCATCCATGTGTTTATCTTTAGTCATGTTGATTATTGCAACAGTGTCTTCATAGGTCTGACTAACAAATCAATCCGCAGCTGATCCAAAATGCTGTTCTGACTAAAACTAGGAAGTTAGAGCACATCATCCCAGTTTAAAAGTCCCTATATTGACTCCCTGTAGTTCAGAGAATAGACTTTAAAATAGTTATGTTAGTCTATAAATCACTGAATAACTTAGTGCCAAAATACATAATAGATTTTTATTCCTGGTTTATTCTGCATACCCTGAACCAAACATCGAGAAACAGCATTTAATTTCTGCACCACAAATCTGGAACAAATTTCTAAAAAAAAACAAACAAAAAAACCCCCTGCAAAGTTCCTTTAAATCAAGATTAAAAACCCATATATTTAGTGTTGGCTTTGATTAGTAGTAAGTGAAATATTGATGAACATATATGATGAATATTTGCTTGATGATTTTGATTGTGGCATTTGACATAATTTAATGTTTATTGCTTGTTGTATAATTAGAGTATTGTGTATTTATGATATAAGGCACTTTGAGTTGCCTTGTTACTGAAACATGCTAAACATATAAACTGGACTGACTTTACTTTTTTAGATTTCAGAAATGTTTAGTGGAAAGTTTTTAGGGGCTTTTTGTTTATAATTTACACTGGAACAGATGAACATGATAAAGTGAGATGGGAAACTTTGTTTTCAATGTAGTTACATAAAAATTCGTTATATTGATTGCGCACATATCGACATTCTTCTGAGAAAGCCAAAACCTTACTTAAGCATTCTTAAGGATTTATGATTATTAATATTGGTTCTCGCTGTGTACATGTTGATCCTAGTTATCAAACAAAGTAGTCAAATTCAGATTATTATTACTCAAAAGAAGTGTGATTAATTCTAATATTACTGTAATTCGGATCACACAGCAGCCATATTGGATTTTGATGTTAAGTATGGTAAAAAAAAAAAAAACAAAAAAAAAACAACAACCTATAACTTCTTAAAAATTATTTGGAATTTTTAATTGGATGGCGACCAAACTTATTCCCTATTGGAAAAATACATTAGAAACCTCCAAGCTAAAACAGCCGCATAATTCTCTTGATTTGATTGGTCAAGTGGGAGCTCAAGCCTCCATTGTGAATCTGACAGAAACCTGACAGTCCACGCTCAGGGCAAACACGCCCTTTTTCAGGCGAAGAGGGCATCAGACTTCCTGGTTGGATGGATCCGATTTGTTGTCTTCATTTCCCCGCAGAGCTCTCTGGATGTTACCGAGTAGGGAAGCTCCGGAGCAGAGCCGGGTTTTAATAGCGTTTATTTTTTATTGCTGTAACAAATTAAGTGACAAACAGCAGTGTGAAACAGAGGCGGCTGTGAGGACGGGAGCAGCGGTGCGGACATTGGAGAGGTTAGCTTAGACTGAGCTAGCAAACGCTGCCGCGGAGCGGAGTGCAGACCCCGGGTTGGCGTCTTTTCATTCTCCGAAACCTTGAAAGAAGCGAGAAACTACAAGAAATAAAAAGGACGGAATCAGAGAAACCGAGAGGTGAGTTGTTTAGCTAGAGAAAAAAACAATTTAAAAGATCCTAATTGAACTAGATTCCAGCTATAAACTGTTGGAAAACCTGATTCCTTGTTCTGCTCCGGCTGTCAGAGTTAACTTCCTGGTTGAAGTTCTGTCTTTAATCTTTCTTCAAATAAATTAACCGCATTCACAAGATCTGATATTATCTGTTCAAGTCAAGGTTTGTCATTCAAACATGTAGTTCAGCTGAAAAAAAACTGAGTTTCACTCAGTGACGTTCAGGTGTGATATTGTCAATTATACTCGTTAGTACGTAGTCTTTTGAAAACAATTACTGCAGCAGTTGTTTGGACAAATAACATTATATTTAATAATATCATCGACTATGTCTTTATTTTATTATTGCTTGTATTTTATTTCATTTCACCTCATTAATGTCAGATCTGGATATTATAAGAGGACTGAAAAGTTGTTTATTTTTCAGGTCTGAATAAAAATGGAGAATTTGTATTTCTGTGCTTTTTCTCATTCATATTTCTGAAAGTTTAATTGGCTTAAAGTTTAATCTACCCATCCATCCATCCATCCATCCGTTCATCCATTTACACTGCCGTCTGCTCATCCATTCATCCACCTATCTGTTCATCCTACCATCCATTTGATTATATTTCCATCCAAGTATTCATCCAATCATCTATCTATTCATTTGTTCATCTAAATAGACAGTGTGATTCATCCAAACTCTGCACTGATGAAGCAGTTTATCCAGAAATAGCCCCTGTCAATCCTGCAGTACAGTTCCTGTACAGAACGTTTACATATTTTCCAGTAAGTGTTTAAAAATAATTTTTATTGGATTTTTGTAATATTCAAAACTGAATTCTGGGCTTTCATTAGATGTGAGAAATATACATCAAATTAATGGAAGTAAACACTTTGATAGATTGAATTTCTTAATCCAGTTACTGAAATAAATTCTCCTTTAAATCCTATTTCATTTATGTGTATTGTATTTTATCATTAGTCAGCGTGGATCTATAATCTCCCTAATATGTTCCCAGTTTGCCCTTTATTATACTGCTGATTATGTAGTTTCACAGGCTCTCTTAGTTGCTCTGAAAGGCCAAAAAAAATCTCCAAATGATGAATAAAACATGCTGTATGTCACAGTGACTGTTTAATAAGACCTGGACTGACAGGTTCGGTCACCAAACCGTTGTTTTTGGTCTTCAGATGAGGTTCAGGTGAATCCACATGAAGGCATTAAGGAACTGTGTGTCGTTGAGCCCTGTCCTCATTAGGTGCCGTCATCCCACCATCCTGTCACCGCGTTCCAGCAACAGGCTGTCAAACATGCCCATAAAATATTGATGAGTATCTGATTATGCTGCGAGCCGTTTTAGTAACCCTTTGCTTTTTGTCCACTCTGTTCAACTAGAGGGATGAGTCTCACTGAAGGTGCCCTCTAATGTTAATGTAGCATTTCATCGGGAAAACTCAAGAAAACATTGACTTTGTTGGTAGTTATAAAAGCTTCCTGGTTGAGCAATTGGTTTCAGTCTCTATAGTTTTAGGGTGTTTTCTCCCAGTCATAATTTGAACATTTTAAAAGCCTTGTTATTGTAAATAATGTTAATTTTAAGGAAACACTTGCTTCTGGTGAAGCAACAACTGATGGCTTTTTCTCACAATATTCAGTTACTGAGCAAGTTGTTTCCAAATTGCCTTAAAAAGTAAAATTAAGACAGCAGTTTAGTTTTTCAGCATTTGTACCTTTCACTTACACACAAGTGGTGCTTTTGAGGAGGGAACTGGAGATTTATAATGGAAAAACGTATTGGGCATTTTGTTCAGGCTCTGGATTAAAAACTTGACAATTGTGGAGGTGTAAACACAAAATCTTAAGTATTTTTGGTTGAGTTTCTAGTGCAAATATCTTAGTACACTAAAAATGAGACAACATTAATTCACAAATAACTTTTCAGCAAGAAAAGGGAGCTTGTTTTAAGTAAATAATTCCTTGATATTGATGAAAAAGTTTTACTGGCAGATTATTTCACTTATAACAAGATATTTTTCCCATGTTTTTAGTGAAATAATCTGGCAATGGAACTACTCCTTTTTCATTTTAAGTAAGTTTGTCTTCTTTCATGTTTGCTAAGATATTTGCACTAAAAACTAAACAAAAAGTACTTGATGACATTTTGTGTTTTTGCAGTGTGAATGTTTCCATTAAAAACTGCAGAGAACCTTTTAAATCTGCGTAGAAAAGAATGAAATTTTGACATGAAAAAACCTCTTTGAACCTTGAAAAGCAGATATTTCCTACCTTTAGATTTCATCTAACTGTCTCTTTCCTCTTCTGCATCCCTCCGACTCTTCCTCGCTTCTCCTTCTGCCTCCTGTCAGTATGAGACTGGAGCCACGGGCGCTGTAGGATGAAGAGCCCGGCGCACCGCAGCAGAGACATCGAGCGGCAAGCCGGCTACCTGAAGCCCGAGCACTGCGCCCCTCCTCCTCCCCGCAGCAGCTCCGGCACCATGTGGTTCATTCGCGACAGCTGCGGCATCGTGTGCGGCATCATCACCTGGCTCCTGGTCTTCTACGCAGAGTTTGTGGTGGTGTTCGTCCTGCTGCTGCCAGCCAAGAACGTGGCCTACAGCTTCTTCAACGGGCTGCTCTTCAATGGCCTCGCCTTCCTCGCTCTCGCTTCTCACGCCAGGGCGATGTGCACGGACCCGGTCAGTTCAACCACTTTAAAAACACTCCATGACCACAATATTCATTTAGACATGTTTGTATTCTCAGTTAGAAGAAGTATGCAAACCTGTAACATTTGCATTCATCATGCCTCACTTGGTAAATTAAAATTAACTCAATAATTTCCGTTTGCATGATTCATAATTTTTCTCTCTTGATGACAAAAGCTTTTATTCTGGTGCTTTGGTCTCAACTTTATTTGAAGGACAGTTTTGTTTACAAAGACTTCATAATTCATTCAATTTATCCTTTCTGTTTTAGGAATTTAAATGTTTTCCAGTTCCAGTGATTAATGTTCATTAGGATTTAAAGGTTATTGATCTGTGAGAATAACATTATATTGCTGAAATTGTTTGTTTATTGCAATAACTTCTGGGAGAATTTATTGCCCATCAAACTTTGTTATTGTGGCAGGTGTAGCTGTTCTCTTCTGCCTTCTTCAGCAGGGATCTCTTGAAATCAACCAGATATAAAATATTTCTTCTTTTGAATATTGAATTAAGAAGATGTTGGTTATGTGGTGTTACACAGACTAGGACTGGGTGATCAATCAATGTGATTTTTTAAAAATATTAGCATTTCCTTGGTTTCTGTAGTTCAGAGTGATGTCATCATGACTAAGGCCTGGCCTGTTTGACAAGCCTGTTTTACAGCTTCTCTTATCTGGACTCTGAATTCAGGTCAACAATGACTGAATATTAAGGCCAGGCTAAGATTTTTTTTATTTTTTTATTAAAAGCATACATTTTTAAAATGATCAGAATAAAGTTATAATTTTATGAATAGTTAAAATGAGGAATGTTGAGCATCTTGTTAAGTTATACTGTGGTAAAATGCTTACAGATAAAACGCATCAGGATGAAATTATTGTGATTAGTAGCAGGACTTTGAAACAATCTCACAAACAACTGTGTTTATTTTGAAAAAGATCCTGATAATTAACTTTTTCTCATTGAAACGTTTTTTTCTCTCGTAATTTTAAGATGTTTTTTTTTGTCTTTTTCTGATATAATTTTGAATATATTCAGCACTTAAACAATAATTCTCATAGTTTTTCCGTAATGCTCCATTGTACAACTAACAGAAGAGATGATTGAAATAAATATTATTACTGTATTTGTATTGACATATTTCGAACATTTTTTAAAAGTAAAAAACAACTTTTATTCTAATTATTTTTCTTATATTTTGTTTTAAAGAAAAGTCCTTTCAAAACTACTAAGTCTTCTTCCAGAAATTTCAGATTTATAGTGTGCAGAATCTCTGAAAACCTTTGGATTACCCATTTAAATACATAATCTGGCCATGCATTTTTTTTGCATGATGTTTTAGTTTATCCGACTCCTACAAAGGATCAGACTTTTCTTCTTTTTATTCTCTTGAAGCAGTTTAATTCATCGTAGACACTTGGGAGAAAAAAATAGTTGGTAAATAGCGTTTTTGATTTTATTGAAAATATTTCCATTTGTAGTTTATATTTACAAAGGAGCAACTTTCATGAATAATTCATCTAAATTGCTTTTTGCTCTTCATTTCCTCTCCGGTCTCGCAGGGAGCCGTGCCCAAAGGAAATGCAACCAAAGAATTCATCGAAAGCCTGCAGCTCAAACCGGGACAGGTTGTGTACAAGTGTCCAAAGTGCTGCAGCATCAAGCCTGACAGAGCGCACCACTGCAGGTAGAGCAGGGCAGCTCTTACCTGCACAGTCCAAGCTGCAGAAATCTGCTGCTTTCATCCCACTGGGATCTCTCTCTTCTCCTCCAGTGTGTTTCTCCCTGCACCACGTCTCCTGCACCCCCCATCTGTTTGTTCGCTTTACTTTTGTTAAGACTGCTTGTGCAGCGTTTCCCTGCAGACTCTGCAGCTTGGTAATGGGGATTCCCTCTGTGGCCGTTTGTGCTTCTCTGGGAAATCCAGGCATGAAAAGTGCAAAAACACCAGAGTAATTGAATTTCAGTCAGTGCTTTAGAGCTTCAAAATGGGAGCTAAAGGCACGACACCAAATATAGCCGGATGATAAAATGTCCCAGTAATTATTGTGATAAATTATATTTAATGTATTTTGAAGTAATGTATTCATAATGGCATAATGATGCAAGTTTGCCCTCTCAGTGACTAATGAAGTTTAAGTTTGTAAAGAACACTTAGCACTGAAATTGGAAGTCATTTCACATGTTCAAAATAAAAACAGCAACCAACATCAATAAATAAAATGAAAATTAAAAGCGACACACAACCGAAAGCATGAGTAAAATTTAGTATAATGTCTCTGTAAACACAATTGATCAAGCTCCTTTTAATCTATCATGCGATTAATTGCTTATTGCGACAGGCTTTTTAATGGCCGTCATTAAGGTGGATATTTTCAGGAAACACATTTTCCTCTAATGATTTTATCCTCTGCTGGGGAACGTTTTCAATCAAATAACTGATTGAAAAAGTAAGAAACGTTGCTTTTTCTTATGTAAGAATAAGGACTCATCACACATGTAATGCATCACATGAATAATAAGCTTACTATGTCCCACATTCATTGCATTATTTCTCCTTACCTGCACGATTGTGTTTGCATGTCCTGTAAATGTGTCTTGCTTTCAGAACGATGCGTTTCACGGCCTCCTCACTGCTGCCGCATTTATTTCTGCTTGTCTCCTCAGTGTGTGCAAACGCTGCATCAAAAAGATGGACCACCACTGTCCCTGGGTCAACAACTGTGTCGGAGAGAACAACCAGAAATACTTTGTGCTCTTCACAGTGAGTCTTTAGGTTAAAAAAATATGTTTATTGTTCCAGTAAACCTAATTTATATTAAGTCTGTTTGGTTTTCAGATGTACATTGCACTAATTTCCTTACACGCGTTAATCATGGCGGCCTTCCACTTTGTTTTCTGCTTTGAAGAAGACTGGTCAAGTAAGTATCTGAATGAGAAAACAATCTAATTTCCTCGGCATAAAATCTGTTTTATCCTGGGTTAAACGTGGAAAAAACCTTAAAATGAGGTCGTCCTTTATTATTAGCAGCATAAAAACATCAAACTTTGAGTGCATTAAATCTGTGGGTAAAAAAATGTTTAGTTTTCTCCTGCAACTTTTCACACGGTTGAAGCATAAAAACGTCTTTTTCACAAAACATTTCCTAATCTGATCCAGAGGTGGACGATATGGACGGAAAGTTTTATCACAATATTTTGCCGTACTATCCTGACGGTGATAAAAATGACAACTGTTTATTATTTCTGTTTAGATAACTGTATGACTCTGACATGAATATGTCTCTTGGAAAAACATTTCCAATTTTAATCTGGTTCTTTTTACTGGTTATATAAAGAAGTACGAGTTGTAGAATGGTAAAGCTACCAATCCCGACAATACAGACGGTTTTGAGGGATTTTAAACATCATTAATTGGAATTTATTGTCACAACAATAAATCAAAATTCTCATAAATGAAAAATGATGCCCCTAATCTGATCTAATCTCAGGGTTTGAGGTTGATCAATATGTTGCTTGTTCGCTTGTCCTTCTTAAGGAAATGAGGGAACTGCTGAACTTGTAGAAAAAATAGAAGTTTTCTAATTATTTGAAAATTTACCTCTAAACTAAAAAGTAAAATGTGTAGCTTTTGTTTCCCTGAGCGATGATTCAGTCTAATGTTCTGAGTTTTCAGCTCAAACCGAAAAAAACCTTCTTTTAAAGATTCCTTCTAATGAGATGTACGAGTGGCTTTAAGGTAATAAAAACTCTTAAATGTTTCTTTCTCTCTCAGAGTGCAGTAACTTCTCTCCACCAGCCACAGTCATCCTCCTCATCCTCCTCTGCTTCGAGGGTCTGCTCTTCCTCATCTTCACTGCGGTCATGTTTGGGACTCAGGTTCACTCCATCTGTAGTGATGAGACGGTGAGCGACTTCCTACTAATCCACTTTAATCCCACTGCAAAAAAAAAAAAAATCAAGCAGTTTAAAGTGCAGCGCTGTCAGTTTTAACCACAATGGATGAATGACGAAGATGGATCATTAATAAGTAATGATGGATAGATACAGTCAACTCCAGGTTTTATCTTAATGGTTTAAGACGATGCATTCAGTTACTGTTTCTATTTCTATCCTTGCATTGTGTTTATAAATATGATTAGATGTCAGATTTGTTGGGAAACTGTTTTTGTTTGGTGTAGAGAGTAAACTCAGTCAACCCTTAACTCCACACTCACTCCTTTCCTCCTTCTCTTTCGTTGCCTCATCTTGTATGTAGAGCTGCTGATTATCTTGTGACTTTGGGCTCCTTCAGCTTATATTTAGTATTTATAATTTACCAAAAAAAAGCCCAGAAACGCAGTGGAACCAGGTAATCCACTTCCAGCCCCCTGCTAGGCTGACTCCAGTACATTTTCTGCTCTTGCCACCCACGAGCATGACTCACAGCGCCGTAATATTCACTACAAAGATCATCTGTCTCAGGCAATTTCAGGGTAATGGAGCCTGCAGTTCAGTGTGCTTCTCAGTGAGTCACCTACAGCCTATGGGAGGAAAACAAAAGAATGAAAACATGATTCATTTCCCTCGTTTGTTATTCATAATCCAAAGCGTTTGTTTTCCCCCTGCAGGGCATCGAGCAGCTGAAGAAGGAGGAGAGAAGATGGGCCAAGAGGTCCAAATGGATGAACATGAAGGTGGTGTTCGGCCACCCCTTCTCGATAGCCTGGCTCAGCCCGTTTGCGACGCCGGACCACGGCAAGGCCGACGTCTACCAGTACATCGTGTGAAAGCTGGACACGGACTCATTTTAAAGCGTCTCTCTGTGTCGTTTCCATCCTGAACGGTGGATGTTTCTTGAAGTTTGGATCTCCTCGGGTGTGCTGTCGTACGCTTTTAGTTTCTGTAATGTAACTTTCTGTTTTAATTGTTTTTTGATCGTTTCCCTTTTGGTGCTGAATGAGATTAATGAGATTTAGCGGCATCACGAAGCCGCGCCGGGAACAAAAATCAAATGAAAGATAAGAAGCACTTGGAGCTCTGTTCGTTGCTGCGTGTCGGATCATTTCCTCCTTTCTCAGAGTAAATCATGTGAACTGATGACCAGCATGGTCCAGGTATCGACTCCTGGATTCGTCTTCCTGTAAATAGTCCCACCATCCTCTTACTTACTTTGCTGTTTCAGTGTCTTTGCGATAATCTCCTCCTGAATGCTGCAGGTGATTTTTGCCTTAGAACGGTCCTTCAGCAGGCGGCACATCTGATATTTTTAAAGATATCTCTATTTATTGCCTTAATGCAACACTGCAGGTTGTCACTGGTTTACATTATTTTCGAAGTGAGAATGTTGCGGCCTCGTTCAGTGGGTGGATTTGTTCAGGAGTGTGTTTTTATGCTTATTTTCCCGCATAAAAGCCATAAAGGTAGAACAAATCATGTGTGATGAGATTCAGATCGTTTTATATGTAAAATGTGGAAGCAACCATCCTAAAGCAGAAGCAATAACTCCAGTGATTGGTTCAAGTTATTATCCTTCATACTACAGCATGGTTTGACACGTTAAACACAAAACTTATGCTTTTTTAAGCATAAATTCCTCCATATTTATTGGCACACCCAGTAAAGATACATGTGTAAAATAAAACAATCTTTCTGGTTTATCTTAATGGGAACTTTGGCTTTAGTTTCTGAGATTCATTTAACCCGTCAGCATTGACAGAGTTGTTTTAAATTTTCTAATTATTCCTTTAATTATAGATATGCTCAAGTTTAGATCAGATGGATTTTGTTTAATCACCATCTCCTGACTTTTAACACGCCTGCCTTATAATTACACTGCATGTTCTCTTGTGTTTCCCATTTTTAAGAGAACAGGAGGCAGGAAATCTTCACTTTACAGTTTTAAAAAAAGAAAAGTACACATCTGGATTTGTTAGGTTTGTCTATAATGTCGATGGCACAAGCAGTATTATTTTAATTATTTATAGGATTGAGTGAATAAGTGTACTCAAACTGAAGTTTGAAATATAATTTTTAATACTTCAGCTGTTAAAAAAATCATTAAAGCTCCTTCCATACCTTTACCTGGGCTGCCAATAAATGTAGAGGCCACAACAGCTCTGGAAAAAGCTGCAAAGTGCTGTGATTTTAGTAAATGTAGGTCTGTGTTCTGAGTAACATTTGCATGTTGCTTGTTTTCGTTTTGCTTATTGCCTTGCAGAGAACTGTTTGTGCTTCAAGTTGTATTTACCAGCTTTCCGCTCTTCGTCTCCTCAGAAATTTGCAAACATTCAGACAGAAAAAGCATCTTTTAAAAAGCTGTAAGTCTCCTGGCGGAGATCCAAGTTAAACCTGTGCACGATGCTTTGCAAGAAAATCCTGTTTGGACGGGTTCAGGCGAAATGTTGAATCGGGATGAATTATAATCCCAACAAGACTGAAAGGAAGACAAACTTCATAAAAATGCTATTAGATTTCTGACTTACCCTCCTTCAGAGTGTCATGCCTCACTGCTTTTTGAAACGCGTATTTCACTGTCAAAACAAGGGAAATGTAACATTTTTGGGGTTGAAACTACGACAGCTTGTCGGTTTCCCATCAGTGTCACTGATCCTGTTTGGAAACGGATCAGTAGCTTAAACTTTCATTTGTAGAAATGAAAGTTGAAGCTACATGTTTAAGTTGGATAACTTATGGATTGCAGCTTATCAGAGCAAAAATAAAAAGCAATATGAGTTCCTGTAGCATCTATAAAAATTTCAAATGAGGTATTTTGTAGATTTTGCAGTCGTCAACTTCGGTTTCTCAGCCGTCAGATGAACCAGCATCGTTTTATTATCTGCTACCTGTAAATGTTTGGCCTTTTCACCAGCTGTTGTTGAAAATGTGAAGACCCCATGTGTAATTCAGCTGCTCAGCTCATGGGGTTTGCTTGAGGGTAATGTAGTTGGTCGTGTGCCTGACTGAACCCGGAAAGCAAACGAGGGTCTTTACACGGATCAAATGTTGAGTCACGTTTGGATCAGACCGGAAAAGGCGCGCTCTGACTTTAGATGATGATGATCTGAGGGAAACAACCACTTCAGAGTATTGAACACTAGAAAAAAATGCCTTTGCCTGTGTGTTTTAAAGCCTTACTGTATTTAAAGACATCCAAAGCAGATAAAAGGAAATATTTGAGTGTACATGATGCCAAATTGAGTCTTTAAAGAAGTCTGCTTTTTTCAGATTGCAGCATGTAAAGGCATTTAAATGGGTTTATTTTTATAACTGTCACCGTTATTTGGAGATGTAGCAAGTTTGCAACACAGTGCAACAGGTTTCCTCTACTTTTTGTTGTCAAACTGCGCTGTATGTTTCTGTTATCTGGTTTTAATTTTTTGTTGATTGATGTTTTAAAGGGGAAAGTCAATAAAACAAACTTCAAATGATAAAAGATTCGTTGCTGTAATATAAAAACTATTAGATGTTTTGTTTTAGGGTTCATTATAAAGTGTTAAGTTACACAACTGCAGATGTTTTTGCTGTATAGTTATTAAAAATTTAACTCCTTATTGCCTGATTTTTATTCTATTTTAAAAACACGGACTTTGATATCAAGAAGATTCCTAGTTACTTTTTTCCCCTGAAAAGCTTTACACTTTTATTTATTGTGATGAAGAGCACTACAAACTCTGTTGCCAGTTTATTCAAGCATTGTTTTTCTGATTCATGAAAACCAGCAAAATAAAAATCAAAGTGAGACCTCATGCTGAATTGAGTAGCAAATCCTCAAAAACCTTCACAAAACACCTGAATGATGCTGTCAGATGAGACTTTTATTGAGTTAAACAATGTTTCCTTCCCATTTAGACTTTTTCACTGTAGTTTCACATAAACTCAGACATTTCATTGATCACATTTGTCATTAATGTCTCACTGTTTTCTTTCAGGTTGGAAATGTGAAAGAACTGCATAAGATGCACAACAAACTAATGCAACATCAGGTTTGACACACAAGATCTTAACGGGTCAGGAATTAATTCTTAGCCCTAATGATTTTGGTTTAAACTGCAATTTAAATAAAATAAGTTACAGAGCATCACATTTAATCCAGTAGGAGTTTTTTTTTTCACTCAAATCAATTCAAACATCAGTGTTTGCAGCAAGTGGGCCATGCTGGAACAGACTGTTGAATCGTTTACCTCCAGTAATATCATGCCATTAACAGGACACAAACCAGGTATAATGTTTGTGGTGCAAAGCAAAGGTTGTTGAGAGGCTGAGGCTTAAGCAAGAAGGTTTATACCAACCATCAGTCTTGTGCATTTCTGAGGCAACATCATGTTGGAAAATGCTGGATGAGCCTTTTGGTGCAGAGAGAAACCTTGGTAGAAACGTCCTTCACTTTCTTTCTTGCCTACACCACAGATACTGCAATATTGATGCGGTAACTTAAAAAATACCTTTTAGCTTTTGTTTACTTTAGGAAGTACATCTTAATAAAAAGTGGAATAATTGTTCTCAGATGAGTAAGTCATTGGTGTACATCAGGGGTGCCCAAAGTGTGGCCCGAGGGCAATTTGTGGCTCCTGGACTGATTTATTTGGGGCCCCAAACTGCAGTTCAAGAATTGAACTAATTTGTTTATTAAATGTTATATTTTTCATCAGGATAAAATTATTATTTCAATGGAGAATGATAGGTAAAGCAGTAGGCATGTTTTTATAACTAAACTTCTATAATAAGTAAAACAATGTTTATGCAGAGACTTCAACTGAAAAGCCAAATCACCTTTTATTTAATTTATTGAACTTGGCCAAACATAACAAGCGTTTTGAAAGAATGTGACCCAAATGCTGTTCTTATAACTCAGAATACATTCAACTGAGCCTCAAAGAATTTGAAAACTAGACGGTTTTCTTTTAAACATGGAAAATCCATTTTAAGTTTTAGATCTACAAAGAACAACATATATGACAATTTGATTTTATTTATTTATTTTTGGTACTTTTGTCTCTGATTTTGGCCCACATGACAGAAAGTTTGGACACCCCTGGTCTGCAAACTGCAGATTTAATGTGAAACAACCCTGGATAGAAAGGGTGGATCCAAATCCCTCCACAAGAAGCTTTTTGTGAACCCAAACCTCCATCCTGGATAATTTTCTAAATCTGGGATGTGGAAGGAAATATTTAACACTGCTAAGTTTCACACAACCAGAGAAATTGTAGGCTAAAGAGCAATTCTTCATAGTAAGCAAATACGTGAAGCAGGTGTGTCACTCTGATGCTGATTGATGCTTTGGTGATATTTATTCTGCAGTTTGTAAAAACA
The DNA here is from genome assembly GCF_051168715.1 of Poecilia mexicana. Classification (NCBI taxonomy): domain Eukaryota; kingdom Metazoa; phylum Chordata; class Actinopteri; order Cyprinodontiformes; family Poeciliidae; genus Poecilia; species Poecilia mexicana. Next base: position 18,848,787 of record NW_028263380.1, on the reverse strand, counting down.
TGCACACATGACAGGTCATGTGACTGAAGTGCAGCAGCTGCCTCAGGATCAAAACACAGTATGTTTCACAGTCTTATATGCAGAAACATAAATTCAAGTAATAAAAAAAACGAAACGGAACAAAACGTAAACCCAGAGAGGAAGCAGGATGAGCCCCGCAGTGCTACATTAGAACAGCTGTTAGTTTTTAAGAGTAAGAGGCCACTTTGTTAGCCGGGTGCCTTCTTTACACAGCAGTAAGCCTGATAGATGTTTACAGGGAGTGTCAAAGTAACTAAAGGAAACATAAGCATTAAGTAAGCCATTAAGGAGTTGCTCAGTAGTGATAGGATAATCATTCTCAGGTACTTTGTGTAAAAATCCAAAAGATTATATCAGATCAGGTCAATAGTTTCCTATAATATCTGTATTTATTGTATTGCCTCATTCCTGCATGTAATGTGTGAAAAAGACAGAAATAGCCTTCAGGTTTAATAACTGAAGCCAACAGCGATGTCCCGATCAAGGCAATTTTAAGTGATTGGTGTCAGTCATTGTATAAAATGAACTCCTGACTCTTCTGAGTCCTTATCAGCCACACCTATAGCATTAGCAAGCAAGGTACATCGCCAGATATTGTGCAGCAGTTGCTATTCTCATTATTTTGTTGAACAAATTTGGCGTTTCCATGACAATCTACAGGTTTTTCACACTTTACAATGATCTCTATGGTGAATGAGAGACTGTGTTGGTTGCTGCAGTCTCCTTTGTTTTTGTGGTGCGCTGGACTTAGTCAGAACTGCATAGAAAGCAGCTGAAATGAAGATCAATCATATTTATGATGTTTAAAGGAAAAAGTTTATAGAGCAGGAAAAAATCTTGGGTAAATTTTGTGCTTGACTGGTATTAACCAGAGCAGGAATGTAATATGTTAGCCAAATTATCAACAAGTCCAATCAAAATATAGAAAAAAACATGCTAATGTTAGCCTCGCACTTCAGCAAACTGATGAAGACAGCACTGGTTATGTAGCTTTTAGGAGATGCATTATAATAACATTATAGTAGCTTTCTTATCTACTTTGTCCCTGTACTGGAATAAAATATTAAAGCTGTTTTAAAGAAACTGTAACTGAGAAAAGTATCTGGTCTTAATTTTGCAAAATGTTAGCTGTACGTGACTTGGCTTTGTGTCTGGAATAAAAACATGATAATAACCCTAACCCTAAAAACATGATGATCGGGACATCTCCAAAAGCAATGTTTTACTCTAAAGTCAAGTTAAACTGTGTGACTCAACCTTTGCTAACTAAATTATTTGTCTTTATGGACGGTAAGGAAATCTTTGGTTGTGAGCTTAAAACTCACAACCTGTGAGAAATTTGCAAGATGTATCGCAAAGTTTTATTTTATTTTATTCCGTACACATTTGGGCCGTGATCGTTGTTGGACGCATGTCACGCATTTCTGCTGTCAGAAGAAATTGTTCAACGTTGCATTTCTCAATTGTTACATTGTGCAGTTTTACGATTGTTTGCAGTCAAAATCCTGTAATCACGGTGACTGAGGTGAAGAAAGTCGTCCTCTGCAGGCAGACTTTCATAGAAGGCTGGGAAAGAAATGAGTTTACCAAACAGAAAACTGTTTTTTTAAATAAATAAAAAATAATTGTAGATATTATACTACTGATGGCCAAAATACTGAGCTTCACATGTCAAATATCTGTCCATAAACCAAAGTATGACCTCACAGCAGCTACTTTTCAGTTTTAATACACACACTTTAAAAATATAGGTCCAAATAAAATAAATGCACTTATTCTGGTCTAATAGAAACATTGATATCACTCACATGTTTGTATCCAAATGAAATATCATAGAGGAGGTGGTAAAATAGCCAAATGTTTGTTTTATTTGTGTGAAGCAATTTAAATTTCAGTGACGAGCAGAAACTACAAAAATCCAGCCTGGAAGTACGTTAAAAACATTAAAAACTTATTCTTAATTCCCATAATAACTAAGTAACAGAGATGTGTTTTTACAATCCCACTGTTTCTAGATAATGTGCTTTCTTCATTTTTACGCCAAACTAAACAGTGTTTACAGCTCCAAGTTGGGAAATGAGTGATACTTGCAGATCATTACCCCGGGTAACTATATTTTTTTTATTTAATTTTTATGTTAACATTTTTGTGTGACTGTTTTATTGAACATACTGGATTTTGAGGTTGTGGGTTGTGCCAAACGACTGACTTTCCAACTTTCAGTTTCAGACGCTGTTCCAGATCATTTCCTCCTAAATTTAAATTCTGGAAAACAAATTGATTGCAGCATCGCATTAACTGCAGCCTGTGGCTTAATGTTTACCCCACAAACATGAGAATGATATCAACCTCTGATCACCTTCCCAACAAGGGCCTATTTCATCTCGTTTCCAAACATGTCACATTGTTTATTTGAGCTTTTTTTTTTTTGCCTTTGTGCTATCATTGTCTGAATATGCAACAAAAAATATAAAGCTAGAATAGTTTTTCCTCTCTCTGTGAATCCGTGCACAGAATGATTTAAGAGCTTGAAAGAAGCTGAACCCAGGCATCCGTTTGTTTATCTCCACAAGCCAGACTGTAGCTGTGCTGCATAAGCAAATCCTCCGACGGCAAACATCTCCTAAAATCTTTGCAGAGATAAAGGGGAGTATTTTATTTTACACTGTGTGCATAATTATTAGGCAAATGTGATTTTGGAGGATTGTTTTTATTAATCTCTCAGTTAATCCAAAAATGTTAATCAACCTCAAACATTAGTGTGTAAGAAAGTAAAAGGACGGTTTAGGTTTTCTTACAGCGGAGCTACTATTGTGTCACACTAAATGAAACACAACTAAATGAAAAACATTCATTTCCCCATGAGAATCAAACTCATTTCCCTCTGCTGATTGTTTGCAACAAAACATTTGATGCTTCAGTGAACACGTCCAAACATCTTTACAATCCCTCAAAGACACTTTTGGTCTTTTTTGACTTTTCAGACTCACTAAATTCACTTTTTTGTCTAAAGAAAAGAAGCTGCCTAATAACTATGTAAACCTTGATTTAAGGTGTTTACCTCTTTAGACAGAGTCACATCACATGGTAGGCTTAAATAAATTATGCCTTAAAACTAAAACTGATGATTTGTTAAAAAATACTCACTTGTCTAATAATTGTGCACACAGTGCATGTGACATGGCTGGAAGACCTCTTGTTCTCTCACTGGAGGATTGCAGTTTTTTCAATTATGCACCTGGGCTGCTGTTCAAAGAGCAAATTCGTTGAATAAAACTGCCGTTTTCAGCCGTTATTTGTCTTTGGCTTTGCTTAAAAGCAGAGGAGGTGTCAGCCTGAGCACAGCACAGCCAGCCAGTGGAGACGAGATGCTATTCGTCCTTCGTCGTGGCTGCCGTCTGATGCCGGTCCTGTGGCGAAATCCTCTGCAGTACCAACAGACCTGAAAAGGTCAACGAGATCCCGACCCACCACAGTGTTATCTGGGGTTCCCCAAAGATCAGCTGGCCCAGGAAAGCCTGCAACACGGCGGGAAAACAAAAGCTGTTGAAGTGAAAAATATTACTTCTGAATATATATTAAAGCCTGCATTAACAAAATATGGCAGCAAATATGGAGAGAAATGGTCAAGGGTTCTCTAAATTAACTTTGTCTTCTAGTAGGATGAAAAGGAGAAAATGAGAGAAGGTTTCTACTTACGGAAGATACGAAGTTGGAGGCAGTGGTGGTCACAGTGGTTCGGGTGGAGGAAGAGGAGTACCTGAGTGCTTTGGCGAGGAAGGTCCACATCACAGCGTTGCAGGTGAAAAGAAGACCACCACACAGCAGCCTCAGAGGGATGTGGAGCTGCAAAGGGGAAAAAAAAGGAAATAATATACTACCAGCAATGCTGCCTGCTACTACTGAGCTCAGGAACACAAAATAAAAACAAAGAGAATTGTATTAATATTCAAAATATTACAATGTATTAATATTTTGAATATTGTGATATTCAAAATATTAATACTCAATATTTTTGAATGATTTTTAAGCACTTAAAATGATTAAAATGATCTTAAATCGTTTTTAAAAAAGCGATTTAGAATAACTTATTTTAAATAAAGATAGCACCAGACAATAATACAATAACATTAAAAGCACAGACTAAGGAGTAAGCAAATCTTTCTAACTAAATAACTAAAAGTCAAACAAGAGCAAAACATAAAGATAAATCTTGAGTTTGCCCTAGATCAGGGCCTAAATGATGAAGTTATACATCACCATGAGTTATGTGTCACTTTGTAAGTAGAAATCAAATTTTAAATGCATTTAGACTCAATTACTATTTGCTATCAAAACAATTCTCTGTACAACTTACTAAATTCTCCCAAAGAAAAAAAGAAGTCAATTTTGAAATGAATTGAAAATAAAGATCCCATCTTGCTATAATGTGATACATGGACTTGCCATACCTAACAGGCTTTTGACCTTGCTAAAGCAGGATATCCCACAGGATTGCACCGTTCCCTAATTGGTATTCCTGAAATACCTCAACCCTGATGTGACGCATTAAAATCATGTGAGGATTTCAATTAGGATCGTTTAATTTACTCTCCAACCCCCTGCTTTCCTAAATATCCACACCAACTCAGAGCAGAAGGTGTGCTGATTGGCGTGAAAGCAGCAAACACCTGTCTGCAGATGTTCTTGACTTCACCACATAGACACGGAGGGAAGGTCACAGCAGAAACCTGACTCCCCTCGCATCGTTTCCGCGTCACCTGCATCAGCAACACGAGACACGCTGACAGAACAACGCGATCCCGCACGAGCCGCATCGTCCTTCAGCACGCGGACACTGCACGAGAGCAAAGATGCCGCAGGGGTGCCCGACGCGTGACGCTGTCCGTGGTGCTGATGATGTGGGATTTGCTCCCCCTAAAACCAGAACCGGCCCGTTCCCAGACATCCTGACTGAATAATGAACAGAAGCGAGACTCACCCGGTCACACGCTGTGGTTTCATCCGCGTGTCTGAATTTCCGCTGCTCGCCCCACGTCCGGAGTCCGGTTTCACAGACTCCCTTCAGGTAGTCGGCTCCCAGGGACAGTTTGGCCGACGACGACGCCACGGCTCCGAGGAAACCCGCCAGCAATGCATAGAAAACTCCCGGGAACATGATGGTGATGGTTAAGATGGCAGCCGAGGCACATTATTCTTCAGTCCATGTTTGATCACTTCCTTTATTTTCTTCCCTACATGTCTGCTGTTGCTGCCGCAGATGGTCCTGGTCGAGCTGCCTGCATGGTAGTGACCGTATGAATGAATGAATGAGCACATTTCCCTGCACTTACTATCCACGGCCGCGCGGTGGCAGAAACACAGCACATTTGAGCTCCTGCGGCATTCTGGGAATTGTAGTATCGTTGTTTATAAATAATTTCTCGTCTCCGGACAACCTGGAATCAAAATAAACAACACTGGCTTGCTCTATAAATACAGTGTTTTCAAGGAATGGATTCCAGAAACAATTTTCCTATAAATACTGAGCGAAGCAGCGCAGAATCGATACTAATGTAATGTCCCCGAGTGTGAGTAAGTACGCTGGAGTCTTTGAACAGTGCTGCCAGACTTCTGCTCTCCCTGCAGCATACTGATGAGCTGCAGTAGCTGGGCTGATTACATTAAACCACTCCGGTATCAATTGTAATGGATCAATGCTCTTGAATAGAATCGTTCCCCTAATAGGAAGCCATAAAGTGATAACTAAGATAAATGTGGCTTTAAAATAAGTGTTTTAATAAAGACACGAGTAATCAGAACATCTGGTAGTCTGCAGCTGGACAGAGGAGTGAAGGGGACATTGTAAAAGACATACATCTCAATAGATTAAAATGTCATTAAATAGTTGATTTATAACAGGTTTTGTATTCAATAAGTGAAATGTATACTGCATAGATTAATTGCAGAGAGCGCGTGTTTAGGCATCTGATTAGCAGTTCTCCTTTTTAAATGGAAATACACTAAATGGCTGATCCAGAAACTGATGGATATTTCTAATCTGACCTTTGAAACTCCTTGGGACTCACTAGAATCATCTCAACGGATGCAGGATGAAGGACTCAAAAATCAATTAATTTCTCATGTTTATTCTTCTAATTATAAAACCCAACATTCAGTTTTTATTTATTTATTTAAATTTTTGGATTGCTAGAATCTCACATGGTGTTTATTAATGGTTGAAGTGACTTTTAACCTCATAAAACACACTGGACCAAGACTTGCGGATGGTATGACTTCAAATCATCACTGACTACACTGTAAAATATTTAAAGTTGGTTTAACTTGAAGATTAAATTTAAGCCAACAAGAAAATTGTTTTGGTTTTAACTCAGGAATTAAAGTTCATGAAGTTGATTCAACGAAAGACAAGTTGTCTAAGCATTGTTTTTAAGTTCATGAATCTTGAATTGTGAGTTTTAACTTAATGCAGCAATTTAAACCAAATAATTAATTTAAAATTTGCAAGAAAAAAATAAAAAGCACACATTTCTCAAATATCTACTTATTTTACTTTAGAATAATTTAAATTCTTGTTTCAAATTTCATGAACAAAATTTCTGATGAATTTTATTAAACATCACAATAAATTCTGCTCTAAAACTTTAAGTATGAACAGGACATTATCCGCATACTTAAAATTAACATTTGTCTTAATAACACGAGAGTCAGATCAATGTAACGCACTTCCATCTCAGGATACAAGAACAAGCCGCTAAGCATTCTGGGAAATAGCTCCCACTCCTGTCTCTTTCTTATTTCAGTTTTTTAAAGTAAAAACTCCACTTAATTCAACTCTTAATATAAAGTTAACACAACTTACTTCTGTAAGTTTATCTTTGACAAACTCATTTAGGTTCAAAATCTGAAAGTCACTAAATTTATTTGACCTAAAGAGCAGAAGATAGTAGACACAACTAAATGCAGGTGAAATGTTTTACAGTGTATGAGAACGTCAAAGGGCTTGGATCATGTGACCTGGATCATCAAATTAAATAAAAAAATATACTTTTATATTAAAAGAAGACTTTGAACCACTTCTTTCTTCAGTCCATATTAAATGTTATCTTTAATTTAGGAGTGGATTCGTCTTCAGTGGGTTTTCATTTGTTTCTCTTAAAGCTGCAGTATATAAATGCTGCAGGGATAAAAATGTTTTTCTATCTAAGTCCTTGATTTCACACTTTTGTAAAATCAGGCAGACGTGAGAATAAGAACTGCTGAGGTTGAGTTTGGCTTCAGACGGTGTTTTTAGTTCTCTTTGATTAAAAAAAAATCATTTCTTGCAACAAAACCTCAAAACAGAAAAATATTTTCACAACCCTGTGAGTCATTTTCAAATAATCTGGTATGATAAAAAAAACTGTTAACACCCATTCAGTTTCATACAATGTGAATAAAGACCAAGCAAACAATTATCTATTATTTTATTTATGTTTTCTTTGGTGCCCTGATAGTAGCAACATTAGCACCTGAAATGAAGTTTATCTTAACTTGAACCATTTGATATTTTTAAGTTAGAATATAAACTGTTTTTATTTGCTTTTATATTAAAGGTGAAAGCCAATTTTCCTTTAATTGCCAGAAACACATCATGTGATTCTTCCCAGTAGAAACTTCACTGCACAGAAATACACTCAGTTTTTTTTCTGCTGTATTTATAACATGTAAACATTATAGTTTTTAGACATTTTCATTGCTGAAACTGACTTTTTGATCATTTTGAAAGCCTTAAGGTTTCCTCTGTAACCTCTTCAGATACTTTGGTCAAGATTTTTCTTTTCTAACCAGTAGATGTCTCTAGAGTGCTGTAGAGACGCATGCAAGGAACCACCACAATCTTCTAGTGGATATTTATAAATCATAAATAAATTTGATACATTTTATTTATGAATCCATAATTTATTATATATTTGATGAAATATTGTCTATTCTTGTAGCTGGTATGTAAGAAGCAGCCATCAGTTAGTTAATTAATAAAGCTTTATGTCAGATTAACAGCTAATAACTAATTAAAGCTCAATAAAACCTTAATTAGACAGTCAATACTCCACATTGGCATCATCATTGCTTTAATTGTGCGCTTATGTCAGGCTGTTAAAAATAGTGCAGCTATTATAATGAGACCAAAGCCAGAATGACAAAGCTGAGCTACTGAAAGGATTTAATTCTCATAGTTTTTATCTGGTTTCTGTTTTTATATTTTTCATAAAACCAGTTAGAGATGACACAATAGGGAACAGAGGAATGATAATCCAGAGGAGAATCAGAATATTCTCCCCTCTGCTTCGAGGGGATAACCGTCCTCCATATTTATCTTTCTGGAGTGTTCAAGTGAAACATCAGGAATAAATTGGAGCCATTACCTGTTATCTCCTCACTTTAAGTTTCCAGCCTAAGGCTCCTCAGACGAACGCAAGTGTCAAGTCAGAACACTAATTGGGGTCCAATTGAGCAATAATTGAACCCGTGGAGAGTTTTAGTGACATTTCAGCTTAAAGTCTGTCACTGGCGTCTCTTGTCATCGTCCACCTTTTGTGCTCTGGCTCATCTGAGGAGACTTTAAAAGGAAAACAGTCCCAGATGGTGGGTTTATTAGTCTAATGACTTTCATGACCTTTAGCTCTGTCAGTCGATAGTCTTTTTAAACACTGCAGTGGCAGCTTGACGGTAGTAAAAAAACATAAGACCTCTTCATAACCGCAACAAAAAGGTTATGGGATTTTAGGGGAGGCTGTAAAGGGAATTGCAAGGACTTTGGAAGAGATGGCCGTCCTGCAGTAAGAATTTACCAGTTTCATTAAGCCGTGTTGTAGATATGGTCTGGTTCAGGAAGATTTAGTTGAATGTAGTACAAGAAGAGAAAAAGGCACCACTGTATGTCCCACTGCTGCTGCATTACAATGGAAAATAACTGAAATACTAAAACAAACAGTTGTTGTTCTATGACTTTGTATTTTTGTGTTTTTATGATGTAAAGCACTTTGAACTGCCTTGTTGCTGAAAGGTGGTTTGCAAATCAACTTGATTGATTGATCAGAATATTAATCCTCAAAGGGTATGGCGTTAAAGATCCATCCATCCATCCATCCATCCATCCATCCATCCATCCATCCATCCATCCATCCATCCATCCATCCATCCATCCATCCATCCATCCATCCATCCATCCATCCATCCATCCATCCATCCATCCATCCATCCATCCATCCATCCATCCATCCATCCATCCATTTCTCCCAGGTGAATTTCAGCTTCATCCACTTGTTCATTTGCGAAATCATGAAGCAGAGTTTATTACTCTTATGAGGGTTGTGAAGGTAACATGTCTAAGCTCACAACATTTGATCAACATTTGTCAAAAGTGGCAACATGGGCCAGCTTCTCTAATAATAGTAACTCCTTATACATAACGTAGTCAATATGGAGAGGTTTGGAGTGGAAGAAGAGCAGCTGCAGCTGGGGAGCATGGAGGTGGGCGTTGAGCTAATTAGTATATTGAGATCAGAGCTAAATAAATTAAAAACAGTGAAGAGTTGCATCGAGGGCGTTCAAGGACACGAGTGGATGTTATCATGAAAAAAAAAGGCAGTTAGGAACTGATAAATGTGAGGGAGCCAGGGTTTGATTGTGATGTTTGTAACATTATTTGTGTTAGGTTTCAGATCTTTTGCTTGTTTTGTGATTTTAGTTTGTTCTGTTGTGGTTATGTTGCTCTCACCTGCTCCTTGTTTGTAATTTAACTGCCCGAGAACATGAAGTCCCTGGTTCTCAGTTTTCTTTTACAACATTCTTGTGAAATCCTGTGGCTTACTGGCACTGTAAAAGGCAGTAATGATTAAATGTAGTTTGTCTTTTCAGTAAAAGACTGACACCCGCTGTGTGTGGAGCTGAGGCTGCATTTGGGTCTTTAGTTCATTTTCCACTACTTTGATTGATTTTAACTCTGTGAAATAGTTCTAACTTCAGTTGATTTACTTTATTATCATCTGCAGTGCCTTAGGAAAGTATGAAAAACACATTTTTGTCATGACACAACCCCCTAAAAACACAGCAAGTAAGTCTAAGAAAATCCTCTGGTCATTTGAAACTTTTTTGCACACAGAGCAGATCATTTTGAACACTACAGTCTTATGATGAAACATGGCAGTGGCAGCATCATGCTGCAGTGATGCTTTTCCTCATTTGGGCTGCGGTGCTGGTTGGAGTTGATGAGGAGATGCCGGTAAATAAAACACAGTCCTGGAAGGAAACCTGATGAATCTGGAACAGATTTGATTTGGTGCAAAGGTTCAGCTGTAAACACAGAACCAGAGCTACAGCAGGTCTGATTAGATAAACGCAAACTTGTACATTTGAATGGCTGAGTCATAAGGTTTTAAAACTGCTGTTCAGACCTTCTTTATCTGGTCTCATTCAGATCAAGCTATTCTGCAAAGCAGAAAAATTTTAATTTCTAGGGAAACGTAAGGACTACCACATGTGTTGAGGATATTTATTAATTTACCGGGAACCCTAAATAAAAAGAAAAAGCTTTTATGTAAATATCTGAGAAATCACTCAATAAACAACTTTATTTAATAAATATTTACACCATGTCGGTCTCATCCTTGCTTCAAAAATGTTGAAACCATTAAACTAAGATCAAAGCCAGAACAAAACAGTAGGTAAAAAATCTCTGAGCTAATGAAAGAATTTTATTTTTACTTTTAATCTGGTTTCAGCTTCATGTTTTCATAACTCTATTAGTGGCACATCTCAGAAAACCTACTAAGTATTGACTCAGAGAAAACGGACACAGGTGCACGCCGCACTTTTCAAATTTGAAAACCATGAATTTACTTTCCCTCCCTTCACAATTCGTGCACTGCTTTGCTTTGTTCCATCACATAAAGTCCCTCTAAAATGTGCAGAAGTTTGTAGCTGTGATGAAATGAGATGAATAGATTTAAGGAGTGTGAATTATTTTTAAAGCCCTTTTTCTCACATGTAATGGAAAGTAAACTGAGGTGAACAGTAGAGTCAAATATTTACTCACTGGCACAAAACCAAGAAATTCCCCCCCCCCACACACACACACACACACACACGCACACACACACAAACCTACAAACACACACACAATACAAGTTTGTAACTGACCCATTTTAGGACTTTATATTGGCTTCCATTCATTTATGCTTTCGCCTTACATTTACCATAATCCTTCCTATTATCATAATAAACTCTAAACTTCACCTAATTTAATTAACACTTTACCTCTAAACCTTTACCACAAACATGTTTATTAAGTCTGCCTTGCTCCCTATTACAGATCCACTGGCCTTCAGAAAGTCACTAAATCTGCTAGAAAAAGTCCTAAATGGGCGACATAAACAAAGACAAACACACACTCACCGTGGAGTGAATTGACCTCGTCAGCAAACTGGGTCAATAGCTCTATGAGGTGTTTACAGGCGAGGTTTCTGGTCTTTGTAAAACATGACAGCACGCACTGAGACCGTGTTACACCTTTCCTACGAACGTTAAATGCTCAGACGGAGCCCTGCCCTGCGTGACCTGGGATCACAACGTTAAGATCGCCTTGGTGTGAAACCACAGCGAACGCAGAGCCGGAGCTTATTTACACATGAGATAAGCTCGGGTGGACTGCAGAGTCTCCAAAGAGCAGATAAAACGTTACCAAAACAAAGGCCGTTGTGGTCATCTCCACAGCCGCCTGGAACAATTAGGGGGAGTAACATATTAATCTGCTCCTGCGTTTTTTTAATAGGACACAGAAACGGTCCAAGGCTGAAGTGTGTTTCTCTGTGAATTATTATCTAGGTTTGTTTTGGCTTCTCCCTGATTACGTGTTTCAGCACACAAAGTGATTGGCAGTGCAGCTGAAACGAGGACAGACAAGCTTACACAGCCAAGAGCTGATAAGCTGCAGATAACATACAACAGTGCTTATTCAGATTCTGACGGCTGCTTCGGGACAAATCCTCCTTCTCCTCTTCTTCTTCTTCGGAAGTTCTCCAAGTGACCTTTTTCAGGAACGTGTGCAGAGTTACAATGAGAGGTCTGACAGATTTAATCAATTAGCACAACTCTTTGTCACACTTTTCAGGCTTTGAGGTGAAGGAAGGTGAAGCATGATGGGAAAATCAAAGCATCAGAGCGAGGAGATGTTCATCTTTAAACCAAAATCTTTCCTTTCCTCTGATTAACACTTAGAATCCCTGTTACACTATTAAATATGCCTTTAACCTCACACAGTAGTTTATGTAATAGACTAACGAGTAGAACTGCTTAATCAAGAAATAAAGGCTTTCACATAATTTGTGAAAATATTTTTTACAATTTATTTACTCTTACACTCCATGATGGAGTTACGAAGAAAACAGGAAGTAATTACACTGAACAAACATAAAGTCTCACCAACTAGTTTTGTTTAGTTTCTAGCACAAATATCTTAGAACAACTGAAATAAGACAACACTAAGCTACAAGTAACTTTAGCTTGCTTTAAGTAAATAATTCCTTAATATTAATAAGGAATTATAACATGGGAAAAAGGCGTATTATAAGTGAATTTAATGCTAGTAGAACTAATACTTTTTAAAATCTATATTAAAAAATGATTTACTTTAAACAAGCTCCCATATCTTGCTGAAAAGTTACTTATAAGTTTGTTTTGTCTTATTTTAAGTGTACTAAGATATTTATACTACACATAAAATGGTAAAGCTTTGTGTTTTTGCAGTGTAAGACAAAGAATGGAACTGCAAACTAACACAGACCTAAGAGAAATAAATTCAAACACACAAACACAATAATAAACTTAGAAACTAAAAACAACAGATTTAACTAATATGGCAAGATCTATAGAATATAAATAATCAACAAGAACATAATCAAAATGTGGAAGAGAACCCACATTTATTGCTTAAAGGCTATTTTTAAAAAGTACTTTTAGTCTGACAAATGACTTTAATTGAAACGCATATTCCAATTTATTGAATACTACAGTGAATAAATTATCTTTAGAGTCAAAAAGAGAAAGAACTTGAAGAGGTGCCACCTGAAAGAGCTCACGTTCATGTTGGATCTTCCTCTTCTGTAATCGCTGCAGAGCAGACAGGCGGAGGAGGAAGATGAGGGTCGGCCTCGGCCAACATAAATCTGAAGCAGGAGGAGATCGGACGCGTACCGAGTCAAAGAGCTGGGGATGAACTCATTCATGTTTTAGAGGTCTGCTTCGAGGACAAACTCCTCAGAGTCTCAAAGCAGCATGTTCCTGTTCAGCAAAGTCATGACGAGGATGCCACGGCTGTTTTAAAGAAGCTTGACTTAAATATTTAACGTCATGGAGGGGAGAGAAAATGAAGGTTAAAAAATGATAAAGATGAGGAGACAAGAAAAGAGGGATGATTTAACAGAAAACAGTTTCTTGTGGCTTTACTCAAATGCATCGGAAACGTAAAGTAATATAATTATTACAAGGTATTTGTTATTGTAAGTCTTTAAAAACAAACATGGGACCTCATTCCAGTTAACTCTGTACATGTTTAGGAAAACCAGGCGTCAGGTTAGCGGGACTCTAAAGTGAGACCAGAACAAACTTTCCAGTTTGAATGCTCACATTCTCACTTTGTGCAGATGATGTCTGATCAGCAGGAAGCTCTATACATGTGAAAATACATCTAAAACTGGTTCAGCAGCCTTGTTGTTTGATGAATGAAGTTGTCAGAGTCTAAGGATGTCCTTTATTTAATGACCCAGGATGTTCTTGCTGCTGGGAGGAGATTAATAAGCACACAGATTTCTGACAGCACCATTGAATTCTTGCCAAAACTTTCTTCTCAAGTAGATTCTGTGCATTTTATGGCTTTGACTTCTTTCTTTTGACTTTAAGATATATACATTTTGACTGCAGAGTAACAGTTTTTCCTCACATTAGGCCAGTTAAATGCTATCCAGAGTGCAGTTTTCCCATGAAAGTAGAAGTAATGTAGAAAAATAGGGGCAGAAATGATTGAGCAAGTTATATTTCTTCATTCCATTTTGTTTATTCTTGAAAAACCAAAAACGCTTGAACACTGCAAGTCCAAATCCAATGAAATGCAATAAATCTCTACAGGACACATTCCTGTTAAAATGTAAAAAAAAGAAAATCACAAATGATTTAAAAGCTTTTCATGCAACTATCCTGCATGACTCAACTGGAAAACATACAATTATATGTCATCTATTTAGAGAAAAAATGAAAACAGCAAAAAAAGTTGTAATAAATTGGTGCACACCCTAACACCAGAAACACATTTTGATTCATTTGGGTCTTTGGTTGATGTCTATGAACATCCAACATGTCAGCATGTCGATGAATGTCTCCTCTGTCTCACAAAAGGTTTTCAGGTCTATCAGATTGTGAGGATGTCTGTTGTCCAGAGCGGCTGTTCGGGTCGCCTGACCGAAGATTCAGTCCTCTTCAGGTGAAGCTGGTTTGCTGATTTGGGATTCTTCTTGGACTCTCTGTGATCCTTCTTCAACTTCAGCTTTCTAACAACTGAAGATTAAAACTCACTAGTATTGGAAACTGTTTAAGATTTTAGCCTCAGCTCCATCTTATATGTTTCAGTTGCCATGTTTTATTGCTGTGAGTCTTATCTTACTGGGGTTTAGTGATTAACATAAAGCACTTTGATACAATCACAAGCTGTCTGTTAAAGTTTGGGCTGCACTGATTACAGCTTTTGGCCGATCGCTGATTACCGAAGCCTTACCCGCTGATTCCGATTTTGGCCGATACCAATTTTTTTTGTCTGAAATGTCGCTAAATATAACAAGAAAGTCACTGAAATGGCAACAGTGAGGGGACTATTGTTAACTGCAAGTGTGCAAACATGACCTGGTGGGCCAGTCAAAGCTTTCTCACAGCAGAGCAGATGAGGAAGTGGTTGAGTTTTGGACCTTTGTAGACGTAGAAAAGATCTGTGAATGAGATCAGCTTCATATGTAAGTATCGGCCGATCACAATCTCTCAAAATTAAGGAAATCGGCTGGCTGATAAATTGGTGCACCCCTAGTTAAAGTGCTTTATAAATAAACTGACATTGACTTGCGATCATGAGCTGCCACCACCAGTGGGCTTTATGCTCACTGTGCTTGAGTTTCAGCACTAAGAAAGAGTTTTCTGTGTTATTTTATTAAGGTAGCAGAGTGTGTGCAAAGTAAATGTATATTTTAACTAAATATAAGGAAAAGAGACTTTCTTGAAGGAAAGACACTGACATCCAGATGGTGTGGAGGAACATGAATAATAATCTCTGATGACCTCAGAAAGCGAACGCTACAGAAGCCAAAAATGAAGATTGAAAAGGTTTTCAGGAAGCATGTGCTTGTATAATAGTGAAAGCTTTTAATTTACCACGGGACAATGCGCTCTTATAATGAAATGCAGCTGACTCCAGCCTGACTCCAAGCTCAAGCTTTTAACAACCATTGACTCTCAGTTGCCTGCAGAGATGTGGTTTTTTTTATTATTTTTACTCAGTTTTATTGATCTCTGTGACTGTGTCCGCCGATGCACAGCAGAATCTATCCGTCTATCTAAGAGTCCTGCAGAGCTTCATTAGGTATGCCTTCGATTTCTCAACACAATGCCTGCAGTTTTCCGAGAGCCTGCGATGCTTCTCTGTCCGGCTCTCATTAGCATGACCTTTTTATTCTGGTTGTCATGGCCATGACTGTGCCAGTGGGGACGAGCGCAGGTTGATACCTGGAGGACGAGGCTTTTAGAGTTTCATTGATGCAGGGGAAATTAATTCATTACTGTGGTGTCGTAGTCTCACAATGTAAAATTTTGACAAAATCCAACCTTTAAGGTGGTATTAGTAGATTTAGCGGGAGGAAATTCCATGTTTTAGCCAAACTTGACGATTGGAAATATAAGAAAATATGGCTTTCAAGTGAGGCAGATGTTTAATGTTCATAACTCAGGAAATGGTTCAACAAAATTGTTACTGGCAAGGCAGAATACAGACCCATATTTGTCTTGACACAAAGGAAAGTGGAATAAAAACATAATTTGATTGGACAGAGTACCCAAAAATCACACTGAAGGAAGAGTAGCATATTTTTACTCAAGTAAAAGTAAAAAGTAGCTTTCCAATAAAAAATACTCAAGTATTTGGTGTAAAGATTACTCAAGAGTAACTGATCAAAACTTCAGTCATTTAATTTTTGTCAATGACATCAAAAGAATGACCAAACTATTATTATGTGAAAATGTTGGTATTTTAAATACTAAAATAAAAATAATTCATATATTATTTCAATATATATGTGATGAAACTTAAAAAGAAAAAAACTGCAGGTGTTTGTCTGTGTCTTGTTAATTTTTTGGTAAAAACAAGTTTTCTCTCCATTCAGTTGCTCACAGTCGGTTGAGTATTAAAAAATTTTACTCAACAAAAGTAGTGATACTTCATAATAAAATTATTCAAGTAAAAGTAAAAAGTACGGTGTAGTAAATACTCCCCAAAGTATTTTTTCCCTAATAGTTACTAAAGTAAATGTAACGGCGTAAATGTAACTATTTATTTTATTGATAAACAAAACTGCAATAAAGGATGGAAATATTTATTCTGTGCATATTTACGTTTCACTTTTTGAAATAAGTGACAGATACTGTTGAGATTTTTCACAATATTCTATTTTTTGCATGTGTACATGTGTTACTGAGTGGGTCCATGATTTTTTCATGAAGAAAACTCAACATTTTATTAGGTAAGGCATATCTTAATCGGTTTTCCTCTTGATAGGATTGATATTTCACATGCATCATAGTATAATTTGCTATTCTTCCTGGTATGTGCTGGTCCTGCAGCTGTGACAACACACTGCTGAGTTTCGGTGCAAAACGTGACTCATCTCAGGGTTTTCCTGCCTTTTTTTTTTTTTTTTTTTTGCATTGCATTGCAACATCCGGGGGCCGGTCCTCAGTGTGGAGTGGGAGTGTCTGCGCGCTGCTCTCCTTCCCAGCAGGAAAAACGCTGGAGCAGAAACACTTTGGCACAGCGCACATTGCTGCAGAGGAGAGAGCACGGCTTCAACACACCGAGGATTATGTCAGCTTCCCGTCGCATCGAGGGACGCTTCAACCAGCTGATGAACATCCACTGCCTCTGCTTCAGCTCAGCGGACACTCGTCGCTCTGTTTACCACATGCTCTGCTGAAATCCCTCCACTACAGGCTGCTGCGTCGGCTCCATCCCCATCCTCCCCCTTCTCCTCCTCCTCCTCTTTCACCTCTCCTCCACCAGCTTTCTGTAGTCCCGAAGCCAGGATGGAAAAGACGCTCTGCAGTCCCGGGACCAACAGAACCAACTCCGCGTCGTCGCCCAGGAAGCCCGCAAGTCGGAGCGGCTCGCACAGCCCCGGTTCCGGTTCTCTGGGAGGCTCGGCTGGGGCTGGAGGCGGCCGGGGGACGGTGCAGAGCAGCGGCGTGAGTCTGCAGCAGCAGCAGCAGCTGCATGCGCGGAGGAGGCAGCTGGAAGGAGTGCTGAGCAAATACACCAACCTGATCCAAGGCTGGCAGAACAGGTAGGCGCACGGACGAGGCTGGGGGCGGAGGTGGACACTGGATCACTCTCGGTTCATGCTTCGTGTTGTTATTTGCTCCGTCCACGTTGCACTTTCTGCCCACCACGTCACTGTGACATGGAGGAGGGCTTTAGAGGAGAGCCCAGGCATTCACAGGCAGAACCATTTCTAACGGACTGTCAGTCTGAAAGCTTAAAAAAAAACAAAAAAAAAAAACATCCTTTTTTAGAAGACTTAAACAGCAAAGTTGATTTCTTATGAAAAAGTCCTAAACACTAACTTTGCTTTCACTTAACTTTCTGGTCTGTCTTGAGGTGATAAAATCCTCTCTAACAAAGTTTAACTAATTGCGAGACTATCCAGCAAATGAGAGGAAATGGCCTCAGCATAATTAGCAAAAATGACTTTGCTCAAACAGTTTTACTGCCACAGTTTCTGTGTTAGTCATGAAGTGTTATCAAGTCTGTTGCGTTTAAACTTTTAAAACGGGAACTAGTAACCTGTTTTTCAGTAGTGTAAGAAGTCGTTCGCTCTGTGACCTTGAACAGTTTGAGTGTGAAAACAAGCGGGAAACTTAGGTTTTATTTCCTCACTTATGTTTCCCTGACAACCACAGATTAGATAGAAAATCTGCTATTTCATGTTTACTAAGGGCCTGAAATGTGAGAGGTTTCTGTGCTTCCACCATCAGTTTATTTGTCAGGAACTAGTAAGTCGTGTTTCTTCCCTTAAACAAAAACTAGTTCCATGTTTAGTTCTCAAGTGTATAAATTAGACCAGGATGATGTCAAGAAAGTGTCGTTATAATATTGTTACTAAATATTGTTAAGGTGATGCTGACGATGGTCAACCCTGATTTTCCTTACGCCTTTCTTGAATGCATGAGAAATTATATTTCAGATTTATTCATCAATTATTTTTGTTCTTACAAAGTATAGTCATGTACCAATAGGCATAAAGGTTTTGTGATTCCATGGCAACATCTCCCTCTTTTTGCTCACACCAGCTGTAGTCAGTGGTGTCAGATTTCGGCTGAGCCACACATTTTCCTTAGTATTGCTGTAGTTGTCAGAAAACAACTTGAGTCTTTTGTTTTGAAGGGTAGAAACACACAACACATTAGGAAAAGATCTGAGTTACTTTCTGATTTATTCTGCTATTGATTTCCTAAACACCTGAGAAAGCCTTGAAATGTCATTTTCACCAACTCCTTAAGTATTAAGTATTCTCATGTTTAGACTAACATAACATTGAAAACAGCAACAGCAGCTGAAGACTTTGCTTTTAGTTACGACCATCTTTAACGCACCATGAGATCGCTGGTGATCTTTTTAAATTCTGTTTAAATTTGTTAGCTTACAAAGTTTTCAAAAAAATTGCTACTAAATGGCCTTTGCCATTACTTTGGCTTTAATTA
The DNA here is from genome assembly GCF_051168715.1 of Poecilia mexicana. NCBI lineage: Eukaryota > Metazoa > Chordata > Actinopteri > Cyprinodontiformes > Poeciliidae > Poecilia > Poecilia mexicana. The sequence goes on along the minus strand of NW_028263380.1, from coordinate 18,829,722 downwards.
CCGGTATAATGGTCAGAGAAGGAACAAATAGAAGCGATAAAGGATGTAAAGTCTGACTTTATTCATCTCTGCTTTACACACAAACCCGCTGCTAGTCTCACTTCCTGCCTGCAGCAGCCTTTGCATTTATTTTCTACAGGGTTTGATGGTCAGGACATGAGCCTTCACTTTATATTTCTACATTTGCAAGCAAGAGAAGAAGCATCAATAAGTAATAATGGGTCCGATAGAGACGGGTAGAATATGCGTAATGGCAGGAAACTTTCCCGTAAACAGGAACAAACGCACTCTCAGCCGTCACCAAGCACTTATCTCACAGGGTAAATAATCATCTGTTTTGCAAAAAGAAGCCAAAGAAGAACTTGAATTAATGTCTCAATAGAACAAAATAGTTGAAGCTCCTTCATGTAAACAAACAAACAAAAAACAAAACCTAACCTGTACTGATAAACGGTTTAAGTTTGATATTCTCTTAAAAAGTTAGCCCTACTTTGTTTTGGGTGACGGTATTTTTAGATAAACCCCCTCTTTTCTATCTGGAGCTGGTGAATTGTTTGTTTCTGCTTCTTGGTGAGAGCCTTTTATGCTAGAGCCAGAGTGGTGGCGAGACCCCATGCAGATAGCAGCCAGGGAGCTGCCAGCTACAGGGAACATGATTAGATTGTAGTCATGGCGGGATGCCAGTCTTGCTTCAACTTCTAATGATCAAACCTGGTAGGTATGCACTGTCAAGTTTAAGTTCCCACTGCTGCTCCAGGCTCCTGCAGGCAGCAGCTAGTATCCAGATAAGTTGCCACCAAGATAATGATTCACCACAATCTCACCAAGGAAGTTGTGTTCATGCCAAAAACTGTCAGGAAACAATGAAATGCTGACTCTAATTTATTTAAAATGCCAGAGGTGTTTCTCTTTAGAAGTGCATTAAAACAGAAAGTGTTCAAATGTGTTATTTTTCTTTTAAATAGAGGGACACAGTGCTGCTTTATCTATGCAGAAATGCATAAAAGCCACTAGATAAATTTAGTTTGAGTACATCTCGCTTATTCTGCAAAACATTGGTTATTTCGTGTTCTCACAGCAACACATGCAAACCCTCAGAGGTTTTCGCTTGCTTGCTGCATTTAAAGGAGCATTTTTGTAGTCAAGCTATGATTCTCTGCAATTTTCTGTTGGTTGTTCTGACTGGACACTTGCAACACATAACATGCTAGCAACTGCATGTTAAAAGGAGTTTAAACTACAGAAATGGTGCGACATTAATATTGTTTTGAAGACTTTAATCAGAAACGTTTCAGCCAGACGACAGTCTAACCGGTTTTCAAACTTGGAGAAGTTATTTGCCCCAATATCCACCTAAACGTGTGAGTTTGCGAAAGATGAACTGAAAGTAGTAAGTTGTGTTAACTTTTGATTAATTTTGTCAAACCTCCAATAGTTGAATAAACGAGAGTTTTTAGGTTAGCACTTAAAGAACTGAAAGACAAAAAAGACAGGAGTGGGAACTATTTCCCAGAATGCTTAGCGGCATGTTTTTGTGTCCTGACTCTTGTGTTTGATTAAGACAAATGTTTATTTTAAAGCTTGAGGATCATGTCCTGTTCACACTAAATGTTTCTGAGCAGAATTCATTCTGACGTTTAATAAAATTAATTATCAGATCAGAAATTTTATTCATGCAATTTCAAACAAGAATTTAATTTATTCTAAAGTAAAATAAGTAGCTTAACTTGATAACATGAGTGAAAAGGTGTGCTCTAAAACTAGGTGAGGGCAGTTTTTTCTTGCATATTATGAAATAATTATTTGGTTTGCAGCATTAAGTTAAAACTCATAATTCAAGATTAATGAACATAAAAACAATGTTTAGAAAACTTGTTTTTTTTTTGTTGATGAATCAACTTCATCAACTTAAATTTCTGAGTTAAAACCAAAACAATTTTCTTGCTGACTTAAATTGTATTTTCAAGGTAGGAGGTGGACTTTCATTTTCAAGTTAATTCAACTTCAGATGTTTTACATTGTGCTATGTAATTGCAGGCCCAGAGCATAACAGAGCCACTACCATTTTTTACATAAATTCCATGTATAGATGTAGGTTGTGCTTAGAAACTCATTTTTTTAAACAAAATAATCAGTGGTATCATTACTTTTATGCCCAATAGTCTCTATATAATCAATGTAGCTCAAGCATTAAGTTAATTCAAATTTAAATTAAATTCTCCACATAAAATTTCCACTTACTTTATAAATGTGTTCAAAATGTAGATTAGCACATTTTTATCTCAGTGCCAAAGTATTGCCTGCGCTGTAGCTTTATTTATTTGTAAGTTAAAATGATCAACTCCATCTGGTTCTCTGTTTTAGGCTGTTTTCTGCAAAAACCAATTCAGTGAATTATTTTTGCAGAAACTAAAAGGCATTGCTTTTTAAAGTGAAAGTTGAGTTGGCTGGCTTCTCCGCCTCATTCTGTCCACTGTTTGACCTCAACCTGCCGAGTTTTGCCCTGATTACGATGAAACGACTGTGGCTGCTCTGCTGTGTCAGAGACAGCTGGGCAGCTTTCAGGAGGAATTATTGTCTCTCTGCTGGATGCCAAGGTGGGTGAAGTGGGAGGCTGCCGGCCTGCTGCAAGAGGCAAAGATGAGCGTTAACCCCATTTAAAAAGTCAGTTCAAAACGTCAAAGATTGATTAATATAACGCAGCGTTTGTGAATATCGCAGTGATATTTTGATCAAAACTCATAACAAACTTCTTACAATAATCTTTGCTAACGTTGTTTTGTGATTTTGTGCCCTGGAAAGAAGTTTAATTCATTTAAAACTTTTACATTTAGTTAATGCGGATCTTATAAGATGGGCCAACACAAATTCAAAATCTATATTTGTCGCAAAAAGTAAGAAATCAATTAATCATATGACAAATTAAAACAAACTCAATCATTTCCATTTGCGTGATTTATCGTTTTCCTCTTTTCTGGATGACAGTCTGGTGTTTTGGTCTCAATTAGCCCAATTTTTGAATGACAGTTTTGTCTACAGAGATTTCATAATTCATTTTATTTGTTTTTTTTTCTGTTTACTTTGGATATTTAAAATGTCTTCCAGTTCTAGTCTTAAAAATTCTCATTAGAATTTAAAGTTTATTGACATTTAAGAATGTCTTCTTGCATTATTATGTCATTACCATTGTATCAGTTTAAAATAGTGTCAAAACAACAATAATACAGAGTGTCCATGCATTTCTATTCAACCCCACTTGAGTTTATGCTTTTATTTTTGGGGTCTATCCGCAGGTGGTCCAGTTTGCGGCTCTTTTGCTTTCTATCAAAAAAGTCCTGGGTTTGAATCTTTGTACATGGAGTTTAAACGTTCTCTTTGTTCATGCGTGGGTTCTCTCCTGGTACTCCCAAAGTCCTTAAAAACCTTTTCATCAGTTGAATACTCGAAGTTGTTCTTATGATTGTGCTCATACATGGCATTGTGTCCTGTGTGTCTCTGTGTTGGCCTGTGATGGAGTGGTGACCTGTACAGAGTGTACCCTGGTCTAATGACGGCTGTAAATAGGCACCTAATGGATCGATGTCTGTACCATCTCTGCTTATTTTGCTAATTAAAGTGCCTCAGGCTTAGTCAGACTGGATAGAGAGCACCTGTCACCATCTATATTTAACTCTTTCCACCTTAAAGCAGCAGTATGTAACTTATAAAAATGTTTTTTTTACATATTTGTTAAAACTGTCAAAATGTTGTGACAGAATAATATGAGATAATGTGTGACAAAAATTTAGCTCCTCTGCCTTATCTCTATATGTATGTACGAAACAACAGGGGAAGGGTGTTAACACTGCCAATCATTCTCATGTATGTGCTGCTCACAGCCTCTCGCTATGCTACAGCTGGTTCACCACAACAAAGGCTGATATGAGTGCTAAGGCTAGTTAGCATGGCTACGATGGCTGCAGATAAACAGTTTTAACACATTGAGCAGCACGTACACAAGACTGATTGACAGCACTAAGGTTGTTTTTGGAGTGATGCATTTCTGCAGATGGCATTAGAAGCTCAGAACTGTTACAACACAGTGACAGTTGTAATGAATATGTAAAAAACATATTTTTTGTAGAAATTACGTACTGTAGCTTTAAATGGCTTGTGAATCTTCCTAGGTCTTTCTTTCTTCCAACAGTGTTTTTTTCTTGCAGCACTTCAAAATTCACATCACACTTTTTGAAACTGATGTTGATTTTAAAGTACTGAAGGTGTTTTTATATGGAGAGAGTTTTAATGTGTGTATTAGGTGGAGGGATAATGGAAGCACAAAAATACCGTTTTGGATCACTTGGAACCTATAAATGGAGATCTCTTAATGAAGCAAAGATTATTGTTGCTGATCTGAAGCATCCACTCTTTGCTGCTTTTAAACTGTTACCTTCAGGCTTAATGAACTGCAGAACAAAGCAAATTATTCCCTTGAATCAAAAGGACTTAAATGCAGACGGTTTTATTTAGTTTTTCTTTAATGATCAGCAGCTCTGAACTATTAGACGTACGTTTCTTTTCTGGGAGCAGGTTTTAATCCTTCTTGCATTTATTATCTAGTCAGAACTTGGATAACCGCGGTGCATGTATGCATGGAAACCATCACCTGCAGAGGATGAAACTGTTGATTCTGTATTTACATTGTCTGATGATAGAGATAATGTACTTGTTTACATTTTAGATGTTAATAATAGTGTGTATACTTTCACATGGAGTATCTCTTATAAAGAAATCACAACTGCTTTTAACTTTAAAAGACGGTATTTTAGAAGAAACAAACATTTCAGTCGTGCTGTAAAAACATTTATTTGAGCCAAAGCCTTTTCCAATTGTTTAGAACATAAAGGTATTTATTTCCTTATCCAGCGAATGTCTGGTGGCATGATGTTTGGGCATTGCTGCAGCTCTCATAATTAAGCAGAGGATTTCTTTGGAGCAGCAGAGGAGATCACAGCAGTTCGCTGTAGTGTGACTCATGCATCCTTTATGGCTTCCCTCCCTCGCTGCTTCATTCACTTTACACCACTCAGAGTTTCCAGAAGAAGTTCTGCGAGACTTTTTAATTTAAAATCCCTGCTCTGGTCGTCGTGGACGTAGCTTTGAGCCAGACATAAAACATCTGAACATTGTGTTTTTTTTTTTTTTTTTTTGGAGAATGAAGCCCTTTTTTGTTAAGTGTTTGCTGAACAGTTAACATAAATTATGCAGGATTTCCGTTCTGCAGCTTCTGTGTGATTTTTTTATTTTTTATTTTTGCAGTAAAATTAGTTCTTTCCTTCCCACACAGAAATAACGGAGTGTCCCACTGTGGCAATGTACTGTAGCAGTGCTGCGGAAGAGAAGGAAGCTGAGGCTTTATGAAACTGTATATGATCTGGGCTTGATGCCAACGTATGTGAGCGGGGAAGGGTACAGAGAGGTGGAGGGGGGAGAGCAGGAAAAGCTGCTCGTTCCTCTATGAACTGACAGGGAGATGATGCACTGATCTGCACCTTGATGCAGAATACCTGGGTAACTTTCTATTCCACGCACATGAAATGACTGTAATATATTTAAATGGTTCGATGTTCTGTGAAAATTCATTCTAGAGCAACTATAACTGTGTTTTACCTGACGGATTGTGGTTATTTTAAGGTGAAGGAAGGGATTTAACAGATGGATTTCCTCTTCTGCGGTGATCCTACCTGACATGTCTCAATTTCAAAGAGCCTGAAGGGGATCATCCGGCTTCATGGGAAAGATTTCTTTCAGTGCATCCACCTGCGCCAGTGGCGTGGCCTCAAGATGAATAACTCTGTGGATACAAATAGCTAACACTGTCTCAAACCTCCTGGACCAAAAACCGCAGTCACATCAGGAAAAATTATCTCTTAAAATCCCTGAAGCGCCAGTTTACCTCTGTGTTGTGTAAAGGACTAAGATTAATTTACCCTTTTTTAGGGCAATGAAAAAAATCAATGTTTTATTTTAAACTGGTTGAAATGTGAGATAAGACTTGATTAGATGTAACTAATCAATAATGATCAGTGTGTAATAGTAGGTCAAACCAAGTATTACTAGGTTTTTTGTTAGTGCTGTGGCTTTAAAAGTAATCTAGTCCAGTTATAAGAAATCCGTTCCCCCATTCCACTATTGAATATAAATGTAACATTTCTTTGACATACAAAGATAAATGGCTTGATGTAAATAAAGTTCCAGGTTCACATTTCTAATCATTTGATATTGTAGCATAAGTAATATTATCTCCAGCTAACTGCTCGTCATGCAGCAATGCTACATGCAATACTACAGAAATGTTTCAGCAGTGAACTAGTAATACTGTTTGTTAAACTCATGCTAAGGTATGCAGACGCTCTGTCTTCCCCAGTTTATGCCAAATGTTTGAATGGCTTATGCAGCAGCGCCATTTGTGATTCGTTATTTGCAGAAAACTCGTCTATTGAAGGATTTCGTTTCATAGAGCATATCTAAAATAATTGAAAGAAAACTTGGAAATTTGAAACTGCTCGGCACAATGGTGCTTGACATTTATTTTCCTTGGCGCTTTGACTGTGCAGAGAGGAGACGAGAAATACTGTAAATGTTAGCATCTGTGATTTCCTCTGTGCTTATTAATGTATATTATATTATGTTTGGTGCTTGAACTATTAGTATAGGAAGCTATGAGAATTTTTAGACGGGTAATTACACTGTATGCAGGTTTGCATGTGATGTTTTAGCCTACTTCATGCTGCAAGGCAGGTTCTGTTTAAGTAATTTCTTTATTTTAAAGATTTTGTAGTAATTGGCTTGGATTTTTAGCTTTTGAAATTCAACCAAAAAGCCGTAGTTTTCAGTTAATGTATGATTTAATGAGCTTTTTAAATAGAGCTGTGTTGGTGTTATAAGTTTTTGCCCTCAAAAAAATCACATTTACTTTGTCTCCTTTGTCTGGTTTTATTTCCTTCATATCCGCATGTTATTTAGGCGTTGTAGTGCTTTAATCCCATGGTTTTTATTTTTTACTTTGAATGTTAAAGAGCTTAAGCTTGGTTGTTAAAATGTTGTGCTTTCACAGCGCTTGTCACAGCAGTTTTAGGCTCATGTTTCCCCAAACAGATTAGAGAAGAGGGGGCCAGTATCTGGACAGTCTACTGGTCCCCAGGTGTTTAGCATTTAAAGCTATAAGCAGCTAATATCTAAAAGTGCCTGCAGCATTTAATTGTGGAAACCTGTGAAGGAGATGAGAGATGAGCCCAGGTTCATTTGGAGGGATTAGAGATGTTGGTCACGTTTCAGAGTGCATCATGTAGGGAAACACACTGTGTGTGTGTGTGTCATGTGGCATGCAGACCTGAGTGGAGCTAATTCTGCACTGCGTAGGTGGACATTTGCTAGCATGAAGTGCTGTTGTGTAGTGCAGGAGATGTATGTCTGTGCAGAATCGGTATAGATGCCAGGCTCTGCTGGGTGCACACTGCTGTCAGGTTGCTGGTGCTAATTCTAGGTGAAAGAACAAAAGAATCTCAGTACACTCAGAAAGCTCCCTTATAAGATTTGTTGTTGGTGCAAACAACTGAGGCATATATAAATTATAATTTATTAGATTTTTACTTGCCTGTGTTTGACATAAGATGTTCATGTATTGATTCTCATGTGTAAAATTCAGGGGTTAAAGTAGTAAAATGTAAGCAAGCTGTATGTAAAGTAAAAAACAACATGATCAACAACAGTTTGTATTTATATTAATTTGTAAATAATACGGCACATTTGCTTGAAGATGATTTGTTCATTTCAACTTTCAGACTAGAGCTGTGCAATACACTGATATATCAATGGTTAAAATCTGCAGGATATTATCGGAGGGAACTCACAAAACTGTCATCACACCTAATCCACCCGAACACAGTCGGATCCCCAACACGCATAAATCGCACAAACCTAACCCACACAAATATCACACAGGCACATGACACAGAAAGAGCAGATAGGATCCACATGACTCACGATGCTTCCCGCACGATGCGCCACACGCTCTTTAAAGAATGAAGACAGAAAAGCAAAGCCTACCCATGTGATCCACAAGAGGAGGAGGATGGAGATTCCCAGGTTCATGTGTTGTGTCTTAGACCTTCTGAGGAGGAGGAGGTGAAGCGACAATGTTTGCTTAATTTCTACTCTTTTTGACAAATCTTTGACTAGATTTAACAGTCTAGCGTGACGCTGGGGAAGAGCGCGGCAGGTGTCACGGTCGATCAGCGGAGAAGCGTCAGCGCTTCAGTTCCCGAATGAAAAAACAACCAAACATGTAAAAGCGCAGGCGGATCGCATAGAAGATAGAAAGTTCATGCAGGGTTCATTAGACCTCTCTTAAAACTGCGTGAGGGTTGAAAGTGCACTTCTTCATTTTTAGCTAGGAAAACCAATAAAAAGTACAATAATTATAATTTCTTTTTTTTTTTTTAAAGGAAAATCTCAAGTTAATGCACAGGCCGTACAGCTGCAGGCGCTGCTGGTTGCAGCACTGCAACAGATCGCTTTTGTTTGGCTGTTAGGACGCCCACCTATTTATACTGCGGGATTCACAGGTTTCCCAACTCACAATTTTTAATTTAGAGCATAACAAAATATTCAAAAGAGAATGTGGGAAGCTGGAATATGTAGGAACTTCACAAGCTACTGACTTTGGTTTGAAAAGCAGCCGATCCAGGAAAACTTCAACTAGAAATGAATCAAGAATGACATATATTGCTAAAGCCACAGCAACAGCACAGTTTTTACCAATTATTTAATGTCTGGCTTGATTTTTTTAAAAATAATGTTACAACTAAACTTTGTGTGTTTGAAAAGTTTAATTATTAAGAAAAATAATCAATAATAGTCAAATATATAACCGATTGTTCAGGAAAGTTATCAGTATGGAGAATGTCCTTTTGTGTTTTGTTGTGTAAATGTTCATCACCATCTACTGGCTCAACGTTGGTATTTTAATTTTCCTTTTCTTTCTGCATTTTCTCCTCTTGTTTACGAGAAATTAAAAGTATTATAATTATTATTAAGCTATTAATTTTCCATAGTTACTGATATAAACATTTAGAAGAGGACGATTGCTATAACCATCGTATTTATGACCAAAGTACTAAAATAAGTTGTAAACCTTAGAGGAGAGTTATGAAGTTGAAGCAGAACAGTTACAATAATGAATCCTGTGAAGCTTTAGCTCCTTTAGCGTAAACACGACGACGGTTGTGTGTCAGTCAGGATTTACCTGGTGGAGGTTTTGTGGCTATAATGGAAGCTGGAATGCGGTTTTAGGATAAACCTCCATCCCTGCAGTCTTACTGTGATTATATGACTCTGGGTGTAGTTGATGCTGATTTGTTCTGCAGAACCGGACTGCAAAAATTTGGATTGTGGCTGAGAGCTGCTTACGGTGGAAGGAAGCAGAGACAGTCAGTCAGAGTCAGGGAGCGATGGAAGATATTTTAAATGTTGTAAAAATTCAAACTTCCACTGGTTAAAAAGCGCTTTTCATGCACAATCTGGATTTCTGCTACTATTTATATGTGAGCTGGTGTCCAATCACTTGTGTGCACATCAAAGAATAAGAAGCATTTGTAGCTCTCACAATCTCTTTTCCAACATCTCATCACATGAAAATGAGGCTTTGATCATGCAGAATGTGAGGTTCCTGAATCTATGCCTTCTTAAGTAGTCGTGAGCACAGGGAGCACGCAGAGGATGAATCATTCTGTTTCAAACGCACTCAGGACTGCACTCCTTTGATTAAAGCTGTGAGGTAATGCAGCTCTCCTGCGAGACTCTGTTGTTGATAAAAGGAAGAATACTTATAGAGTTAGCTCAGTGTCCTGGTAATTTTAGTGTCTGTTTTGTCTTTTGACGCCCAACTCCAGGAATTCACTGCATCACAGGTCGCTGTGGACGGAAAAACAGCAGAAATTCATTGGAATAAGTTCAGATTTCAGTTATTTTGTACTGGAAAGAACTGTAGCTATCAGTAAGTGAGTCAAAGTTGGTAGCAGGTGTTTTCTTTGTTTTCAATTTAAGCAAATCTCATTGTAGTCAATGTTTCCCAGGCCCAGGAAAAGACTCAGAAAATCTCAGACTGCAGAGATAAAAGTTGCAGGTCGGTAGTAGTAGAGATGATTGTAGTTTTTTTTGGCTGATCATGATTACCGATCTTTAAAAATCCTGACCTGCTGATTCCGATTTTGGCCGATACCAATTTTTTTTGTCTGAAATGTCATTAAATATAGCAAGAAAGTCACTGACTTGGCAACAGAGTGACTAATGTTAACTTCAAATCTGGTCTGTCAGTCAAACTTTTCTCACGGTAGAGCAGAAGAGGACAGTGGCTGATTCTTGGACTTTTGTTGAAGTAGATCAGATCGGGTTCACATGCAAGTATCGGTCAATCACTGGTCTCCCAAAATTAAGGAAATCGGCACAGATAAATCGGTGCACCCTGTAAAATATAGATTTCTAAAACAATTTTTCTTTCAAATCTTTGTTATAACTGTGAAAATAATATTTTTGCAATTTATCGTAGCGAGATAAATTGCTACGATTTATCTCGTAGCAATTTATCTCGTATACGATTTATACCATTACACCATATTATACCATGGTGTAATGGTATAATATTACACCATATTATACCATTGTATAATATGGTGTAATATTATACACCATATTATACAAATGGTGTATAATAGGATACACCATTTGTCTGTTGTATCCTATTATTTGGATCTTAATAAGAAGTTGTTTGTTCACTGCAGGATGTTTTGGAAAATTGACTTTGAGCAGCACTCTACTTGAAACAAATGGATTAAATCACCGTTAGACATAGAGCAAAGTGGTGCAAGTCAAAAAGAGGGTAATTTATTCAACAAATGAGCTCAGGCAGCCCGAGAGTTCATTACTTGCTCATAGTAGAAAAGCAAATGTTTGAAGGAAATGTGGAGATGCTGAGGAAACCCAAGCATGAGTGGGATGCTCACAGTGAGATGACTGAATATTTCTGAAAACAGCTTCTCGTCACACCACAAGATGGTGAAATGATGACTGTACATACATTTCCTGACAGTCACTTTACTGCAGAGCAAGAATCTCTGACTCTGCCCTCCGACAGTGAATGTGATTCACTTCCTCGCTCTGCTCTGTTGTCCCCAGGAGCATTTTTTGAGAATTAACCACCAAACAAGTGAAGATGTAATTCTGCTGACGAGCCAGTCCTTGCAGCATCGATGGGATTGCATTAGGAAATAGGAGCGATACTGTTAATGAGAACAAATGTCCTGACTAAGCTTTCCATACAGCCTAATTATTGTTGTGATTTATTGGAATAATGAGACAAAATAAGATGCTTTTTGATGCAAATGTTAAACAACGCCAACTGGAAATTAAATACATTTTCTATTAAAAATGCATATAAGAGTCACATTTGATAATATGGGATTCTGATGGTAAAATAAGCAAAAAAACACCACCAACCTGGATTTGACTTTGACTTTATTGAAAAGAATAAACAGAAAATAGAAAACAGAGAGTTTCCAAGCAGCATTTTTCCACAACCCCAGACAGACGTGATGATTTTGGACGCTAATGTACAAATAATCAGGTCTTGAGATGTAAAAATTGTCCTGATGAAACAAAATGACAAATTATTAGGATGCTGTCACATGGACTAAATGAAGCACCAAATCTAGCCTGGAGGTTTTTCATAATCCAGTCACTCGAGGTATCTTTTAAGTCGAAGTAATCACTTCGTAATTCTTCTTCTTAATAATTTACATAATCAACCAAACAGTGGATCTATCCATCTTGCACAAAATTAGTTTTGTTAACTGCTGTCAACTTTGTTTTTCCTGAATAAACTTAACCTTTTTGTTTCTTCAGTGTTCCCATAAATCTGTTTAGAGTTTTTTTATTTTTTATTTTGAATAACTGCATTTGGTGCCAGCATATCCATTACTGCATTGCACTTAGAAGAGTGGTGACACTTTGTCAAATCAACGTTTCGCCCTTCCTCTCTGCTGTTTGGAGATAACTCACTGAATATAGTAAAATTAAAATATTGCCCGTTCCCTTCCGCCTCCAGAAGTAAACACTTGGCTCGTTGCTGAGTCTGTGGCCTTGCAGGTTGGGTTATACCAGCCGCACTCTGACACGAGAGACTGAGTATCAAGCCCAAGGTTTGCTCCCTGGCGTCATTCATCATGGTAAAAGTCTGCAGTGAGTTTTAGCTGCAAAAGCCAAGATTGCCTGGAGGGGTCAACAGTAAAAGGCTCCATTCTGCTGACTGAACAACAGGGTGATAGGACTTGATGTTCTGTCGGGGTGGCGTACATGCAGCGCGCGAGGGGGAAACGGAGAGGGGCGGACGCAAACTGATGCAGGCAGATTGTTCCCTGGTCGGCTCTGGTCGACACAAGTCAGCGGCTCTGCTGATGGAAGAGGGCAAAGACTGTGGGAGGGGATCGGTTTTCAGACAGCAGGATCCACTGCTTCCTGTCGGGGAAACAAAACCAGAATGTGCCTCAGTTAGAGGATGAAGTCTGTGAGCTTATTTTTTTCAGTCTTTGCCATAAACGACTTTGTGCATTTGGGGAATTAATTACTATTTTAAAGAAGTAGCTAAAAAAACTATTTAAGAAAATTACTATTAAATTAAAGTCTTCATGTTCCAGTTTCCACAAGTATACCGCAACATAGCACATATTATTTTCTGCTCTTTAAGTCAAATAAATTTAGCGAGTTTTAGATTTTGAACCTAGATGTGAGTTTGTGAAAGATAAACAGTAGTAAGTTGTGTTAATTTTGTCAGACCTCCAAAAGTTGAGTAAACTAGATTTTTTAGGTTAACACTTCAAAAAACTGAAAGAAGATAAAGACAGGAAGTGGGAACTATTTCCCAGAATGCTTAGTGGTGTATTTTTGTATCCTGAGATGGAAATGAGTTACATTGATCTGACTCTTGTCTTATTAAGGCAAATGTTCATTCTGATGCAATTTTAAGTTTGCAAAGCTTGGAGAGAATGTTTTGTTCACACAAAATGTTTTTGAGCAGAATTAATTGTGATATTTAATAAAATTCATTATCAGATCAGAAATTTTGTTCCTGCTATTTGAAACAAGAATTTAATTTATTCTGAAGTAAAATAAGTAGTTATTTTAACTTGATTAATGAATGAAAATAATAGATAAAGGTCTGAAATTTAAGTAGGGGAGGGAAGCTTTTTGTTGCATATTGTGAAATAAATATTTGGTTTAAATTGCAGCATTAAGTTAAAACTCACAATTAAGTTATGACTTAGTTATGACTAAGTCAGGACTTTATTTTCTTATAATTTAGACTTTATTGTCATACAACTTTATTCTTGTATTATCTACAACTTTATCCCTCTAATATTATGACTTTATCCTTGTAATGAAAAAAGAAAAGTAAAATCTTAGCCTGATTGTTATATTTGGAAGCCCAAGACTAAACTTAATCTTAAAAAAGTAAAAGTAGGTGGCGGGCAAAGGACTTAACCTGCTTTGCTTCCTTTGTTTCCCTGAAAAAAACGTTGTCCCCATTGTTTTCACTCTTCTAGCTTAACTTAAGAATTAGCAGAATTGTGAATGAATGCAGCAGGTGGAGCAGCAATTGCTGGAAATTTAAGTTCTGGTTGCAAAAATGATGATGCAGGGCAACGCTGGAGCAGGATGCAGGTCAGACATAACTGCACCTTACCTCAGGCTGCTGCGCACACTGGACTGTTTGAAACTCTAACGACCAGAACAAATCGTTAGGCGGTGCAGATAGGTCAGCTTATTGAATGTTATATCACATCCTTTCAGACCACAGGCAGTAAAATGCGTCTTCCTATCTGTGTCTTATAGGTTAAGTGTCTTAGTGGGTCTGAATCTTCCGGTAAGAGACAGATGAGGGAGAGATTCAGTTACACAGGAGCTCTGTTTGATTTGTTAATCACAGACAGGAAGGTGTGGGGATCATTCTCCAACACTCCACTTCTGGATGGTGGCTCCATCTTAGTCAAAGCAGATGCAAAATATGCATCTGAGGGAGCCGTGGTTAAAAATATCCAGCTTGGGAGGTGAAAAATATGAGGGTGTTGTTTCTATTTCTGCTTATTCTGTCATTCATGTTCTCCCTCCTCTCATTCATTTTACCACAACTTAAAAAGTTTGTGCAGCAGGAAAATTAAAAAGTTTTACACTCATAATGTGAACATAAAGTGAAAGGATAGCGATGATAACAGTAATGGTGCGTTTTCTATTTCCCTCTTGGCTCTCTTTTTCTCTGGTTCATTAATCTCTTAACTCCCTTCTGTTTTTGTCTCCGTGTTCCTGCAGGTACTTTGTGTTGGATCCTGAACTCGGCCAGCTGCAGTACTTCATCAACGAGCAGGGGAAAACCCAGAAGCCTCGAGGGTCGCTGCCCCTCATCGGCGCCTCTGTAACCACGAGCGATGAGGCGCCCTACATGTTCAGCGTTCACTCCGTCAACGGCGAGCTTTACAAACTTAAAGGTATGACCTCAAACTGAGCTTGGTTGCCATGGATTACGTAGAACTGACCTTCGTCAAACTGCTTGACTTAAAAAGCCCAAAAACTGAAGCAACTTTTTTTTTTATTCCTCTAAAATCCTTGGGAGTTTCTGCTCCTCCACCATCAGTTTCAGCCTCACTGTGATTGAGAAAATTCAGGCAAACAAATTAACAGAGCAGCGTCTGCAGCTGGTGCACTAATAGTTTATAGCTAAAGCTAATTCACAGCTCTGACTGGTCCTTTCAATACAGCACATATTTACATGCATCCACATATGTGCATATATATGTTTATACAGATCTGGAAAAAAATGAAGAGTCCACTGCAGAAAAAAACCCATTGAAAACCTCCTGGTTTTTCCACCAAGTATTGATTTCTGAACTCTTCCTGAGTTAAAACATTAGTATTGTTGTTTCTAACTTGTTTTCTTTGCATTATTTGAGGTCTGAAAGCACTGCATGTGTTTTGTTGTTTTGAACATTTCCCATTTTCTGCAAATAAGTTTTTTTTCTGAAGCTTGAAGAACTCACCGCTTTACTTGGTCAAGTAAATTATCCATATGTGCAATTTGGAGGTGTTTGCGCCTCTGCCTGGTTCAAATCCATATTTCATGGTGAGTGTGACACATAGTGATGTATAAGGAGCCTTAGCATGTGAAATTTCTTTTTTTTTTGGGTTAAAATCAGTTTAGTTCAACCACCAATTGAAGTGTTAAGTGTCGTTCATTGATGGATGCAGCTGCTGCTATCAAGCTTCTTTATGCAGCACCTAGGATAAAGACATGCTGCTGCCACAATAATGAAAGTATTCATGTTCAAAGAAGCCGGGGGACTCTCATGCTTCATCACGTGTAATGGAGAGAGCGCTGAGTCTAAGATTCACCTCCCAAAGACCATAATATCATCACACCAGTTTGTTACTGATGTACTCTCCATGATATTCAGTTGGTAACGCAATCAAACAAATAGGGCATAAATAATAACCATTCTTATTTGTTAATATAAGGCTAACAAGGAAATAATCTGCTTAAAAGCAGATTTCGGTTTGGTAAAATGCTCCAGCAGGAGTCTGCAGCTGGTGACTGCGCTGGCGGCCTCTGCTCTGTCTGTGACCTGTATTCACTGGAGCGGGAGAAACTCCTTTCTGCTGTTGCTCCGTTTGAGCCGCTGGAATGCCCCTTGCAGCCTCCAGGGGAAGGATATCAGAATAACTTGGCCTATATTCCGTGAATAACTCCGTGATCCAGTGAATTGAGCTAAGTGGAGAAAATGATCCAGAAAAGTCCTGGTTCTGGTCTGTGGCTCAGGTGGAAGAGGAAGTTCAAGTACTGGTGACGTTTTGTGAGGAATCGGAATAATACATTTTCAGTCAAGCAGAATTAAAGCTCAGATTTTGTGGAGAGACATCAGATTAGCACTGCAAAATATAAATAAGTAAATAAATATTAACATTAAAACATTTCAGATCAATAAATACAGTTTATTGTCAAAAATGACCTGAGCGAATGCAAAAAAATGTTCACCCTTTCATCCATAATGGTCACTGCAGGGGGCAGCTAGAAGCCTTTTTCTTGTGTTTCTTGTGAATTTGTATGTTATTAATGCACACAGACCACTGAAGTGGACACTAGTGCATCATGCAACACACTGCCAACTACTGGCCATCTGCTGGAAGTGTAAGTAAATCAGGAATATCCAGTCCCTCCTTCTACTGTAGAAACTCTTGCAGGTAAAAACATTTTTATGACATCAAGTATTTTCCAAATAATAACTTTGTATTTGGAGAAAATTACAACTGATCACCCAGAAACAAATCCTAGAAAAAAATTACAAGCAAAATGTTGTTTTACAAAACATTTTTTCCCATCTTTTTTTATGTGTTACGAAAATCAAAAACAGTTTGTAAAAAATCCTGACATAAAGGATCATAATTCATGCATGAAAAGATTAAAATCTCACCAAGTAAGTGAACCTTTAAAAGGCATCTTTGTTCTCAAAGTAATGTCTTTTAAAAAAGTGATTTGATGAAGTTCTGCTAATCCGTGCAAGGCACCACAGCCTGCAGGAATGAAACACGATGCTTTTAAGCTCTGAATCAGTCGAGCACAGGGCTTTTATTGTCACACCTAATATGTGAATCTGTGGGGCTTTTTGTTTTTGTTGCAGAACAAAGATGAATAGTATTTAGAGCCTTTGTACGGCTGAGTTCTGTGATGGAAAATGAAGCTATAAATCATGTGAAGCTTCTGCCCAACACTGAGGCAGTGAGATTCTGTTCAGCAGGATGCAAAACGGCTCGTTAGGAAGCCTTCGTTGTGGGTCCAAATAATTAAAATGCAGTAATTTAAGTGAGAGGTGTCATTAAGATGGATTCCCAGTTCAGCGTCCAGTGAGTTATGCAGACTGGGGTGTTAGCAACTTTTATTTTCAGGTTTTATTGACTTCCTTTTAGTGTGGACAGAAACGCTTCACTTTGTTTCCTGTTACAACGTTTAATGGTCAGCAGGCGGTCCCCTATTCCAAAATTTTATGCTGACATTTTTAATGTGATTTTTTTTTTAAGCAAAAGAAAAATGAGGGAACAACACTCAAAATTATTCATGGGTTTCATCCATAAAAACTTTAACACAATTAATTTTCTTTATCTTGTAGGTGATGGAAGCAATTATAAGAAAACAATTTGAAAACCAAATTATAACTGTTTTTTTATTTGTAACAGTTCTGATTAAATTAATTAAATTTCTATTCACAGGACAACTTTTTTTTTTAAAAAGCTGACATTTTTATCTTTTTATCCTCATTAAAGATGCTCCAGTGTATTGTGTCTGCAGGTGTCTCTGTAGAAATCTAAATAAAATGTGGTTGTAAAGGATAATCACACACAAAGATACATTCAGTAACGTCACACCCAGACAGCGTGCTCAGTATTTTGCCATCCAGCGTTAAAAAAGAAGAAGAAGAAAATCTCAATGTTTGGGGAAGTAAACATGGATGCTAACAGTGGAGCGTGTCTTATGATTTTAAAGTTGTTGTCCGACTGGAGCCAGTACATTAACGACTTAATCCTCATTATCGTCTGCCATGGTTGTTGTTTTTCTTCCCGCTTATCAGGACACAGAATAGTGACGTTTGTCTAGTATTAATGACATTCAGGCCGGATGAATGCAACCTGGACGTTCAGATTCAGGTCACTTGTAGATCGGATATGTATCGGATATCCAGGTGGGCTGAGTCACATTTGAAAAAACATCCAACCTGTGTTGTTCAGACAGTCATGGAAAGATCAGATACACGTCGCATTAAGGTGAAAAAACTGGAACTGGGTCAGTTCGTTCTGCAGTGTGAACGCAACCTAAGTCTGTATTTCCATGTTGTTCATTTCTATGAACAACATGGAAATAGGCCTGTCACGATAACAAATTTTGCTGGACGATTAATTGTCTAAAGAAATTATTGCGATAAACGATAATATTGTTTCAAGACCTTTTGACACTGATTTAATGGAAATGACTAATGCATGCGATTTCCTGATATTTATTTTCAAAATAACAAGCAACATTGGAACTGATAAACTAAATAAACAAAACAACCAAAAATAAAAATAAAATGGATTCTCAGTCTCCATTAACAAAAAACGTACTTGAATAAAAAAACTAAACAACATAAAACCAAAGTGGAAATAAATACTGCATTCAACCGAAAGAGTGCAGATTATGAGTATTGCCCTTCAGTAATCTCTAGATTTAAATAGAAAAAAAAGGCACATCCGACTTCCTAATGCAGTAGTTCACACTACACCATTTTTTCGTTGGCCGATCTGACCGATCATCCTGCAGTGTGTGGTGGGTTACGGTAAATCGTCGTGGCCGCTCCGATCTAAATCAGGGGTTTTCCCTGACTGGGAGCTTAACGCTGAATATGACAGGTAGCCAATCAGAAAGCCGGATTCTCCTCCTGCTTTCTGAGAGGAAATTACGAGGGGAATCCCAAGTCCAGCGGACATCGGAGATGATATGTGGAAACATTAATATTTATTCAACATTACGTGCGAAGACTATAGAAATGACAAGGGGAGGAGTTGGAGCCTAATGGCTACCGCAGTTGATAAACCCGGTAGGTTTTCAGCTGTTCTTCGTTAACGTAACATAAATAGCTTATAATTATTTTCATTCAGTCAGGACTGTGATGCATGTGACAGGTAGATTCTAGTAAAGCATTGATTAATGCCTGATTTTAAAAATAGTTAACTGGACTTGTAGCCATTATTTTGTGCCCATGTGGCTGGACACCACACGGCACGACGAACCCGATCGAACCGTTATACCGCAGATTTCTGTCGGCTAATGTGTGGTCGCTCAGGGTTTGAAAATGGGCCGACAACTTGTGTAATGTGCGCTGGACATTAGACTAAGGAAATGAGGAAGGGAGGGTCAGTAGAGAGCACCGGAGCTGAGTCTTTTTTCATTCAATGTCATCAACAGAAAGAAAAAAGGCCGGAAGAGACGATAAAGCCAATTAAAATGAGGTCGATAGGTTTAATTATCGTCCGATTAATTGATTTATCGTTTATCGCGACAGGCCTACATGGAAATGAGCAAAATTACTTCTAAAATCCATGCAAGTCACAGAAAATTGTTAGTCCCATCTACTGTAAGACAGAGTATACCAAATAAAGGGTTTTTGGGAAAAAGTAACACATGATTCACATTACTACTTTGAAAGAATAAGACGGGTCTAATATTAGAGTCATTATCCAAAGGAAGATCTGACTTTGAGTCGTAAGTATTCTCCATCTCCTCTTTTAGGACACCATCATTAGATCTAAAACACTTCATATTCTCATCATTAGACGTTTTCATTCTTTCACACTGCCTCCACTAATAGCTTCAGTTAGGAGCCACACACGGAGGATTCGGTCTCCAACTTCATCAGTGTGGCGTTTGCTTAAATAAAGTCCAATTATTCTGCTTAAATCTGACATCCACGTTGTCGTGCATGTAAATTTGAAATTCACCGCTCCACACTAACCGGTACCATAAAGGAGTTTGCTGCACAAATTAGATCAAGGTCATAAATGTCAATTAGAAAAGCAGTTAAACCTGTAATTACAACAAATTAACTTTCAGTGTATGATATAGTGTCAGACCTTTGAGTAACATTATCCATTGGGTTTATGTGAAGCACCACTGTGATGCTTTTATGGTCTGCTTGCTGTAATTACAGGTAGCCATTGTGCCTCTTGTCAGTTTGTCCATTTAGATTAAAATATGCCTTCAGTGTTTTAAAATCTGCGTTTGCTCTCATCAGACCAAACTGTTGGTCTGAGCGTTAATCTTCACACTCGACATTATCATAACCAATAACATCTTTCACAGGGCTGCGATTAAAGTGGCTGTAATTAGGTGGCTTTAATTGACCGAGTAGGATGAGGTTTCGCTGTCTGTCATGCTGCAGCTTCTGGATTTCAGTTGCCCTGCTGTCGAGATGGATGCGGAGTTTAAATATCAGGACAGTGTCTGTCATTGCTGCTGATTTCGGCATCGGCTTCCAGTTCGAACTTCTGCTTGTTAAATAAATTGAGCTGTCAGTGTTTCTATTCTCCACCCCTTCTTACTGAAAAATGGTTTCACATCTTTTTTTTGTTCAGTTGCCCTTAGCGACTGCATGACTGGTCAGTGTTTCTGGTGTGCAAAAGTTTTAAGCCATCTCAGTTATCTTTTAAAGTGCTCTCGAGTAGCAGAGTTGTGGATGATGTGTAATATATGTATTATGTATCAAAAACATCGGATTTGACCTGGAAAGATGTAATTTACTGCATGCAGAGTGTTATTAATTCTTCAAGTAGTTCAATGTTCTCATGTCTATGCTTTTATTTTGAAGGAGGTTTGTGCTGTTTCTTCTTCTTGACATTCTCAGCTGATCAGTTAGCTGTTGAGACCAGCGCAGTCATTGATGATGTGAGTAGTGCTATCAGTCATGTGACATGAACAGGTGGATACTGACAGAGTTGTTTAGCTGCTAGAATGTTTCTATAGTTTTGTTAATGTCTGTTTTAATGTCATGTCTCCTAATGTGGTTGATTTTTATTAAAACTGTCTAGAATTTAACTGGTAGTTTTTGGGCTTTGACCAGTTAGAGCTAGATTTACTCCAAGTTTTGCATCATTTAAATTTAAACATTAATTCATAGAGGGGATTAATGCCGATGTTTTTTTTTAACTTACTTGTGAATTGTTACATTTACATTTTTGCAGTAGTAATTTGGAACCTTTATTTACTATTTATGTATTTTCAGAAACTGCTTCAATTTATTTGCACCGTTTGTAAGACATAATTCTTCAGTAAACCTATTTAAACACCTGATGACCAGCGCGCTTTCTGACCGAAGCCCTGCAGTGGTCAGTGAAGAAAATCCAGCAGCAGAGGTCAAAATCCTCAACACAGAGCGTAAAAACGTAGTGACGTGAAATATATTGTGTGTTTTTAGGCGCTTGAGTTTAATTATTGCAAAGCAAAGTAAGGACAATTTTTCAAAAGTTTCCTAAGACGTTAAATTCTTTGTTCAATGGAGTTTTAGGGTAATGCTAAGAAAATTATTTTTTTCATAAAATAAATTTTCTTTACAAGAATAAGTCATGATATTATGACATAATTTTATAAAGTCATATATAACGTTATATTATGCGTGACTTTATAATATTATTTATGCTGTAATTTATAATAACATGAAGTCGTATATAGTAATATATTACTCTATATATTGTATATAAAGTCATTTACTATATATACTATACTTTATATATTATACATAAAGTTATATAAAAAGTTATATATGACTATTTATGATTATAATTTGAAATATAGTTATATTTGACTTTATATGTCATAATATTATGACTATTCTTGTATTATTTAGATTTGATTCTTGCACAATTAATATATGACTGTATATATAATAAGGTCATAACATTACGACTTTATTCTTGTATTGTTTTAACTTTATTTTCATAATACTATGACTTGATATATTATTCACACATTGTTATGACTTTATTATCTTACGACTTTATTGTAGTACTTTTATTATTTTTTATTTTTTTGGCCCTAATAGTCCACCGTACCTTCGAGGGAGGGTATATTTTCTTTTTATATCATGACTAAAGAACTGAGGTGCTTCATTGTTTTTAGCCAAATTGCATTTGGTGATATTGCAGAGCAGGAAAGGTGGAAGTGAGGCTGAGCATAATGTAAAGAAATGAGGATGATTTCTGCACTATGCCTCCTTATGAACAGGTGCACATTAGCATAGACGCACCCGGAGGCTGCGCTCCTCTCTATAGCTGACTAATTATTTCTAATTACAGCAGAGCTTGTGCACATCACAGACAGAAGTTTTCCTGGATGAGATTCAGAGGGTAAGCGTTGCCTTCAGAGTGAGAGATGCCTGTGGATGATGACAACAAGACAAAAAGTCAGAAGCTTGTTACTGGATATTATTGCAGAAAGATGGCTGGGAGCAGGTGTTTCTGTACGAAAGCTGCTCTCCCGCGGAGCCGAGCAGCTGCTCTCAGTGGGAGAAAAACATCTTCCCTGGTGCACTTGTCTCATTCTTATATTTTTTTATTTTTTTGCAGAGATGCCTCTTCACTCAGAGGCTCTTTGTTGATATTTTAAAGTCGGCACTGAAAGTGAATGACGGCTGCAAAATTACTTCTCTTTGCAGCGAAGCATCCTCCGCCAATGTGTCTAAATTCTTGGCTTAGGTCATAAATACTGAAGATGCTCCCGACTTTCTGAAACTCTTTGTGTTCAGTTTTTCCTGTTGGACCTGAAGAGTCGTCATCGACTCCAGGTTGGACAAGTATTGAACTGATCAAACAGGTTTCAGTTTAAACCTCTGTTTAAGATTTTTACAGGGATGAGAGCTCAGGTGTGGTGTTTGTTCTTAATGATACTTACTGCTGAGTGACAGGTAATTTGTACTAAATAGACAAAGGGATTGATGGATACTTCGATGGATTGAACAGACTGATGAAAGTATGGATGGATGACAGGTTAGGATGCACAAACCTATGGATGAATAAACTGAGAGATGGGTGACAATCTAATAATTTAGCATCATTTTATCTATGAAGTCTGTTCATGTAGATGGTTTTTAATGTGGCTCACTGCTGCACACGTCGTCTGAAAAGCTGTCATAAACCCATAAACTCCCCGAAGGAGTTTTGCATTGCTTGTTTTCATGTCTGTGTCTGACTAAGCCCCAATTCAGCACATTTGATTTAAGCTCAAAAGCTAAAACATTTAAACTGATTAAAAATAAACTGGATTTGGCTGCAGCCGAAGACCAGAGAAAACCCTTGAAAGTCTGACATTAAGACGTACTGCAGGGAACTCTGCATCTTGGGAAGAAAAGCATAAATAAAAATGTTTGTGCTGAATATAATTTTAATTAACAGATATTTATTATGGTGCTGCTGCTGCTTGAACTTCACTTATCTGTCTTGTCAAAGACATTTTTCTTCAATAATTAGTCAGTAAAATGAGAACAGGAGGATTAATGCCACACTTTACCCTGAAGAGGAGCAGCTCTTCATCAGGATCAGGATGATTTTATGCAGCAAACCCAAAGAAAGTAGCACCAGTTTCTGAAATGAAAGGAAAATGACAGATGTTTCAAAAGTTATTTCAAACAACTATTTTAAAATATTTACCTTCAATCAGAACCTCATGGATAAAGAGGTTAGACTTTTGTTTCTCAAACACTTTTCGCTCTTGAAAGTGAATTTAGTGTCATCAGTTTCAGAAGAATTGTGTTTAGACCATAACCGATATTTTTACATTTGTCTTGTGTATCAATTTTTTCAATTTCTGAGCTACAACATGAGGTCATAAGTTGAAGATGAAAGTTAGCATTTTATGTGTGGGAACAAATCCAGTCAAAATAGCAGCCAATGTACAGCAAGTTGTAAGAAAACATTTTTTGTACATGCCATATTATTGAAATAGTTTGGATTGTTTGAAGGGATGTTATATATCTCGATAGATAAATTAGCGAACAAACTAAGGTTGCCTTGATGTAGTGAATCTGAATATACCCTGGTCTCCTTTATGTATAAGCTGTTCCAGGTCTCTACTTTAAAATAACAACCATGTCAGTGGAAGAATGTTGCTGCTCCTGCTGCTGTTTAGGGCTCAATTCAATTTAAAAGTTAAACTGTTGCAACTGGAACGGCGCTATAGCAATAAAAAGCGAGCGGCGGCCATCTTAAGGAAGATGACTTCCTTACTGCTGCACGCCGACCTCCAGGTGAACTCACATAAGGGTTAATAAAGGATCCGTAATGTCCTGAGTGTTCAGGATGAGCCGCAGTAATGTTGTCTCTCTGTGTGTTTTGCAGCGTCTGACGCTAAGGAGCAGCAGTTTTGGATCAATCAGCTCCAAGCTTGCGCCAGACGCCACTCTGACAGCAGTGCCAAGGTAGAAACCACACTCTGCACTCCTCACAGTACATCGCAGAGTTATTTACTAGACGCTGGTTGGTTCAAACTCTGGGCTTCTGTTCATTAGGAAGAGAAAAGGCGGAGAGTCTTGACATTTATCCGGGCGATTCTTTTTTTTAAATATCACTGTTTTCCTACCATGAAGCTACAAACACAAACTGCTGCCCTCCTCATTATGTCCAAAAAGGCTGGAAACACTCGGTTAACTCTGGATTTAGTTGTACTCTGGTTTCTAGTTTTACTCTTTTAGTTTTCACAAACATCGATCATACACAACGAGCACAAAGCTTAAACACACAAACCTCGATAATTGCAGAGATTATAAATATCAAATCGGTTTTTTTGATGAGCAGCAGACGTTTCTGTATCCTAGAATAAATCATCTACCTTTCACAATGTTGAAATACATTAAAGTAGTAAAAACAAAGCTTCACCACAGCTTCTCTCCTTGCTCCTGTCAGTGATTCTGCTAATCAGAGCGAGCTAATGTGCAGCTGCAGACAACGATGAAAGTCATCCAGAGAGCCTCTGCAGAAAGCAAATGCAATAATGCTTCCAAATTAATTATGTGCTGCTGACTTTCTCACTGCAAGCGTCCTGCTAAGGACACTGAGAAATATGATTAGATAAAAGAAAATTAAATTAATTATGGCAGGAAAATTAATTAAGCAAAACAATTATTTATTTTCTCATAAATAAGATAGTATAATATTTCTGAATGGAGAGATTGCCTCTATATGATAACCTAGAATAGATATTCTATCACAGAATAGATTCACAAAAATATTATCACAAAAATTTATGTGTAAAATATTTTTTAATATTTGTGTAAATAAAAATATTTGCACAAGTAAATATTTAAATATTTGCGAAAATATTTCAAAGCATTTACATAAATAAAAAAAATACATTTGCACCTCTTCAGAGTATATCACAGTTTTTTTTAAATAGGTGTTTTTTATTTTAATACATTTATTAAAAAAAGATCATATTTGATATTTGGTTGCTCATTTAAACCCAAATTTATTCATACGCCTGGCAGATTTTGACAGAAAACCCAGGGAGGGAGCTAAAGATTAGGGTCATTGCATGGAGGCTTTCCAACCTCAAAGACTTAAAGCTCAAGAAAAAGAGATGGTCAAAAATACCAGTGGAGATATTTTAAAAGCTTATATGAAGAGTTTGATTTCTTAAAATAATATAAACTATTATTTATTTCATAGCTGATTCACTTTTTTCATTGATTTGTGGACAAATGAGGCTTCATGATCGCACCACTGATTGAGGAATTACAGTATTTTGTTTTGAATATAAGGCTTCATGGGTTAATAAATCAGCATGGATATTTTTAATATGGTGCCTGATGTTCCTCAGATATTTGTGTGCTAACAGTCTCTCTGTGGGCTGTTTCCCCATTCGACTGATCCAGTGGAGACTGAAACTTTGTTATCCAGCTCCTGCTGGAGCTCCACTGCCGGTGGTGACTGTGTGAAAATCAGCAGTGCATGGAAGTGAGAATTATCCTGAAGTTTATTATTTATTTTTCCAAACTTTTGGTATTAAAGTTTGACTTTCCGCATATGAAAAAGCATGACTCATGCCTGACTCCACGGACGGCTGAGTTTGGCTTTTAGAAGCAGAAGTAAAGTTCAGAGAAATACTAAAACATGTTTTTTTTTTATGCAAAATGTACAAAACCCAGAGTTCTTTCAGTTTTATATTTAATTCTAATAGTCTTGCTGCAGAGTTTTCTTTCTCAAAGCAAATTGTGTTTTAAAGACGCCTTTTAAAAGTTCTTCACATGAAAACACAAATGCATATTTGTTGTTTATTAACTCCACTGATGTTCATCAAAGTGTGACTTTATAACGTTATTGGGTTGGAGATCTGGAATTATTTGTGTATTTTTATGTAAACTGCAGCTGGAACAAAATGCTGAAAATACCAGTCATCCATGTAACTGAGACTGTGGGAAAAATATAATCTGCTGAAATTTTTTTTATTTTAACATATGAGACACATGGCATTTCAAGTAAAATAAAACAGATTAAATTGTTTCTTCTTATATGATGAACCTGGTAGTTTGGGAAATCCTGTCATTTTTTTAGCAAAACTTTGTACATTTTGAGTCTCTTGAAATTAAATCTGGTGTGAATTAGTAATTTATAAACGAATCGAGTTGATTAATACAAATGAACGCCACACTTTTCTACAACTGAGTATTAGAGCGATGGAGGAAAGCAAAACAAAAGAGTAAACTTTCTTTCTGTCAAAGAAAGAAAACAAAGAAATTTCAGATTTTTGAAAAGCCAAAAGTTTGAAACAAAAAAACAACTCAGAAATTTTGAGAATAATCAGAGAAATTTTAAGAAGAAAACTTGAGTTTCAAAAGTAAAAAATGTTCAACTTTTCAAACTCAGAAAATTGTATTTTTTTTTCTTGAAAATTTCTGAGATTATTCTCAAAATTTCTGATTTATTTGACAGAAATTTACTCCACCTTTTTCTCTCTTCAATGACCCTAATATACAGTCAGATTTTTGTCTTTCAAAAATGTTTTAAACAGTGTATCATTTTCCATCCACCTCTCAAGAATGCATGACACTGTGTTCACATAAAATTATAATAAAATGCACTGAAGTTCAATGGTTTGAAGTTTTGCTGTAAGGTAAGGCATTTTTGCATCATTTCATGGTTGTTACTTTTCCAGGAATTATGTGGAAAAGCTTTCATTTGTAAAAACTGTTCATCCTACATTTCCTCTTATGTTCCTTCAGGTGAGGAAGCTGAAGAGCTCAGATGAACACTTGAGCGTTGACCGAGCAGGAGGGGGACAAGATGTGAGTTTCATACTCAAGCTTTCTTTTTCATCACCTGCCAATTAAGCGATTAACACTCCAGACTCGCCATGCTGCCTCATTGGCGGCTCCGTTGTTCTGCGAATCCCTCCTCAGCGCAGCAAAGTACACCACAGCTGGAGGAGGGAAGAAGTAAAATTACTCTGCTCAGCAGTGTTGAGAAAAGTAATCAAAAGAAGAAAGAAAATTAGATAAGCGAGGAAAATTGGTTGGAGTTGGGAGCCAGTTTCTCCCCCGCCTGCCTAGCAGAGAACGGTTTCTGTTTTGTTCCTGTTTGGTGACTGTGGGACATTTCCACGTCTGCCGCCGTGGGCTAATCCTTCCCAGAGCTGCAGAGCCACTAAGATTGTTATCGCATCTCCTCTGCTGATGAGGCAGCCGTCAGCGGAGGCTCGGCTGACTCTGTGATAACAGACCTGTTTGGCAGAGAATCGGAGGCAGGATTTATTTACTGCAAGGCAAAGGGAATCAGTTTTTCCTTTCTCTGAGTGTTCATGAAAAATGATATATATAAAAAAAAGCTATCAGATGTTTGACTATTAGTTCAAACAAAATTTTCCACTAATTAAAATCTGATATGTGTGGCGTGTATTTTGATTTAGCCCCCTTCAGTCAATAATTTACTATTTGCTGCAATCACAGCAGCAGTTCTGACATTTTATTATTTTTATTTTTATTTTTTTGCAGAAAAGCTCAAAATCATTTAGAGTTTGCTACAGATTATTAATTTGGTTTAGATCCAAACTTTGACTGGACCACATCAGCATGTTTGCATATTAAGATCAAGAGGAGAGGTAGGGTGTGCTGTGATGGTGCAGCGGTTATGCACAACCACATATGGAGACCTCAGTCCTTGACGCAGCTGTCGCAGGTTCGATTCCCGGAAATCGATCCAAGTTTTTAGTTACAATATTGTGTTGGAAATTATTGGAACTTAGAAAGGTCCAGGGAAGTTCCTGGCAAGTTGGCAGAAAGTACCTGAGAAGATCCAGTAGAGAAAACACATGGTGTAGTACATTACATTATTGAAAAAAATAAAAACATCACGAAACAGAAAGTATTATGTTTTAAAGAATGCGTATTATTAACTTCTACTTACGTAACATAAATGAAGTATTAATATTATGTTGTGAATAAATGTTCTGGTTACTCTATCTACTGTGAGAAACTTTACTGAATGAACAACAACCAAAAATGCACCAAAGAGTTTATGCTAAAATTATATTAAAATAATTTGAATTTGAAATTTTTCTGTCTGAATTTATTTTGTAAATATGTTTTTTATTTGTATAATTTTTTATTTTATTTTAGTCTTTAAAATACTAGAATTTGCATGTAAAATTATAATTTTTATAATTTGTTGGGTCAGAGCGCTTGGCGGTCGCATCCCGAGCTGCCAGGTTGTAAATGCTGCTGCTGGAGCAGCAGGCTGGGAGCACAGCTGTGCCTCATGAAGCTGATTAGCTGCCTGATTAACCAGGTGGTGAATTTAAACTGGACACAAAGAGACAGAAAGGAGGAAAAATCAGAAATGAACTGGTAAACATGTTTCTGTTCAAATTGCTGCTTATTTCTGGAAGTATATGACCTGATGTGGCTTTTAACTGTCTGTTGAATGAATAATAACTAGATATTTTTCTGATGCCAAAATCGGCTTGTCATTTTTGGAAACTAAGATGTTTATGCGAGCATGGATTATGGGTTAAATGCAGCATGTTGTTGATGGTAATGTTAGTGTTAGTATGTTTAAAATTTGAAGATTGCTGTTTTGCATTTGTGAAAGTGGACTATCATTTTTCGTCTCATTTAAGCTTTTCTGAGCAAAATAATTGTGGGATTGGCGTTCATATCTACCTTTTTTGATGCTTGTACAACATTGCGGCTTAATATGGTAAAATAAAATAGTCCTATATAAAATCATTTAAATGAAACTAAAGACATCTCCTCTATGAAGAATTGTTCACAAATTTCTATTCATGTCTGGAACAGAAAATTATTTGGTTGCACTTACACAGTAAAAATGAAGCTTGTTTTACTCGACCACAAAATATAAATTAAAATGTGTTTTGTAGCCGAGGGGAACGTTAAGGCAGCCCGACCTGATGAATAGTTTTACAGTCTTTAAGATGACCTTTGTGACATAGCAGCTGCGTTTCTATTACAAATGTGTGCAAAACTTTGATATTGCACTAATGTACAAACCCCAACAATTACAATGTTTCCATCATGTGAGAAATGCAGTTAAAATCACAGGCGAATAAGTTTGTTCACATGATAAATCATTAGAATCCATGCTGAACTATCATCCTTTTATTCTTCATCTTTTCTGCCAGTACTCTCATCCGGTTGACTTGTGTGATGTGTAGAAAGGGTTTCTATTGCAGTTTTGAGAAATATACAAATTTTAATAGAGCTGAAAAACTCCCCCATTCTAGCTCAAAAACTATTAATCAAAAAACATGGCATGTTTCCATTAGACACATTTCTTTCCATAATTCCAATTTGTGCAATTATATGTTGAGTAGGAACACAGCTGGAGACTACGTGCTGCACAGTTTCATCCCAGCAATCTTCTTCCTCATTGTTTAGACCACAACATTTCTCTGATCAACATTTTCCTTTTTATTGTATTTCCTGAGTAACTGAATGTTGAGGCTCCATAAGCTGCAAATTCTTACCACCACATTTAGTGATTAGTTTATTTGTGTAATGAATTCATAGCGGTTTCACCTTTTGAATCAAATTACTTGAATAATTTCATGTCTTGGTCGTTGCCTAATTTAACGAAGTTCAGTTGGAGCTTCAGCTTCTACCCAGAAGTCTGATTATTAACTTAAAAAACGCTCAGTCGCACTTTCAAACTGAGGAAATAAAACGAAAACTGTAATATTCATAATTAAACACTTTCTTCGATTGTTAATTCCACTAATGAGAAAGAACATTGGACTGTTAAAAATAGATAATAAAACCAAACTATATTTAAACCTCTGGGCAAAGTTATTGCTTAATAAGTAAATGTGAGCAATTAGTTTTTTCCTGTGGTGCAGAAAAGGAGACGTCTGCAGCCGACTGTTTACCGCCTCGCTCAGGGGAGCCATCTGCCCACCGTCGTCTGACGGCGGCGCACCTGTGAGGTGATTAAAACTTATACTTTACTTACTGGGAGCTGAAAATGATGGAGAATAATCAGGAAGCCAAAGTTGCAGAGGGTCATTATTGCCATGTTCTTAATTTCAGTCTGTCAGCATCTGGACTGTAAGAAGAGCTGCAGTTGTTCCTACATTTAATGAGTTTATGTCTGAGGTTACATCGAGTTCAGTTCCTTCTTTCCTTTTCCATGATCTACTCTCCCATATTTACATACTTGGAGGGAACAACTTCAACGCGTCTCTCTGTTTGCACATGTTGAAAGCTCTTATCTCCTCTTTCAGCTCGTCTGTCACGATTCTTAGAGGATTTCCTTCATCCTATCAAGTGTGAATGCCTCTAATCCAAAGAAATGCGTACCCACAATTATAAAATAGTTTATTTTTTTGTCATGTGGAGAAACTAAAACAGGGATATGACCCTGGAATTGATGTTTAAAAAGCTTGAAAGTAAATCTTTTAGCAGCAGGAGCATGAGCCTAAAATGAAAATGTTATCTGGGGAAACGGAAATAATTGGTACTCCTGCTGTTCATACTTCGCTTTTCTCTTGTCTGTTATAAGTTTGGGTCTTATGTTCACTTTAGCTCACTGAGGAGGCTTCCTAAAAGTTTTAGGTCTGGAGATTTGGGAAGGTTCATTTTCTTTCTTTTTTTTTATCCCTGGTGAACCATCTCTGTTCATTAGGACACGTTTTTAATCGTTATTCTGCCAAGAAAACACAGCTCCACTTAAGGTCCCAGCAGTGTTTTGCTTACTCCAAGTTTTTGTTTGCTATAACCGGATAAAAGGTTTTTCCTGGCATGACTTCCAAATAATCGATTGGTATGTTGATGATGTTTGATGGCTGTTCCATGGACCTTTGTGGTGACAGTGATCACTGATCCCTAAAAAGCCTGACCTGCTCAATCTGATTTTAGCCAATGTTTTTTTTTTGTCTCTCATGTTGGAGGAAGATGTGATGGTGGTTGATTTTCAGACTGTTGCAGTGGCGGATAAAACTGGTTTCTTATCGGCTGATCACCAATATCACAAAATTAAGGAAATCGGAGCCAATTGCTACTTTGGTGCAGTTTTTGTTCTCTCAGTTGGCTTGCTTAAATATTTTCTTCTATTTTGAAAAGCAGCTAAAAGAAACGGGTCTTTGTCACATCGTAAATAGAAAATCATGCATCAAAAGTTCCTTGAAACTCTGACTGACTTCAAAAGTAAACAATAATCTTAAATAAATTCTTTGTTTACATAATATTTATAGTTTTTAGATTTTTCAAACATATTTCCAGAAGTGTGTGTTTGAGATCGGACACTGATGTTGGACAGGAAGAAGTTCTTCCAAACCAAACTCACTCCTCCATGCCGTTATGGACCTTCCTTCCTGCATCGATGTGCAGCCATGTTGGAACAGGAAGAGAGCATTCTCAAATTGTTTTTTCAAAGTTAGGAGCATGAAACCCCCCTTCCCCCCACTGGATTAAGGGTTCCTTTCTTTGGAAACAAGAGACCTAATCCAACCCTTGAAAACAAGACCCACTCTTTGGTGCTGACGGTTTTCCCCCTCTGGACCAAACTTAAAACTGACAGAAAGCAGTCAGGCAACTGTGGTTCCCCTAGCAACTGCGTAACCTAGACTTCTCTGTTTATTTGCCAGAAAGCGAAGGATGATTTATCCCTCCAGAGAGCATGAATCCACTGCTCCAGAGTCCAGCAGTGGTGGGTTTCCGACTCTTTGCCTTCCCCTCGGTGATGAGAGGTTTGGATGCAGCTGCTTTACTTAGAAACTATTAAATAAAGCTCCCTATGCCCTGTTCCTCTGCTAATTTGAAGGTTGCCCAATTTTGGAATGCTGCAGCTGTTGAAAGCTGGCGTGTTCTGCACCCACTCAGCTACCTGGCATGCTTTAAGCCACTAAAAGGTGGACATTTTGAATCAGACTTATCGCACAGCTCAGCTGACCTATCTTATCATGGTTCCACACTGGATTTAACTGAAGTACTTGGCAACCCATGTTTGAATAAGTTTTTGTCGAGACGTGCCTGGATTTTATACACATATGGTGATGGGAGTGATCCAAACATCTGAATTTAATGATTCTGACGGGTGAGCGAATACTTCTGTCAACATGGTATGTAAACAAGTTGACTTTTTTCTTACGGGCTTGTAAGTTTTGCAGCTCTTTTCAATCTTTATACGATAAAAGTCATTCCTGTCCGGCTGCAATAAAAACTGACGCTATTGTAAATGTTTCCTTACTCATTGTTACCTATAAATATGGAGACCACTGTTTGTTCTGACCATGTGTTCTTATTTTTCTTAAGAGCAAGCAGCTCCTCTTCAAAACAAAGGCTTGTTGTTTTCCCTCCCGGTCAGGGTGCTCTGAGGGGGAGTTGTTAATTTGATCTGTGGTGTTTTTCACCGCTGCAGTGACCAGACCCCCTGTGCTCCTTTGAGGGATAAATCTATGGTGCCTTGTTCTCGGTGTGCTGCTTTAAACTAATGGACAGTAAAGAAAGAGCAGACAAGATAGCGATCTGACTTTTGCTGCCTGTGTGAGCACAGAGGTCAGCCAACTGAGAATTCAAGGGGGGAAGAGGCCGAGGCGTCAGCATGAAGAATGTGATGTGACTTCACTGTAGAGAGAGACCAAAAAAAGGCCGACTATGCGTTTGCATAGAGCCTAGTTGTAAATAATTACAAAAACCAGATCAGTAAGGACGATAAATACTGGATTTTTATGTTGAAACAAAGAGTAGGTGGCACAAACTCAGTTTTGCTGTTCTGGTGGGTGGTTTTCCTCGTCTCTTCCTGTTTAAAGGGAAGTTCTCCCATCGACTGTCATCTGACACTTTGAGCATGATGAGGACACAATAACCTGCAGCAGAGTTTGCTGGCTTCCTCACCCAGAAAAGTTTTTTTTTTTTTTTTTACAAATTGTCCTTATTATTTGTGCCTTAATGTATTTTGTACATTTTTGTACTTCCATTTTGGTTTCTGCTGCTTCTAAAAACAAGTTATTGTGATTTTGGTGTTTGGAAAATGATCTGTTTTAAAATCCTCCTGAATGTAATGTCACAAATCAGCAGGCTCTGACTCTCAACTAGCAGCTCCTGCAATGCCCAGCCTGTTACCTAGCAACACCAGCAGAGCTTCGCTCATCACCTAGCAACCCAAGCGGAGCTCCAGCACATTTGGTCAGGTGGTCTTGTGTAGTACGCGCCTTACAGTGTTGTTGATTTACCATTCATAAACCACTTGCTACATTCTTGTTGGTTGTGCAGGAGGCTCTACTTATGCTTTTCAAAGAAGTATAGTTATACAATCATGCATCTGTTTGCAGCCTTTTTGATGTGGAAGTGTAAACATTGCGATACGTGGCCAGCATCAGTTTATTTTAATTTAAAGTGACAAGAGGCTCTAAAGCAGCTGAAAGGAGCTCAAAATGGCACAACAGACCAGACTAAAATCTCAACTAAGAATGAGTTAGTGCAAAAAAAAAAAAATGTTTAACATGTTTTGTGTAGACTTATCCAAACCAGTTCAAGGAAGCATCATAGGTCACCTTTATATTTCTTTTCTTTTTTATTAATACTCTGTTTGGATTGAGTCGGGTTATTTATTTAAACCTGTAAGGAATAAACAGTGTTGGATTATTCCGTGCATAAAGAGATTAAATAAGATTTTTTTTTTTTGCATGTTATGCTGAGACATGGTTTTTGCCATGCTTGGGCGTACCACTTGACAATCTTGCTCTGAAAATTCAATGTTTTATATGTATCAGAAAGCTTCCAAAAATCAGTGACCAAATTATTCAGAAAGTAGGTCGGGCTGCAATCAGTTGAAGCCACTCCAAGCATAAATAAATCTGCGCTGATGCAGACTGAGTGTCTGCATAAGATCACAAGAGATTAAATGATTTGTTCATTGTGTAAAACACTTGTATCATTAAAACTGCACATTTAGTTTACATGTAGAGATCATTGCTATTGATTCATTTAATGAAAAGTTGTGCTTTTCCCCAGGCTTCAGTCTGATTGATTATATGGAAAACCCCATTAAAACATCCCATCATCCGTGTTTTCCTTCTGCCATGTCAAAGGGAATTAAGATGCTTGTTATCAAATCAAAATATTTATATCACATGAATGAGCTTTTTGGCTGTACTTTTTACTTATTTGAAAAAAAAGTTTGTATTTTTAATCCCTAAAATATTAATTTCTAAGTGAAAAGTTTGTAAAAGTAGAAATATGAGTAGAGATGCTTTTCCATGTTTTATTTTATTTTTTTGCTGTACATTGAAAAACTTCAGACTTCCAGGACAAACTGGACCTGAAGCAAACTTTAAAGTTATTCAAAACTTCCTGGTGCTCATAAATTCCTGCATGACTCACACTCTCCCTTCCTGTGTCATCTCCTGCCTCCTCTTCCTCCTCTTCCTCCTCCCCCAGGGCACCTCATCATCTGGTCGGACACGTAGCTTCTCCCTCCTCCCACACCTGACTCCATCTTCATCCCCGAGCTCCCAGAGGCACCAGGGCCACTCGGCCGCGCCCAGCAACATCGTCACCATCACCCACCACAAGTCCCCAGCTGCAGCTCGGCGGTCCAGGAGTCAGTATCCAGGGCAGCTGCTGGAGGTCAAGGAGGTGGGTGACTGAAGCAAAGCACATTCAGATGTTTTATTTTAGAAAGGCTAAAAACCGCTGAAAACAAAAAATCTGGTGTATAAAGAGTCATCAGTTTTCCAGTTCCTTTTTCTGATATTTCTTCCAAGGTGTACTCATTTAAAAGCTGTCCTATTCACATGATTACATTGGAAGTTTAAGATGTTAAAGATTCTACATGGAGACAAATTTCACAATAATCACATGAGCAATAGGTTTATATTGCAAATTGAACATGCCTGCTTACATGTTGACTGTGCAGGAGAACTAACTAAATTTTAATAAAGCTACATGATATCATGAAAATATAGATGCTATTGCTGAAAACTGGGATGAGGATTTAGATTTTATCAATCCATGTTTTCCCGACTTTCTTCTTTCTTCAATACAATGTCCCCATCATCTGCAAATGACTGAAAATATGGATTAAATGTAGGAAGACTTAGTCTGTTAGTCCATTCAAGTGATGACCCACACTTTGCCCAGAGCAGATCATTTTTGCTCAGGTCAAAAAATACTTAAACAAATAGCTTTTTATTTATTTTTTGATCCAAAAGCAGCCAATCAGCTGTCGGTAGCCATAAGTGTCGATGGCTACTGATGGGTTTTCAGGTCTCTCTGGGCTGTTGAAATTCATTTTTGTTTGTTAAATAACAAGCACATTAAAGTTTAATCGCGATGTTTTTCATTTTGTTTTTAATGCAAAAATATTGTCATCAGTTCGGCTGGTTATCTGCCCCATGCAGAAATCTCTTTCCCGGAACAGGAAACATAATCTGCTCTGCCTTTTGGCTTCAGACCCAGAGCATAGCGGTGCTGCGCCGTAACGTCACATTCATTTTTGGATTTTTTTAAAATTATCTAACCCTCTTTAAAATTGTGGAGAAAAAATATTTTGTGTGAAAACCTCATAGCTCACATTTGTGTGCTACATACAAGATGTATGTAGCACACAGATGGGGGGTTGGGAACGCCAAAGCCCAAATGCTAAATTGGTCAGTTTACTTTTGTTTATTTGGCGGCCTCGTGCTTTTTCTGTAAGCTAAAAATGAATGAGCAGAGTTTGAATCCCCCTGTAGTTCTGAGAGCGGTCGTTTGGATCCCGCCTGAGCTTTTTACCGTGTGCGGTTCTGGCCGGTCGCCTGCCTATGAGCTTTTTGTTTTGTGGTTTGGTGAACTGAAGAGCTGACGGGTCACCAGGTTGGGCAACTGTTTAACCCGCTAATGACGAGCCTCAAAAAGCGTCGGAAGCTTCAAGTTCGGCATGCGCCCTTTGCGTCTGGTTTAAGTCTATGTCTATGTGGAGTGTTGGACGGGCTGGACGCTTCAAAGGCTCAAAACGCTCCAAACGGTTCAAATCACGCCTCGCTAGATGCTCGAAACGAGCCACAACGGTTCTGGACGCGCCTCCAAATGGACTTTGCATGTAAACCAGACGCGCCTGACGCTCTGATCTGAACGCACCATAAGCCTGTGGGTTAAACGGTCAAATCTAGTTGAAGTGCTTGCCGAAAGACTAGAAATGAATCAGACATTGTTGCTTCACCTCCTCTGGATGTCTGACACACCACCTGAACATGGGAATCTCCTCCAATCAATTATGCCTCATGTTATTTAGCATAATTTAAAAAATAGGTCCTCTGTTTTAGTGGGCCATGCACATTATGCACGTGTGGTCTGTATTTGTGTGGTTTAGGTTTGTGCTAGTTTTTCGCGACATGCACATGATGCGCGTTGGAGATGTGGTTGTGCTCTTTTGGGTCAGGTGCAGTGATAGTGTTGTGCTGCCCTCCGATAAGATCCTGCAGGCGCCCCTGGTTGAGGAATTACTTAAGTGTGTATCTGTTTTGATCACGTATGTCTATGAATATTTGCACCACATGCCTGAAAAGTTGCTGCTTTACAAAGAAACTGGACGTATTTGTAGACACAGCACATATTTATTGTTTTGGACCGAGCTTGACGCATTGATCTTTAATCATTAAGCATATGATGTAATGATGACAAAACAATGCCATACAACATGCTGTTTTAATACCACCAATCCCTGTATTCAGCTGTTCATGAGGTCGGCTGCAGGCATTTGTCCAACTGTAAAAAATTTTCCAGACTCCAGTTTTAAAATGGAATAAACTCTATTCCGTCCTCTAATGTTCTGTGTAAAGTGTGACAACCGGACTGACGACTTCTAACCATTTTTTTCTGATTATTTTCCACCAAATCTTTATGACCGCTCATTTAATAGCCAGCAATCAGTAGCCAGATTGCAGCGTATGGTAGACCCGACAACTTGTCCTTCAGGTGAGCGGAGATCATGGCCGCCCCACCTCAAAAATGAATCCGGCGCCGCTGCAATAGAGACACTACAGTAATTCAGCAGGCTATGAAATGAGCTGGTTAAAACAGACTTAATCTCATTTTTATGCAGACTTTACATTCTTTACTCCACCAACATTGTTGCTAAGGCAGAAAAATCTATGCAATCATCCCGAATCTTTGGATGTTTTTATCTGAGGTCTAGTTTTTCAGTCTGGATCTCAGGCAGCTGTATTTATGTGGACTTTCTGGATTAACTTTCTGTTCCACTATGAACATTTTAAAACAAAAACATCCACCCATTCTCACACATAAAAAAAATAAATTTTTGGATTTCCTGTTCAAACTCTGCAATAAGAGTTTAAAAAATGTAGTTTAAGAAAAGGACACAATGATATACAGGCATGAAGAAAAAAATGCACTCATTTTAATTCTAGGGTTTAAAGTTTCATATGTCTGCATATTCTACTTATATTAAACAAATGTGTTCAAAACGACAACAGTTTGTGTTACGCAAAAATAGAAAGTGTGTGTGTGAAAAACTGAGAACATTCTCGCTACTTTTATCAGATCTGCCAAGGACAGTAGCAGTCAGACTCTGTTGATAAAATGCAAATGATTAATTAAAAATGAGCAATGTGACCACCTCTCTAAAACAGAGCCCTAGATGCGTGCCTGCGTGTGTGTGTGTGTGTGTGTGTGTTGACACCCTGCCAGGCTGTAAAGACATCAGGTCTGATCTCAGAGAAGTAACTTCTACCGTCTGTCTATTTTGAAATGTTAAAAGAACATTTCTGAACAGTTTGAAGCCCATTACTCTACAGTGAGGGATCGTTTATAAATTTATTTAACGTCGCTGCTTCTCTTCCAGGAAGTGAATTTTCCAGAAAGTACTCCATGAGGTCCAGAAATCTCAAAATCAATCTGAAAATCTGGGCTGTAATGACGAGGGGTTGACATTCAACCATAATTTGTCTAATTAGTCACAAAGCGAAACTTCAAATTCAAATTAATGTTGCTAATGCAGGCATTAAACATCATTGGACCTACTTAGTTTTTGCTTTTAGTATTTTTCACATAGAGCTTCTCAGATGGTGGAAGAGTACACATTTTTGTTTTTGTTCACTTGATTTTGCTCTGCGTTGTTCAGCTTGTAGGACACGTCTGTATTTTTCTATTACAAACTATGAGACTATAAATTTAACTGATTACCTTCATAAATGTCTCTCCGTTTACCTCTTCCCCGTCTTCTTTTCATTTTTGTCTTCCTCTCATGCTGAGAAAGTCTGACATATGAGAAGATGAGAACAGAACGAATTAGGATGTGTTCTTTAGGAAGTGAGATAAGAGTACCGAAGTGAAGCCACGTTGTTATTAGAGAGCAGATTCCCTCTACCCTGGTGTGAATGGCATTTCCTGCTTTGTTCAGAGTTTTGGCAGCTGGTCCTTTCCTCCATGAGATCAGATGACACCTGGTAATGCTTTAATTTTATATTAGACTATTAGGGTCTTGGTTCAGAGTTCAGTAGTTAAAGTACGTTTTTTCTCTGATCTTTGAAAATACTTTTTAGGTAAATTCATTGGTGTTTTATGTACAGCCACAAGTTGATGATGAAGAGCGACATCGCTGTTGAAATGCCAAACTTGAGCTTCGTCCGAACCACAATAGACAAAAGTAGTAATGACGAAATCCTCAGCTGGAGTTTAAGTTTACAAACTGTAGATTTATGTGGCTGTTTAATTTGGGTGTCTTTTATCTGCTTTGATAAAAGATTATATTTTTTGCCCTTTAAGGTGACATTTATCTTAAAACTATAAACTGGAGGCTTATAGTTGTGTTAATGAAATCCACTCGATCATGGTTCACATCTAACACTGTGGTGCAATAAAAACAAGATATTTTCACTTTTTGTGAGAATCTCATTATTTACTAATCCGAGGTGACAATGATGTTTTCCCCAGATTATCCCTGAATGCATGAAATATTCAGTCTTTTTCCATTTTATTGTCTTTTGCACCATTTTAGAGGATAAGTGCAAACATTTGAAAGCCTCACAGAAGTTGGAGTTTTTCATTAAATTGAGCAAAGTTGGAGCTTTGAATCCTCATCAATTTTCTCTGCGTCCGTCGTCGGACCCGTCGGTTCCGGCTGCTGATGAATCTTTGGTCGCGCTGACGAGTCGTTCTTCCTTTTCTGCTTATCTTCTGGGAGGAGATTGTTTTTCTCTGTCACTTCTTAATGAGCTGTCTTGAGTCAGTTTGAGGTGATTAATTGCGATACGTTGTTTGGTTTTATGAAGTGAAAATGATGACACATTCGTAAATAAACCAAAAAAACTTTTTTTTCCTTCTATTTTGTGCTTTCAGCCTATTGTTTGGAGACTCAGTGTGCTTTTTGGATTGTCACCAGGCTGTTGAATAACAGCGATAAGATGACTGAGCAGTCAGGAAGGAAGGGAAAACCTGGACAACAGGCTTTTTAATGTGACGTACTTGTGGAGATGTATTGAACCTGAATGGAAAGAGTTAAATTCCCACAAGATATTTTTTGACATCTTGTTCTCGTTGAGCTTTAAATCGTAAACTTACCATGTAGTTGTGCGTAATATCTGTGAGGTTCTTCAAACTAATTTGATCTGAAAGATGTTGCTTATGCATGCTTAGGAATATTTTTTGTTTAAAAAAAGGTCAGTGCTGTGATTCCTGAAGAAACGGTGTCGTATTGTCCTAATATTTAAACAGTGAGACTTTCTTGTGATCTTTTAAAGTGGTCCTCGTCAGTAATGCTCCAGCCTTTCTGTAATTTGCATTTTTCTGAGGATTTGTTCCTATTCTTTTTATCTACCTCAATTATGAATAATTCAGTCATGAAAACACTCCTATCTGAATAGATCAACAGAGCTGACTACAGTTCACAAAGAGCCAAGTTTTAAAAGGCCTCTT
This sequence comes from Poecilia mexicana, assembly GCF_051168715.1. NCBI lineage: Eukaryota > Metazoa > Chordata > Actinopteri > Cyprinodontiformes > Poeciliidae > Poecilia > Poecilia mexicana. The sequence goes on along the minus strand of NW_028263380.1, from coordinate 18,789,706 downwards.
TGGTCTCTTTCTGGCTCCCCGTCTGTCGCAAAGATGTATTTCTGTGCCAAACACAAACAAACATCGCATATTTTAGCAACAGCGAGATGATTGTCAAGGATCTATCAGGCATTTAGAGGACTTGTTCCCTTTGTACCGACATGACTTTTTGGTTTAATTGGTGAGTTTCTTTTTAGTTTTTTTTACGCCAACACTTATGCTTTGGTTCTTTTTATCTTCAGTCATGGTCAAGTACAAATGATGGGAAACTAATGAGCAAAAACCTTGTGAGAGTAATACTATCTGGCTTGTCTAAAGAAAGAGCCGTTTTACTAAGACACAATAAATATGTTTTATTTTTATGTTTTCTCTTACGATTGGGGGACTGCTAACGTTGTCCTTCCCAGGCACAAGTCAGTTTCTTGTAACAGGATCTGATGGATGTTTCTTACTGCTAAAGGAGAGTTTTCCTCTCCACTGTCGCCTCATGCATGCTCTGTTGGTGTAAAGTCAGCAACACAATGCATATGATTGTTTACCGTCTCTACATTCTCATGCGGGAGGAATAAATGCTGGAAGTCAATGACTCAGTGAATCTGCTGAGTTTCCTTAGATAGAAAACTTCTCAAACTAATTTGAATAATGGATTGAAATAACATTTTGTGTGAAGTGCCTTGAGATGATATGATGGGAATTGGAGCTATAAATAAACTAAACTGAGCTGAAAAAGGGGGAAAAGGAGCTTCAGGTGTAAAAAGTTACAGCTTTTCATCACTGCCATCTTTTATATCTTGGTGTTTTTGCAGGTGCAAGCAAAGTTTTTAGCCTGACACAGTCAAAAACTGTTATCTACAGATATCAGACCATCTTCTTCTGGTTTCATGCAGGAACAACGTGGCTTTGTTTGATCCGAACAGAATCAGGCATTGTACTAGAGGAAAAGAGACAACTCTGTAGGGTCCGTACACCTTCACTGTTGCCTTTTGATTGAAGAACAACACAACTAGATAAAGTCTACTTATAAGTCTTTTAAAGAATCGTTTATTTCAAGCAAATTGACATTTTTTGGCTTCTTTTGCTGGCTGAGTGGAAGTTATTAATCTTCTGCAGCTCCAACTTGTTCTGCTTAAAATATCTCGCCTAAATGATTCACTAAATGACAGAAAGGGAGCAACTAGTGATCAACACGAGTGGAGAACGCGTCCAAGTTCTCAAGAGCGGATAGTTTTAATAAACGGCATGCAGAACGTGTAATCGCCAAGCAAGACGAGCTCTGCTTTGGTTTGCTGGGCTCCTCCGAAGACAGACGAAACGTGGCTCTGTGTGATTTATGTTCTCTCTGTTTTGGTTCAGAAGAACTGGGTCGCCGCTCACTGTGACCTGATTCAACTCCGCCGTCATTTGACTTCCTCTCTCCCTACCTCCTACTCCTCCTCCTCGTCATTCGGGTTTTTTTCTTCCTCTGTTCTTACAAGGCCAATAAACTTTCCTGACAAGTTTAACAGGATCAGTGGAGCCTTTATGCATTGATCTATGCAGAGCTGTGCTCAGTGGAGACCAGAAAGCGGTGGTTAGTTGGTCATGCAGTGGATTTGTGGTCTTATCAGCAGCATCACAAATGTGTTTTGTATCCTATTTTGTGGCTGATAATATCTTGAAACAACACGTTGCTGTTGAATGTTTGTGTTTATCGCAGCTGCAAATGAAGACTGAGGTAATTGCCAGACCTTGCGTAAATGTTTGTTCTGGCTGGTTTGGTTACAAGTCAGTCGCTTTAAGCATTTAGAGCTGACTTTACATGCATTCAGAGTAGTTGTATCCATTATCAGCTCTCTATGCAAACAAATGATGTAGCCCCATCCAGTGGACTATCAGACCTGCTGATTTTTTTTTAAAACTTTTACTGTGAAATACAATATCATGTTTTGTTATTTAGGTTTTAGAAAATCCTGTATTTTTGGGGGGTCTCATGGTGGATGTATTCATTGTTTTAATTCATAAATTTAGCTTATTAGTAAGTTTAACAACAAAAATTGAGCAGAAGAAACCAACAGCAGATTTTAACCAAAGCTCTCCACACCAAAGCAGTGCAGAAACGACTTGGTTTGACCGCAAAAAAGAAGCTTAAAAACCTACTTTGTTGGTTTTAAACAGCATTGTAGGGGGTTGTTTCTGTAGTTGGCAAGCCTGATGGTCATATAATAATCCAGTATAGCAAGTCAACTGGTCATATAATCATACTGTTTGGAAACCTGATTGTTATGTATATTTTCAGACTTCATATTTAAGAATAATTGATATTATTATAATTTGGTAATGACTTGTGACTTGTGCAAGTTTAGCATTGTCTTTATTCAGAATTTTCATAAATTAAGTAAACAGTCCACTAATGCTTATTTTCTTAATATAACTTTCAGTTTAATACATTAAACTACATAATTTTTCCACTTTATAAGTAAGAGGATGACACTTGGCAGCATTTTAAATCAGGATTTAAATAAGAATTAAATTCAAGAACCTTAGAAATAATGAATACATTTTTTTTCTACATCATTCTTGGATACATTTCTCCTAATTCTTATTTAATAAATATATGTATAACTTTGTAATCTGATCAGACACAGTCATATTAAAGGTTTGACTATTAGAGGGTCAGGCAATCATGATATCATGAATCTTTTCAAACAAAATTATCCAAGATTGCATCTCGATGGCCATACTTAAGTTTTATTATTATTTTGTTTTCTGTTTTTGCTTTTTATCTGTTCAAAATAAATAAATAAAGTACCTCAGGGTGGAGGTCCAGTTGGGGTTTAAAATTTTAAACCTGATGATCACTGTGGTGCTAAAACCTCTGGAAGAAGCATCGACGTAGCAACGCATCAGAGCGGCCTGCTGTTGAGTGTTGAAGACTCTGTCATGCTGTCACCTTCCATCCGTCTGTCTCCCCGCTCGATGCGAGATGCTGGAAGTCGGATCACATGACCGTCTCTCCACAGCCAGCTTGACGGGAAGTCGTCCAATACTTCAACCCTCGCTCCACCGCAGCAGAGACAGATGATTGGATCTCTTCTATTTCTGGAAACATCAGCAGCCTTGTTGGCTCCAGAGAGTGCTGCGTTTGTGAAAAGTGTTTGGAAAAGCAGCGGGATCTGCCTTTGCTGTGAACTCGTTCAGTCTGAGCAAGTCACAATCTCAGTTTTAGGTCTGGACAATAAAACTGTGAATATTTTAGCCCTCGTAGACCCACTTCATATTTCTAACCAATCTGACTTTTCCCTCTTAAGAAAAATTCAAAATTAATCTGTTGAACGTCTTTTCATCACGCAGTTCATTCATGCCGTTAAAGGTGACTTATTATGCTTCCTTGAACAGATTACGATTGGTTTATAAGGTATACAAAACATGTTACATTTTTTGCACAAAATCATTCTTAGATAGAGATTTTAGTCTTCAGTTCTGCTTTTTTTTAGTTTCTTTGAGAATTAGATGTTTTAAGGCCTCCAAATAAGCTGCTGCTGGTCACGACCCCCAACTCCATGTTTACACTTGCACAATAAAATGGCTGCAAACATATGTGCAGTTATACAACAGTACATCTTTGAGAAGCAGATGTAGAACCTCCTGCAGAACAAACAAGAATGCAGGAGGTGGTTTCTGTAGGGTAAGGCAACAAAAAATACTTGTCTTTTCCAGTAGCCATTGTGCAGCGCACACATTGGTAAAACCAGCTGGTCAAACTGGTTGACATCCTGAAACTCAGCTTGGGTTGCTAGGTGACGGGCAGTGCCTGCTTATTTCTGACATTGCATTCTGAAGGTTTTTGAAACGGGTCATTTTCCAGAAACTAAAAAGTATTAACTCACAGCCAAAAAAATTACTGGGTCTTTTCTTTTTAAGTAGTAGTTGAGACACAAATGGAAATACAAGACTGTTAAAAATTAGGAATTTTACATAATATGTTACTTTTAATGTTATTTTCTTAGTCAAGAACAGAGAAATGTATTCTTTTATTTACAGGGTGGCAGAAATTAATGACTCTCCTGTTCTCCATTTAGATTCTGCATTATGTATTCCTTCTGTCTTTCTGAAGCCTTAGTTATGTTGATCTGTATTTCCTGTTCCTTTTTATCAATTTTATTTAACACTTCATCTGCTCCTCCATCCATCCATCCATTTTCTTCCACTTATCCGGGGTCGGGTTGCGGGGGCAGCAGCTTCAGAAGGGAGGCCCAGACTTCCCTCTCCCCAGCCACTTCTTCCAGCTCCTCCAAGGGAACCCCAAGGCGTTCCCAGGCCGCTCCTAAATTTGCTTATTGTCTTTTTGCACTTGGCTCCTTTCAGCACTGCCACCTACTTTCTCATGCTTTGTTATATCCTTATTTAAAATCTCCTGCATCTCCAATTTATTTTCCCTCCCTCTTCAAATATTTTATGTACATGCTATATTTTTGTCTCCCTTGGCTCAGAGCTTAATAATAATAATCCTTTTTTTCCCCAGCTATGTGTAAAACTGTCATGTTTTGCTTGCATCAAGAAAAGTGGCTTAATTTTACTGAGCACTATGAAACCCAGTGAGCTGTGTTATATCAGAGCACGGTTTGTTTTCCCCTGCATTTCTTATTGTTGCATAGCAACAAATTTGTTCTCCAACTTGCATTGCCACACACTAATGACCCTTTCAGTGAGTAATGGACCTTAAGGCAGGTTCTGATTTACTGCATTATTAGTGTCACATAGATTCAATTACACTTCTGAATGTTTTTTTTTTTAATTTTGCATCCCTTTTTCTGCTCCATTTTTGCCGCTCTCAGAAACCTTAAATATTTTCATTCTAGAGTACATCTTTTTGTAATAAAGCACTCCTCTATTGGGGTGAGTCATTACTTTTCCAAAGGGACTACAAGAGAAATTTAGGGTTTAATTTAGAGGGAGATTTATAATGAGATCACAGCGTTTGCTTTGTTTAATCAACTTAATGCAGAATGGCAGCATCACTGCACATTGATAACCAACAACAACAGGCTGCAAGATTTTGGTTGCTTACTGTCAATTTAATAAAAGAGGATCTTTTAACATTCTCTGAAAATGTAAATGTTTGGACAATCTCTGCCTGAAAACATTAAAATCGGATGAGGTAGTAAAAAAAAAAAAACGTATTCGCATACATGTCCTTTAAATTAATGAAAAGCTTTTTTTTTCTCTGGGACTTGAACAGCTGTGCGATCTGTTGCAGGATCATGTGTGTTCCTGAGGTTTGTGTGGGGAAACAAGTGTTTGTGAAGCCATACAATATTAATGAACAGAACATTTCCGAACCGATAAACAACCCAGATTTATTATCCCTGAGAGAAGCTGATTACCTGTGAGCGAGACGCAGCGTTGCCTCCTTCCCTCTGTGATGCATGTAGACTCTGATAAGTGAGTCAGACTGGAATAATTCTCCCAGGGAGAAATCTCCGTTTCTGGAGAAAGTTTTCTGCTCAGAAAAGTTTTGTTTGGTTCTTTTTTTAGCGCCGTCGTCTCACAGCCGTTTCTTCTTGGGGAAGACTTGCTGCCTGCAGCTAAGATGGAGACGATGTCACTGGATTTATTGCTCAGTTGTGTCACCGCCTGCACAATACTAACACTACGGATGTTGGAAAAAAGAAACTGTGACATTTGTCTTTATTGTATGCGCTTAGGTTTTTTTTTTTTGTAGGTCTCTTTTATTATTTAGTAGTTATTTTACATTTAACCTTCCTCACTGAACAACATGACAACCTAAACCGGTATTTTTTCTGTCTTTAATTATTCATCTTTCACAGATTCTTTTTATCTCAATCCAGCGTTCTTCCCTCAATCTTTAGTTATGAGGTGAATTCAGGCAAGGCAACCAGACTCGTTAAATTTCGCCCAAAGCCAATGAGCCGACTGTCTCTGAGTAACATGACCTCTGTAGGATGTTTTTAAGCCCTTTTCCTGCAGTTTTTTAGATGAGAGAAAATTTTATTTTTAGTTTTTTTGTGTTTCTAGTGGCCGTTATTCATTAGTAGCTGAACAGGAAGAAGGGCAGAGAGAAGGGTTAGTCCAGAGGTCGCGCTAGACTTCTTTTTGCTGTCTGTCATTTTGACTAACGATGTCAAAACAAATCCTGTCTTTTTCTATTTTTACCCATCTAATTGCATTTCATTTTAATTTTCAGCAAACTGAACAGATCATCCACATTGTGTCTTCATCAAGCTGAATACATTTAACTTTTTCACTACAGTGATGAAATTATAGGCTTTATATTTTTGAATCAACAGTTTACATATTCCTTTTCAACAACTAGTCAGATTACTTCATTTAAAGTCTCCCATTCTAGTGTAATTGATCATATTCAAAAGAAAAATTTAAAATTTAAAAAAATGTATATAGCACATTTTCAGTAGCAAGGCGGTTCAAAGTGCTTTACATGAATTAAAATGAAATACAAACATGATAAACCAAAGGAAAGAGCAAAAAGAAAAAAACTAAAGTATAAAATTACATGTTGGTTCCCCATATTTAATAAGAATAAGAATTTAATTTTTTAAAATCTAATTTCTGTCTCTTTGACTTTAAAACTTTGAACACCGCTGCACTTAAAAGTCTTTGGGAGACCCACAGCCAGCTCTTCGGTTTGGAAGTGCATGCTTCACTAACCAGAAATGAAACTGAGCTGTTCAAATCAAACATTCATAAAATTCACATGGAAGGAGGAAATGTTTTGGAACTGCACACCAGCTGTTAAAAATCAAACAAAAGACACCGCTAGAGAGCAGATTCAGTAATATTTCACAAGTTTCCCAGAGATGTTGTCGCCTTAGCCTTGCTCAGTTCTATAATGACAGGACAGAAAAACGTTGGAGACCGTGCACAGTGATTGTGACTTGCAGCTGTGAGACTCCAGGAGTGAGTCTGATGAACAAAGCTAACACACACATGCACACCAGAGGACAATACACGGACCGTTGCTGTGAGGAAATGCTTGCGGGAGACAATCGACCAGTCAAAGATGAGACCACCCCCTTGCTGCTCCATTATAGCACCATCTGATGTGACAACCAAAGATCATTTTGTCCGAAACGTCATAGTCAAACTGATGTGAAACTAGACGCACATTTTTGTATTTGCTGTGTGTTTAATGAAAATCAGATGAACAGCAGCAGGGGGTAAAAACACGCAGCGGCTCCCGGCTTTGCTGGTGAGGCTGTAGCCCACTCTGTCCTGAGTGAAGAAAAATTTCCATTTAGATTGGAATTCATTATCGGCTTTAACATTAGCCCTCCAAAATGAATTAAAAAAAAAGATTCTTTTGTTTTTTAACATTCAAACCGCTTTTATTCGCAGGATTTGATGACACATCTCATCACAATGAAACTCCTCTCCAACTACTGATTACATCTACAATTCATGAGTCAGCAGTGGAGACATGCATTAAAGCCGTAACTAATTTTGTTTTGTTTCTCATCGTCAGCAAACGCCTTCAATAACCAAAATGTGACCTCTAAGGGCTACAATGGAAGAAACAAACACTCACAGAGCAAGTCGGACATAATTGGTTTTATCGTTCAGGAAAAGCTGTGCACAGTGAAATCTGGGAGATTGTTTTGAAATAAACTGCTTGGTTATTGTGAACCGTTGTGGCTGTGTGTGTTTTTATCGATGGTCTGTTGCAAAGAGGAGCTATAAAGCAACATTAATGGTTACCGATTTCAGGAAGATGATGCAAGTGTAAATGTTCACTGAAAGAGGGAACAGCTGAGCTCTGAGAGGATGGGATGTTTGAGGTCAAAGGTTATCTGATCAGACAACAGATTGGACATCTAAACTGCCGTAAATTCAAACGTGAGGAATTTAGGTGTTTTTGGACAATCAAAAACACCTGATGGTCACTCAAAGCTTGCATGAATATATTTATCATTGAAAAATGAGCAACTTGAGATGGATATTTGTGTTTTTATTTCCTCTCATCTAAAGTTATTCACTTGTACATGCAGTGGCTTTACTTGCTCCAGTTAAGACTTTTAACTGGAACAAATAAAATGGTTCAACATGCTGTTCCAAAGAGCCAACAATAAATTATATTACATAAACAAGATGGTTACATGAGACAAGAAAATGCAGGGGTAACACCTAAACATTATACTCGATGTTCTGTTTCAGGTGATGTCCCAAGCAGAGGGCCAACAGAAGAACCTTGTCCACTCCATCGACTCCCTGCCCACCAAAGGCCCGCTCTCCTGCCTGGACCAGGACCTGCTGCTGCTCAAAGCCACGTCGGCCGCCACGCTCAGCTGCCTGGGAGAGTGCCTGAACATCCTGCAGCAGACGACTCAGAGCCACAGCAGCCAAGCGCCGCCGCCTCAGTCCCACGCCTCCCAGCGTAGCCGGGGAACCCCCTCTGGTGAGTCCGCCACGGGACCCATTCCGGTACCGTTACTGGAGCCGCCCACCGCATCCCGCTTATCGTTTCGGTCTTCACCGCCTGAGCCCAGCTACGGCGGCAAAGCCGAGCTGCGGCAGCTAGACTGTGGCGCGTGTCCATGCCTGATGGGTACGATGAACTTAAACCTTTGCAGTAAATGCTGTTGATTGTCGTACTTATGTGTTTGTACCATTTCTGTTTGTTGTGTTCTGTCCGTGTCTGTCATGTTTTGTTTGTGTTTTTTGTTTCGTCAGTGTCGTCATTCTCATTGAAATGCCAAAAACTCTTCAAGTGGTGCAAAGTTCAAGCATGAAAGAGTGTGTATGGAAGGGTTGATCCCCTTTCAGCATGTCAAACTGCATGTCGGGAGAGAGAAATGGCCTTCTGTGAACGGGTACACTTGAAATAAAAGTTTACGCACTTTTAAATCTCCTTAAAGGATTAAATCCTTGCCAAAACAATCCACTCTGGTGCCTCAAATGTCAGCGCTCCGCCATGTTCAACCCGCTCTGTGCCTGGTCTAATAAAGATGTTTTGAATCATCTGAAGCTTGAGGGTGCTTCTATTTGGCAATAATAATAAAAAATAAATATCTGGCAGGACTTCTTTAAAGTGGAGTGTCCAGTTAATCAGCTGCTGTGGACTAATCCTGTTTTCCCCAAGTAAAGATGCACATTTATAATCCAGTTATGGTGTTCAGAACAAAACCCATAATTTATTTTTTTCTTAGTAAAAAGGATTGGGTTGCATGATGATCTCCTGAATTGCTTCGGAGTAACACTTAAATTTGTTTGGTGCTTCAGTTTCACATTTCAGAGGAAATGGTTTTACAGTTCACCTTCATAAACTGATTATTGGCTTTGATGCAATATCCATTTTGGGCTTTTATGTATTTGAAGTTCTTCTTCCAGTGTGAAACAATCAGACAACAAGCAACTCTGACTTTTAAAAATAACTATTTGGTGCATAGGTTGGAATTTATTGGTTGATTTATTGGTTCATCAAAAAGTCCAATCTGTGGATATTTAAACACTTTTTGGGATAATTGGTGTTTATTTAAACTGGTTGCTTTCCTGGTGCAGACAGAAGCTAAAAATGGTTCGCAATTCGGTTTGAAAGTTGCCAGTGTTTAATGTCATCCAACCAGAAGCTCGTAGACGAAAATTGACTTCTTGTCAATTTCGACTGGATGAAAATGTTTGAATGAAAAGTAATCGCAATATTTTAACGAAGCATTTTCCATTTGATCTTATCAAATAAGGCAAAAACAACTGATATTTTCATATTAAGGATCTAATTGAATTGTTGTGAATCTAAGATGTTCATCCAACCAAAGTGGAAACGGTGAAGTTTCCACAGCAATTCTTTTTCTGAATCCTCAAACCAGAAAGTTGTTCACGTTTGTCTCTGACCTGTAAGAAGGTAATCTTGCATCTGTGTTTAGGAGGTGGGGAAACGTTCCCACCCTGAATCTGCCCTTCCTCACCATCTCCTGGTCTTCTTTTTGCGCCAGCCGTTGCCGTGCCCTGCAGGGGGTTGTGTGGAGTGGGACCGCCGGGCCGCAAGTACAAACCTCTTTCTTCCTTCCGCTGCCTTGCTGATGAGTCCCGAGGGGGTCCGGCTGCGCCCCATTTTCGGCATGTACCCTCCACACCTCAGTGAAGAGTACCTTGTTAGGATCCTCAATTTTGCGAGTTGATCGCGGTGGCGTGCTTCACCAGCATGGGCTGCATCCCGACTTCATGCAGCTGATGGCGGGAGTTGCAAGAGAGGCGAATGGTTCACGCAGGAAAGCATTCCCAAGCATGAGGTTGCACTGAGTTTGGCTGGCACGTTGGTTCCTCAGATCACCTGTTGCTCCTTCAACCAACAGATCAACCCATTGGAGTCGGCTCTAGTCGTGTCAAAGAGTAGAGAACTAAATTTGCACAAAAAAAAAAGAAATAGAAATAAACCTGCCAGTCAAAAAGCAGAGAGCAGATCTTAAGGTAAAGCAGTGGAGGATCTTCGCTGCTCCCTCTAGCTCTTTCGGATCGCTCCGGTTTCCCTTCTGCCAATGCTGAAAAGAGCTTGATGCGACGCCCTCCCCCCACTCCCACCAGCACACAGAGCATTTTCCTTTAAGGAAATGACAATCCATAAAGGAAACCTATTTTACTTTGCAAACCTGTCCCTGTTGCAACCTGACAAACTCAAGGGAGAATTTGTCTAACTAAAATCATTTCCTAGGAAAGTAACTTTGTAGTTACAGGATTATGTACTCTGACCTGCAATCACTGGCCAGAAATGGAAGTTAAAATCAATTGGAGAGATTTAGTGCATGACAATTTTATTGCATTGTTTGATTTGTTAGGCTTTTTGTCCACTTGCATGCCTCTATCCAACAATAACATTGGATAGCTCCTGCTCATCAATTAATCTGGTGCTTCATGGTGACTTACAAACATCCCAGTCAAGATGTTTATCCCTGATTCCAATTAGACTGATTAAAAATCGGAAACTGACCACGTTCCAGCAACAATGCATTAAGCTCACAAGACTGAGACTAAACTTGAGCTAAACTTAAGAGGAAACCAAATTTCAGCATGTTTTTGTTTTCACAAGTGAAGGTTTTATAAATCACTAACTGCTTTTAAAGAGAATTCCTGTCAATGATTTGTTAATATATTACAGGTTTTTAACACTTATATGGTACTGCTGGTTCTGAGCAAACATTTAACAGGAGAGGAATCAATATAGACTCAAAAGACACCTACAGGATTTATGGAAATAGTTGAAAAATCTAGAATTTAGTTTTATATTTTGTTCAATTTAGGTATGGAGAATATTTTTTAAAATTGTCCTTTGGAAAATCTTCCCTTTTTTATACAATAAACTCTCATAATGCTTAATAAATTAGGGGTGTTTTTCCTTTAATTATATTTAAATGACACACTTCAGTTTTGATTTGTCATATCTCAACTTGATTTTAATATTTTATATCATCAGTATTTAGTTTGTTGACTAACTACAATGTTTGCAGTCTAAACGACTCTAGGCAAATCTTTTCAGTTTGACCTGGACCTGTGGCTCTTAAACTGGGCCTAAATGCCAAACAAAACCCTGCTGCGTTCTGGTTCTTTATAAAATGGTACAAAACTCTTCTCTGCTGCGTGTTTTCAGATGTTTTCCTGCTGCCACACACTTGACTTTAAAAACAGAAAAAGGTGATTGACGGCTTCTGCAGCACTCCAATGCACGCCGAGGAGAAAACGTAATCATCTGAAGTAGATGTGCTGGAGCAGAGTCACGTCTCAAACATGAAGGATGGTGGGAGCAGGGATGAGAACCGCAGCTTCAGAGAATCTGCGTCTAGTACAGCAGACTTGTTTACAAGTTCAAGAGTCCTGTATTTTGAATTAAAAAAGATTTGAGAAGAGAATTGGAAAATCAGAACCGAATTTCAGCTTCATTTGTTTTGATGATTTGGGAAACCTACAGATCATGAGTGCAAATGAGCATTTAACCAGCTAAAGGTTAATATTTTATATTCAAAGATCCAGGATGAATCTGAGTGTAGGAAAAGATTAAAAATGCATATGAATCCTAATCATTCAATGTAGCATAAAACTATTTGTGCCCATGTTGGCAAAATGCAACAAGCCAGATAAACATCATTGACCCTTCAGGTGAACTCCATTAAAACTTCCTGGTTGTTCCACCAAATATTGGTTTCTGAACTCTTCCTGAGTTAAAACATTAGTTTTGTTGTTTCTAAATGAACATTAACTTGTTTTCTTTGCATTATTTGAGGCCTGAAGGCTCGGCATCTAAAGAGTAAAATCAGAGAAACTGATCATTTTAAGTGGTCTTTTCATTTTTTCCAGAGCTGTATGTTTTTTTTTTTATGTTTGTCTTAAGCAGATGTAATGTGGAAGACCTAACAAAATATAGATTTATTACAACTTTTGATTGAGTTATTAAACTAAAAGTAATTATTGTAATTGTTTTCAATTCAGTTTATTATTGTGGCAGCTCACAACAAATGCCATTTCAAGGTATGTGACTGGAAAATCAATGTTTTGTTCTCATCTTTGCGTCACTGGGAGACGATGGCTGTAGTTAGCTAATTCATTTCATAGTCCTGAGAGCCTATAGCTTCGGGTTGTTTTAATTGTAACTTACTGCTTTCTGTGCATTCCTAATGTTTGTTAGAAAACGGCTGCAGCTCATCTGGTAGCTACCGATGGCGATCAGTTTAGCAACAACAGAAAATGCACAATAAATAGAAACGTTTGTGTCCAATTTGTTTCTAAAATAGTATTTCACCCTAAAAGTATCTCAGAATTAATTTCACATTCATATACATAATTATGGAATATAAACCTCTCACTATACCTGTACCTAGAAGTCTGTCATAAAAAGCTAACTTCTATCAACTATCAGCATCTTTAAAACTCCAAATATCATAAATAACCTTTTTTTTAATAAAAATGACATCTTGAACTCTTTAACTTTTCACTCATCTTCTTGCGCAGCTTTCTGTTAGCGCCTTACTTTGACCTGACAGCAGATTCACTATCTTCTTCACACTTTTCAGTTCAGCTGACGGACGCAGGCTGACCGGCGTGTCAACACCGTTTGGTTTGCACTGATGGGCATCAGGACAGGGACCGCATCGTGCATCACACCTTTCACACCATTTAAGTGAATGATGTGGACAAGAGAAGGAATTTCAAATAAAATAAATCCTGCGATGTGGCCGCAAAACTTTAAAATTAGAAATATTTAGATTATGTTTAAGTCAAATGTGGATTCAAGTGTCTTAAATGGATCGTTGTGGATTCTGTTTCATGCAGAAGACACTAAATAATTATGTTTTAACCAAGACAAATGAATTTAGATGAGAGTTTTGGGTTCGCTCTACGATGGCTGGATACTAATTACACAGCAGAGTGTCTGTGATCTAACTTTTGTCACTACATTTACTAATTTTTTCAGTCCAATACAAAAACGCTTGCCTTTTCTACTTGTTACGCTAATAACAAGTAGAAAATATTAACGATATCAGATCAGCCTGTCAGATTATCCAGCAAATGCAGTGAAACAGAACAAACATAAAATAATTATTCAGATTACACCAACATCCGTTTCATGACTACGAATTAAAGTTTTAACATCTGCCTTTATGTTCACTAAAGAGTCAACTCTTTGACAGCTTTTAACCTCCAGTGGTTTAAGAGTGTAAGGATTAAATTTTAAACCCATTTTTCAGCGTTTATAGGGAGAGTTCATTAAATGCAATTTAAAAAAAACCTTTAAAATGGAGACTTTTTGTTTGTCTTTATAGGTCTGGCTGCTGGTGATGCTCTAAAAATGCAATTTTAGACCCTCTTGAACATGATGGTCTTCTTTTTCTCCAGATCTCAGTCCAGTTGAGCTGAACGCTCAATATGCAGCAGGGGTGGGATGCTAAAAACCTTTGAAAAGCATTTATGAAGAATTGAGGCAGTTTTGAATCCTGAAATTGCTTCAAAACCCTAAAAAGAGCTATTAAAGCTAGCTAGTGAAGTATCTTGTAAGTTTGTAAAATTTTCCATTTTGTTTGGTTTGGTGCCAGATTTCTTACCCTCGTGTGCAAGTTTATTCCACCCAAAAATGGAATAAAAACAATCATAATCTCTTCAAAATGTGTTTTATTCTACCAAGAAATAAAGCAAATAGTGCATCAACAATACAGAGAGCTACTTTATGGTCCCAGAACTGCTCCACTGATGCAGAACCACAGAGAAAATGTCATTTAAATGTACCATATCGACCACATCTGGGAGTCCTTAAACAGAACAGACACACTTAGTGAGCATGTGCACCGTGTGCTTACAACACACAGCAAACAATTATTTCTGAAATTCAAGATGCATCAGACAGACGGTGCTGCTGCGGTGCGGCTGACCCAAAAGTAGATGAATACCAGCATGTGAGAGACACATGAAGGTAGGAAAAATCATCTTGAACAGATAGCAGTGTTAAAAAAATAAATGTGCAACAAAACAGCAAAAATCTAAAACACAAAAAGAAAAAAAGTTATCTTTTGTGCTTTGCATAGCCTCGTTTCTGTTTTTCTTTTTCAAACACAGACCTCATGTTTGGGTTTACATGGTTGCCTTTTATTAATAGTGTTTATACAGGCTTCTTTGTTTCCATTCCATGACATTTAAAAGGTCACCACATTTTTTTAAATCCCATTTGCTTCAGAGCAAATACGTTCTGCTGCGCCTGCTGTGCACGGCTGCTTCTAGAGGCGTTCGATGAAGCCTTTTCCTTACTTGCAAGGTTTTCCAACACGATTACCAAACCGCTGCCTTTTCATCTCAGACTTCACATTTTTTTCCAGAAGGATCCTGACATAATTCCCAACATAAATGCATCATCTACTCTTAAATATTTCCACATTTTGTTACAGTTCTAGTCACACGTTACCTCCAGAATGAATAACAAAGCCTTGCAAAAGAACTTTTTCACGTTTAGTTATGTTACAAACAATACTACTGTATTTACAAAAAAATCTCTGAAAAATGTGGTGTGCATTTATTTTTAATTTAACTGAGTCACTACTGCTTTGCTTTACTCATAAGAACTCAAAGTTTTGCTCATAATCTTCACAAAGCAGCTCAAACTCAGTCAGATTAGTTCTGAACAGCAACATTTTCAAGTTCTGCCCCAGATTCTCAATTTGTTTTGGATATGGACTTTGACTAGGCCATTGTAGCACATAAAAAGGGTCTTATGGATGCTGTGTTTACCTCCATACATCCTCTCTTCTTTTGATTGTTTTCCTTGTCCGGAAACACATCCCAGACTTGTAAGTTTTCAGGTGAGCCACCCTTGTTTCAGTTTGAGACAGAGCTCTGTGAGGATATTTTATAATCTAAACCTTTATTATTATTATTATTATTATTATTCTTTTGTGTTTATTTCAACTTGCTCTTCATGATGCTAATTGTTTACAGATGTTTTTAATCTAAGAAACCTCTGAACAGCTGAATTTATAGTGAAATTAAATTACAAACAGCTGGACTCTGTTTAATAGTTACTTGACATGTAAAAGGAGTTTACTGGATTAGAATTTATTTGGTAATGTCAAAGTAATAGGAACGAGATATATGTATGCATAACCCTGTTGCAATTAATCAGTTAATCATGTGATGAATTAAAATGAACACTTTGATTTCCATTTGGACAATTATAGATCTCTACTTTTGGTTGTGTGTGGTTTTATTTCTTTATTTTTGGTTGTGTTTTATATCTTCAAGTTCCAGTATTAAGTATACAAAATTAACATTTGTTGATCTTTGATAGGGTGGTCTTGCATTATTATCCCATTAAGTTACTTTAAAATTGTCAAAACAACAATATTATCGTTTATTGCAACAATAACTAGGACAATTAATTGTCCAGAAAGATGATTATTGTGACAGGCCTTCATTATGCAGACTACGTTGTTTTAGATTTTTGTTTGTAAACTAGATGAAAAATAATTTGTCCTTTCTCTCTTTGCTTCATTTTCATGCATCAAATATCCATAAAGTTGTTAGTTTTGGTTGTACTGTGAAAAAGTTCAAAAGATGTACTTTTGCAAGGCGCCGTTTCATTATTGCTGGACTGAAGTCAAGTTTGTTGAGTCATAGTAACGGGTATGACTCGACAGTCATAGTGGATATGCCACCCAGTCAGTCTAATATCAGAAATGAAACAAACAATTTTGCACATAATTTCCTGGTGTCTGAGCTCCATCAGTCATCTCACACCTTTTAATCCTGAATGTCAGATGCAAACGGAAGATAGCGTTATGAGTTTTCTCCGTTGTCTCTTATGATTCCATCAGTGCAAAGCCAGCCGTGAATTTCTGTCCTGCCTTTGTGATTCAGTAGCTCGACAGCAGGGTCTGATGCTGCTTTTCCGGGTTTTTCTTCCTTTTTTTGTTTTCCTTTTTGATGCAGATGGTGTTCCTGTGTGGACTGTACCAAAGTCGCCCTCAGGCGAGCAGCTGAAGAACGGAGGTCTGACTCCTCTACAATCAACCGAGCGCTCCCCGGCCCTCAGGAAAAGGAGTCTGTCCCCTGGTGCTGAGGTGAGAGTCACGATGTCCCACTTTCACTTTCTCACCTCTGGATTCAGTCTGTCATCTTGGTTTGGCGCGTATTGTCTAAAACTGCTGCCATATTACCTTCTGTGAAAACAGTTGTTAAAGGAAATCATTTTTCAGTCATTTTTGAAATTTAAATTGGGGAAAACATCTCATCTGGAGGTTTTTATGAATGTCTTTGTTGTGCTAGCTTGCCCTGTTGAAGTTTAATAGTTGGAGAGAGGAAACACATCTGTTTTTTGACAGTAAGTAAATGCTTTTTGGTGTCTAGAAAACGAGTTGCTTCAAAAACCTCCTGAATATTGAGTCACTGTCGACAGATGCACTCTGCTGTAACCTAGCAACACCAGCCAGACCCAGGCCTGTTACTTAGTAACCTAAGCAGAGGTCCAGCACATTTGCACAGCTGGTTTTACTGCTGTATTCTCTGTACAATGGCTGCTGGAAAAGACAAGTGTTTTGTTGTTGACTTACCATTCAGATACCACTTGCTGCATTCTTGTTGGCTGTGCAGGAGGTTTCACTTCTACTTTTCAAAGATGTAATAATGGTGTATGTGTTTGCAGCCATTTTCATGTGCGAGTGTAAACATTGAGTTGGGAGGGGGCGTGGCCAGCAGCACTTTGTTTGGATTTAAAGTGACAAGACGCCTTAAAACAGCTCATTCTGAAAGGATCTCAATTATCTAAGAATGAGTTTGTGCAAGAAATGTAATGAACATGTTTTGTATAGACCATAGACATATTCTAACCTGTTCAAGGAAGCATGACAGGTCACCTTTAAAAGTTGTTGCTTGCATTTAATGTTTTGTCCATATTTATATAGGAAGGCTATTTAAGTTTAAAAAGCCGGAGTCTTTGGCTTTCTAAGATTTTTTTTTTTACAGAAATCATAACATAAAAACTACTTTTAAGATTTAAAATGTTCCAGTTGAACAAATCTGACAGTGTTAAGGAGGAAAGGATTTCTTTCCATCTCTTGTGGCTATGGTTGAAGCCCAGTGAGAGAAGAACTCATCTGCTGTGGAGGTTTTAGCAGAGCAGCTGTCAGAGAAGTGGGTCACACAGTATAGAGGTGGGACTGAACTGATCCCAGGAGGTCCTCACACGTTCCTCCCTCACTGTCTGCTGCAGAAATGGGCTGTCACAGTCTGGACCACCCTGGGTCACAATCAGAAAACAGTGACAGGTGACGGTGGCCTGTTGAAAGCTGGATGTCCTCCTTTTGCTTCACAACCATCCACATGCAAAAATAACATCTTTAAAAGTCGGTTTTACACATTTATGCCTGATCATGCTTATGTTAATCCACTGACTCCTATTTTCCTCTGTAAATGTTTAGTTTAGTCAGTGATTGATGTGCTGAAAAATCCTGTTGTGATTTACAGTTTCGATGCGACATAATTTAGTATTTTTAATAATTTAATATTGTCTCTGTAATCTGGCTTTAATTTGCAGGATATGAGCACATCCTTTAAAAGTCTTAAATTCATGTATCTAAAATTAAGGCATTAAAATGTCTTAAATCCATTTTTAAAAAAAAGTAAGTTGGCCTTACATAGGTTGATCACAGGTCTTAAATTTGCGGTCGTAGGACTATTTAAGCTCATAATCTATGTAATTTATTTTTTCAGGCAAATCTTTGAGATGCAGACATCTTCATTGTGTTTGAGGCAGTTAGCACTTTTGCTAACTATGGCTGATAATATACCCTCGCTAGCTATCTGTTTTGCGTCTGTTTGGTAACCAGTTTGCTAGACAGCGTTTGTCTTTACCAGTGGCTCACTTTTGTTGCTAACTCATACGATGCTACATTTACTCTGTACAAAAAATCTTGGCACTATTACTTTAGGAAATATATTATTTTTCTTTGATACATCTCTGTTGTGATGCAGGTCTTAAATTTAAATCGGAATGGTTTTAAAATTATCTTAAAACAATCTTAAAATTGTAGTGAAGCCTTGATTTAATTGTGTTGATGTTTTTGCTTTTTTTGTGATGCTTTTATTAGTAAAGGGTTTGTTTTTATAATCAAGTTTATTTACAAATATTGCAAAAACACAAACCCCAAATTTCCTCATCTTTTTTTTCAAATAGGGAACAACATTCTTGTTAAACAGAAGACTTAGATGTGACAATTCAAGTCACTGAAATAAATGAGATGACTCTTACAGACACTTGGCCAAGAGCCACTGGCTATCAGCATTTTTCAGACTTCAGAGAGGAAATTTGTTGCCTCACTCAAGCAGAAAATTAATGAATGCCGACCAGAACCTGGTCTATTGTTGCTCCTAATTCGACAACCACCTGTGCTGAGTGGCAAATTAGTTGTTGTTTAGCATAACTGAAATCGCCGTCTCGTTTCAGCTACAAACTCTAATTGGTGCAGAAATCACATTTAATAGATTAATGTTTATATGATGATTTAACTGAAGAATAAAAAGCTTTTCAAGCCAGCCTGCTCCTCTCAGCCTGGTGTGAAAATATAATTGCCTCCCTTGTTGAATCGTGAATTTCTTGTGACTAACCACGTTCTTTGGTTCAGTTTAATAAGCTGCATTCATGACTGATTTCAAGTCAAGGAATCCCTTAAATAGAACCTGTTTGACGACCGGCTCGTCACGTCCTGAAGAACTTCATGAAGAAGTGAGGAACAAAATGACGCTACTAAAACTTTGAAAAAAAATATTCTGTGGACATAAAATGAACGCATCATTTCAGAACAAGAAAATCTTACTAGCAGAGGTTTGTTAGATTTTTCCAACCCTCAGATTTAACTTTATTGTCCTGCTGAAAAACCAATCTAAAATACACCTGTGAGTTGGTCACCTCTGAATGGCTCACAAAGCAGTAGTGGTCTAGTTAAAGTCTGGACCCCAGCTGTTGCTGCCAAGGTTTTTGCTCAAAGGTTTTTCCTTGAATAAATAAAAACATCTGATAAATACAGTTTGCATTTACTCTGGTTGTCTTTTTGGTTTGATAATCTGAAACATTAAAAGTGTGTAAGTTTCCCAAAGGATAAATGTTTTTTTCATGACACTTTACAGCCTACATAAAGTATATTCAATGCATGACTATATTTTATTAATCCCAGAGGAAAATTCCCATGAAGAAAGATATTTAACTTTTTTTCTTGACATGAGATAAAGATTTATGTCCGACAAGTCGGCATTTTGCTGCTAGGTTGCTCTGAACGTCCCCTTGGTCAAATGTTACACTTCATCCATTAATTGTCAAAAGCCTGATGGATGCTGTTGTCAGATGTGCCGACACTCATTTCAGTCTAACTGCAAAATAAATGAGATAAGAGACGGAGGAACATTTAATCCTCGCTGTGGGATGGAAATCTGCGTTACCACTGAAAACAGATAATCTGAACCCACAGCAAGGATCAAACACGGAGCAACATTATCTTCATTTTGTGATCAATTTCTGTTGACGTCTGAGAGAAAACCCCCCAAAAAACAAAAGAGATGAAAGAACAGTTCATGTCGGTGAATGGATTCATCTATAGATGTAAAGAATGTTTAATTTATCAGGTTTCAGACATTATATGCTTTTACAGATTTTCTAAAACAGTTTATTAGATTTATGAGTTAATGATTAAAGTGTTATTAGGAAAATTCGCATTAAATATCTAAGACTTGTCTTAATCGCAGTTCAAACCCATATTTATTCCCACAGAAGTATTCTGAAATTGAGCTACAAATTAGGTTATTAATATTTTTGATAATATTTCAAGCGATTATTTTTCTTTCTTCTGTGATGGAAGAAATGTTTTTTTTAGTGACAAGTGTAGATAAAGTTTAAATCTTAGATTCATCAGATTGTTTTTGTTATTTATTAACACATGAAGTCATAGAGCTGAAGGTTAATGGATTCTCTTCTCTCTCTTTTTTTTTTTTTTTTTTTTTTACCATAACTGTAACTAAATTTACGTCATGGCTTTTCCCATTACTGTCAGGAAAAATGACCCTGAGATGAGCGAGGAGCATTGCAGACATTACTCCACCTTGACACGGATGTTTAACTTTCAAAGTGGGATTTTTTTTTTAGCCATCACCCATATGAATAGCTGATGTCCAGTGCGAGTTATTTGAAGCTTAGCCCGGTGTGACGGGGACAGAAAGGAGAGATGAGAGCAAACTTTCTCCTGCTGCAACTTAATTCATCAAGATGATGATGATGATTCGATAAAAACGAGGAGAGTCCAGAGTTCTGGAGTGATTTATTTAAAGTTTGCTGCACAAATACGGAGAAGTAAGTTTGCCATCTTGTGGTGATGAAAAATAACGCAGATGAAATAAAAACCTGAATTTTCTGAGCGTTTTATGAACGCTGTAACTGCAAACAATAAAATTAAACATGTAATTGTTGAATTCTTATGAAATTTCTTGCATAACTCCCTTGTCTGCTCATAGTGCAACTGGGTGACAATCTTCCCTGTCTGTCAGTAAAGCTTTTATCCTGTAATCTAATGAGCAGGCACGGCGTCAAGGCCTAAAGTGCATTACCTCAGAATAATGAAGGTTTCCTGTTTGAATTATGTAGCACTGCTGTGGCTTTTCATATTCAGTCTAAGTATGCAGCCAGCGGAAAGGCAGATCAGGGCTGCTGCGTGACTGTGGAGAAAATGGAGAGAAAATTGCTGCCCCTTGCAGAAATCTGCTGGCTCTATGCATGAGCAACAGCACCAGTGCATTTACTTACCATATATTCAGGCTGTCTTTCCATAGTTATGAGCTGATTTAGTGCAGCACATATAAACATTCTCAGTCACCTTCATTGACATTGATAAACGGACTGCACACCTTTCATTTTCTTAAAAATCTACCCTAAAGTCTACAGTTTAAGGTGGAATTAGCTATACGAATGGAAAAAAAGACAATATGAGGATAGATTAGAGTTAACACGCAGCAGCAGGAGCTAACATGAGACACAGCTAATGTGTAATATAATATTTTATAATTATTTTAGAATCCCCTGATGAATTTCTCTATTTTTTTCTGTCACCAGCAGGGGGCAGCAAAGTAACCCCTGCCCTTTTGTTTTGTCTATTTCTGCTTCATGTTTCAGTAAATGAGATAAAAGACTAATAAAAACTTAAATTGTAGTGCATAGAGATATTTTTAGATACGTTTTTAGCGACATCAGACTAGAAGTTCAACATCTGAATGTGGCATTCATGAGTCACTTTGCTCTTTTGTCCTTCCTTTGTTTAGCCTTAAATCAAACACCTTTCTGTTTAATACTTTTCCAGATGATATTTTTCCCTTCTAGTCACATAACTCAGAAAAAAGTTAATGTTTTAATCATTGAAAGCACAAAAACGCTGAAAACATTTCCATCAAGGTGAAGGCAGAAATGTTAGTCACTGCAGAAGTCCAAACTTACTTTGTTCTTGGCTTCTAATTTAATGTTTATATAATTCAGGAGGTTTCATTATATGCTTTAAAGTTATTCTTTAGATTAGAATCAAAAATGTGTGTTACTGGTTGTCATCCAGATATGATTATTGACAGACTTTTGTTAAATTATGTGCAGTAGTGTTAGTGCTTTCTTTTCACTTTCAGGCATTTTTTTTTAACTTGTGCTGGTCATTTTACTGTTTTGAACTCTTGCAATACAGATGCTGGGATCAGACTGTAGAGTGGTTGCTAATTCCTGGAAACCAGCCAATCATTGAGTTGAAACAATTCTGCAAAGTAGAGCAGGGCAAAACGTCCTGCAGCACGTAAAACACTCCATGCCAGTTGTCGTAAATATTTAATGGCAGTTGTTGCTTCTAAACGTGACATTTTTCAGATTGGACCAGGCTGATCTGGATAGTTTTTGTTTTCTGTAAATAAATAAAATCATAAGGTTAAAATATATCTTTGTTTTCTACAAGTTTTTAGTAAGAAATGTTTGATAGACAAATTTAAATGTGATTTTAAAAACAGTGGTAGAATGAAAGCATAAGGATGCAAATACGTGGAGATAACAGACCCCATTACTACAGAACCCATTTTTCTGTTAAAATCCAACGTATTGAAAAACAAAAGAAAAAAATACATACATTTTTCTAAAGGCAGCTCAATGATGTCAGATTGTGCCATTTTACACTCAAGGCCACGTTGTATTCAGTAAAGTGTCAGTTTGTGCTTTTTTCTTTTACAGAAGAAAGGAAATTTCTTTCTTTAAACACCACAAGCAGTTCAGCTGGTCAAGTATAACATTGAATGTTAGTGTCTTTTATGCTATATTGTCAAAAATCAGAACAGCTCAGAGTAAGTTGTAAGTGAAATAGGTTTATCAGTAATTATTTCATTTTGGGACCTTTAACTTTACCCAGGAACAAGATTTAACAGTAAAGACTGAGAACTCCTGCAGACCTACTTGTTCCACTGGCAGATTATTTCACTTATACTTTTTCATCAGTATTAAGGAATTATTGACTTAAAAGAAGCTGGAAAGTTACTGCACTTGACGCTACAAGAACCTTCAATCACAGGACAATAATAACTATTGAGAACAATGCAGTTAAATCTTTTTTCCAGCGGTAACGGATGCATTAGACTAGGTGAACATTTCTTAAAGATATGAATGGCTGTTGTATTAAATGTTTCACACGGCTCTATGCAAACTGCAGAATGCTTCAGCTCCAACTTCCTTTGATTCAAATGCCAAACAGCGGCGCGGACCGGAAGCTCTTCAGCGTCGGCCTGGAAGCCGACTTTCAAAGCTTCTCTGACATTTAACTCAGAAAACGGAGCTAAAAAAACAGAAACACTCAGTAACTGAATCAGTCAGTGTGTTCAAATAGCTCGCTCTTTCAGCCTGCAAGCTTTATTTATTGGAAAGTGCACAGAGACGAAGTTCACTGATTGTGTGGCTAAATGTCAGACAGTAAAGCAGGTGGAGTGTGTTTAATGTGGCTGCCTGAGAAAATGGTTTCAGAGGAAATGCCAGGAAAGTAGAAATAGAGGTCAGAGGTTAAGAGTTTAAGTCAAATTTTTTAATTCACTCAACTATATGCAGAAGGAGGCAAGAAAACAAGAAATGTGAAAATATGGGAAAAATTGAACCGAGCGTCAATGGTTTGGAGATTGAAACAAAAAAGCGATAAAGTAAAAAGATAAAGTGGAATGGACAGGCAAGGTTGGCATTGCAGTGGCGTATAAAACTGTGGGTAGAGAACGGGACAGCTCTGGTGGTCTGGGCTGCCATGACTGGTCCTGGAGTTTGCTATGCTCCAAGACTGAATGCATTGCCTTACATGGGACGGGTCGACTCAATGTTAGGATTACACAGTGTCAAAAAATAGGAGTATTGCTTGACTGGAAGGTTGATACACTGAGTTATTTTAATGTCATCTGGAGGGCTGAGTCTGATTCACACCTTCTATGCAAAATGCACAAAGGAGCTCTTTGCAGGTTTCTGGTTTCAGAAAGGCTCTGTAACTTTTTGTGAAATATAATCTTTTTTTTTTTTAAATAAATGCAAACATTTTAGTTTTAGCTCTTGTTTTAGTATGCTGTATTATTTTACATTAAGAGCACGTTTTCTATGTTGTGTTTGCTTTATGTTGCTTTACTATGTAAAGAAATAATTTGGGAGATTTGTTAAAACTTACTAATGATAAAGAAGGAGATACTTTCAAACACAACTAGCTCCAATATAAAATGTATAGTAAGAAAAACAATCTAAATAAAGATAAGAAAGATGCATTATTATGTTTTTGTACTTAGGAAACTGAATAGATTTAAGTCTAGCATTAAATCTAAGCAAAAATAGACTGGATTAAACAAAAATGTAACCTGTAATACTGTGTGAAACAATGAAGCGAAAAAACTGGATATAAGCTTCAGTATTAAAGTAAAACCAAAACATGCAGGGTCATGTCTAGAAAAAAAAGCTAGAAGTGATAATGAGTGCAATAAAAAAGTGAATTTCAGAACATGCCTGTGTTCTTTCAAATTGAAGCTATTCTTGGATGTCTTTCATCTTGTGAATGTGGTTTGTCTAAATATCTGCATTGAAGTGTCTCCACTATAAAACTACCTGCACCTTGTACATTCCAGACATAAAATAAAGTGATGTGTGTCTTAATTAGCCACTGAACCAACAGCTTACAAACATTTCACTGATTTATCTAAAACTTATGAGGCAGTCATGTATAATTCACACCAAATCTACTGTCAGCCACAGTTAGTCTGAGACAAAACTGGAACCTGGTGAAAAACAAGCTTCCAAATAGAATATCATGAACACAACAATCACTATAAAAATACCTTACATTTGCTTTCCATACTTAATCAAAGTTAAATTTTTATTCATTGAATGTAAAACTTGCTACAGTTTTTTCTGATAATTCTTCTCAAGTAATAAATTAGGACATAGGATTATAGAGGTCAAGGTAATATTACACAGTCTAGAAATGCATGCGAACTCGGCATAAAAGAACAAAATCACCACAATCTAAATTGCAATAAGAGGATCTTAGCAGTGTCTGAACTGGTAACTTATTTACCTATTGTAAATTATTGAGTAAATCATTGATTTACTCATTAAATAATTAACAAATATGTGGGGATTTATTGACCACAGCTTTTTTAAATAATACTATAATTTTATTGGCACTTATCTTGTCACATGAAAGATAAGAGTACTGTCTTTGTGCCGACAAGAAAACAACCTGCAGAATAATATTAATCAATCATTAATCACTTTTGTCTAGATTAATGTCAAGTTGTCATAACGAGGACATTTTGAATAATGTCAACTTTGTATTAAAAGTGTCATAATTTACCGAATGACGTTTTATGACAATATTCATGAAGGCTTATTCATGTTCATGACAGGTGTTATTCATCCACCTTCAAATAAAGTGTTACCGGCTGGGTTTGTGTAGCATTTGATTTTAACTAAATATTTATACCTGTATTTTATAAAAATAGTGGTTGACTTTCGGCATTTATTTTGAAGTATGTTGGTCCTGTTTACAACTATGATTTTCATGTTCAAAAGCATTTTTTAATGTTCCATCTTATAGTAATAACTTAACAAAATTGTTTATTTGACTTCAAAACTAGAGTCAAGACTGCTTTACATTTGAAGACGTTGAAAATTTGTATAGTAAAATGCAATAAATTAGTTGTGATGTACAGAAGATAAACATTAGCAAGCTCAAGAATATGTTTTGCTCTTAGGTTAGTTATAAAGACTAGATTACATGTCAATTTATGGTCTTAAATTGCAAAATAAAGTCTGCAAATTGTTGAATGGTTTCATTTTTATATCACTTTGGATGAGCTAATTTCAAACTAAGTATTTTGTGTTCCACAACTATATTTCCTGTGGACTTAGAATTTAGTTTTGTTTCAAAATTATGTGAAGAATATATTAAATACATTAACTTTAATATATTTTACAATATAATATATGGTATAGAGTACAGACTACAATGGTTTGGAAGACAAAAGTATTTGGAAATGTCCAAGGTTTTTTTTATTTTTTAAGTTTGAGAATATATCACAAAAGACAGAATTTCAGTTTTGGGTTAACAAAATATTGGTAAATTTGACATAAAAAACTGTTAAATTATGGAAAATATTTTGATGGAAATTCTGGAAAAAATAAAAATAAAAATACAGAAAATGTCCTGGTAACTTTGTGCCAGGATATTTTCAGTTTTTTTTTTTGTTTTTTTTGTTTTTTTTACAGAATTTCCGTCAGAAGTTTCCCGTAATTTAACAGTTTTTTTCCCCTGTAATTTAACATATACAAACTGCTAATTTATGCCCCCCCCGCCCCCCCCCCCCCACCACCACCACCACCACCACTCCAGGCGACATTTAAGTAGCACATACACTAACCCCCCCCCAACCCCCCCACAATGTCTCTCCTTCGCTCCCTCCTTCTTCGTTTCCCCACCCCCCAACCCCTCTAATGATGAGTCAGCCCCCCACCTTCTCTCCTTCTTCTTCGAACCCCTTCTAATTATACTCTAGCCCCCCCACCCCACAATGTCTCTCCTTCGCTCCCTCCTTCTTCGTTTCCCCAACCCCCCACCCCTCTATCGATGCGTCAGCCCCCCCCACAATGTCTCTCCTTCGCTCCCTCCTCCTTCGTTTCCCCACCCCCACCCCTCTATCGATGCATCAGCCCCCCCCCAATGTCTCTCCTTCACTCCCTCCTTTGTTTCCCCAACCCCCCCACCCCTCTATCGATGAGTCAGCCCCCCACCTTCTCTCCTTCTTCTTCGAACCTCTTCTAATTATACTCTAGCCCCCCCAGTCCGCCATCGTTGCCTCGGCCCCCCATTCTGACTCTTCGGTACGCTCTACCCACCTTGCTCTGACTGTAACAGCTGATGACTAAAGGTTTCCAGTATTCTCGGATCCAAAACTTGTAAGCACTCTTAAGGCCATAATCATCCACTCCCGTAAGTTGTAAAGTTCTGGTGAAGAAACGCATTCAGTTTTGACGCTTCTGACAATGTGGCACCGTTGGTGAGAAAAAATCCTGTTAACTCTGTTAGGTATGAGGACTCAAAGGTCTGTCCAGACTCAGAGGCAGGTCCTGACTCGGAGGCAGGTCCTCACTTGGAGGTCTGTCCTCACTTGGAGACAGGTCCTAACTCTGAGGCAGGTCCTGACTCGGCAGCAGGTCCTGACTCAGAGGCAGGTCCTGTCTCGGAGACAGGTCCTGACTCAGAGATCTGTCCAGACTCTGATGCAGGTCCTGTCTCGGAGGCAGGTACTGTCTCGGAGGCAGGCCCTGTCTCGGAGGCAGGTCCTGACTCGCAGGCAGGTCCTGACTCGCAGGCAGGTCCTGACTCGCAGGCAGGTCCTGACTCGCAGGCAGGTCCTGACTCCCAGGCAGGTCCTGTCTCGGAGGCAGGCCCTGACTCGCAGGCAGGTCCTGTCTCGGAGGCAGGTCCTGACTCGCAGGCAGGTCCTGACTCGCAGGCAGGTCCTGACTCGCAGGCAGGTCCTGACTCGCAGGCAGGTCCTGACTCGCAGGCAGGTCCTGACTCGCAGGCAGGTCCTGTCTCGGAGGCAGGTCCTGTCTCGCAGGCAGGCCCCGACTCGCAGGCAGGTCCCGTCTCGGAGGCAGGTCCCGTCTCGCAGGCAGGTCCCGACTCGCAGGCAGGTCCTGTCTCGGAGGCAGGTCCTGTCTCGGAGGCAGGTCCTGTCTCGCAGGCAGGTCCTGACTCGCAGGCAGGTCCTGTCTCGCAGGCAGGTCCTGACTCGCAGGCAGGTCCTGACTCGGAGGCAGGTCCTGACTCGGAGGCAGGTCCTGACTCGGAGGCAGGTCCTGACTCGGAGGCAGGTCCTGACTCGGAGGCAGGTCCTGACTCGGAGGCAGGTCCTGACTCGGAGGCAGGTCCTGACTCGGAGGCAGGTCCTGACTCGCAGGCAGGTACTGTCATGGAGGCAGGCCCTGACTCGCAGGCAGGCCCTGTCTCGGAGGCAGGTCCTGTCTCGCAGGCAGGCCCTGTCTCGCAGGCAGGTCCTGACTCGCAGGCAGGTACTGTCTCGGAGGCAGGTCCTGTCACGGAGGCAGGTCCTGACTCGCAGGCAGGTACTGTCTCGGAGGCAGGTCCTGTCACGGAGGCAGGTCCTGACTCGCAGGCAGGTCCTGTCTCGGAGGCAGGTCCTGACTCGCAGGCAGGTCCTGTCTCGGAGGCAGGTCCTGTCTCGGAGGCAGGTCCTGACTCGCAGGCAGGTCCTGACTCGCAGGCAGGTCCTGTCTCGGAGGCAGGTCCTGACTCGCAGGCAGGTCCTGTCTCGGAGGCAGGTCCTGACTCGCAGGCAGGTCCTGACTCGCAGGCAGGTCCTGTCTCGGAGGCAGGTCCTGACTCGCAGGCAGGTCCTGTCTCGGAGGCAGGTCCTGACTCGCAGGCAGGTCCTGTCTCGGAGGCAGGTCCTGTCTCGGAGGCAGGTCCTGACTCGCAGGCAGGTCCTGACTCGCTGGCAGGTCCTGTCTCGGAGGCAGGTCCTGAATCGGAGACCGGCCCTGACTCCTCCGAGTCAGTACTGGTCTTTGAGCAGACGAAGCTTGGAGTCCTATCTAAGCGTGGACTAGACACAACGTTTAATCCACTCTTAGTGGGTTCTTGCCTCTCTACTACATCCGAATTGTCTGGACAACAGGCAGCCTGTTTGATGCACCTCCATACCTTTTGTAGAAAGTTTCCTTGAAAATGGATTTTCCTTGGTCGTGACAGGGTAATGCGAAAGGCTTGTACAACCTTGTAAATTACTACAGGGTTGTCACTTTTGATCATTTTAAAGAGAAATTCCCTCACTACATCGTCATTGCCACAGAGAAGTTGAATGATATCGCGGCAGAGTTTTTTTTCCATTTTCTCGAAAAAGACAAAATCTATGTCTTTAACCTCTTTCCAGATTTTTGGTGCCAGCTTTCTATGTACGGGTTCGGTGTGCTTCTGTTTGTAATTCGCATAGCTAGATCTGTTGCTAGACTTATATATTAACCTCCAAAGAATTTGTTCCACCATAACTCTCCTTTCGTCTTCAGTCCCGCGTGTGAAACCCATCTTCTTTCCTTCCCTTAAAAATTGTTCAGGATCCGTTGTTGCCTGACTATATTCCTCACTCAGGCAGTTTTTATCTGAGTACAAGTCCTCAGTTGGAAAACAAGTCCTTCTGATCTTACTTCTTGTAGACCTGAACATTTTCTTTGGAGGAATGGGATTCTCCAGGTGCCGTTTGAATTTTTCAACAATAACTTCATGTCCTTCCGGGTAATCGAGCAGTGCGATTAAGTTCAGTCCACTGGCAAAGTGAAACGCATCTCTCGCTATGCTCTGGAAAATTCTTTCGCTTAGCTCTTCCGACACCTCCGAGAGTACTTCCACATTTAATTCTTCAGTTTTCCTCAATAGCAAGACCAAAATTTTGCTATGCGGTTCCTCAAAGATCTGCCTGACAAGGTGCAGAGTTGGTCCATCTGCTGCCTTTTCAATCACTTTCCACAGCAGCTCGCTGAGAAAGTTTTTCTTTTTGTAGTCTGGGGTTCTTCGACCAGGATGAACTTTGTTGGAGAATGTTTTTTTCATTTTCATCCAAAAAGAAACCTCAGGCTTCACATCCATGTCCTTCTGTTGGCTTTTGTCATTCATTGTTGTTGAGCTGAGCTGAAACTTCCAAATGGATCTTGTGTTGGTTGACTTGTGTCGACTGATCGGAGAATTAACTGATCAGTTGGTTATGTCATGGACTCTATGACATCATAAAGTCATCCTCACAAGGGCCTCATGACACAGACATCATTTGAAGTCATGCTGATGACATCATTGTCAGCAGCATGGCAACTGTTGCTAGGGCTGATAATAGCACGCAGTGAGCATGCGCTCCATCAAAAATAGAATCTGTGGGCACTAAATGCATTATTCCCACAAGTCTGAACTGGCAGTGATTTGTGCAGCTTAACAGGAGGGGTCAGGGGACCATTGGCCCCTCCACTTTACCGCCCTACCCATTTTTATTTGTTATTTGGATGCCATCTCCTAACAGGCATAGGGCAAAGTGTCAATGGAACCACAACACGACCTGGTGGGCCGGTCTATCAGTCACACCTCTTGTGATGCCCACTGGTGTGTGCCCACAAAAGTGAAAAAAAGAGCATGCATTTCTTTAAATGTTTATGATAAGATATTTTATTTAACAGGGGTTAATGACGATGGGTGCAGTAACGGTGTTTCACCAGTAGGTGGTGCATGGGGACTCTGAGCTGCCTGTTGCTCTGCTGATTCTCATGAGAGAAATTGGAGTAACACAGACTGTGTCTCCCGTGTGCTCATTTACATGCTGTTTTTCAGCTTCATCCTCTGCTGCTAACGGGTCCAGAACCCTGGTACCCGTTACACTCTCACAGGAGAGCAGAAGAGGACAGTGGTTGATTTTTAGATCTTTGCTGAGGTAGATGATAAAATCAGCTTCACATGTATCGGCGGATCACCAATCTTTGAAATTAAGAAAATCGGGGAAGATTAATTGGTGCTCCCCTAACATACATAAGTACACAAATATTTTCTTGAGAAAATAAAAACACTCGGATTTTTACATATTTGTTAAAATAAACTCACCATGACGTGACTTTATGTTTGAGACAGATAATCTGTGAAAATATCAATCTCAACCACAGATTATCTCTCGTGCAATACTGTCATGACACATTGACAGTTTCAACAAATATGTAAAACAAAATGTATTTATCATTAAACATTATTGGAAAGACACAGATAAAAAAAACGTGTATGTTCTAGAAAACAATTTATAAATTTAAATTAAAGGTTTACCAGGTCGAGTAAAACAAAAACAAATGCACACACCTATTATAAAGATGTGTAACTGCTTGGCAGATAAAGTGCAGCTGTTGAAGAGAGAAAAAAAAAACACCAAATAAACACCAAAACATGCAAGTCTTCCAATAATTAAATGAAATCAACAGAAAAGTACTATTTACAGTAGGTAGTTTTTAAGATACGCTACAAGTAGCCCATAATATGAGGTTGCAAGCAGAGATATTAGTAAAAACTTCCAATTGCAAAAAATATATATATATTTTGCACACGTCAGTTTTTTTTGTCCTCAGTAATGTTTATTCCTTTTTTTCCTATTTCGGAAACAGGAAAATTAGCTATCTGTATGTACAATCCACTGACTTACAACATGACACAAGAAGCTTCTGACCCACTGTAACAGTTTATAAACCATTAACTCAGCACGCTTGATTAGCGCACCATTCTATCCTAACATGCAACAAATTTAACGCTGGCTGAAACGCGGGCTAAAATTAAACAAACAAAGCATCTGGAACTACCGTTTCTTAACCATTCATGCTAACCATTCATGTCGCAATATTTACAGGAAAATAATAATTTTCCTGTAAATATTGCCCCCGGTCCAACGGTCGTGTCTCCCCCCGAACCCTCCACGTCATCTCTGAGCTAACGCTCAAACCCAAACCTTGACAGGTATAATCTGGACATGGAAACTATATTTACCGAAGCTAAATGACCACCTGCATCCATGTTAACAACTGGGACATCAATTCATGTTTAGCAAATAAGACAACCGTAGCCTGACATTTTTAAAAAGCACAACTGTGACAAGCAGCATTGCGACATGAATGGTTAGCTTTCATGCGCCCATTGGCAAACAACCAACTCAAACCCCAAAGTGGTCCTTTGTGTGGAAACTTGGACGGTTCTGGTGTCTTATTTGAACTTTTGCTTGGCATTTAGGCGACCGGGCTTCTCCTGCGTGTACAAACGGAGCGCGAGCTAAATACCGATTTGAATGTGATTAAAAATCCACTTGGAGTTTTTCCCAGAGAACCTGAATGAGGGAATCCATTCAGACTAGAGGAGGACAGCATCTCTGTTTTCACATGAATGGAGAAAAGGTGGAAGTCACCATGAGGAAAATCCAGAAAGACAACCAGCTCGAACTTGTAGCCGTTTGAAACTACAATAAGACTTTGAAGCAGCAGCTTGAAGAGACTCGGCCTTCCTTCTGCACCCAGGAGGCCGAGATGGAGAGCTGATGAAACGGAATAGCACATCGTCTGAACGAAAAGACAAGAAGGCAAAAATGATGAAGAATATGGGAAATGGGACCCAGTCTGACTGCTGCAGAGAAAACGAGTAGTAACCTCAAGAAGATGTCTAAGTGGAAAATCAACTATTTATTTATTTTTGTCCAGATTTTTTTGTTTGATGCTTTCCTATTGAGCATTTGCTTAAGAAAAAAAAAACTTTTCTGTAGGCCTTGAAGCTAAAATATGGCCTCATTTGGTCTGAAAGAGTCCAGCTCAGTTCTACATAAAGAGGAGACATGATGAGGTCGACGTAGTTTAATCTACAAGCACTAATCTTCTCTTTGTGATTTCCATTTTAGGAATTAAACTTCTTTTTTTTCTCAGGGCATATCATCTTCATGATGATTATTTTATAAAAACACGTCACATCCTCTTTCTCTCTTTGAAGCTCTAAGCTAAACTGCTTTTTATATTGAAGAATCCCCAAAGTTTTATCAAGTCATATCATTTTTATATATTTTTTTATGATCAATACTGTGTAATTCCTTATTACTGTTGCTTTGTAAAGTCTTTAAGCGCAGGTGATTGTGTTGACAGAATGACCCACTCTTCTCCTGCTTCAAGTTTATTCAGTGTTACAACTTTTACAATTTTTAAAAAATATATTTAATGTGTATTTAATCTGGTACGCCGACTGAGAATAAATTCTCATTTTCAACGACGACCTGCTCAGAAAACATTAAACCATCATACAGTAGAAAACAGAAAAATATCATAAAACGGAGAAAATAAAAATACAGCCATATTCACATTGACTGCACTATAAAACACATCATAAGTGTTAAATGCAGGTACATTGATCATGTGCTAAAGTTTTTACTAAGTTGATACTGAAGTTAGCGTACTGAGTTTTAGTGTACAAATTGTTCCGGTCTTTGGGTGCAACTGAGGATTGGCCTAATGATGATGGGGAGTTTATTAGAACGTAAAATGTGAGTATTGTTGGAAATATTGATGAATGAGTGAAGGTATTTACCAATCATAGTTGGTGATGGCCAGTTTACAAGTGAGTCTAGAGGACAAATGGTGCCAAAAGTAAGAAAACAGATGGATGACATCATGGACTAGAAGTAGATTTGTAGATGAAGATTTTCACCAAACTGCTTTGCGATGAGGGAAAACTTGACTTTTGGAAGTATTGTATTTACACAAATGTCAAAAGAGAGCGCACCGACAAGCCGTATGCGTCAGTGTTTATATGAGGTGATGAGCTGAACCGATAAACCATCCACAAATTAAATGTTGACATGGGAGGCGGCGCGAGATAAATTCCAGATAAAGAACTTATCCCGCTCGTAGCACAACTGTTGATTTGTTACTTTGGCAGTAAAGGCGATTATTTGATCATCTGCAAAGTGATCACAGAAGCGGAGATGTTCAGTGGGGAGATAAAAGCTCGGAGGTCATGTGAGCGGAGGAGCAACGGGCGGAGAGCGGAGGATTAAAACGGGAGCAGCTGGAGGATGGGAGGGGACGGTTTATGACGTCAGCGGGACTTTCCCTCTGCTCCCCTTCCTTTTTTTCAGAGCGGGTGGTGGGCAGAGAGGCAGTCACGCACAGCAGCTCGGCACCGTCTCTCAGCTACACTGAGCATCTCTCTGTGGGGAAGGAGCAGGACTCCTTTAAGACGGCTGCCCACCAAGTCAGCAGATTCAGTTGAAGAGGAGGAAGTGTGTTTTTTTTGTTTATTTTTTAACTCGGGGTCCCGTCAGACCTTTAAACTCGCTAAATGACTCCGACCTGGACAGGCGTCCTGCTGAGAGACCGCCGACTCTTTAACAGGATTTGACGCTAACTGGAGCTTTTACCTTTCCTGTTTGCGGACCACTTCCCCTCCTCTTGGTGGACTGAACAGTCGGTGGCGTTCAAACACGCCGGTACTTTTCCCTTTGGTTGGAGATGAGATCCAGCTTCACGCAGGTCAAGCCTGTAGCTTCACATCAGGGCAGCGTGAGTGTTTGATCACCGTTCACATCTGCTTTGACCACAGACTGAAATGCTTATCCAGCATTTCCAGAGTACATTAGCGTTTAGCAGCAGTGATCAGAAACGGAAAGTACAGAGCTTGTTCAACACTGAGCATTGATGCAGTCTTCATAAATTATTGAACAAACCAGACTGCAGGGCTTGTTGTGGTAAACACATTAACCAGCTGAAATATTTACAAAGTGCTTTTTGAAACATTGGAAAGAAGGAAATACCAACATTTTCTCACTTTTACACACTGTTGGTGGCAGTTTTCGATTTGGGCCATCCTGGTGGATGACCGGGGCGTCATTAGTAAGAGCGGTTGGGGGCGCACAAGGAAATGAAACGCAGCTGAACAAGTTTTCTGTTCAATACCTTAAGTATTTATGCTCTAGTCTAGTTTATCGTGACAATATTTTAGTACATTTGAAATAAGACAAAACTAACTTAAAAGTAACTTTTCAGCAAGACATAGGAGCTTGTTTTAAGTCAACTCCTTAATATTAATGAAAAAGTTCTTGCTATTTATGAAATAATCTTCCAGTGGAACAAAACATTTCAACTTCTAATATAGGACAAATGTCTTGTTCCACTGGCTGATCATTTAATTTATATCTAGCGTCTAAATGTTCCTGCTAAGTTTTAGTTGATAAACAGTTAAACTTTTCTGCTTTTTCTTGTGGTGGAAGAACATAACTTCTCATCTATTTGCATTATATTCAGTTGAGTTTAAGAAAAAAGATGTTGCTGGATATTTTTGCTTAATCTCTGAGATTTAATGCAGATTGAGAACATTTGACAAAGTAGACTTAATCTACATAACTCATGTTTTTGCCACTTGTGCAACCAACTGTAAATTTAAAGGCAAGAAACTGTTTTGAAATTCCTTTAGTGTACAAACAACTTTGAGAGATAATGTGCCTTGATCAGAGGTCAAAACACATAAATTGGACAATAAATTGTTCCAGTAATTATTGAGATAAACAAGAACTATAAAAATGTTTTGAGATCATTTTCAAGTATTGATAATCTCATGCTGCTGGAAGTTTGTGCTTTTGAAGACAAATAAACTTTAATTTCTCCAGGAACACTTAACCCTAAGACTGCAGGATATTTTCAATATCCAACATAAAACCCAACCAAATACAAAAACTTCAAACAAGAGAAACCATAAAAAAAACATTTCTCATCAGAACGGAGCTCATTTTGATTCATCGTGCGGTTAATTGTTTGTTGCGACGGAGTTATTCTTGGATTTTAACACCATTTTGGTTCCAGAACTGCCCACTTCTCATCTCTCAGATTCAACTAAGTGTCTTGAATCTTCCTGCATATATTTTGGTCCACATTTACACATCCTCAAGAGAGAGCTGCTAAAGTTTTCCTGGCTGCACATCCACGATGCCAAAGATGCTCTGGAAGATTAGAGCTGATCATTATGGAGGCTTTTGGACAGCAGAGAACTCGTCGTCACGCCGTCTTTCCGGATCCGGACATTACTAATTCACCAACATGTTCAGCAGCAAGCTCGCTCCATCCAGCGCTGCTCAGACCAACTCGGCTGTGGTTCCCTCTTGCTGTCAGGAGCCTCTTTATTTAGTCAAAAGCAGTGAAGTCATAACAAACCTCCCCTCCTCTCCGTCTTCCCACTCTGCTTCACTTCTATATATATCACTCTACTTCAGCTCCAGGGACTCGTGTAGGTGTGTGTGTGTGTTCAGAACGTGCTCCATCCCTTCCAGGGTGTGTGTCTGTGTGTTCATGTGTGTTTTGCACATAATGCTTTTTGGTGCAGAGTGTTCCCAGTGTGTGCATCAATGAGTGGTTATGCGAAGCTGCACAGATGTCTGTGCTGAATAAAATATTCAGGTGACAGTCAGAAATCTCTGTGGTTCTCCTCCATGCAGCCATGATGCTGGGAGTTTTTTCCACTGCGTCCTTGGAGCAGTTTTCCTAAAATGAAACTGTGTGACAGGCCCCATTCAGCACAGTGTTAAAGATTAAGCTGCTTTGCTTCTTTTAATCTTTTGAAATGGTCTTTAACAACTGAAGGTCTTTTTTTTTAAAGATCCTCAGGCTCTTTTTCGCTTGTTTCTGCCCTTCACCCTGCTGCCCTGCAGCAGACCAACGATATCTGAAAGTCAGAAAGGAATCTGATACGGGACTTCAAAACATGCACCAATCATCAGTTAAAACCCAACCGTACGAGT
This sequence comes from Poecilia mexicana, assembly GCF_051168715.1. Lineage (NCBI taxonomy): Eukaryota > Metazoa > Chordata > Actinopteri > Cyprinodontiformes > Poeciliidae > Poecilia > Poecilia mexicana. The sequence goes on along the minus strand of NW_028263380.1, from coordinate 18,753,379 downwards.
CCGGCCGAGGACACGAGAAAACCTTTCAAATATCTTCAAAAGAACGAAAGATTAAAGCTGGGATCGTTAAAAAAACACAAGGAAGTTTGGCTTCTTCAAAGTAAAACACAGTTTCCTACAAAAGTATTCACCGCTTTTTAAGCTTTTATATGTTACAACCATAGAATTTAATGTGTTTTATTGTGACAAACGTAAAGCGGGGAAATAAAACCTTTCCACAAAAACAAATCTGAGAATAATACCACGCATTTTCACTGTGCAGATCCATCTTTAAATACAACAGCAGCTGCAGTTTTTGCATTTTCTTTGCAAATTAGCTCAGATGTAATGGGAAAGTGTTAGTGACTGTTAGATTCTTGCCTGAACTTTGACTGGGCCATTCTGACACATGCAATTTAATGTCATTGACAGTTGGCTTTTAGATTTTTCCATCACTATTAAAAAAATAACAGAAAATGTTCTGTTAACACAAAGCTACATTAAAGTTTGCAGCTGTAAGGTGAAAATACAGAGCAGACAGAAGGGGATAAATGCTTCTGAACAGAAAAACAAGGCGACGATTTGAGATTTTTGCACACTTTGTCGTAACTGTAACTGCTTGGAAAACACAGAAGTAGAGAATGAAGAGCAGGGAGTTGTTGCCCAGAGGCTTTGGGGCACTTTCTGCATTATGCATCCATCTCTTGTTTTTCTTCCATACTTTCCTGCCTCGGGTTGCTAAAGCAGAACTCAAAACCAGCAACTTTTCTTTAACCTCAACTGGAGCCGATTTCCGATAAATGACAGTTCTGTCTGCTCCGACTAATTTGTAAATTGTGATGGGTGAGGCTTGTTGCGGGTAGGAGAGAATATCCCACCTAGGAGACAGAAAGAACCTCGAGATTCTGGTTGATGATAAAAAACTGGCAGCCTCGTCTGTGGAGGAAAAACACGGCTGAGTGGATAAAACAAGATGGAAAGTACGAGTGCCTGACTAATTAGCGATCCATTTAGGCGTTTTGTGTTTATCATAACAAAAAAAAAGACTTTAGCTTAATCTGCACTCTTGGGATTCATGTAGAAATAACTAATTTCTTTGCAAATTAGAAATATTTTGTATATTTTAACACAATGGAGTGGTGTTGCTCCTCCACTTCTTCAAACTTACTTTTAACAATTTGTGCACAAAATCTGATCATATCAACGGGCGTTTCTGCAACACTTTGCTTTGAATCATGGCAGCATTTTTCATTTGCAGCTAAAAACTCGTTTTAGGATGCCACAGTGAACGTTTGTGGCAGATGTAAATACATTCCCAGAGGGCTCTTCCTGAACGCGGCGCCTCAGGCTGCAGCTGTCACAGATGTGGAAGAATTAAACAGCATTATTAAAATGCCTGACTTATGTTTTCTTTTTATGACAAATAATTCCACAGAGTCTTTATTAGTAAATATCTGCAAAGCACCAAACTAAAAAAGTCACTTCATTTATAATCAACTTTGAAATATTTCAGTTTAATGCAGCTCAGGTGTTTGAAGCGGTGATGAGTAAGAGAAAGCTGTGTTGGTCATTTTGAGGCCTCAGAGGAAAAGAAAACAAGAAATATAACTTAAGAAACAAATGTCTTGCTATAAATGAAATTATCTAATAATTTTTCATCGGTACTTAAGATTTATCGACTTTAAACAAACTCCTGTATCTTGCTGGAAAGTCTCTTGTTTTAGGTTTTGTCTTATTCCAAGTGTACTAAGATATTTTCACTAGAAACTAGACCAAAACCATTTTAAAATTCATACGAGTGTGTGTGAATTCCCAGCATGTAAATCTGTTTCTACTGTGTTCTTACCTTCCTTTAGATCAGGAAATGTTGGAAAAAAAATCAAGTCCAAAGAAAAACTTTAGATTTTTTTCACAATCATTGCAAAACTGTTTGGCTCCTCGAAAACAAAAAGAAGTTGTTGGGTTTAAGATTGGAAAGGTAATAGTTTGTGTTTTTGTTCCCGTTTTGGCAGCACCACCCCAGGCTGGAGGACATCAGTCCCAGTGAGGAGGTGACGGACACGGAGGACAATGACGAGGAGGATCTGGGCGTCCTGGACGACCAGCGGAGCGTCATCCTTCACCTGCTGTCCCAACTCAAACTGGGGATGGACCTGACACGGGTGAGCCTCCGCCCGCTTCGTCACCGTTTGCAGCCGAGACTCTGCGCCGCGTGTAACCCGTCTCTCCTCCCCAGGTGGTGCTGCCCACGTTCATTTTGGAAAAGCGATCCCTGCTGGAGATGTACGCCAACTTCATGGCCCACCCCGACATGTTCCTGTCCATCACGGCCGGCGCCACCGCCGAGGACAGAATCGTGCGCTTCGTGGAGTATTACCTGACCGCGTTTCACGAGGGACGGAAAGGCGCGGTGGCCAAGAAGCCGTACAACCCGGTGCTGGGGGAGACGTTCCACTGCTCCTGGGAAGTTCCTCGGGACAAAGTCAAACCTTTGGTCAGATCAAACCAAGGGCCGGCCCGGGAACCCGGCAGAGGATCCAACAACACGCAGCAAGGGGAGGATTCGCCCGAAGGCTCTTACAGAGTCCGGTTTGTCGCGGAGCAGGTGTCCCATCATCCACCCGTTTCCGGGTTTTACTGCGAGTGCCGGGAGCGGCAGATGTGCGTCAACGCTCACGTGTGGACCAAGAGCAAGTTCATGGGCATGTCTGTGGGCGTGTCCATGGTGGGAGAAGGTGAGTCAGAGCGCCGCGACAGTCCGGGTAAAAATGGAGGAACGGATTACAGAAATCATGGCTGCGAGTTAAATGTACCAGGATTACAACTAAAGGTCATTTTATTGATTAATCTGCTGATCAATTGATTAGTCAGATAAAAAATCAGCACATTCTGCTGCTTTTTCATTCAACTTCTTAAGCTTTTTATACAAAAATAGAAAAATATGTTAAAACATGCAAATGAACAAATATGAAATTCCTTTTTTTTAAATGAGAAAATCTTCTAGCCTAAAATGCAGTAATATAGCATTCCTCTAGTGAGTTTGAACCAGATCGAGATAAAACTACTAATGTGCTACTTGAGGAGTTTTGGGTCGAATATATGTAGAAAGTTTCTTTTTTTTAATCTTTAATGAACAGTTTTGCACAATTTTGCTATTTCTAACTGAACTAAAACAAGAAATGTTTGATCAGATTTAAATTCATCCATTGAGAAAAAGTGTCTGTAAATGTTAGAGGTATTTTCTAAGTCAAACAAGTCAATAATATCCAGTTGAAATTGTCTTAAAAAGCTTCTTAACAGGAAGTAAACAACTTTTCCAACCAGCCAGGCTTTAATCAGTCGGAAAATGTTTTTCACTCTGCATTTTCAGAACACAAACTGATACTCTGTGAAAAAAAATATATCTAATGTCTTCACAAAAGTCTGTAGAAACAACAAATACTAGTGTACTTTGTTAAAACATTTTATTTCTGGCAGCCATTTCTATAAGTTTGGGACAAAAAGTTGTTTAAAGTCCCATCGCCCTTTGCCGGCTTTTGTAAAACTTCCCGGAGGTCGGTGCAGATTTGTCAGTCCAGCAAAGGTTTTCTTATAGGTGTGAGAAATAAAAGGTGGTCAAAAATCGCAGCCTCAGCAGAGAAGAGGCAGCTTTGTGATGGAGGACTCCGCAGCCCGCCTGCTGCATCTCAGGGACAAATATCCTTACATAATAAAACCGCAGCACAAAGGCGCCACCATGCTGTGTCTCCTGATTTCAGCTGCTTCTGAACAAAACAAAAACAAAGCCCCACAACGCACCTGGGAAGATGGCATCCAGACGAACGGAGCAGCAGATTATTACTTATTCACATCGACAGGAACTGGAGGGGAGTTTGGCTTAGAATAAGGTAAAGCAATTGTTGCATAAAGTCAGTTTATTACGGTTCAAATTCAGCGAAATGACCTAAAAGCTCCCGGTTTCAGTTTAAATAGACGCGTGTCTAGTATTTTAAACATTTAGACTTGTGTCACCTGTTGGCAGCTTGTGACTCATGGTGACCTTCACCTCAGGACGCATCGATCGCTGTTTGTCCTCTGATTATTGCAGACTCATTGATGAGTCAGCAGGAGGAAAGCCTGATTTAATCTGATGTGGATAAAACGGAACTTTAGAGGTAAAAGAGATAGAAAATAGTCAAGGGAAATATACTAGAATATGAATATGGAGCAAGAGTGTTTTGTTTTTCCAGTTCTGTCAAGTTATATTATGTGTCAAACTTTGGGCGTGGGGGCCAGATCTGGCCCAGCGTAAGGCAATATGCGGCCCTCTGGACTCATACATACGCTTTCAAGATCACAGTTGTGTGTCTAAATCTTATTTTATTAGTCAAATCAAAGCAGTTTTTTATCTTTATACTTCCAAATTGTTTAGAGATGATCATTTATTTCAAATTTTTCACAAACATGAACGATCTGATGTTTCACAAAGCGTACTTAATTCCTTCACACTTGGACATTCATCCCGAGACAAGAAAACAACGAACGCTTTCCACTTCTCTAGTCTGGCTGGAATGCAGGAAACACATTGAATCCCAATCATCTCAATGTCAATATCTGATTATCATATTGGCTGAGGACTACGAGGACTACTTGGATGACTTTCTTGGTAGCATATTAAGGTTCAAGTGCCACTCATGCAAATTCTGCCTGGTAATAATGCAGTTTATTTGGCCTGTTTGATGGGATTGGATATTTTTAGTGCCTGAGAAGCTGAAGGTCACAGAGCAGCGGAGACGTTGTGATGAAGAAACAAGAAAAGATTTGAAGACGATAGGTTTGTCATAATCAATATTACCGTTTTCAATATAGCAAAATGGTATGAAATCACACAGCGCTAATCTGCAGACTGTTCGGTTTGTGATTTCCATCCATCCCTGTCCATGTCCCTAGTAGGTGAAGATTATCTGCAAGTTGTGCCTTTAGGAAGCAGGGAAAGCAAATATCAGCTCATTTCAGAGCCTTAATTTTAAAGTTTGAGTGATTTATAATTCAGATTTAAGAGGCTTAAGCAAAAAAGAAAAAAAAAAAAACTTCCTCTGAAAATGACCAGGTGCACTGACTGGCTGAAAACGAGTTTTAGACGCATTTTATCTACACAAGCCGCTCTCGTGTATTTTTAATCCCAGAGCTTCAGGCCGTTGTTAGCACCGAATAGTTTTATCTCTAACAAATCCCCTCTGTTTCCTGCTCGCTGCGGCACCACATGCACATTTCCTCTCCGGCAGCAAAACGCAGCCTCACAAGTGGTTTCCTGCAACCAAGCAAGAACAGAAAACTATTCATAAAGCAGAGGGAGTTTGTTTATAACTCCATGATTCTCCAGTCACATGTGGAGCGAGGAGAGGCGGCCTTTTTCTGTCGGAAACTCTGCAGGCAGGGGATGCAAAGTTTCAGATATGTGCAAAGAAAGTTTTAAAACGAAAGCAAACGAAAGAAGGTGATTAGTTCAGGACAAAAACTGATTTAGCCTTTACTAGGGATGAAATCTGTGTCTGTAAGATTTATATCCATGAACTTCAAAGTATTTGTTGGGATTATTTGCAACAATAAGTAGTGAAAAACCATGAAGTGAGCTTAACCTCAGTCAGATTCAATGGAGAGAGTCTGTAACCATCGTTTGAGGTTTGAACTTGGACTAGGCCCTGCTGTTACACCAGGTTACAAGCAAATAGTTTTTGGAAGTTTTCTATGTTTTTTGCGCCTCTGAATCCAAAAATAACATCCATTTTTCTCAGTCAGGTCAGGTTTTTATTCTAATTTGATTTAGAGAAATCTGATCTTCTGATTAAATTGATTAAATCTTTGACATTATCAGTTCATTTCCGTTAATATTCCTCATGCAAAAAAGTTTTTTTTTTTCTGTTTTCTGACAGTGTGTTAATTAAATGTTACAAACTTGGATTTCTGTAAATTGAATAATAAACACCTGTTACATGTAAACTGAACATTACGTCTTCATCTCTTCTCCTGTTCATTGATCTCAGATCCTCAGGAAACTGATCCAGTCGTGAGAACAAGTCGTGCATTTTGATGCTTATGTTGCTCCATAGTTCAGAAAGTTGACCTGATTGACCAAAACCAACGAGATTTTTGGGTTCAGCTCATCAAAATGACCCTAAAACAGTTGAAAAACTGTTGACCAGTGTTATGCATGCAAGTGTGATGGAAGTCCTTATTTTATAATTTTACTGTTTTTTGTAAAAAAGGTCCAACCAACGTCTGGGTTTGTAAATTAGCATATGGCTAGAAAACCTTGGTACATGTAACGTTGTTCACCGTCCTTGGTTACATAAACTTGAGCTGAATTATGCATTTAGTAATAGAGATAAATTAAAGATGCGTGTCGACGTCGACGCTCCTCCTCAGGTTCGACTTTCAACGATTAAAAGTAAAAAGCGGGTTTCCTCTCACATGAATCTAATTGAATCTAATCGTATTTTCTCGTCGTCCTCCCAGGAGTCCTGTGTCTCCTGGAGCACGACGAGGAGTACGTCTTCACTCTGCCCTGCGCCTACGCCCGCTCCATCCTCACCGTCCCCTGGGTGGAGCTGGGGGGAAAAGTCTCCATCAACTGCATCAAGAGCGGCTACTCAGCCACGGTGACCTTTCACACAAAGCCTTTCTATGGAGGGAAGGTGCACAGGTGAGACTTCTTTTCTTTCTATCAGCTCTGACAGCTTTTATACTGTGATAAAGGACTCCAGGCTGCTGCTTCTCTTCTCTGACACTTCATTCATAAAAGCTCCACACGCCGAGGAAGATTATTCCTTTGTGAAGCTGTCTGACTTCCTAATTTATGCCCGTCTTCTTCTGTGGTAATGGAGGTTGCAGACTGACAGCGGCAGCATGAATAGAGTCTATTTTCCGTTGTTCAGGCTTTGCTTTAATTTTCTAAAATGAGATGGTTTTATTTATTTAAGAGGTCACAGAACACAACTGAATTAAAATTCAGAACATCTAATACAGTTGTCTTGAGCGATTTTTCTACTAAAAATGTTAAATTCTTACAAAAACAACACAACTATAAAACACAGAGCAGTTAAGCTACTTTATGAAATACGGTGGAAACTATAGAACGATAAAAATGAGATTTTTGTGTCATTCAGAACTAAACATACAGCTCTCAGTCCACTGAGCCCCAGTGAAAACCTCCTGGTTGTTCCACCAAATACTGATTTCTGAACAGAGTTAAAACATTAGTTTTGTTGTTTCTAAATGAACATTAACTTGTTTTCTTTACATTGACGTCTGAAGGCGCTGCATCTTTTTCATTATTTTGACCATTTCTAATTTTCTGCCAATAAAATCTAAATTTTTGCTTTAAATTTCGGAGACATGTCAGTAGTTCACAGAATAAAAGAACAATGTTCATTTTAAACAAATACCTATAAAGAGTAAAATCAGAGAAACTGATCATTTTAAGTGGCCTCAATGGCTTTGCACTTTCTGATAGAGCAAAACATTTGAGTTAATTTAGTTTCATTTGAGTTGAGTTTGACTTTATTGAATGTAGTGTATTAAAATAATCTAAGTTATATACAAAGACAATAAAAAAAAAAGCTAATAAAAGAACAGCAGTAAAGTATCTTTACACATTTACTTGTGATTTCATGGAAAATTAATAAACATATTTGGTGTCGTTCATATTTGTGTCCAGACGCCTGAAGGTCCCATGTTCATCTGTTTAAATTATCTTTTATTAAGTATATACAGCATTAATATGAGACAGGGTTTGTGACCCAGAAATTCTTCTGACATCCTATTAAATCATCGCTTCTGGTCATTTCTGTACATCGTGTTTGTTTTCTGGAGTTTAAAGGAGCATTAAATGAAAAGAAAAGGAGTCGAGAGTCGTTTCCTCTGAGGTTTTCTTCTTTAATTTAACCTACAGGGTGACGGCGGAGGTGAAACACAACCCGACCAACACCATCGTGTGCAAAGCACAGGGCGAGTGGAACGGCACGCTGGAGTTCACCTACAGCAGCGGGGAAACCAAAGTGATCGACACGTGCAAACTTCCTGTCATCAGGAAGAAGCTGCGACCCGTAGAGAGGCAGGGCAGGATGGAGTCCAGGTGAAAACAAACATCCAGGCACTGGAGATTTTAATAGAATTATTTAAAATACAAGTTTTTATTTTAGTTTTAAACTTTTTCCTCATTTTGTGTTGCGTTTACAACCATGAATGCTTTTTATTTGGATTGTTTGTTTCATCTGGTTCTACAAAGTGTAGAAATTTCCACGTTTTTTTCTAGAACATTTTTGATTATTCTCAAAATTTCAACTATTGAAACTCTGGAATGTCCAAGTTTGACAAGTCCTTCCAGCCAATTTGTAGTTAACATTTCTAAATTACGCTAGAAACAAAAAATGCAATTTCTAAACAGTCTTCTTGAGGATAAAAACTTGGAAAACTGAGATGTTTGGTTTAGAACAAAATATTTTTAGGACATTGTGCATTGTACAATGCATTGACTACATTTTTAATTGATTGACAGCACTAATTTAAACGCAAAGCAGTTAAAAGATTTCACTATTCTGGGTCAGAAAAACCAAAATGTGTAACACAGTTCGTTGAGCATCGAGTTGCGTATGAAATAGATGATCTCTGAAGTCCAGCTTTTGTACAAAATCTTTTTTTACCTTATTTGATCATCTTCAACATTTAGAGCCGACTTAGAAGGTCAGGTACAGTTAGGTCAGAGTTCATTACTGCGCCCCGTTTCTTCTTCTTCGCAGGCGGCTATGGCAACATGTCACCAAGTCTCTGAAGGAAGGAAACATGGAAGAAGCAACGGAGCACAAACACAGGCTGGAGGAGAGTCAGCGGGTGGAGGAGAGGAAGAGAGCAGCGGATAACAAACTCTGGAAACCAAAATACTTCACTAAGGAGGTACAGATGAAAGGCTACGCTGGTGGGGAGAGAGCAGCGCATACACAACCATGATTGACGGCGCTAAGACCCTCCTCCTGGCTGTGATTGGTTGTTTCTGACTATGGAGTATTTCTGAAGAAAGTACTGGGGAAGCTTGATTTTTTTACAGTCTTATGCTGTGCTGTCAAGATATGGTGACAATTTTATGTAAAAAAAAAACAAAAATTTCATAAAAGTTACACACATTGCAGCTTTAGGGACAGCAAAGTCAGTGATTGAGTTTGTGGGAAGAGGCAGCAACATAATCTAAACCTGACCATCTACAGGCAGGAGATCATTTCAGAAAACCCAAAACTTTTATTTACTAAACTGAAGAAATGTCTGTAGACTTCTAATTTTGAAGAAATACAAATAAGACTAATTTTAGAAGAAGTTTTATTTATACAGCACTTTGTTTTACATGAATTAGAAAAAAAAACAAGTACAACAGAAGCTAAGTGGATAGTATTTTCTAAATTTGTTCTAGATTAGTAAGTATAGAGCTAAATGTTGGTTCTCCATGTTTGATTCTTGTTCAAGGTTGCTAATTAATCCACAATTTATAAACCAACAGGAGCTTCTCTAATCCTAAAGTAACGAAACCCTGAAAGGGAAGGTTTTAGACGTCACAATGAGGGAAAAGTTTTATCCACTGTGTATAAATATCAAATTTTATTGCCGATACGCTGATGTAAGTTGTGCTTTGTGCAGGGAGACGGTTGGATCTACAACAACCCGCTGTGGAAGTCGACCTGACAGCGGAACAACGCGCCTCCTGTGGATAAAAACCCCGTCCTCCAAGCTGAGGCCTGGCCTCAAAGCGAAGCGGCGGCGTCCTCCACGGACCTCCGGATTCACTGACGGTGGAGACAAACATGAAGCAAGCGAGGTGCCAAAGGGATTTCCTCAGTTGGAGCCGACGGAGCGAGCCTTTGGACCCCGGGGACTGAGGAACACTTTTATAGTCTTACTAGTTACAATAGAATATTTCTATTTTTCACTTTGCTAAGGCCTTTTCTTTCCCTCAGTGACGACATTTAGCACCTGTATTAGTTTGACCGGTCATCAGTGTTGACGCGTTGGACCCGATCGAGTCTTCTGTAACACACCACACTGTAGCTGTAAATGACTTTAACGAAGCACTTTTACCAGAGGAAAAATTAACTATTTTGTACGTCACAGTGGCTTTTACCTCTCTGAGCTTTACAGAAACCCAACCCTATTGAAAGAAGAGATTTAAACTGAAATGTATGATGTTATATCATAGTCTATATTATTACACAGTATTTTTGTCTGCACTCTGAATGTATCTGGGCACATTTTAATATTCCTCACCGTAATCGTATTGACTGATTCAACATGTTTTCACCCGTTTCTTTTTCTAAATCTTCATTTAGCAACGTCTCACTCAGAGGATAAAAAAGCTGCCAAACAGAATATTTCCATTACTACCTCTCATGTTTTTTGCTACAAACTTGTTTTCTGGTTGGTTTGTGGCTCAAAGCTCCTGGGTCCACTTCGTCTGTTTTGTATCTGTAACCCCAAGACGACACCGGTATAATTAGGCAGCAGCCCCTCAGAACGCCCAGCCTTCGCCTGCTTCTCTTTAGGTTGCCCGTGTTGATTAATATGGATGAGGCAGTTTGCAGAAACTCTGCAGGGTGGAGGGGAGAAGGGGGTTCGCTGGAAGGCTGCCTCTGAAGATGAGAGGATCGACTCCACCAACCACAGGGGAGAGGAGGATATGTACTGGTTAGTGCTACTCACAGGAGACAAACCGTGTGGCCGACTTCCAGATTTTATAAAATAAAACTAAGGATTTAAACACTCGGATGGTTTCTTTCTTGCCGTGACGATGAGCCCAGCGCCGGTTTGGAGTCGAGTACAACAAACTAATGTCTCATAATATTTAATTTTCTGATATGTCAACTCATGGCTTTCTTTCTGCCATGAATAGAAGGTACAAATTTTTAAGGGAACCTATTATGAATTATGAAAAATTCACATTTTTCACTAAGTTGAGCCATATCAAAAACCTCCTGATTTCTAGGTGACAAACAAAGGGCACTGTGCCGTTACCTAACAACCCAGCATGTTTGGTGAGCTGGTTTTACCTCTCTGTGCGTGATAACCGGCTGCTGGAAAAAACAAGAGTTTTATTGTTGGCTTACCTTTCAGAAACCACTTCATGCTTTCTTGTTTGTTGGGCAGGAGGCTCCCCTTCTGCTTTTCAAAGATGTACGGTTGTACATTGTGCATCTGTTGTGAATGTAAACGTTGAGTTGGGGGGGGGGTGTGTGGCCAGAAGCACTTTATCTGGATTTAAAGTGATAAGATGCTGTAAAACAGGTCATTCTGAAAAAAAAAGGCAAACCAAAATCTCTAAGAATGACTTTGTTAAAAAAATATCTGAATGTTTTGTAGAGTTCGTACATATAATTGTTAAATTAAGACAATACGTCACCTTTAAAATGAATTAAATCCTAAAATTAGGAATCCTAATTTTGACTATTTGCTCTGATTAATTCAAAGTACATATTTTCTTGTAATTGTCACTTTACAAACTTTAAATGCACTTTATTGGGATTTTTGTGTAGCATACCAACACCAAGCAGTGCACATCTGTTGAGTGGAAGGAAAATGAAACGTAATAAAAGTCTGAAAAGTGTATTGTGCATTTGTATTCAGCTCGCTTTGCTACAATAACCCTAAATCAACTGCAGGGCCACTAATTGCCTTTAGATGTCTTGCTCTAATTAGAGACCATCTGTGTGCGATTTAGTCTCATAAATCCAGCTGTGAAGGCCTCGGAGGTTTGCCCGAGAACATTGGGGAACAAACAGCAGACAGATCAGGGAGAAAGTTGTGGAGAAGTTCAGAGAGTTTCAATTAAAGTAAGCAGCCAAGATCCACTGATCAGGACAAGCATCAGATCTGAGCTGCAGGTTTTCCTCTCTGCGGTTTGCTACAAGCATGTAGGAACAAATATGGGATGTTTTACCTCAGTAGAGACGGGGAAGCTGGTCAGAGTTAATGAACAGAAGTAAATAAGACAGACGTCTGTTATTTCACAAGGTTTGAGAGTAAATCTATGATTTATTAAGACCCATCAGATGGGGACATGTCCCACCCTTTCTGATAAGAAAAAGGCTGAGGTAATTTTCTATATTCTGCTCAGGATCAAAGTTTGTGAGAAATGTTGTTACATGACTAATAAATATTCTACCAGCAGGAGGCGGTTTAGGTCAGAATCACTGTTAAATGGTGATAAAGTGCAACCAAATAAAATTGTTTAGACAAATAAAACTATAAGTTAGAGTCTGGCTTTCTCATAATTTATAACTAATATTAATGAAAAAAAAACATGCATCATGGTTCAAGTATATGAGCATGAAACAGAAGAAAGAAGAGATTGTAAAGTTTAAGTAGGAAACAGCTAAATCTATTTGATTAGAGATTTAAATCTCCAGTCCAGAGTTCTGGTTTCCAAAAAGTTTCTGCTTTAATATTAGGTCATTAGCAGGACTCTCTAAGGATCAGGGACTCATCTAAAAGTTGCAGAACCTTCAGGCTTTAAAGGCTGCAGCTGAGGACCTTGGTTAAGATGATGGCAAATATTTGTGTTGAAATGGCCCAGTTAAAGTTCAGATCTAAATACAATCGAGAAACTTTGGTGAGGCTGGTTTAAATGCTCTATTTTAACTCAGCTTTGTTTTTGCAAAGAACGGGCAAATTTAGCTTGTTAAAAAATGTGTGCAAGTACACACTGCTTTGTCTTCATGTATGACGTAAAATCCCACTAAGGTACATTATAGTTTGTGACAAAAGTGTAAAAGTTTAGGGGGTTTAAAAGGTTTTGTAATTAAACTGCTGCTTATGTCTGGATTATAACTCCTGCATTAAAGATTGTCACGTTAGAAGTGTTACAATATCTCAGTGCTCAAACCTAAACATGGACGCTACAACACTGCAAAACTCCCAAGAGTAACAAATTTACTCTTACCTGTCGGGGCGTGGACAACAGGAGGGGAGGGTTGGAGGCACAGGGGTTAAAGGTCATGCAGAACCTTCAATGTTCCGTTTCTGAGATGCATCAGGTGAGATTCGTCCCTGCAGATGATCTTCTGCACGTCACAGTAACATCTGCAGGAGAGGCCGAGTTACACAGCAGGACGGCGAGTTGCAGCAAGGTGTTTGGCGTTTTCCATGACAACCAGCGGAGGCTCTGATGCTGATGAAAAGAAAGAGGTTATGACATCTTCACATGAAATCAATAGAACATCTGATCGTCTCCGACTGATGAAAGCTGGATTACAAATTAGACTCGAGCCCGAAATGATGTCGGCTTCCACCGGTGAAGCCAGATTTCAGTTTCATCTGCTGAAAACCCCAAGAAACATGAAAGCAGAGCGAGATCGATACTGTAACTCCCACCTGCAGACCACAAACCTCCCCGATTGTTTCACAGCCCTTTCTCCAGTTCTCCCATGATTCACCACAGCTGATTTCAGTAGATAATCAACTGTGGAGCCAATCGGATCAGAAACGTCGAGTCTGGTTATTTACCATCGTTCAACGCCAAATATGAAAAATTATATTTGCAAAATAAAAGCACGCACGCACACACACTGCAAAAGCATAATACAATTATGAATAAAAACAGAAAAGAACACAATTATAAAACTTGTCATTTTTCAGGTCAAAATAAATCAAAATACTAATATTTCTCAATCCATTTCAGATAAAAAAAAAAAAACACGACAGGAAGTAAGGATGGATATGAGGAGGGATGAAGGACAAATATTAGAAACTCACCGACAGACGGATGAAAGAAACTGAAGGACATCCGGCCAGAGAAGCTGATGGGTGAAGGACAAACTGATGCAACAAAGAATGAATGAAAGAAACAAACTGATAGATTGATGTGAAAAGGGAGGGAGGACATATTGATGGATGGACGCAACTTTCAAACTCCTGTACTCGAGTTATTCTGAAACTTCTGGACCCAACGTGAGTGTGAGAAAGGACTCCTGGGAGATGCAGTCCCATTTAAAAAAAAAAAAAAAAAAATACGGTAAGACAAAACAAAGTCTAAAAGTTTTCCACACTCAGTTTTCTTCTTCCATATTTATCCAGATCTGGAAAATATTTAAACTCCAAACTTTTTCAGACTGATAAGAAAATGTGGCCAGTAAAAGAACATGTCAACACACTCCTCTAAAAGCTCCCAAAGGTGCAGCCTTCACTTCACATCAGGGATGTCACAAGGAAAATCTCCCAGCATTCTTCCCAAACACACCAGCTGAGGATGAAGTCATTCTTCATGCAGATCTGCAGTCAAAGGGTGAATGCTGCCATCAAGTGGTTCAGTTTGCACTCACCTGATTCCTCCAGAGGGGAAAAAAAAAACACGAACATAAGAGCTCATAAAAACATCACACACAAACACGGCTGTTTTTGTTTAGGAGTATATTTAGAGGTGGCACAACTGAACAAAATGTAAAAATGTAAACTCTGAAGGTGAGCAGGGGACAAATCAGAGACTGCATCGAACGAAAAGTGCTCAGGAAAAACCGCAGAGTCGGAAAAGCAACATTTTCATCCGTTTTAAGGAAAAACTTATCACATGAGGAAAAGTAAAAGTACATCACATTAAGGCTTAGGCTGAACTCTGTCCTTTCCGTGCTAATGAGAATCCAAAAAGGACACAATGCAGTTTTAGGCGAAGTGCAACGACACGTCGAAATGTCACCGTTCCAGCAGCCTGAGGCCTCCAGAGGAGACGGTCGGTAAAAACGAGAACAAAGCGACTCAGACGCATTTTAAAGAAAACAGTCAGAAAACCTCCCCTTCCGTACGATGTGGCAAAACAAGTAACAGCTGTACGATGTGATTTTAAGTCTCTGGTTTGATAAAAACAGAAAAAGTTCCCAAAACGTGCATAAAAACAATCTTTCAGTTTCTGTCGTATGAAAACAGATGCAGAGCTGTGTCCCAAATCCCTACAGCACGCCCCGGCTGAAACCTGCTCAAACTGGAGAAGGGAAACATTTTCAAATAGAGTACTTAAAGACAGTCGTGAGGGGGAAATAGAATTTTATCATTTTTAAAGGTTTCTCCCCAAAAAACAGAAGCGTGCTTTTGAATTTACTCCTTTACACCAATGAAATCCAGATCTCCCCTCATATGAATTCTTAAAGAACAGAAAATAAAGAGAGCATGGCAGACCTGCACACCAAAATAACAGAGTGTGGGTTGGGGTGTGTAGCGCACTATACGGAGAACAGATGTGTGGCTTTGTGAGAACGTTTGCTACAAAGACAGAGGAAGTAAACCTGTGAAGAGCAACGATTTACCTCCAGTCAACAAAAATCGTTTCTCTGCTTTAAATATTTTAAGCTCTGGGAAAGTGAACCAAAAGTTCAGCTGATGAAAGAGACAACAATTCATGGAGTCAAAAGCCAAACCAGTCAGCTGACCACACCAGCTGGTTGTTGGCGAAAAGTTAATCAGCTACATTGTTTTCACCGATTTGAACGTCATCACTGCTAATTTCGCAGGAGATCAACCTTGCATTTCAAGTCACTATAATTAACCTTTACTGCAACTGGTTTTCCTCTGTGTCTGAGCCAAATGAAGTGTGTTTGGCACACTGTGTTTCAGTATAATAACGTCCCTCCTTTCACCACACGAGAAGCGTCAGATTGAGGTGACGTATTTTAGGGACAAACATTTATGTGGGGAAAGTAACCAGAGGACAAACGGAGCTCCAAAGCTACTTTAACGCAGTAAAATATGGAACAATTACATGGAAAAAAAGTGAGACTCGCACAAAAATGTTATAACTCACTAGCAGAGTAGGTTATTCTAATGTTGGGTGGAGGGATGCATGCAGAACTGCTTCTCTGCAACTGGAATACAAAACGTCTGCGTGCTCCAGATTTCTTCTGCTTGGAGGGGTCCAGTCAAAGTCCTGACTTAAATTTTAATAGAGCATCTGTAGAGGGAGCTGCAGATTAGGGTGATGGCAGGGATGCAGTCCAACCTCAAAGACTCATCAAATGATCAAAATAACAATGAAGGTATGAAAAAAAACACTGAGCTGGATCGCTGTGATGGCAAGAAAACCGTTTCCACTGAACAACCAGGGCATGAAGAATTCAACGGAAAACACCCCTAATTATGTTAGTCAAAATCGATCCTCCATTTTCAGTTTTATTTTGTGTCATATGCATGTCAGAAAGAAAACTTAATAATTTTGAGTTTCAATGCAACCATCATGAGCTACCAGCCTGCGCTACTTTTTCTCTTGTAAGCCATGAATTTTTGAGGTTTTATTTTGTTTTGATGGTACTTTTTAATTTGTTTTATATAAAAAAAAGTAGCAGCTAGATCAGTAACCTGGTTCAAAGTTGCCTGACAGGTGTGTGTTGCAGCATTAGGACACAGCTCCTTACATTTGGTAATTTATCTTCCCGTTACAACCGATGTTGCTCCTGACAACAGCCGTCCTCTTTACCAAGCCTACACACAAAAATCCTCCTTCACATTTCTGTTGATTTTCAAAGCATAATCCAAAAGCAAAACAAACGGAAAAGTCTAATCACCATGTGTGGCCAGCAGCAGCTGCATGACGAGCCAAAGTAAAAAGAAAGAAGCCAAAAAATGTGAACGGCAACAAGGTAAAATTCTGCAGTATAACTAGGCTTTGCTCAACCGAGAGCGCCCCCTGTAGCCCCAATTTGTAATATATATATTTTTTTTCTCTACAGTTCACTTGCTTGTTTTTAAAAAGCCTAGCAGCAGAAATGTACAATCAATGCAATTTATGGGAAAAAAAGGGGGAGATGTAAAAAAAATTCACATTCAAATTCTTCCAATGAAATCTGAAGCCCCTCTGTGTAGTTATTGCATTCACTGTTCTAGTTGCTGTCATATAAAAAACAAAAAAAACAAGGGAAACCCAAGAACTTACAATGATCCAATATATTACCATCATTTTAGAGATTTTTTTTGTCTTTACAGAACATATTTACACATTAGGCCAATTTCTTATAGAATTTGTTGGAAACCAAAAGTCAGAGAGCCAGGCAGACGTTAAGGAGATGAGGATGGTAAAAAGGTTAATATTACAGATGTGCTGCGTGTAGACGTTCCTCCATACCGCATACTGTCCTCTGTACACGCGTCAGGAACAGAGTCCTCTGCTCTCCCTCCGGCGTTCCCTCGCTCTTAGCAATGAGTTCCCATGTGCTACGGAGCGAGGTCGATGGGTCTTTGGTGCAAACGTTCCTCATTCCACGGATCACCAGATCTCCTGACTGATAATCAGGTCATTAACAACCCAACACACACACACACACACACGCGCAAAAAAAAAAAAAAAAAAAAAAATGAATCAACGTTTAATCAATTAGAGCAGCCCTATGCCTCGCCACATTCAAGTAAAAAGTAGAAAAACAAACAAAAAAGCAAGACAGACGTCCTCAGGATAAAACGAACGACGATTCTGGACAGGCCGGATGTGACGCTTCCTCGATAAATGAGGGCGCTCTAACGAGAAGCGCTCCTGACCAACCGCCCTTGTGTTCTTCTTCATTGGTTGTTGGAGGTTTCTTTACGTTCGCGTGAGTTCAGAGCCGTCTTTATTTTTTGGGGAGTTTCTTGCCCTTCTTCAGGACGAGTTTGTTCTTGATGTGTCCTCGCTTCCTCTTGGCAGTCTGCTCAGAGACAGAAAAAAAAAAATAAGACATCAGTGTGAGGTTCTGTTGGGTGCAGTCCAACAGAACCTTAGAGAGTCCAGGCTGGTGATCAGACTGCTGGATGTGCAGATGGACAAATAAAAGGACGCATGTACCGAGATGGTTGGACGGACAATTGTAAAAGGCACAAATGAACAGATGAATGGACAGACTGGTGAATGAACAGACAGATGAATGGATGGATACGTGAATGAGTGATTGGTAGATCATGGAGAAAAACTGATAAACGGATGTGAGGAGAGATGAAGAATGACAGATGGACACAATGACAAATAGATGAATGGACGGATGTGAGTAAAAAAGGACCAACTGGTGATAAACATCATTGGATGGACTGATCTAACACTTACACTCCCTAAATAAACACACATGCTGACCTGGCCACGTCAATGTTGTTCTGCATAGGCAATTACAGCTGACATAGGAACACGTTTCCTATTTAACGCAGGTGTGTGTGTGTGGATCACTGGAGTAAGTCGTCGAGAGCATCATGAAACTCAAACTACAGCTAAATCCATCTCTTCTTAAAGGAAAAACGCTGACCTTCTTAGAGGTGTACTTCTGCCTGGACACCACGCTGCGGAGCTTGTGGTCCAGCGCCTCCCTGTTCTCCAGCTTCTTCACCTTGTAGATCCTGACGAGCCAGTGCTCGGAGGTGAACGCCTCCTCCAGGTGCTTGAACTTGATGTCCTTGTTGCCGATCTCGGCGTTGCGCGTCCGGTCGAAGCCAGGCGGCGTTCTGAAATCCAGCTGGGAGAGAAAGAAGGTTTTTTTTTTTTTTTTTTTGTTAAAGTTTTCCTGAGATTTTAAATTCAACTCTGCTTTGTAGCCCAAATATTTAGCATAGGACACATTCAGCTGGACTCAGATTAACGTCTCAACTCCCAGTTCATTGGATAAAAACACCTAAAATAAAGTTGCATTCCAAAGCTGCTGTGCCAAATTTAAAGCTCAACAGATTAAAAATTAAAAAAACACAGCCGAAACTTAATTATAAAAGAAACAGAGTGTGATAACACTGAGGAGTTTCCCCTTGAGCAACAAATCCATTACATTTTTTGTTTGAGCCACTCAAACAACCTCTTGTGTCTGTTACTCGGCTCTAAAAGCCCTTGACGGCTCGTCCTTCAGACGCCGCCGCTCTGCGTCCTCTTTGCCTCCATTTTCCGAGCTACAGTTACATTCAACATTGTGCTTTTCCTCATGCTTCCTCTTTCTATCTGTGCCACAGTTGATTCATCTTATTTCTGCTCTCTCTCTCTGCTTGAGAGGGCAAATATTGTGAAATATTAGAAATGGAGGCTTAGTGTCATCATGCCAGCCACAGTTATTGGAAATCTCACCGTCGGTCCGCCTCGTTATATCTGCATTTATTTTTTTTTTTCAGGATTTACACTTTCTAAACATAAAAATAATACAGGGCACTATTTTTATTGTTGCAATTATTTCTTCATGTTACCATTTTCAATCACACTCAAACAGCTGAGGGTAAAGGTGCCGCAGTTTGTTTTCTTTCGCAGTAACTCAATTTGTTGTCGCATCGCATTGTGAAGTTTGTCATCAACCGTTATTTGTTTCGAACTGCAAATTCCCACAACTCCATGAACTGTATAGCTGGGGCTTTTTGTCATTTAATGTCTCAACTATTTTTTTTTATTTTTTTTATTGTTTGTAGCCGTGAGAATATCAGTAAAACCTGCGCTTATCTTTTAAAATATGATTGAATGTTGATTGTGTAGTTAGGGAGCCGTAATGTTTTAGCTGCTGCATAGAAGGAGCTCATTAAGTAGAAGTTTGTTGTTGTTAGGCTCACGCAGTGAACAGTGGCAGATTTATAGTCAAAAGGTTGAGGTAATTTCTACTTTTTAAATAAATAAACTTCTTGATTTCCATATTCCTCATTCCTAGCATCAATAAAGAAATGTTTCAATCTTTTTTTATAAGGTATTACATTTGTTTAGATGGATTTCTTAGGAAATTTTTTATGATCCGTATCGCTCGACTACGGCTGTAGACGGACCGGTAAATCAAGAGCTTTGCTTTTTGGCTTCGCCTCAACAGACTGGAGCAGCGCCTGCATCACTGCAGACGAAGCTCCAATCCGTCTCTCCTCCTCGCGCCATCCTACCATCACTAAAAAAAAAAAAAAAATCACACACATACTTTAATTCCTCCACTTGAGGCAGAGGCTGACCCCCAACCAAGAGGAAGCAGTCCAACTTCTTCTGGTCAAGAACCAAAGCCTCAGGCTTAGAGGAGCTGAATCATTTTTCAGTGAGAGAAATTAAAAAAAATAAAAAATGTTGCTGCAATGAAAGAATTTCATTTTAGCCTTCTTTTGCACATTTTTACCATAGGTGTTAATAAATGTGATTGTACGGGTGGGCATTTGTTTTATTGTTTATCGTCGTCACAATAAATTCTAAATAACGATGTTTAAAAGTTTCAATAACTGCACATTTTGTTGGGATTGTTAGTTTTAATATTCAATGACTATCAATACAAAGAAATGTGTAAATATGCTTACATACAATTAGTGTGTGCAGTTTAGTGATAAAAATCACACTTAATTATGTGCATGGGTTTTATTTGTGTGTGTGTGTGTGTGTGTGTGGTGATATGATGCAGTCAGTCTGAGAGTTACTTAAAAAAAGGAAGTTCTAAATAATTCCTACTTGAAGTGACTGGCTCAGTTTATTAGCATCAGTAAAGTAATGTTTAGAATACGCCATGTTTCTTAGTTTTCTTTCTTCTCTGCGGTGTGAAAACTCTAATCTGCTCCCCAGAGTCTCTCCCTCCATCTTGACCTCGGCGTTTTGTCTGTCCTGACAACATTCTGAGTTGCTCTGAGCTTCACCCGTGTGTCTCTCTCTCTCTCTCTCTCTCTCTCTCCCTCTCTCCTGCAGCTGCATCGATTCAGCCCAACTTGTAGGCTGAGCTGCATCTACAGCAGGGCTGCACGCACCTGGCAGGGCAGATATCCCATCTCTCCACCTGAAATCTGCCACGGAAAGCGGTGACAGATTTTTAAAAAGCTTCCTCCAATCCCTCACATTTTGTCTGACAGCCTCCAACACCACATGCCCCCTGAAGCAATTCCTTTAAAATCCCTTTTCTGTCAGCCGGCTCTGCTTTGAAACTCCAGTGGCAGGAATCCTTCACCTTTAGTGCTGGCAGACGCCTGTTATTTCCTGCCGAAACTGTGTACTCTAAAATAGAGTGCGGCCTTTTCCCTTTGATTGGTGATGGCGGCTGCTTGTTAGTTTTTGATTGCGCCACAGAACCAGAGCTCATTATTTGTAGCCGTGAAGTGGATCATAACACCAATAAAAATAAATCTCCCGGGAGGGGAATTGTTCCCAAGTCTTAACCTGTCCCCCAGCAGGTGAAGAAACGAGCTGCTGAAATGACTTTTTGTTGACGTCGGTCCCTCACCTGCATCTCACCAAATCGATAGTACGACATCTTGTACATGAGGCAGTTGAGCAGAGTCGGCGAACCGGCCTTGTCCACTCTGAACTCTCCCTGCGGAGTGAAGTAGTCGCTCTCCTGAAAAACAACAGGAAGCGTTAGTAATCAGAATACAAACCCGTAACTGAGCACGTTATTCGCATATAGTTTCAACTCCCAGACCTGAAAGGCATCCGAGAGCCAGAAATGAATTCAGCTTTATTTATAAAGAACTAAAAAGTCAATTTTTTAAATGTTTGTTGACTGATCAAAAGAATGTGGAAAGGTTTCACAGATCATATGAAAATATTAAATTATTTCTCATTAATTTTCTTTAGTTCAAATAAAATTTTAGCGTGCATGTAAAAGATCAACATAAGAGAAATGCATCAGAAGAAAACTTAAATGTCTTCTCTAAGTGATTAATGGTTTCAATCATGCATTATAGTGAGTTTTAGTTTTAATACATTTAATGATTGAAAACAGGAACGTACAAAAATGTCATGTAAAAATAAACATTTCTTTACTTTATACAAGAAGCTAAACTGAGGGTCCATTTTGGCTAAATCCTGAAATCCAGCAGGAGAGCAAAGAGTATTTCTGTGAAAAGTCCAAACCTAAATATTGGTTCAAGCTGCATTTTATCAACACTGAATAGAATACTGGATTATGAATCTACAGGACGCAAAGTATCCACAGAAGACATGGAGAACAGCTGCTATACTTATAACACTTATTGTATTTCAGACATTAAAAATACCTTCATATGCATCAATACGCACACTGGCAAAAGCTTATGTCTGCAGTTTTGCTCATCTCAGCTATTGGGGATTACAGCCAATCACCACAGAAGAAAATGAACGTCGCTCCCTGGATTGGCTGCTTTGCAAACTCAGCCAATATTGTGTCAGGCAGCATTACGTCGACGCATTTCAGCTTCCCAAGCTGCACTTTCTTTTGAATATTTTAGATATGCTTTAGGATAAAAGAAGAAAATCAGCAAATCTGCAAATTTTCCCACACATAATTAAGAGTCAAGTTGTTCAGAAAAATCCCTAAAACGGCAGGAATCCACTGTTTTAGTCGGAACTTGTCTGCCAACAACCCTAATAGAGTTGGGCAGCTTCAAACCAAACTGACTGCTCTAATGTTCATGAAGGCAGAACTGCTGAACTGAAAGATGTTCAGCTCACTGGTAAAGATGTTTACTCTTCTGTCAGCCATGCTGTTTGTTTCTTTGAATCAAATCAGGCAAAAAAAAAAATGAACCCAGCTTCCTTTAAGTCCAATAACGTGTCTTCATTCATCTCAGTCATCAGAGATGCATGTTCTCTCTTTCTTCTGGCCATTTCCAACATGAGACATCAATCTCTCGCGCTGCTGCGTTCTCGTTCGCAGACAGTTACCGCCATCCATCACTCACCCTGATGTCTTTGGGGTGCTCCCCTTCAGCGATCCTCACCATCCACAGGAACTTGTTTATGTCGTCGCCGGAGTAGCCGATTACTCCTCCGAAGATGATCAGCACGTAATCCACATCCAGCGACCTCATAATCTCGTAGGCCGCGCTCTCGTTGGACGACATGGCCTTCCCCACCTGAAAACATTGACAGCTGGAGTTAGACTTTAATTGGCGTTTCCTGTTTTGAAAAGACGCCAGGCTTCAATACTGCAGGGGCAGAAAGGAGAATTATTGAACAGAAATACAATCATGTATTCTCTGTAATTACATTTCCTGTGGATAGACGCTGCAGAGACGAGAGGCAGCAGGTAGAAAAACAAGACGGAGCGGAGCCGGAGGGCTTTACGATTTAACTAAGAGATGAAAACATTTGTCTGCATTCTGCAGTTTAAAGAAAGAAAAATAAATCAAAGGTGGAAAAAAAAAATCTGACAAGAATTGACTTTTATTTCCCTCAGTGAAAATTCGGCAGACCAAGTTTAAACAAGTGATTATGCATAATGTGGCAATTACATAAAAACTCGCTAAAGAGCTGCAAACGACTGAGTCGCAGGAAGAGGCATGCTTTCGTTTCTCTGGGTAGAAGAGCAACATCAGACGGAAACAGGGAGGCTTTACCAGAGCTATGTGACTGTTGTTCCATGTGTTGTTATCAACCAGCGTGGTTCTGTTGGCCATGCCGGCTATCTGGTATCCGTAGTCCCACCACGACATCACGCGTGCGTGCTCGTCCGTGTTCTGCCTCAGCCAATAATAAGCCTCTCGGAAGTCGTCCAGGATATTACGAGTCCTAATGGGAAGAAAGAAAACAAGTGAGCACACCGGCAGGAAGGACGGCTCTACAGAAAAGCGTCGACGTCTCCTGAGGTTTTCACATTTTCTCGCGTTACAATCACTAACTGAATGCGATTAGCTTACACAAAGTAGCACATAAATGAAGCAGGTCTTGTAACATGAATTTGTATTCAACTCTCTAACTTAGGAGTTTTCATAGTGTGAGGACACATTGACAACGGCACCAAACTACATTATCGCTGAGTATCGCCACTTGATATGATGCTCCAGCTGCCTCGTCACTTACAGTGACTAAAGTATGAACTACCCTCTGCTGAGACTGTATTTCATTGAGCTTCCTGCTGAAAAATCTCCTGGAGATTTGCAAACAACACTGTGTCAGTGGAGCTTCAGACGCAGCCCAGGAAAATCCCAACTTAAAAAAATATATATACATCACAATCATCCATCCCCCTTCTTTATTACTTTGCTTGGCCCAGACACTGTCTTCTTACTCATCATAGCCTTAGGTAATTTTGTAAAATAGACCAAGTACAGACAGATGTGATCGAAAGTATCTATGGATGTCAATTTTTAAGTCTTGCCCAAAATGTTCAACTGGATCTGGACTTTGACTAGGCTGCTTGAACCCGAGTAGACTTTTATTTAAATTACTCCATGATAGCTTAGGGTTGTGGTCCTGTTGGAAGGCAAACCTCTGCTCTGGTCTCGGCCTCTAATGGGAAAAGCTTAGCTTAAAACGCGTTTCAAAAATGTCGTATCGTTTTAATTCCCCATAATGATGCTCCTCTTTGTGTCTGTAACCTAGAATCCCAATAAAGACATTAAAGTTTGTTTTTATAATGTGGAAAAGTTCAAGCAGCATGAATCCTGTAGCAAGGCCATTTCTGCCTGCAGGAGATATTCATGTTTTAGAACCAGGTGCTTCTTGACAAAGAGTTTTCCATCTTAATGAGACTTATTTGCATAAATAACGGCTATATTAAGTTAAGGTGTTGAATCAGAATAGCAACATCTTATAAAAACAACTCTTCGTAAGAAATTAAGAAGCTGTTGGTTATTAAATTTACCTCATGAAGAAAAGTCAATTAACCACATGGTTTATTTATTCCATTAAATCTTACGTGTGTATTCGTGTGTGTGTGTGTGTGTGTGTGTGTGTGTGTGTGTGTGTGTGTGTATGCGTACATCCAAAACGAAGAAGCAAATCTGACAGGCATGTAGCCAAGAATAGCATGATTAAACAATTGTCTGTGCTCCTACAGTAACGTTATAAATTTATGCATGAGAACTTGTGGGTCCACCATTTAGCCTTCAATATTTCTTCCTAAGGGCTTTAAAAGAATAATTAGGCCTGTGAAGCATGGCAGAGAGAATAATATATGAGCTTTTTACAAATTCAGAGAAGGTCCACCGGTGTTTACGTTAACCTACAGAAACCATGTTAAACAATATATCAGATCTTCCAGGGACACGTCAATATTTCCATACAGCTCATGAAATATACATGTGCATGAACCCGAAGCTCTGTGCAGTCCTGCTTACATGCATATGTGCTAATTTGCCAGCAAGACCGTTCAAATCGGTCTTCCTGCATTATGGACCATCACAGCTGCCGGCAGTTACGGGATCTCCACCAACAGAGCGACGCGCGGCTCTCACCCGTCATGGTTGTATGACGCCAGCACCACGCTGGGACTGGAGTAGGCGTTGCTGGTCACCCAGGTGCAGTGGACGGCGAACATCATGAGCAGCATCAGCATGAGCATGGTGACGATGGACTTGATGTTGGGGCCCAGACCCTCCTCTGCCTTCTCCTGCTCCGACACGTGCTTGCGCACCTTGCCCGCCTGCAGGGGGAGACGTGCGCTTTTATCACAGACGGAAAAATCTAAAAGCTTCCAGAGGTATAAATTATTTAACGGCATGCATTATTAATCCGTCTAAATGAGCAAAGTCTTTTGGAGTGTCCACAACTTTTTTTTTTTGCGCTGTGTGAAGACGCGTCAGAGAGCTGCTGCGTGAAACGCTGTGATGAGTTAATATTATTTTACAGCTGAAAATCACGGCTCAGCTGCAGAGGAAGACTGCCAACTGTTAATAAGCACGGCTCCGTCCTCTGAGATGAAAACGCCAGAGTTTAAAATCAGGAAAGAAAAACGTAAATGATGACACAAAATCAGATATTTCCAGGTGATGAGACGTTAAACTGAAAACCAACACATGTACTGCTGTTGCTGCGTTTCCTACACGCATAACACACAAAGCAAAGTGTAAAATAAACCGACTGTGGTTTTTGTGAAACCAGCCCGCAGCTTTTGTGAGGAAGAATAAGCTTAAAACTAAGACATCTTGCACAATCTAAATAGTTACGCTGCTTAAGGCTTCAAGAGCTGGAAGACTTGAACATTTTTTATCAATTTATCTTTTTCTTGCTACTCTCCGACGATGCAATATTTG
Source organism: Poecilia mexicana (assembly GCF_051168715.1). Classification (NCBI taxonomy): domain Eukaryota; kingdom Metazoa; phylum Chordata; class Actinopteri; order Cyprinodontiformes; family Poeciliidae; genus Poecilia; species Poecilia mexicana. The sequence goes on along the minus strand of NW_028263380.1, from coordinate 18,727,519 downwards.
CCATTTCTGCTGGAATTTACTCAGAGTTCGGTGTTCTTTCTTCCAAAGATAAAGATCCCTGGCTCAGTTCTTTTGTGTCTCTTATTTTACAGCCTCTGATGGAGCTTCTGCTGGCATTAGCACCGTTTATCCCCTCCGTTTTGTTCCTACAGAAAGTGCTCTAATCCCACTTCTTCCTTGTTTGGCTAGGTCTCTTTCTTGGACAGAGATATAAAAACTATTACTCTAACTCCTTCCTTTTCCACAAAAAAACATTATGATTTTATGTTAAGTCGTGTCTCTTCCTGGACGAAAGGAAAGACGCTGCTGCTGTTCACTGGAGGCATTTTATTTCTCATAGATCGTACTCTTGACTCAAGTGTTCCTTTGTTTTAGTCTCTCTTTTCTGTTGGCATCGACTATGTGTAGATTTTTCTCAGTCATTGCAGATGTTTCAAAACTCATCCATAAAGCTTCTTCAATTATGCTAACTGGTCCGTTAATAGCATTAATAAGGTCTTTACGGTCACCAGAGTCACCGGTCCTACCATCCATTCAGTTCAAAGTTTGAGTTGTTTTCACTTAACCCAAACATGACGCCATGAGAAATGCTTTGATCACGTCTCGGGTGTGAAAGGCTGTTAAGCTGATTTAAGGCAGCAGTGTAGGTGTTAGAAAGACGAAACCCGAGGCCACTTCCTCTGCTTAGTCTTGCTTTTTCACGGTCAACATAAAAAGCTTCTTTCCCTCCACGCTGGAACCACCTTCCCTGTCAAAAATGTGCATGTTGTCGTTTTCTAAAGAGTGTCATTGTCCTGCAGAAGTAGATGAACTGCAAAGTCATGACCATATAAGCTGGATCTTCAGTGTTGGGTCAGCGTTTTGTGTAGCTGCTGCTTAGTTTCTCGCTGAACTGGACTTGATATTTATCAGATCTGAGCTGGTTTGGTTGCTTTACCCTTGGCTTGAACCAGTACTGGACAGCGGGGTTCGCTTTAAAATCCCCCCCGGAATATACACTCCTGCTCGGATACTTTCAAAGTACAAGAGCAGTGAAACAAAGTCCAACTCTAAAGCACAGGATGTGGCTGTTTGTCATCTTTCTCACACCTGCTGTGCAGCTTGGAAAGGTTACAACTCTGACACTTAGAAACCAAAGTCTAGACACGAAGGAGCGTTTTAGATCAGATCCGAGATCTCGTCAAAGAGGTGTTGTCCAGCTTCTCTGTAATTAAGCACTTAGAATTGTCTTTATTTCTTTCTGGCAGAAGGTGATCCTGTCCCAGAGCTTCTGTGTTCTGCTGGGTGAATTCACTGAGGGTTATTGGTGTCATTAACTTTGTTTACTCTGTACTACTATCCTATGGGAAAGACTTCCTACTCAGTGCTTCTGTTCTTAGCTATGTCTCCTTGATGAAATAATACATTGCTTTTCCATTTTCATAGAAAGTACTCTATGCATCAGAGCTTTTTGTTTTTCTTTCCTACTGAATTTCCTCTTGATTCACTGCTTCTGTGTTTAGCCATTCCTCCTGGAGTCCTTGGTGAAACTACTGCTACAATTTACTCGTGCATCTCCTTTGTTGTTCGTCCCAAACAAAGCTTTCCTGACCCGATCCTGATACGTTTTCTTTTTAGTGCATCACTTCTATAGATCACCACTCACTCTGAACATGGTAGTGAAGAAAGGTTCTTCTTGCTAAAAGACGGATGTTCCTTTCCACTGTCACCACATGCATGCACATATGACTGGTTTTGTAATTGTCTTTGAATCAGACTATGTAAGGCTGTAGGCGAGATTGACGATATGAATGTCATAATGGATTGATTTTGATTCAATCCTAAAAACCAGATCCATTTTTCTAGCAATGTGCTTGGATATAATATTGTGATTAGCATTTAGCTAGGCTATAAGCTCATTTGAAATGAACAGGATCTGAACTGTGGCAGTTTACTGGCATTTGTAATGAGATCGAGCTGCTGTGCGTGATAAATGTTTGGCTTTCTGATTTGATAAGAGCTTGCACTTTTTTCACAGGTTGCTCTTGTGGAACAGACCCATTACCTTGATTAAACCGCCTGAATAAATAAAACTTAATTAAGGGCCTAACTAACCGAATGTAAACAGGACTACTTCAGAGGACAGAATCCTTTAACAAACAAGCTTTCTGCAGGACGACACGGTGGTGATGCTGAACGATCTGCTCATAAAAGAAAAGTGTTTACGATCTCTCTGAATTAAGTCGTCAGTATAAACAATACTTAAATGATAATGTTCTGTTTCATTCATTGCATTTAATGCTCTTAAATCAATAACTGCATGTGCATGCTGTATATGTATTTTTTTTAAAGGCGTTCATTTGGTTTACGAGACTCGTTCCTTAAACATAAACACCTCCAGGAAAGCGCTGCTGGGGTCGCAGGGTGGGAAGAACCTATCCACGTCTTATTTTTTTTAATTACTGTTGTGAAATGATTTCAGAACGCGCTTCTAAATTCAACGAAGTGAGCCGGTTAAGAGGATGTCAACGACGTGAAACTGCAGCAGCTGAGTCACTGCTGAATCACAGTTTACTCAAACAGTTGGGGAGCGAGGAGGGAAGCAGAGAGACGTGTCAATACGTTCAAACTGCAAAGGTTGTGGTGAGACCTCAGCAGTTCATTAACACCTAAACACCATACAGGTGCATCCAGGCAGTTCATTTCTGCTTAAAACGCAACACGTTTAGGTTTAATATAGATCTGCTACACAAAGACAGTTTATGTTTTTAATTATCTTTTTTTCTTCTTTTAATTGGTCTTATCCAGGACTGTAAAGATCAACACGGAAATGCTGACCTCCTGAAAAGTACGTCCACGGACAGCTATGCGGACTACAGTACACATACACAAAATTATTTGTTTGTAATGCTCTACACAGTTATGGGGAATACTGTTGACATGACAATCCAGCAGACAGTTATTGACACACAGAGGCTAACAAGCTTTAAGGAGAAGCCGATTCCTTGGTCCAGCTGGACTTGACACCTACCCACACTGCCAAAAGCACCAACACTGGCCTTAATGACCATGAACCTGTCTGGCCAGTAAGCTGGCTTCACCATTTGTGTCATTTTCAGATTCAAGTGTTAACTTTCTCTTACACATAACCATCAAAGATAACACAAACACTGATAATATTTCACTCTGTGTGCAATTAGTTTATATAAAACGACTTTCCCTTCACTTTTGAATTAAATAAAGCTCTGGGTTTTTCCAGCGAGACTCGCCTTGTCGTAAAGGTTCCCAGAGTTCCTCTTGTCGTCCTCGTCGCTGCTATCTTCAGCAGGCGGCTTCTCCCTCTTGGTGTCGTCTCCCATGTAATGCTCAAAGACGCTGGAGAACGCCACAGCAGACAGCATGCACACCACCGGCGTCAAGGTCAGCATGAGCCTCACCATCACTCCGGCAAAGTACACGGCACTGATGGCGTACAGGGACACTGGGCAGGCAGAGAGAAGAGGAAGGAGGGTAAGAAATCGTTCGAAGCCGAACAAAAAAGGATAAACAAGGTCTGAATGTAGCTGAACGGAGATAAATCTGCAAAATAAAGAGACTGGGCAGTAAAAGTCAGGCAGCATAATCAGTCTTTGCAGAGAACAATGGCTGAACATTATCCTTGCCCAACCTGCTCTACAGGTGCACGGCTAATCAATAGCCTTTATTGGTTAATTAGCTGCTGAACAGAGGCAGACTGCTATGAACTAAAAATCTGTCTTACTTTGGTACCCCAAGTGTCTTTTACTGCAAGCATAAAAAGGTTTTGTGAAGATGCAGTCGGTCGGTCGGTCTGCTTAAAAGCTGAAAGATCTTAACAGTTAACAAGCAGCTGAGTCACGAAAACAGGAGGCTGATTTATAACCCCAAGCAAATCAAAAATATTCTACCAAGGCATGTAAGGACAGCAGATAACCACTGCAGAATGAGAGCTTTCAGCTCCATCCGGACATAAATGAAGACCCTGTGGTGGAAAAAGCATTTATTTAATCAAGAATGAAGCACCTGTCAGCCTAAAGTTCACAAAAACTCCTCAAGCTGAAATATCCCTGCCAAACTGCCAAGATGTGAGTAACGCGACACTGGCTGCTGGAAGGAATAAAACATTTAGCGCAACCTCTAATGTGAAACTGTTATATTGCATGCGTCTACATGACGATTTTTCATATTTCACATATACATCAGTTGCCAGATTTTGTTCCAAGGATCATTTGAAATTCGGACAGTAAAGGAAAAGATTAACATGCAGCAGGATTTACTGTAGTCTGTTATTAATGTCAGTCTCAAAGCACATTAGGAAAGAGAGTTTGTTACACTAAGCTCCCCCCTGTTTCTTCTGCAGCAGGTTTTGTCGAGTGGATTTGTGCGAAACTGTAAATGTCACTTTAGTTTCACACTAGTCAAAAATTGTTACCCCGACTAGATATAATCAATGATGTTGACTGCATTAATGAGCCAGCATTAATGTTTTTATTCAAGAAGTAATTATGAATGTTTTCTCCCTTCCCTGCTGTGTGAGCATAAAGTGTAATTGATTGACTATCTGAGCTGCAGCTTCGTAACAAAGGTGGTGGATAAAGCTTCTGATTAACTATTAAATAAGCCTGATTGAGAATGTTTCTCAAAGTTATCACAGTTTGAAGTGGTCTTAACAATAGGAATACTTCAAATTAGGTGAAGATAAACTACAGGTCGGCACGGTCTGAAGAGTTTCACTGCAAACCGCAGAACAACAAGAGCAAAGCACAGAGAGCTGCTGATGAGCCGATAGTAAAAACAAAACCATCGCAAGTTTGTTTTTTTAAGATGCTAACTGATATCTGGAAAAGTTTGATATGTTTATCCTTACACATTTTCCTCTAAATAATAGTTTGATTCTCAATTTGTTTTCCCCTGTTCTAAATTAATTTAAGATGCTAATACCAAACTGACAAATCTACGCCAGACAAACGCATCAATACTACATGCAGCCAGTTAATAAAAGTCATAAGCTGCTTTAGGGAGGCATCGTCTGAATGTTGTATTTTGAATAAAGGGTGTGATAGGAGTTTAGCCTTTTGGCTAAATTAGTTGAGACATTCTTCTTCGTTTTGAACAATTTTACTGAACTTTATTTTGGTCCCAAACTCAACAGGAGAGGTTTTCCAGAGCTGAAGAAATGGCTGCATGTGAATAAGACAACCAGCTCCATCTCTTAATTATCTACACCACAGAGCAACATGTTGGTTTGTGTTCTGCTTGTTGCTGGTTTGACATGTTGAAAGCAAACCGAGCAGCTGCATCGAGCTCTACTATTATTAACTTATGAGCAAACATTCTGTATTCTATCTGCCTTTGTCTCCGGGTGTGGTTTTGAAGGTTTCTCACTAACTGACAAAACAAAGATATGTGCAATAATAGACGATACTGGAAGCCTATATTATGTTAAGGGCTGACCAGTTTTTATAACTTCAGCCAAAGTTTGAAGATCATACAATCAAAAACAAAACTTCTAAAGCATTGAAGTCGTCAGGCTTCATTGTTTGTCCCTCAAACATAAAAAATTGTTTGATTTATTTTAAATCTATGCAGTGGATCTCAGCTCGAGTCAAAATAATGGATTCAGCATCCCAGTTTTTAGCAAAATAAAAAAAATATTTGCAGAAAGCAAAGCAGGAGTAAATAAACTGAAGGCAACAGAAGCAAAAAAAACCAAAAAAACAGACAGCTCACGTGCGGCTCAACGCAACAGGTCAAATTAAGGTTTTATGGTGTAAATATTTAAAAATATATTCTCCGCACCAAACACGCGTTCATCATTGATGTTCTTGATGCAAAACCAAAGGCCTGCTGGGAAGGTGCAGACCAGGATGTGGAGATCAAAGAAGAAGGACACCCACGTGGTCGGCTGGTGCTCCGACACCGATGCAATGATGGGGATGTGGATCTTGGCGTAACTATGGAGACGTGAGAGGAGGAAGACACAGACAGGTTGTAATTTATGTGCTCTCCCTGCAAACAGAACAATTACACAACAGATCTTCTGATCAAGGATGAAATATGAAGAATCATTTCTGCTCTGTATACTAATCAGATTTAATATGATTATGGTAAATCTGATTTAATTAACTATAATTTCAGATTTTATTCAGCCAAAAATGAACATAAAAGTCAATAGCTTTTGTGTACACAGTGAAAAGAACAAAGTATGTATACCTTAGATATTATTTCTGTTTTTGCCATTTTGATTTAATTTTTGAAAATCAAATAAATTCTAATATCAAATAAAGAAACCTTGAATAAATGCAAAGTGCAGTTTACATTCAGAAACTAATCTGGCTCTATATAAGAAAGTTGCTTTTTAAATGATAAAACCTGATTAACCACTTTTTTAAATCACTTTCTTTCAAAGCCACATCGAGGCTCGACTATCACCAGACCTGAAGAAATGAAGAGTCACTTAAACAGTCTCTTAAATGAAACAGGATAAAAAAATCTCAAAAAGCAACACATCATCTCTTAATCTTCAAGAGAAGATGAGAAACAGTCTGGAAAGGGTTACAGAGCCATTTCTGTAGCTTTGGGACTGCAGTGAACCAGTGACTCATTATCCACAAATGGAGAAAACATGAAACGCTGAATTGTGAACATTCCCTGGAGTTCCAGGCTGCAAATCTTACACACAGAGCGCATTGACAACTCATCCAGGAGGTCACAAAATAATGCAGAGCATGTGAAGAATTGCAGGCCTCTCTTCCCTCGGTGAAGTTCAGTCAACACGATTCAATGACAGGAAGGAGGCCGGGCAAAACTCATCCACGGGACAGATCCACAGCGACAACCACTGCTGGCTGAGATGATCACAACGGTCTGTCTCACGTTGGTCAAAAAGATCTTTATGATTCCCAAGACTTTTGGAGAAATATTCTGAGAGACGATTAAATGTGAGTGGGTCTTTCTGGTAGATGGGCATCACATCTAATACCAACATTAGAAAAAGGACCTCATCCTACCGTCAAACACGGTGGTAGTGGTATGATGCTCTGGTGCTGTTTTGCTGCATAATTAACAAAGTATAAACAGTGACAATTTTTTATCAGTCTAGTCAAAGCCGAAACTTAAATCGGCTTTGACTAGGCCTGAAAAGAGGCTTTAAAAATGTGGATTAAACTCTCTCTACTGTGAGGTAAAACACCAATTAGAGAAATTATATAAATATATTCAGCTCTGGAAGGAATTAAGAGACCACTGCAAACTCATCAGTTATCTGATTTTATTTTTTATAGGTTTACGTTTGAGTAAAATGAACATTTATTTTATTCTATGAACTACAGACAAAATGTCTCTAAAATTCCAAGCAAAAATTTAGTATTTATTTTGCAGAAAGTAAGAAATTGTCAAAATAAGGAAAAAGATGCAGTGCTTTAATGTGAAAACAAGTTCACATTAATTCAGAAACAACAATACTAATGTTTTAACTCAGGAAGGGTTCAGAAATCAATAATTGGTGGAATAACCAGGATGTTTTCAATGGGGTTCAGTGCAGTGGGGTCTCTGAGCTGCGTCTAGAAAATTTTAAATATTCAAGCGATTTGATGTTGCAGCTTGAAAAAGCTGAGAAACTAGGGTAGCAGATTTTCTTTCTGGAAGGACAGAGCTAAAAAAAAAAAAAAAAAGAAGAAAAAAAAACATCCCAAACAAAATATCCCCGTTCTGCTTATGTCAGCAAGTTGGAGTTTAAGGGATTGATCGCTTGTGCTGGAAAAATCCCACACTTTGCAGAGCATCTGGAGAACAGGAAGTGCCTCGTGCATTGCTCAACACGGCCTGGATCAGCAGCGTTTTCCCTCCAGGGACGATTGCAAGACGGCTTTATTGCCGTCTCGGAAAACAAATGCACACACGCGGTCGACTGGACAAGTGTTCCATCGACAGGCGGGAGTGTGAAGGTCAGCAGAGCTTACCCGGTGTCCCAGAGCGAGTAGAAGCGGCCGCTCCATGGAGCGATGTATCCTGCAGACAGGAGAGACGATCAATAAGGTAATGCTTCTGTGTTCATGCTTTTTATTAAACACTTGACATGCAAGGACTGTTTGTAGGAGTGTGGAAGGTTTGCTGAACTATATTAATCTGAAGTGGAACAACAAAAAGTTCTTAAAACTATGAAAATGTTTAAGCAAAAAAGTAAAAAAAATAAAAAAATAAAAAAAACGCAAGAAAAACTAACAAGGCAGTTCGGGTCCATCGTTATTTCAGCAGCAGAAAATACACATATAATCTGAAATAAATAACTTCACAATAAAACCACTTACTCGTTTTAGTCAAAGCAGAACAATTGGGCAAAACGGTTCTCTGTCAGAGTAACAAACACCTTGGAAACGACAGGATGGAGGCTTTTTACTAAATAAATGTGGGTCAAACTAAAATGACAAACACACCGCCTTGTATCGACCATCGGATCCTTTTTAATTTTAAAAGAAGAACAGTGTTATTTATAAACTGGCTTCTTTTCATCAAGACATTCCTCCCATTTATTTAGCTCTGCCCTACAGATAAACGACCGGAGGCAGAGATCTGATACGCGGTTCAGCATCAAGGACTCTGCCGTCTCTGCTTTCTAATTAACAATAACACCAACATGACCTGGGAGTCAACAAAATCATTTATAATTAAGTGAATTAAAAAGGTCCAGTTTCTCCTAAGCAAACAATCATGGAGTTTAATAGTATTTTAAAAATATATATCCGTGTTTGAGGATGGGATTAAATCTGGACATGAAACTGGGAAGGCATTTAAAGTTTGTACCATCCAGTGAAGCTAAATCTTAGGAACTAGAAATTGTTTCAAAATAATCTAGTCTATGTCAAAAAGAACATACAATTAAGCAGTTTTTCAATTGAAAAATCCAAGTATTTTTACCTATGTAAAAAGAACTGCATTGTAAAATTATAACATTAAATTGAATTTAAAGCTCTTGTGTGCAAAATGTTTTTAAGCAGAAAGTTGTCTCTTCCAGTTGAGGTTTTCCTCTGGCACCAAACGAGCTAACTTGCTATTTGCATAAATTATTAGAATTCAGCTTTCTGAAAGTATCTTTGTTGTTAAAAAATAAAATAAAATAAAACTCAAATATCGACTAAAGTAAAACAAAGTCCAGTAGTGGCGAAATGCACAAAGCAATTGGAGTCTAAAGACAAGAAATCCTTCAGCAGAAAACACATCTGTGCTCAAAATATATTTTATTGATGCTATTTAATTAGTGGAATTGACTTGTTTTTAAATGTAAGTGAAACCATTTAAGTTGCAAATTAGACCTCACAGGGCATTTACAGATGTCTCTTAGTTAGGCTTTGATCTAGAATATATTCCAGCTCAGTTTCCTGAGGGTTGCTGGAGCCCAAACAAATTAAAAACGGTACACACACACACACACACTCTCTCTCTAAGGTTCTTGAAATCTCTCCACCAACATTCAGTCGTACTCTGTCCTGTAGCCGTTCTATCGCTCAGGTGGTTAAAACAAGATGGAGAGCTCTCTAAATGAGACGTTACAGAGCTGTAAACCAAAACAGGCAAGAAAAGAGATGAAGAAAAGCAGCAGGAATATAAATGGAGACACACTACGAGGTGATTCATAGGATAGTACTGATTTACCCAATCAATACTTGGTTCAGTGGTAAAGATACTGAGAGGGGAAAAAATACTGTTCCTGTCTTTTGACTCTGAAATGAAAGTTTGATAGACAGGACTGAGTAGGTAGTGTCTCTGTGAAGAACTGGCACCCTGCGCCCAACAATCAGAGTCCTGCTGCTAAATTCTGATGGCAGACAGACGGCAATGTTTTACCAGACGAAGCCAGTGTCCAAGTGACAGAACGTCTGCACGCATGCGAGTCAGCAGTCCGTACGCGGGGCTCTACCATCTGTCTGCACTTAGAGAAGTCCTGGACAAGCTGTATATATTATCCTGAGCAGCAGAACGTTGAATTTCAAAATGTCACCGGCGAAACTTTGCAAAGAAAGTTTACAGATACCTAAAGGAATGAACTTTTTCCCTTTTACTTTAGGATGCGCTGCAGGGCGAAGCACCGCTGGGCGAGGAAAGACGAGGGGACGATTTAGAGATCTAGGTCAGGAAAATCTGAACTTTAAAGTCTGAAAGAAACAAATAAATACGCTGAGAAGAGGAATATTAAAGTTCAGAATAATGGCCGCAGCGGGATGAAATGTCTAGGGAAAAACATCAACATGCCCAAAGTTCACCCAGCTGGCTGTAGATGCAAAAAAAAAAAAAAAAAAAAAACAAGCCCAACACAGGCACAAAATCATTCACACACAAAAAAATAAATTCAAAGCTTCAACATTCATATCCGTTTATGCTTGTTTACTATTTTGCCTTCCAAGTGTAATTTTCAGACACAGAATGCTGATTAGCAGCCCACTGGGAAGGCCTGCAGGTCACACCATGGATGAGCGCATGGCAGCAGAATAAAGCTCTGAAATGGCTTAAATTCCAGGTCTGGATCGCCATCAAGAAAAATTTAAATCAATCTGCTCAGAAAAACAGTCTTCCAACCGCAACACAATTTCCTAACCACAGTAGTTAAAATTCTGGGGAAAAGATTCATTTATAGTATTTTGTTTCTTTTAACCATCCATATTGTTGGACTGAATGTCTGGCAATAAGATCCTATTTAGTGTCACTTTACTGTAATGCATTAGGTCTGCAGTTTTACTAAAAAAAAAAAAGCCACAGTAAGTTATATTGCAAAAACTTTTTTTTTTTTTACATTGTGTCATCTTAAAATGCTGAGCGATACTGCAGAGTAAAAGCCAAGCTTCCTCTCAGCTCAACATTTAATAAACTTCCAGGATGTCAGTTTTTGATGTATTGAAACAAAAGAGTGTTGTGGTCCGAATTTATACTTATAGTAACCAGAGGCTGTAGGATAAAAAGATGGATGGGAAGCCAAATGTAAAAACAGATTAAAGTTTAGAGGAATGGATAATTATATGAGCGAATGTGAAGCCATGTTGGTTTGAGCGCAAAATGAAATGAAGTAAAATTCATTGTTTCGGTGCATAAACATGTTCAATAAGCTCACTCTGCTAACTGAGGTTTATACAAAACCCAGAGGGTTACTAATGAGCAGGGGGAAAAAACGAGATGCTTTTAATTAAAGTCTGAATTAAGTCAGAGGTTGAATGTGTCTGCCAAGTTATAAACAACTTCTTTATCTTTTAATCATTAAATTATGCAAAAGTTTTTATTATCCAGCGAATCTGATTTAAACCAAACATCAAATAGTACAACTAATTAAAACAAATCGTCTTAAAGTTACAGCTTCCTTAATTTGTTTTTTAAATGAATAAATAATAAAATATTTTAATGCCGTCACAAAAGGTGAAAGTTAATATTTAGGAGAAATATGTCGTCTATGACTTGATAAAAGAAAAATGAGTTTAAATAAAAACTAAACACAAACCTGTGTAGGTGAGATAGATGACTGTGAGGAAGACGATGCAGGCGGCGAGAGAGATCCCGAGGAAGAAGAGCGTCTGAAACTCCTGCCGGGTGAGTCTGTCCTTCAGGTACTGCAGGAAGGCGTAGGCTTGCAGAAGAGCAAACACACCTGAGAAAAAGGCACAGACAGACATAAAAGATTGAGCAAACATCCAAAGGAAACTCCAGCTGAATGTTTGAGGAGGCTCTGATTGATGCCGCCTCCTGCTGGGTACAAAGTGGGTTTGTCATTCCTGCAGAGTTCCCACAAAGACGTCCATGAGATCCCCCTTGGCTAGCCAGGCAGATGTTGAAGACTAATACCTCAGGACAACATATTTGAAATTCATGAGACATATCTGTGTAAATATGCCCGTCTCTTTGCTTGCCTTATCTTCATTTGCAGCCCCCGTCAGTCACACTTCGCATTCAGACTTTCTTTGGGTCGCTCTCTCCATCACCTCTTTGCTTGTCTGGACTGTTCCGTACATAAAAACGGAAACGAAAGAGCGACCTGGTTTCTCCAGTTTGCATCACCTTCCATCCATTCGGAAACCTTGCGTGAAATCCCCCCCCCACCCCCCACGTGCCTCCCTCGCTCCTCCGTTACGCAGCGACCGGCAGAAGAGCTTCTCTCCCATTTCCACGGTTACGTTCCTGCCCGTCTCCTGGAGGGCTGCCGTGCTGCCAACGTGCTTGTCAGTCTACGCCGTGCTGCTTTCCCCGCCTAAGGGGGGCAACGTCCCACCGGCCCCGGTGGGTCCGTGGCTCAGCCGCTCCACTCAGGTCCCACTGAGCTCCATGAATGCTGCACCAGATGTTGTAAGCAGCTGCTACCTTGATGATACTGAAACATTTTGCTCGCTAAGAGAGACAGGAGCCAAAACCAGGGGATACATTTTTTAGATGTTTTTTTTTTTTTTTTCTTAAACGTCTCTCGCACGGCTGCCAGTGATAAAACGGGGACACTTCAATATGCACCTGCTGCACCGTTAAGAAAATACTCTCAAAAAAGAAGAAAAAAAAAGGGGCTTTGCTTCATTTTCAAAAGGTGCCAAAAAGCAAACATGAACGGATGAATGGAGCACTTGCCAATGTATTCATCGCCGTTTCCTAGGCAGCAGATGGGCCCACTTGAGAGTTGAAACTCGGCAGGCTTTAATAAACTTCCCAAAAGCAAAACTGGAGAGCACTGCACATGAGTGGCAGGGAAGGGTGCTTTGTTGTTTCTTCTTTGGAAATGTACCTTGGATCGCTTTTCTCCCACAGAGAGTGATTAACGCCGAGGAGGAATTTACACCCGATACATCCTGAAGAAAGTCAACTGGTTGGTGAAAAATAATACAAGAATGTATTTACATTCCTGGCAGGAACAAGAGTTAAAATGAGAAAATCCAAGAGGCGCGATGTGTATTCGTCGTCATGCATATTTAATCATTAGTCTGCCTAATAAAAACACAGAGGAAAACGAATCTCTCTCTACAACAGAAAAAAACTGAGATATTATAATACTTAATTTACATTAGAGCAATTATGACCTTTTCCAAACATTTGTCCATCAATCAAATGTTGTGACATTATTTCTCAACCACAAAGAGCTGTTCTGCTGTCCCTGATGAAGATGAATAAAAGTCTTTAGATATACATTTATCTTTTATGGCACCAGAATAATGTCAGATTGAAATCCAGTGGACCCTCGTCTGTTCATGGTTCGGTCCCCACAGAGTCAACAATTCAGATTTTTCTCTGGAAGGTAACTTTAAAGTACTAAAATAGATCTGTTATCATAGTAAAATGTAAAACAACTAAAAGAAAATGCAGTCAGGTAAGATTCATAGTCGTGAAATGCTATTGGCTAGCGTTTGCAAAGCAGCCAATCCAGAAGCACCATCTGTTTTCCTCTGCACTGATTGGCTGTACACCCAAGAGCTGAAATAAGGATGAGCGTAGATGTTGGCTTCTGCGGTAGTGCCAAGACGGTTTCCACTGTGCGTATTAATTAATATTAAGGTGCATTTAGTATTTGAACTGCTAAACTACGACTAGGGAGTCTCAGGTATTCATGGATTTTTAGTTATTCTGTGTCTGTGGTCCCGAACCCCCACACATGCCAGGGGTCAACGGTATTCAGAAAAAAAATCTTTAAGTTTATTTACTCAGTGTAAAAAAAAAATGCACAGATATCATATTGGCAACCGTGCTTTCAACACCTTTGACCAGTAAGACGCCACTTTATGTAGAGATTTATCGACGCTGGGAGATTCAGAGAGTGATCTTTGAACTCTCTGAAGAGTCCAGGGTCCTGCCTTCTGCTCTCTTCAGCCAACTCCACAGGTTCTGTAAAGGATTTAGCTGTAGGCTCCGATACCTCCATGGAGGAAGGATGCCTGAACATCTCCTTCATGGAGGAGGTTTTTGCAGGATCTCTACACACTCCCCCATTATAAAATTCCATCCTTTTCGTTGGCATCAGCGATCATGTTAAAAACAAATATTTCTTTAATCTGCCATTTGTTTCCTCCCTCTATAAATGAACTCAAAAAAATCTTTCAGAAAATGCATTAAAAACAAAAGGCTGCATAACATCCCTGCTTCTAAAGAGGGAGGATCTTACCTGCAGCAGCCATGTGTTCGCTGGTCCTGATTGGCTGGAAGCCGACAAAAGGGACCTGCATTGACAGTATGAGCCCCACGATGTAAAAGGTGCTGTATGCTGAGAAAAGACAAAATAAAGCAGGAGAAACAGAGGGGACACCAGATAAGACATCCAACAATGAAAATAAATTACAGCATGAAAAAAGCCATTACTGCACTCCAGTTCTGCGCCCACTAAGGGGGAAAATCAACCTCAATAGAGGTGTTTAAAGTCTATTGATTTTCACTGCCGTACCTCATAGGGAGTAAATACAAAATAGCTAATCTAATGTCATTTGCTGAGAAAATGGGAGTTGGCTCGGCACAGTGTGGCGGGGGGTGTGTGTGCCCGGCGTGCGCCCAGGGAGCCGGGAACGATGCGACTCCCGCTTTTTAGAGGCTTGGAGGGGGCAACCGATTCCCAGACACACCAGCTTAATTAAGATTTCATACTCTTCCTGAAGAGTTTTTGAAGTAGCTGTACCTGCCCTCCCGTAATCCCTTTTTCATACATATGCTATTGATTCAAGTCAGGAAAAAAAAAAAGAAATTGCCAGGGAACATAACCTACAAGCTGTTTAATTAAAGCAGGAGATTCTTTTGTGTAGGATCCTTATTTGAGACGGAGAGAGACACCTGCTTCTGAAAAAGGAGCTGTGTGGTACAAAGCAAAAGTAGCGGGGGAAAAAAAGGTAAAGATCTGGAACTTAATATCGTTTCCATCTTAAAAAATTTCAGTTCATCTCTGTTGCTCATTTGCCATCAAATGGGGTACAAGGTCTCTGAATTATGCTCAAGCTGCAAATATCCGAGAGAAAAAGTCAGAAATAGGAAATTTTCCATCTCATCAAACATCATTTCACTTTTGAAGATGGAGTAAAGGTACGGCAAACCCTCTCACTGCAAATAGACCGTAATGTACTTCAAATCTCTCAAACACTATGCTTTGTGAGTACAACTAATAGTCTCTGCATGGATGATGCTTGACATCGTCTCATTTATCTTGACCATGAAAGGGGCCTGCTGTGAACTCATGCCGACTGCGAGCTGACGGCTCCGATGTGGAGAGACTGGAGGAGGGAGTTGGAGTTCTCTCAGCTCAGAGCTGCTGGGAGATGCAGCGCCTTGCAAAACTATTCACACCTTATGAGGGTTTTTATATATATATATACATACACAGTTCTGTCACATAAGAATTGCAAAGTTTAATGTCTTTTAGGGGGGATTTTATGTGATAGAGCAACAAAAAAGGATATCACAATCTATTGTATTTGTGGTTTAAGTTGTAAATAGATTTTATAGATGTTTTATTTATTGTTTTGGGCATTTAAAATATCTTCCAGTTCAAGTGGTAAGTGTTTACAGAATGAAAGTTTATTGGTCTTTGAGAGGGTGAACTGGTACCATTATGCCATTATTAATCAACGCAAAACAACATTATCGTTTATCACAATGATTACTGGGGCAATTTATTGTCCCGCTAATTTTTTTAAATCGAGATATGCCTTGTTACCACGCCGCACTGCTGTGATTTTTACTCCTCATGTCCAACTTGTCAGTTCAGCAGGGGTCCGTGTCGCGGCCGGTTATCGCTGCCTCCGTCTTCTCATTTCCAGATGCTGGACTGAACTGGGATCTTTGAGACGTTGACTCGCAACCCAAACCAGCTTGTTTTAGATTTTTATTTGTTAAAATGCTAAAACTATTTATCCTTTTCCTTCATCTTAAGAGTTTTATGCATGACTTTGTGTTTGTCTAGCACAAAAAAAAAAAATTAAAGTGAGCAAATGTGGAAAAGTTGAGGTAGGATGAATGCAGTGAGTGGAACTGGGATGCTAGGTGCTGATTTGCACAAAAAAAAGTGAAGAGGGTCAGGTAGCAGGTGGCTGATTTTACTGTGAAGAGGAGTGTGGGTGTGTGGATGTCTGCCATGCTGATGATGAATCGCCTGAGGTTGTCGGTAATGACTACAGACGTGACTGGACCCTGAAGCCTGTTGTGGGGGTCAAATGCTGGGGGGCAACAGTGTTTGGAAACACCTGTGGATCTCCTGTTTATTACACACATTTCTGTCCCACATGGAAAGCCTCTGAAAACAACGTCTCCATCTCACACACACCATTTGTGAGGGTGTTTTATATACGAGGTCAGACAGACAAATATACATTTTAGTTTAATTGCTTGTGCTTTGTGTGAGCCTCACCGATGTAGACTCTTCTGCTGTAGCGTTGCATCAGCAGCAGTGCGAACACATGCAGAGGAATCAGGTTGATAATAAACACGTAGCCTCCCCAAGCTGACACCTACAGGAAACAGAAAAACATTTAAATGTCAGTAAGCAAACAGAAAGCTAAGATAATTAGTGTATCTTGTTTATTTCTCACATTTAATCAGAGACAAAGCTCTATAAGCAGGTTTACATAAATAAGCAACGCTAACAAGACGGTTACAAGAAGTTTGATGAGCTGAGACAAAGTCGTACTGCAAGGAAACTCTTGGTTTAAAAAAAAAATGTAGTTTGCAATCAATAGGTTGTCACTAAAAAAAACTCAAACAGCTGATTTTCAAATGAGAAATTATACTAATTTATTTCTCCCTGTGGTGTGGATGCTGCTACTGAGTGAGGAAGACTCTGAAGTTTCCAGGATATTTAATAGATTTAAAATAAAACAAAGAGGAAAAAATGGGGATGAAAAATAGGAAACTATGTTCTATGAAATGATAGGGTGTGAGAACAAGAGAGAGCAGGGCTTTCAGCTGACAACAGGAAGTTTGACCAATTCCTTTCAACTTTCAATCTTTTTCTTTTATGGAACTTGTTGGATTTGGATACGTTAGCAGACTTTGGGACTTTGGGAAGTCCCAAAGACTTTGGGAAATCTCAGAGTAGAGGTTTGGCTCCATATCAAGGAAACAGATGCAACAAAATGGAAAAAGCTTTAAATAATAAAAAAAGGCCGCTATCTGTTTCCACCTGTTGAATTAACTTGTAAAACCATAACATGATTTTTTTTTGTTTTGTTTTTGTTGCAGCCGACTCCAAAGAAAAGTCTAAATAAAAGAGCTTTCATGTTGGCAGCAGATCCTTGTGGCTTTGCAGAGCCAGAAAATGAAATCCACATTGAAGCCTTCTGTCTGAAAAATTGTCTATAAAGACACAAAACTGCAGGTTTTTGAACATGAAATAAATCTCACCATCTCAACCTGATATGGCCTTTTCTAGTGTCTTCTTACTCAAACTGAATAATTTAAAAGAAAAAAAAGGGATTTTTCTTGTTCAAACAAGTCTGGCTGAAGACATCCAGCCTGAATAACAAAGACCTAGTGACTCACCAATTATTCAAAATATTAAAATTCTCCAAGTTTACCTCGATCTTAGTTCCTCAGATCAAACATAAAAGAATTCGATTTTCCAGATTTATTAATTCTGTCACAACTACAAGCTGCATTATTTTCTTTCAGTCTAGAAACATCAAAATACTATTTCAAAATGGGCCCAAGACACCTCAAAACAACAATTAAGCAGCAAACAAAAATTTAGATAATCAAATAAAATTTCTAAATGTAGAAAGTAACTTATTTTCCACAAAGAAACAACTGCTAATAGTCCCTCAGAGGCCAAGAGACCGCTTCCAAATACCAACGCCCACATCAAAACTCCCACAGCAGACACCAAAACTGCATCTTTACTGGGCACACACAGCCATAAACACCAACTAAAACAGAATCTGTAAAAACTAAGCGATAACACTTCACATGTCAGATGTAAAATCTCTGATGCACCAGTAAACTTAATACGCTCCGCTAAAAGACGACCAAAGCTGCTGTTGAGGTCTGCCATGCATCAGAGCGTCTGATGAGTGGGCCATAAAAAAAGCTCCACTAAAACAACTTTTTAATCATCTATGTGTCTCAACAGCAAAGGGCAAATAAACTGATAGGAGACTGAGTTGTAATTACAGAAAAATAAAAGAATACAGATAAAACGAGCGGAATATGCGAGAAAACAAAACCTGAAAAGGTGATTACATCAATGCAAATTGTTTGATCCTTCTTTTCCTCACAACAGAGCCCTTTTGCTCCAGCAAAGGAAGATAAAACAAACGTTCATCATGATTTCATATTCACAGGAGAAACAAGCAAGTTTTATTACAGAAAGCTGGAGATCCTCGTGCAATATTAAGGCAGAAAAATTAAAAACGAATCTAAATAAGCTTCTTGCTGGCGCAATTATCTTTTGGCAGTCACTCGCATCTGTTGTCTCAAATGGTGACAACCAATTAGAAGCCTGCGAACCAGAACTTGAACGAACAACAAAGATGACTTCAATTTAACACTCGTTTTCAGTGTTGACACAGGAACAGCTCATCAAGTCTATCTGGGAACTGACGAAAACACTGCAGACACAGCGAGGGGCGACCCGCAACATCTTGCAGTGTTAATTTTTTAATGAACTGTCGAGTCAGGCAAAACGAAGTCGCACAGCAGGATTAAGAGGAAGTCAAGAGTTTCAAAATTTCTTCTGAACATCACGCCAAAACAGTCTGAGCGGCTCCCGAATACTGCTCTTAATAGATGACCAACAAGAGAGAGCGGTGCTTTCAAGCAAGGCAGAGAAAATGCAAAGCTGCAGAAAGAAAAGGTGGACAATTCGCCCTTGAAGTTCAATTAATTCAGAGAAGTTTCTAATCCTAAAGTAAATCTGATGGAGAAGGAGGAAGTTCAAACAATCTCTTCCATCGATCATAATGGGAAAGGATCATATTCCCGACTCCAACGTCTCTCCGCCTGGCTTTCTAATCCTACGGCCAGACGGAGATTTATAGAGGTGCGGCAAAAGCAAACGAGGTGGATTAGCAGTGCTGGCCAACAACTTCCCTGATATAGAGCTGCTAGCATCTCATCACAGCCATGAGACTGTCATAGATCTTCAGATGTTTTCCAAGACCGACTGCTTCCTATCGGCTCTTTAAAGATACTTGGATGATGCTAATTATATCGCTTAACTGGCCCTTGATATAAATAATTTTAATTAAATTGAATAAATCTGTTTAAGTAGCCTGCTGCTTAAACAGATTTGTTCTAGTGCATTGTAGAAGTATTTGTCCACTTGAAGATTTCTGCATTTTTTTGGTCACACTGACACATTTTGAATCAAACAAACTTAGTAGAGAAAGATTATCCGAATAAACACAAATTGCAGTTTTCAAATTATTTAAAAGAAAGGGTATCCCATCCCCCCCTGTTAAATTACCTGCAATTTAACATTTATAGTACAGCCGAGTCCAGACTTGGAGAAAAATCCTCAACAGTGGTGTAAAAGTCTTATTGCCAGTTATTAAAAACAATTCAGTTATTAAGTTTGGTTATTGTCTGCAATTATTTTTTCAAATAAGGCAAAATTACAGTCACTGGGGCTGCTGAAGACCAGACTAGTTTGGTTATAGCACCAGTTAAGGTTAGCGTTAGCAGTAGCCCTAATTTACATTTTATTTTACGTAGAAAATGCAATCATGTTAATTTCAAGCTATTTACTTTTTTGTTACAAATATTGAATTAATTTATACAAATTTAAATATTTCATAGGATAAAAATGTTTAATCTGCAGCTGTGTCCATCCCGATGTTGTTTCTTGAGATTTAATGGTCTTAGTCACAAATCATAAGGGACGGTACAGGACCCTTTCCTGCAGATGAACTGCTTTTCCAAGTATTTGTAGGAGCTAAGGTCAGAAAATTAGCTAAAATTTAGAGGCTAATGAGAATCTCATTAGATCTGTACGTGTCTGGCTGTGAACTAGAGCACTAAAACATATTTTGACCTGATAATGGCTGTCAATAAATAATGCATGAAGAAAGTTGTGCTAACACTAATGTGATTACAAGGCCAGGCAACAGATATGCGTGATTATCTTTCATGAGAATCTGTTTAGTAGCTTCAGGAACATTTTTTCCTTAGATGAAAGTGTGCATATAAAAAACATAAAGGCTCTTAAGATATTCACGTTTTGACAAAATTCATGAAAATGTTTATCTTGTTTGTTTATCATACGCCATTCTTAAGAAAGATGTGTCCACATTGTGGTAACATTCACAATAAAATGCTTTGAGTGTCTGCTCAGTCAAACTAAAGAATGCAATTTGAGTAAGTGAACAGCATGGCACTTATTCCACATAACAGGATCATGGGAAGTCGAGGGACGCCTCTCCTCGTCTCGCTGTGGGTCACATGGACAAATTATGGTTCAGCCAACCGTTTTCTAGAGCTAGACTGCAACAGCAGAGGGCAGGAATCGTAAAAAGCTTGGAACAGTCTTGCAGCCGTTATCGCTCTCTGCACTTCAAGCTGGGCTTATCTGATGACCACAGAGGTCCTTTGAAGAGGATTTAAAAAGTGCACCATGCAACAGGCCGAGGGTTTCCTCTCTGAGGTTGCAGATGCATTTATGTGTACGAAGCTTCACACGCAAACTAATCTTGTTATTTTCAAAAGACTTTTTTTTTTCAGTTTGCCATGCCTTGCAAAAGTATTTGCGGCTTATAAACCCGTTTCATAATTTGTCATGTGATAACCAGAAACTAGTGATCACATGTGAGGTGGAAGGAGTATGACTTATGGTTTTTCACTTTATTTTCCAATAGAAATCTGTGAAGATGCACATTTGCAATCGGCCCACTGAGTCCGTCTTTGTAACTTTGGGGATATTGGTGTAAAAAAAAAAAGGCCAAATACAAATGTAACCTTCACTTACAAGTTAATTATTCAGGTATGTTCTGTTATCTCAAACCCTCAGTCAGTCGTGGCAGATGATCGGTCACCCCGGGTCAGGTTCTGCTGGAGGGTTCCTTCTGTTAAAGGAGAGGACTCCTCCTGTCCACCGTTTCCTCAGATAGAAGACTTTTTAAACAAGTGGCACAATAAACTTGACAGCATTCTTTCATAATGATTGAATTGGAATAAAATTGGGTATGAATCTACATATTAATTTGCGTAAATTGTATTTTTTTTTTCTTGAGATGTTTGTTGAAATTTTTGATATAAATATACTAAAATTCACTTATTTGTAAAAAAAAAAAAAAAAAAAAAAAAAAACATTTGAATGCTTATCACTTTTCTGCCATGTTACAATTAATTGGCCACTGTTTTCCATATTCAGCAGGTATGAGTACTGCACAGACCAGTGGAGGGCAGTATGTAATGAAGGATGAAGGTGGAGTTCCTTCATCCACCAGGTTGGTCAGAACCAGACAGATCTCTCCATCTCTCAAGTCTTGCAGTCAGTTTAATGTTTCACTCCAGGGAAGCCGCTTCCCTTAAAGCAGCCACTGTGAGAGCCCGGTTTTCAGAGCATTTAATCAGCATTTGATTGAGCTAAAGAGCTTTTGACAGGCGCTGACATTACAGGTTAGTCTATTAGAAGATGCTGAAGGGTTTAGGGAATTGGAATTTTTTTTAATCAGCTTTGCCCTTTGGTTCCAACCTCAGAAGATGATCTGCAGCCTCCAGCGACGGTCTGAACTTTCCTGGCCATCAGTCCATCAAATAGCTCAGATTCATGTCTTAATCCCAACCACCGCCGCCATTTCTCCTTCAAATAATCCAAAGTCAGAGCAATAAAAGATCTCTCCCGCTTCGTTTTGGTATCTCCTTAATGAGTGTCACGTTCAGTTAAGCCACGCTGGGAAATATAACCTTGGCTTTATCCTGATTAAATACCATCCTAAAAGAATATCTACGGTGCTTCCAGCACTTTGTCTGGAAGGCCAGACAGTCGGTGGTTGCATAGCAAACGATGAGTTATTGATGGCGATGTCCAAACCTGGTTTATTATTCTTTGAGGTGGACTTGTCTAGAGAGGAACATCTGATCTCTTTGGATAAGGAGGAAGATGTGGGCGTACAAAAAAGATTATAACAAGAAGACAAACTAAATGTTTTCACTGCTACTGACGAGGACAATAGTCGGCTCTTATCTTTTTGTATTCTTTCCATCTTTGTCCTTTTTTTTTTATCTCTTTGCACCTCTCTATACACCATTCTGTCCCCTCTGCGTTTTGTCTGCCGTTCTATTCATCTCTCCACCAATCCCCCCTCCGTAATCTCTCGGCTCTTGAGTCCCCCGCTGCAGTGTGATCGATGAAGCTGGATTTCGGTAATCTGCTGGATTTGACATCTGTCTCGCTGCTGGCCAAATAGCTTTAGTTTTGAATGAAGACGACGCTGGAGATTTTCATAGGCGCCCATGCAAACAATCTGTCGCTGAGGCACAGTGCCTAAACTGTCTTTTTTTTTTTATCTCGTCTCTCATCAACCCCCTGATGGGATTCTGTCTGAATTGATAACTAATGCAGGGAAGCAGTGGCTAAACCTACTAACAATTGTCGCAGATTTCCATGAAGTTGCAGAAAAGAAGGAAAATACTTCCTCTGTTAAGTCAGGGTGAGAAAGAGGTTGTTGGAAGGTAGCAGAGAATAGCCGCTCTGAAAGTAATCCCCTCTCACACACAAACATAACATTCCAGTATTTGGGCTTTGCATGGTTCCTTAAAATAAGACTGTCCAAAGACCGGCCCCCGGGGCCAAAGCAGCCCTTGGGAAAATTGTGTATTCCCCAATGGTAGTTCAAAAATGGTACAAAATCGGCCCTCCAGCAAATGGAGCTGATCCATATGGAACTTTTTTAGGATGACATTTTAATATATCCCTCTTAAATGGGAAGTGTTCGGTACAGCACAGTACGTTTCCTTTCTGGCTTTTATTTCAATTTTACAGCAAGAAGGGCAACAAATAGCCAGAAACTATTCTCATAAAACAGACTTTGTTCGGAATAGTCTAAAAATAATAATAATAAGATAAAAAAAATTTGGATCTATTGGACATCTGTTATTGATTAAGGTTGAAGACCACAATCTCCCACAAATGGCTGAGGTCTAAAAATGTTTAGACCTGCTTAGTTACACAGTTCAAACAAATATAGTTAATATACATTTACACACCCGATCGAAACTGTTTTGGCACTTGCACAGAAGCTAACATCGAAGCTAACATTGTGGGATTCAGCCAATCGACGCCAAAGAAAATGGATGCCGTTGCTTGGCTGAATGCCGCTGCTGTATTGGCTGCTTACAAAACAATGTGTCAAAAACCCAGAAAACTGAGCTGCAAATTGGTAGGAGTCTAATATACAATGACTTTTTTCCTATCTACAAAAATAGAAATACTTTGCTCCATTAAAATATTGCTTATTTAGCTAATTGTTGAGTATGTATGAAGAATCATAAACCAACTGTGTTGCAGTGATTCAACCGATTAAATTTACTGGTACTTTTTTGCATGACTTTTTTAAGGCTGCATGTCAATCATTTTCTGGGTACTGAATTTCTGCAATAGTTCCTTCAAATCCAAAATGCAGAAGTTTTTGCAGTTGCAAAAAATATCATTCAGCCTTCAGTGACCTGATGACACCACAGAACAACAAGAAGCACTCAGCTCCAGCTTTCCATCAAAAACCACTTCCTTCACTGTTGCTCAGTGTCTGAACATTATGTCGCTGAAGAAATAAAAATCTTTGCTAGATCAGCCATATACAATAATTAATGAGGGGAACGTGTCATGAAACAGACACTGCAAAGATTAAACTCAACAGCTAAAAGCCACAACTTGACAAAGGTTTCAAACAGAAAGCTTAAGTGACATTTGATGACAGCTGACTTATTGATTTTTTTGAATTTATTAGAATCCGGTGTTCATATCAATGTATTAACAACGTCAGACGGGTCAAATTGAGTACTGAGAGCATCTAGCCTGACTCTTCTGTCTGTGATATGATCAATGGAAGAATCAGAGGCGCTCTAGCCCCTCTGGTATAAAAAGTCAGACATGAACAGCTCGGCTGTAAATGCACAGAAAGGTCTGCTAAAGAGCTCACTGACGGAGCCGACTGGACCGATTCAGAATGTCTGAGCTGCTGCTGCAGAAGATGACATAAAAGAGGAAGTTTCTGTGAATGACATGCTGTAAATTGGATTCTGCCTTTTAGACAAGAATCTTTTTGCTGAAAAATGGATGAGAGTAAAAATCATCTGAATAAAAACGCTCCTGGTTGCAGTAAGGAAAGCGGAGCTGGCCGACAACCCGAGTTTGCGTCAAGAATTGTGTTGAAGGAGGCAAACATTTGGGTCCCCGGGTTCCTCTGAACGGGTGATTAGATCTAAACACTTCCTCAAACAAATCCTGAGAGCATGAAAACCCGAAGCTTCAGAGCAGATAAGCACAACATAAACGTCCATTTATGGAAATCTTAGTTTATAACAGAAATATCTGTCAGAGTCAGATCTTTTACTGACTTTGTGTTAGTAAAAGACCTGCTTTTACTAACAAATTATAAATTACAAAATAAAAGTTTATTTTTTTTCCTCAAAGGACCTCAGGGACGTGAGTGTGTATTCAGCATGAACTTTATAGTGGGGTTGACAAGAATTTTGATAATTTTGAGATAAAGAAACTAGTCGATGATGAATGGAAACTACAAAAACTGAGTGATTGGGATTGTTATTTTTGTCATATAAACCATCTATGGTTTCTTTGCTGGTTTCCAGAGTTATTAAAAAAGCTGTAATTGTGAAAATATTTTTTTGAAATCAACGTTTGCAGTTTGGTGGTATTTATTGCAACATTTTGTGTGACAATGAGCAAGTTTTAATTTTACACCAGTAACTGTCCAGATGTCCAGCCAGAAGTATGATGACAGTGATAGTGACTTTAAATACTTTTCTATCACTTTTATCCTTATTACAACTAAGGCAACAATGCATTAACTCTTACCATGTAGAAGTAGGAAAGACAACAGCCAATGGTCCAGAACACTGAGCCGGTCTTCACAGATTTCACCTGAAAAGAGGAACAGAAAGACAATGTAGTGTTCTCCAATAAAAGGGTTCCTACACAGTTTTACATGTTTAATTTCTAAACCAGCTCAAAGACTTCAAACAGTAAGAGTAAAAGACAGATATGACCTCATGAAAGGACAATGAACGAACAAATGACAAGGCAGACAGACGAATGGACACAAGTAAATAAATAGTTCTCTGGATTGAAAGCAATCTGTCCAGCAATCCAGCTGATGAACAGACCAAAAGACGGATAAACCAATAGATGGATGGGATGATGGATGATTGACTAATAAATGGACAACAAGATGTGGTAGAAACTGTTGGACAAACGGGTGTTTAATGGGTGGATGGTAAATGGACTGGTGTTTTATCAAGTCCAGAGGACCCAACAGCACTTCACACTCATTCTTTCGCCCATTCACACACACATTCACACACTGATGGTGGTGAGCTACTGGATAGTAGCCACACCTGTTCTGGGCTGCCATGCATCGGCACCAACAGGCCAACCGACCAACACCAGAAGGCATGTGAAGTGTCTTGCCCTTAGAGGATTGAACTGGCAACCCACCGATTGCGGGACAAGCTCCTTCCACTATGTATGCTATATTTGCAGTGGAAATCCTGAGACTACCTGTAAATTAGACTTATTCTGCTTACTTAATTTCTCCTACTAGATGATATTTTCAAGCCATAAACCTATTTACATCTAGTACAGTAGAGCGTGCCAACTTAAACCCTTCATTCATCTCTGTTGATCATGAACATAAACATCAGAGTTTTCTGTTGCAGATTATTGTGTTAAACATAGCCTGAAACAAGGTCCGCACACCGACATGACCCACAGACCTGGTTAATAATTAAAAACACTGTTAAAGGTACATCCATACAGTCAGACAATAGAAGTCATATTTCAGAGTGACCAATTAACACAGGTGATATATGTTGTCAAGAAGCTTGATTGCAGTCAGCAAGGTTCATTTATTTAAAGAAAAAAAAAGGAATCAATGTTTCCTGGACAAAGGTAGTCTCAGTCCAAAAATACCACGACACACACCTCTGGATCAATAAGCTACAAACGGCAGCGATGCTTTATATAGCTGGAGCAGGTCAGAATATCCCGACACCCAAAGGAACAGGTCAGAAGACAATAGTCTGATTTCTTGCCAGCAAGGAAGTTGTTTGTAGGAGGAAATCAGAAGATTTCAGAGCTGCATAGCTTTATGTGGGTTGACATGACGACACAGTTAAAGTCCCGGTTAAGTGAAAGTTTTTTGTTTGTTTTTTTGTTTTTCTCTCCTTGGAAGATTGACATAAATGGTGCAAAAAAAAATTAACTGAACAACAATTTCAATCCCGTCAGGATTCTATTTTTTTCTTCCATTTAACTTCAACATTCCCCATTATTTGATCAATTTGACAGTTCTAGTTAATTATGAGTTGATTTTTTCATCTATGTTGTAATTGGCCTGTTCAACTATTTTTTAATCCATTTATCTTTTTATCAATGCATCTTCAATATATTTAATATTATACAATGATTCCAGATTTTAGTAGTCATTTACTATAGAATATATTCTCTTTCCTCCTGGTAAAAACCAAATGTGTGGGTGAATAAAACACTGAATGGGTCTCTGTGCCACGCTGTAGGAAGAACTGTATTTAGGTCACTTCAGAACCGCGACCATGAGTGATGTGCATTTTCAGAACCGACTGATAACCAATTCTGGCTGTTTAAAATCTGCCCCGCCACCCCCTGTTTACCTTTGGGCATATTCTGCTGTCAGACTGTGACTGTTAAATCCCCTGCCCTACTTCATGTTCAAGCTTTCCGTTTTTACACTAACACACACACACACACACACACACACACGCACACACACGCACACACACACAAAACGTTTTAAAATTCAGTCAAGCCTGTTTTTTTTTTTCCTGTCTCACAGTAACTCCCATCAATCTAATTTGGTCCCATTGTGGAGGGAACGCTTTACTAGGGAACACTGCCCATTACAATGAATGCAGGTCTGATTTGAACAATAAATTAGCAGTTTTTGCACAAAATCTAGAGTGAGATCCTGATATCTTCACCCACACAAAACAAAACAATCAGGTTTTAATGGTAAAACATAAACGAGATCCAACATGAATGACTGATACTACTTTGTGATCATGTAACATCTTAATCTTCACTTTGAAGGAGAACTAAGTTCAACGTAATTCCAAATTATTTGCAGAATAATTGGTATGTTTTTTGTGGAGCATATCTAATGTATGTAAAACAAAATGCAGCTTAGGAAACTGAACCTATACATTCTGAAAATAAAAGCAGAAGCAAAGGTGTAACCAAAACTAGTGCTAATCAGTTTAGCAGACAAAACTGCTGAAGACAGCTAAACTTTCCCCATCAGTGTTTCTATTTGAAGTATTCACTGCTTTTAAAAGCAGAGATGCTACACATTTTTCATGTGAAAACTATTTTCCTGGACCTAAAAAGCAGATGTTCTCATTTCTTTTTTGGTCTTTTTTGTAATTTTAAAAGATTTTTAATACAGAACCAAAAAGAAGGAGTTAGAATTGGGTAGCTTTTGAATGGGCTTTATTCAGATCTGTAAAGATTATCCAGACTTCTCCAGATTTCACAGGAACACTTCAAGAGTGACATCAATAACCACAGAGGATAACAAGAGCCACTGAACAATCTGCAATTTTTCCTCAACATCATCCAAACTAGTGAAGCCGAGCCGCATCCAGCCTGGTTTCAACTTGTGGCCAACCCCCCCCGAACCCCTCAGGGCTGCTGCCTTTGTTTAGCCACACAAGTCTCTCAGTGTGGTACCAGACCAGCTAATTAAATATGAGCCAAGAGAAAGAGCGGAATTACTGGTCCAACAATACAGCCATGGTGCGCAGGGTTAAAGAAACGGAGGGACGCTGTGCAACCGTGTGCTGGGAGACTGTTGTTCTTATGCAGACGAATGGAGCAACTCTCCTCTGTGTGAGTGGATTCAATTATAGATTATGGGAGAATGTATGTGTACGTATGTGTGTGTGTGTGTGTGTGTGTGTGTGTGTGTGTGTGTGTGTGTGTGTGCGTGTGTTTGGGGGGGGGTAAACACAGCGATCAAGAGAATAGAGTTGAATGGGTTTTTTAGTGGTTAAAATGAAAGAGTTGGATAATGAAGATTGGGTTGAGACCAGAGAGAACAACACTGTTTATGAAATGCTAAGAAGAGGATAAAGGGAAAAAAATTAACGAGCAATAAGATGATACAGGAAAGGAAGATGGGCAAGGAATAACCAGGAAGAGGAGGAGGAGACGCCGCTCGATAAAGACAGAGACAAAGGACGACAAAGACAATTAACGCAAGACAATCTTGGAGAAGGATGGAGGGAAGGACAAGAAAACCACAAAGACAAATGTGGGTAAATGAGACTGATAATGGGAAGCAGTGGTGCATGGCCAGGATGATTGTTTTTCAGGCCCCTCGCTAAATTGAAGGGAAGATGTGAATGGGCGTACGATGAGTGCAGCGAGATTCTTCTTGATGGTGCTGCCCTGCTCATGACATGCCGCCTTAAGAGGCGGTAATGGCTGCCGCGTGGAACACCTGCCTCGCTTCGAGATGTATTGTCCCACCACGTCAGACGACAAGAGGCCGTTATGATGACGCAGGAACAAACACGTGTCCTCTACAACCTCATAGACGCGTGATAAGGGGAGAAACGGTCATGGCAGATGTTTTATAGGCGTCGCTGGAGGTTAGTGAAGGCAGAACTTCCTGACGCTTTCTATTATTGGAAAGAGTTTCCAGCGATTTTAGAAAATACTAAACGTATAACTACATTTTATAAGACAACGGATGGATTCTGTCGCGAAGCAGCTTAAAGAGTCGGAACAAAGCTGCAGCTAACCTCTTCCAAAATTCAATCAACTGCAGCCCTCTGCTGAGTTTTCTGCCGACTCTGCAGTCTGCGCGGCTCCATTCATCTCAACTAAACTCTGTTCTGTTTTTTCCGTTTCCTTACCTTTCCTTTTCAATCGCAGTTTTCAAGACAAATAGCTCGTATACATACAGAGCCTTGCAAAATTGTTTAAACCTCTTGAATTGTTTTCTTCCTAATTATGCGCTACCAGCACAAAGTAGTTCATACTGGTGAAGTGGCTGGAAAAAAACAACAAAACATCGTTTTCAAAATATTTTAATTAAAATCTGAGCATTCTTTGAATTTCTCTTATCTCTTATAAAAAGCAGTACAACAAGTTGACTTCAGAAGACACCTAATTAATAAACATTGCATTTTCCTAGTAGTACTGACCACTCAAGGCACTTTAGAGTCAAAATCACCCAATAGCACACTCAATCATAAGCTGATATAATACACATGGTAAAATATGAACAAGTTCAAGGGCTATGGCTGCTTTTGCATAGCTGTGTATTTTTTTCCATTTCATCGTTGCATGTAAGCTGCCAGCTTTCTGTCAACCATTTGATGCATTGCTTTCCTTTTCTTTGTTTTTAAATGCATGCTCCTTTCCATTTTAACACTCGTGTCAGTAACATTTTGTGTCTCTGAAAGCTTTTTAAATTCAGAATAGGCTGTCTGTGTCAGTTTAAGTAGGACAACAGCGGAACAATAAAGTCCTTTGTATGGAAGCACGCAGCATTTATATCCCTTGTCCTTCAACCTGGAATGATTTCCCAAATGTTGACGGCTTCTATTTTATTTTATTTTTTTAGAAGTCACCACTGCAGCGAAGGCGCTTTTCAAAGGTTTGGCTCCCTTCCAGCAGCTGTAAAGAAAGCTGGTGAGATTCTCATTAAGGACATTGTGCTTAATGTCAATCAGCCTGGGCCAACATGGGCCAAGCTTCACCCAACCAGGTGTTTGTTGAATAAACTCGGCACGCCACGGAGGAATAAAGACTAGAACTAAGACGAGACTGTCTATTAACTGTTCAGCTGGAAGAATCAATGTTTACACAGAGGTTCTTACTCTGCACAAGTTTTTCTTCCCAATAATTTAAAACCACTTAGCAATTTCTTTAAAAAGTAAAAAAAATCTGTCAGACTCTTTGCAGAAGTTTGATTTGAATAAAATGCATCTTCTAAGGCAAAAGTAATTTATAGATTTTTATTCTAGACATATCCAACGTTTAATCAAAGTGAAAAAATAAATACAGACGGCCAGCTCTTCTTGAAAACATTTTGCAGTGGTCTTTTTGGTTTCTATTGATTTCTTAAAGTCAGTAAAAGTTTGTTCAATGTTGCTGCTTTTGAGCAAATAAACCACAAACACATTTATCAAGGTGCTGTATTTGCTTTCACAGCATGCAGATGGGATTGCAGAACCAAAGAGCATGTGGCTCAACACCACTGACACCAGCACATTCACACATTTCTGGCATTTCTGCTTCAGTCGCTAACTGACTGATCTCTGTAAAACCATCCTCAAACAACCACACTTCTTACTTTTAAATACAAAAAAAAAAATGTTGGATGTCATCCTAAACATGTCATCTGGATCTTATCCTACTGAACATTTCCCAGCTCAGTGGGGCCCGGCTCGCTTTGCACCTGTAGGCTGTGCTACTTCTGCATTTGCTTTCTCACACTTCTGCAATCCTGTTTTACCCCCATTACAGCTCGGTGATATTGTGTTATGTGCAATCTGCAAACTGTAAGTCAATATCCCCTGAAATTAATATTCTCACGACAGAGGTGCAACACGAGAAAAGAGAAGACTTTCAGCTGATAATACAGCAAAGTTGATCTGATTCATATTTTCGAGCGTCTAACCTGCAAAAGCTGAATTTGAAAACGTTACTAGGATGAACTACAAGATCCACCTGCAAAGATTGTCTGACCAACTTCCTGATTTACAGCCACGTACAAGAGCTAACAGAGAACATCATATACTTTATGATCGTATTTGATAAAACATGTGCAGAGTAGGCTGCAAGAGGATCTGGGTGTAAAAGAGCGGAACTATAGATGTGGTTACACTGCTGAGTCAGAGCCCAAACAGAGTGGCTTTTATCAGGGGGATGGAAACTTAGAAACAAGCTCCAAGAGCTGGACGGTAAACTGTAGCTCAGCATCAGAAATGACACGAAATAAAATAAAAAAAAAAACACAAAGTTGTTTCAAAAAGTAACAAGGCACAACCTTGAAACTGCATGCAGTTTTGTGCTTAAAGGGACAGGACCAACCATGGGTATTTGGATGAGTTTCTACACATCCTATGGAAGCCTTCCAGACTTTTCCAAATTCTCGGTTCTTTAGGTTTATTTTAAAATATTAATACACAAGTTTACTTTCGATTTGCGGCAACTATTACTTTAGTGGGAAGGCATTTAATATGGAACAGGAGGAAACTGAAACTGCACACAAAGGAGAAAGGAACGGAGGACAGAAATAAAAAGATGGGATGACAGGAAAGAAGCAAAGACATAAGGAAGAGAAGAAAGAAAGTACACACAAAGGGAAGGAAGTAAGGGCCCAAGAACAAGAGGAAAGAAAGAACAAAGGACATGAAGGAGTTAGAAAACAAGAAAAAAGGAAATGATACTGAAAATCCAGAAGTAGAATTACAGACTTCCAGACTGCGTTGGAACCATGAATGCAGCTCCTGTCTGACCTGATTGGTGTTCATACTGCAACAGGAGTGAATAAGACCCTCCACCTGGATGAAAGCCTCCACTGTGCCGCGTGTTTTCACACTAACACAGATTAATACCAATGCTTAAAAGGTCAAATAAAATTGGACAAATAGCCTCTCATCTTCCATTAAAAATTGAAACTCGCCTCTGGCATATTTAACAAAAGCTTGTTTTCATTTTGTTAACTCAACTCAGCTTGAATGGGAATAATCAGGACTGCAGCTACTAATCAGGCTTTTCCAACGCTGGAGGCCAGAGCTCTTCAGTTTAAGAGATGCATAAAGAAAATTAGCATCTGGATGCATTTAGACATTTAAATAACAAACATGGGATTTATATGAAACATTTCATCACATGAAAACAAAATCTGACTTGATTATTCACAGACCTAAACACAATGAAAAGAACAGCCGGAAACGATGCTCACACACTCGCAGGTCTTGTTGCTGTATCAAGCCAAGATCTCATTTTAGGTCATGCATGTTTTCATCTCAATTCAGATTTTAAATATCTCCACCATCTCCCCTGCTTGACAACATGCACTGGCCTTTGTAGAGAACTTTCCTTGTAAAGGAAGTGGTTGGGGGTTGACGTTTAAAGAGAACATCAGCCATGATTACGCTTACAGCCACACGGTGGAATAAATGTCAAAAGAATATATTGAGGTTTCCTGAATACGTTATACTCCAGTTCATGTTTCAGTAGTTTCTCAGATTCCAATTTTGGGATTTTTCTGACCCAGTTTTACAACATTGGAGACATTTAAGTTTACAATTATTATGCTTTGGGAATAGTTGTGGGCTTGTCTGTGGGTAGTAGCACTAGATTAAAAAGAGTCAATGACACTGATATGGTCTTTCAAATAATGAAAAGTTTGGAAATCAAAACTTTTTTTTCTTTTCTCATATTTCCACAGATTCAGAAAAGCATAGAGTCCAATTTCATAGATATCCTCTTTTAAAAATAATACTGTACAAGTACTTTTAACTTTGTTTTTTTTTTTCAGTGGCACAGCAGCTGGCTTATTATTAATAAATCTACAAAAATAAATTGGTATTCAGCTAAAATGTCTTGATTTTCCTTTGGTCTCACACAGCGACAGTGTTCAGGGCTGGTAATTGGATCACAGTATTTTGACACGTCCGTATTATAACACTGTGAGCATGTGGGGGATTTGTTAATGGAATAATTTTCAGAGACTGAATGGGAAAAAAAGAATAACATTTCATAAATATCTTCAACATGATTTTAGGATAAGAAGTAGAAAACTTTGTTAATTCTCCTCCAGCGTTCATCTCGGGTTCAGAATCAACTATAAGCTTTTATAACTGGACTAAAAGTATAAACACCAGAAAGTTTTAGTCAAATCTGTACTAGTTACAACTTTAAAAGCCTGGTTTATATGGCAACATTAAAGCATTATTTTATCTTATATACAGCCCTTTCATCCTTTTGATATTGCAAAATAAAAATTCACACTTTTCAAATTAAGAGCAGAATGGTTTTTATAGACAGAGCAGATTAAAGTCTGTTCAGCAGAATTCAAAATTGATGAATAAAAAAACATTAGAAAACTGAAGTGATGCAGAATGAATTAAAAACATCCATTAACAGCCGACAAGGTCAAGTTCACCATCAAGGAAGAGAGGCCTCCTGATCAAACTGTTTGCGTAGCAATTTCACGCATGCATGTATGATGCTTTCATATGAAGATATCTGCAGGGCTTTGCGGCAGCTGCTGATGCAACTGAATGAGCGAACAAACTCTTTGAAAACTGTTTTTTAAGCGTCTTTCATCTTTAAAAGCTGCAGTGTGGTGTTTTGGTGCGGCTTCTGTAAACAACCGAGTTACATTTTAGCTGGAGGACAAAAAATAAAAATCTTGTCTGTGGAAATACTTTTTTCATAAAGCATGAGTAATATTTTAATAACTAAGGATTAAAAAAAAATACAAGGAGGAAACAGGTGAGCGAGGTGACATGTTTTGTTGGTGTTGGTGAACCTTGTGGATTAAACAAAAAAAAAAGAAAAAAAAAAGGAAGTTAATAGGAAACAGCGGCCGTATTCCACCATAACCAGGCTTGATTGTACTCTAAAAGGTCATCTTATTGTGAAGGTGTGTGAAAGTTTTTCTAGTGCAGTTTGGATTCTGTGAACCACATGGCCTGCAAAGATCGCCAGCTTTCTTTTCAAGGCTACGGATAAATAATTCAAGATGTGAAGCAAGCAAGATTTGAAAGTAGAGCCCTACTTTCCTGGCTACATAAACCTCGTCTCTTAGAAAAAAGGAGACGGAGATGAGCGACGGCAGAAAACATGACAAAACTATTACTTAAACACGTATAGAAAAATGTCACTTTTTCTCTATTTAGATTAAGCTTTCAGTCTACATACCCAAAGGTAGTAGGTGAACTGCAGCGCAAAGATGGCGATGCCTTCGTTGTCGAAGGAGCCCGCCACAGAGCGGGAGATGTAGCCCGGGACGATGGCGATGAAGCAGGCTGCCAGCAGCCCTGCGCCCTGGTTCCACAGCTCCCGCGTCAGCAGGAAGGTGGAGATGGCCGTCAGGCCGCTGAACACGGGCGCCAGGAACACACACACATCCCGGATGTGCACCGTGACATGAAGCAGGTTGAGGATGTAGTGGATAAGGCCGGCGGTCACCATGAGCCCTGGGTAGACCTGAGGGCAGAGACGCACACAGAGATTAGAGCGACAAAAAAAAAACAAAAAACAAAAAAAAAACATGGCGGGTGAGTTCAAGAGGCTGTGAGAGGATTCACAAGACAATTTCACACAACATAAGCTTGTTGTATTATATTTTACAGTTTACCATAGAAATTATAAAGCAACTGTCAAACCCATGCATAGACTTTCCCATCTTAAAAAGTTGCAACAGATCAACATATCACAGCCTGTTAGGGGTAGCGGTCGCTGATGTGTGGCGCAGGGAATAAAACAAGGTGCAACAATCAGGCTCTTTGCACATGGCATTCAATTTGGGCTTCCAGTTGAACAGAAGTGCACACGCCTCCATATTGCACATATGGATTGGATGTGGTGAGACAAGTCGGATCAATTTTGTTCTCCGGTTGAAGTTCAAATCCTAAATATAAGTGGCAGATTTAGAAATAGCCGGGCATCCAGTTTAGTTATAATGGA
Source organism: Poecilia mexicana (assembly GCF_051168715.1). Lineage (NCBI taxonomy): Eukaryota > Metazoa > Chordata > Actinopteri > Cyprinodontiformes > Poeciliidae > Poecilia > Poecilia mexicana. The sequence continues at coordinate 18,692,673 of NW_028263380.1, read as the reverse complement.
AAAGACGTCAACTTTACTACACAATTTTATAATGGTTGCGGCAGAAAACATGTAAATTTTATACACAAAGTGACCAGTAGAAACACAGATTGTGTTTCCTGCTCAACACTCTGGCTAAACTGATTGTGGAGATGCAGGTAAAAAAAAAAATCTGAAGATTTGGCAACCTTACTGATTAATACATGATATATTATGATATGCTCTAAACTTTATTGCTAAACAAATAAATCAAAATTTTAAAATTATTTAATGAGAGGGAAAGATGGATAAAATCTATTCTAGGATAATGAATTATTTTTGCTTATCGGTTTTAAAGCAATAAGGATTATATAGTTCAAATCACGTTTTTATGTAAATACTGTGCTTCAGTGAAATTGTGGCATTTTTAATTGAGGTTGCTCAAGCAGTCGATGACTATACTGCTTTTACGAGGAGGAAGAAAAAGAAAGAGGAAAAAAACCCCAGCAAATGAGCAGTTTGGTAGCTTTTTGCAAGTTCTGCAATTTTGTTTCTTCCAAAGGCAGCAGCTCTGGCCTTAAAGCTCCAACTCTAAGTTGAACATAACAAGTTCACACCTGCAGATTGCTTTTATAATGACTTATAAAATGCAAAAAAGAAACCCAGTTTGTTTACAACTGTTAGGAGCTTCCAATGTGTTGAAAAAAGGCCATTGTTTCTAATAACTTTAATGGTCTTACAATATGTCTGTAGTGTGCAACTATTATATATATTTTTTTTTAGCAATGAGACCTTTTAAAAGGTTCAAATGCACAGTCCCACGTCCCGTCTTCACAAATTCAGTGTTGTGGAAAATCTTCTATTTGTTAGTTTCTAATTCTCTTAAGACTCAGTGTGGCAGAACAGCAGATCTAATGTGTTAATTTCTCACAGAGTCTCACTGATTCAGACAGAAAATAAAATACTTCTGCTCTGTATTTGTTCAAAAACAGTCAGTAACTAATTAAACATAACATTTAAGATTAGCTTTTAGTCACTGGTAAATTTGAAGCTTGGTGGGTGAGCTGAGAACGGGCACAGCTGGGTGTTGCAGTCTTTTAAATCCTCCACTTTCCCTGTAGGGCCATTAGCTCAGCTGATTTAAAAAGACCAAGTTGACAGCTGCAAACGGGCTTTGTATTAACTTTCTTCATTAATGCATGATTTGTGTATAATAACAGCTCTTTTGAAAAGCTGCAGCTCATAAATGCAAATAAAATTCAGTATAAACCAAACTATCTGGGGCGTTTTTAGAGGTGAGGGGAACAATTACAGTGAATATTTCAGCTTAAAATGAATCTTCCATCATATTTATGGATTCGCTTTAGTCCAGATCAACCTTGCAGCAGAAGGATAATCTTGACAAACTAGTTTAAAAAGCGCTGAATGAAAAAAAAAAAAAAAAAAGGCAGCATTTCTTCAGCAGAATGTATGATTATTAGCTCCTCCTGCTGAAATCGAATTGTGGCCCGTGTAGGTGAGGCCTCGTGCCCCCGTCTCCTCCAACCATGAGAGACGATCCAATTAGAGCCTGTTGTAGTGTACTAGAGATGTCAGATGCAAAAAAGGTTATGCATAAAAGTAAGTGATCTCTAATGTGTATTCAGTGTAGCCTCAGTCTATACTCTACTTCTCCTAATACACTCGTGTCTCTATGTTTCTAATTAGCCTACAAGATCCAAGCTTCGCCAGCCAATCTATTTCAATGAGAGCCGACTCTCTCTCTCTTGACTCAGAGGATTTGATTCTGTCTATTGGAACAAATTCCCATCGTTCCCTGCATTAATCTTATAATTATTAGCTAGTTTGAACTCTGTATTGTGACCTAGATGAAGGAAAAGTGCTACTGTTTAAAATAGGGCTTAAAAAATAAAAATAAAAATAAAAAAAGAACTAGTTTGGCTTAAATGTTTTGGTTTTCAAAATGAATATATGCTAAAAGTACAGAGTTCTCATTATGAAATGTTGAAAACCTAACAAAAGCCCTCACAAATTATGTATTCCAATTGTCCTTGTGGAGACAAAGAGTGGGTTATCGGCTTGACAGCCCGCTGTTGTTACAGGCTGGCACATTAAAGAGGCTTTCCTTTCTTATTTGCAGCTCAGAAAGAAAGAGCAACTGACAGCCGTCCTCTGGGGAGCAGAGGGTGGGCCGGGGAGAAAAGGGAATAAAAAGACAAGGCCAACTGGACTGGTCTTAGCTGAGACACACTTCACTGTCACGTTAACCGGTATCAAGTCATCTGTCCTCCAACTGGTGCGAGACTTCCGAGTGCTTGGAGGATTAATGTCATACACGATTAATGAGGGTTGTTGAGATGCACCATCTACCTTTGAATTGAAACACAGGGCAAGGTAAAGGAGAAGGGATGGAGAAAAGAACATTTTTGAGGACGTGTGAAAAGCTACAAAATAATAAAGACGACGTGGATATTAAAGATGCACAGATCAGAAATCTGTGGCTCATTTCTGATCTAAAGTTTCAGCCTAATGATGAGAACAGCCAATTCATTATTTTCCTAAATTTTCTTAACTACAAAATTTTTTTTTTCTAGCCTTCCTGTTGGTAGCAGTCATTAAGTATTTATGTAGTGAACAGAGGCAACCTCACACTCTGTGTCCGTGTACTTGCTTAGCTTTTCTATTTGGGACCTTCTCTGGCATATTTACTAACCTTCTGAAGACCGATGGGCCTTATGAGGACCAAAGCCCGGTTCTAATGCTGTGAACGCCGCTTGTTTAAGGTTAGGGGTTATGTTTAGAGGTATGGTGTGAATTAAGTTTTTGTTTTTTCAGTGTTACTCCCATTCTATCACAAACAAAAATATAGTTTTATCATTAATGATAAATGACTCACTATTGTTGCCAATCTTAAGCAAAATGTGTATTTCTAAAGGTTACCTCGTTATGAGGTCTCCACTGCATTTCGTAAAGGTATTAAACTAGAGGTTCATGATAAAAAGCAAGGTGCCAATAACTGGACACCTTACCTTGAAGCATTGGCAGGCCACCAGACCGTACTGGTGTAGGCTGTTCATTAGAAAATAAATCCACATTTTCTGCCACTGTGAGCTGCCCTTTAGTGTACTTTCCTCAATGACAAGAGTGCACACTAAAGAGTACTGTTACACCAATATGGCAGCAATAGTCAAAAACAAGGAGTGGATTTTTGAGTTTCTGACTGGCCCAGCAGATAAAAAAAACAAAAAAAACTGTCCAAACCAGCTACTAGCCAATTTCTCAGTTCACTGCTGGCGAATAGGAGAGGTGATATAAGCAATTGGAAACTAAAACTGTAGGAGAAAAACAGCATTTGGAAAAACTTTTTAACTGATGTTTTCAAGGCAAATGCTCTTCACTACATTATGGTTAGAACTGAGGAAAAACCCAACTCTCATCTGCTCTCCTCCGTGTTTTAAAAGCACAGGCTTAATGCAAATGAGAGCTCTCACAATCATTTTATGACTTTGAAAGCAGTGTGGGAGGTGAGGTAAATACCATGTCTCTGAAGCATGCTTATGTTCAAAAAACGATTTGGCTCAGTCATGCAAACAGAGCTGCATTTTCTCAATTAACCTACACACTAAATAAGTGAGCTGCCATAAGAGTGCTCCAGTGTAAAGTCACTGTTAGTGGTCTGAGCCATTTTTAGGCCAAACACCGTCCGTCTTTTGCTTCTCATTTCACTGGACTACAAAAGTCAACCTTCAGATCAGGGAAATTAAATGATCGTTTGTTTTGAGCTTATTTGGTTTATATGTAGAATATTTCAGGTTACATATAACTTGAGCTCAGTCTAACTTTTGGTAAACTGTAGACTCAATGATTCTTCAGTTCCATTTTTATTATGGTTTTGCTACATCTTTCCATCTCCTGGAAGCTGTAAAACTTTGCATAGATTAGCATGTTACAGGGAGATATTTGCATTTAGCACGACCATAAGAATGACCGTCCAGCCTGGCATCAAAATGTCTGTACTCTATATGGCAAAACGCCATTCGCCATCTGGCACTGCACTCCTGCCAAGTCAACTGGGAGTTCTCGAAGACCTTTTAATATTCACATGCTTTTAGACTTTTTTTCCAAGGCAAGTACGCAAACACAAAATTACAGATTGTTTTTAGTCTTGCACATAAATAAATACACAAGCATGAGCTTGTTAATGGTTATAGAAATGCAGCTCAATAGAGATCAAATGAAAAATGCTCATTTTCGCAGTGAGCGACACTGAACGGCCCTGGTTCACATTAATCCTTTTTCAAAGAAACTACATAAAGCCGAGCCTCAATGCGCCACACATCCTCACAGGATACAACTCACTTTTACAATCAGTTAAAGTACTTTTGATAGGTTTGTAAAACAACACACCTTGTACATAAACTGTTGAGTACATACATCTTTTCTAGCTGTATACTGCCCATTGTTTTAAGGGTCAAGAAACATTTGGAGACCAAGCAGAAATCGTGTTGAAACAATCATATTTTAGCTACATAAAAATAGCCATATGGTCTCTAAAGCTGTTCTGCAGCAAGCCAAGACCTGCATACCATCATGATTTGCAGCTCATCACAAACTACACATCCAAACCACAGCTGTGGGAGTCTGGTCAATACAGCGCACAGTGATTCTTTTCAAACCTGTTCTATTTCACTGCTTCTGCTAAAATCCTCCAAGGCTTAGGTCCAGTGACTTATTCTATTACTGTGCACAAGCAATTAGTGGTAAAACGCCACTTGACGTTTGCTAACCTCTTTAACTTGAGGTTTCTGCTTGTATACGACATGTCCGTCATGACTTTTACTACATGGTTTATTTGAATTACTCTTGTATGAAAACAAAAGTCAGATCCAGAGCACAGTCCAGAGGTCTAAAAATCAATACAGCACACCAAAGAAAGAAAAATCCACCTTAAAAAAATGCTCTTTGTGATGTGAATATCCCTTTGAACGTATGCGGATGCAATCCAAAACCTCTAGCCAACTGAAGTACAGGATCTGACATTTGCTGACATGAAAAATAAAAAAAAGGAAAAAGTGAAGCACAGAAGTTTTTAGTTGATATCGGTTCAGGGAAACCTTCCAAATGAGTCATTTTAGCACAATTTGAAGAATTTTTTTTCTTGGCTTCTTCTTTCCCCACTTATATCTTATCACAGATAGTCATTCCATCATATAATTGTTTTTGCACCAAAATAAAAGTAAAAGAAGCATGAGGGGGAAAAAAACTGTCAAACTGAATGCTTCAATCCACAGAGCCCAGACATTGTGAACGACAAGGCAGTTTCTCAGGAGACTGTTGGAAAATGTAGATGATTGAAACGTCCATCAAACCATCAGAGCCAATAGAATACATTGGTGTTTACAAAAATGACAAAACCACAATCATTCACCAAACATAGCAAGGCAAATTAATTTGCTGTAAAGCGATGGAATGTAAAATCGCAGAGTTAGACACTGTTAGGGAGACAGAAAAGGCTGAAAACCATCAGGCATCACTTCATTTAGCTTCTTAGTGTGGAAATGGCATCTTGTTGTGGTAGAAAGTGTTTGTCATTTAGACAAGGCTTTCTCCATGATGTAAATATGCAATATGCTTATCGGTTGACGCATAGCCTTTGTTTGAACTTATTTTGTTGCTCGAGTTATGTACCTGATGCCCCTAAGCAGCCAATGTGAGTTTTCTTTTAATTTGGTACAACATACATCCATGTTGTCTAATTTATAACATCTTATGAAAATACAAAACATTTATTTTAGCTCATTTTAAAAGATTGTTTTTTAAATAAAGTTAGGCTTGGTTTACTTACTAAAACACTAACGCTTAAGCTGCCATGACAGCACACTGATTATATTTTATTTTACTGCATTATAAAGCTAAATTGTTTTTAGATTAAACTTAGCATTGATCGACTTCATTACCTTTAATGCAATATTAAGTCAGAGTATTGTTTCAGAGCAGTATCGGGACATTACAAAAACAAAAGCACGTCCTCGTTTAAACTAACAGTACATTTTTATGTTCAGCCAAAACGTCAGTTTAACTGCTGAAGGCCATTTTCCAAAGCAAGAACATCCCTAATATTAATGAATGATAAACGGATAAGAGCAAGAGTTCTCTTCTACATTATTTCTAAACCCCACGTCTGGATGTCCTCTACCTTGCATGCTAATTTTAAATGTCCAAGAGAAAAAGGAAAATACTTTTAATGCTTAACTAAATTTGTGCAGAGATCAGTCCAGCACAAACTAATCTGCTCCACATGATTAATGTGTAAATTATTCAGCAATTCTTTCCAAGAAGAAATTAGACGTATGAATAAAACTGTGCAGCATGGAAACAAGGCACTAGTTGTTTAATTTCTGAAAAAGAAAATGGCTCGCTGTGCGACAAAGACGGTCTGCAAATATCATGAAAATTAAATTGGGACTAAACATGTTCTAATTATAATTACCTGTCTAATCACGAGTTTCAGCTTGAGCCCTGTGGGAACAAAGACCTAAACCAAGTAGCCATGAACTGTAACAGAACCAATAAATCTATTATTAGATTGCTTTGCAAATGCAATTACCAGTAGCTGATTATAACCTCTCACAACAAATGAGGACCTTTGGATTCCAGCTCTTTGAGAGTTTCTCACACACTATGGGGAAAATGTCAGTATACATCGCGACTATATCTGATTGTTGAAAAGTAACGCCAGCTCGGTGATGAACACCATTACCATGACTCACCATCTTAATGTGAGGAAACGATGCTAGAAAGTCCGATTACAAGGCTCCATCTCATCGTTTGAGATGGACTCGGTGCTGCCAAGACGTTGGGAAACGTTTTCACATTTATCTTGCACTGAGGACTTTAGATTATAAACTCCTGCTGCATCATTAAGGAGTCCAATTAGAACTTAAGAGCGTAACCTCGCTGCGTCCATGAAACGCGGTGGGAAAGAAAGGTAGCAGGTGGCGTTGTAATAGATGGAGGGAGATGGATAGACCTGAGGTATTTAACACAGATGAGCCTCGTAGCTCGCTGGTTGTCGAGTTGATGTCAGGAGAGCAAATTGCGAAGAAGACTGAAAGCAAGAAACAACATGCTGAATTCATAAAAGGACTTCAACACAGTGGCTGTTGATGTGAAGCAGGGACGCCGTGGCAACCGAGGGGAATCCGCAGAGTTATTTCATCACAACTGGATCGTGACTTCGTTAATATAACATAATCCAGATTAATTATTGTGACCTAAAAGCCTCTCTCCTGCGGAGGGTTGCTTGGTCCAAAGCAGCACGGTGTTGGTCACAAACACGAGTGAAAAGATGAGAGGGGGACGTCAGGCTGCTGTGCTCAGTGGAAAATTTCACAACCCAGATAATGTTCTGTATCACTCTTCAAATTCAGAAGTTTGACATTTTGTTTGTTGTTACTTGTTATAACAAGTTATACTGTGTCATTTAACTGGCAAATACAACACAGCCAGAGCAGTAATTAAGCCGAAACTGTACAGCAAATGAATGCGCATATGAAACTGGGGGGGTTCGGTACCTCAAAAAAGGTTAAGAACCACTGGTATAAATGTTTCAAATTGTGGCACCTTCAGGCATTTGGGAGGTATGATCCATGATAAACCAGATACACGTGTATTCTTTCAAATAAACTCAAACATTACAAATAAAATAATTAAATATTTACTTGACATGACATCGTCTGGATGACCCCAAATTGCTTAAAGCAGCAGTGCTGGTGGTGTATGCCAACATCTAAACATGAAAAATGCAACAAAGAAATCTCTAAAAGATGTTCTCTTATTTTACTGGCATAGAAATTATTTTATTCCTAACTTACCTAAATGCAAAAGGCTCAGACTGATGCAGCATAAACCGAGGAAAAAAGGTTTAAAGAGTGTGAATAAATATATGGTTTTAAATGCATGTCTGTCTATTCAGATTTGATTACATATGATAAAAGAGTGCGTATACTAGCTGGCTTATAGAAATGTATCCTAAACAATGCCTGAATGAATGAATGTGCTGTTCAGCTCTGTGAAAAGTGTCTGACCCACCTCTGAATTATTTAGATTTCCAAGAAAACAGACTTATCTGGTTTTCAGCAATACCACTTCAAGCCTTTCAAATAACTCTGCTGCTGTTTTGTTTTTTCGCTCAAGTCCGATACCTGGATGTCTGACGGCATTTTCACAAGCAGACTGTCAAAAAGAAAAAAAAAACTTTGCTTTTTTTTTTTCCCCCCATTGCTTTCATAAAAAGAAAACAACTCCAGAACTTTAAAAAAAACACCATTTGGTCTTGTTAAAATTGAGTTTCTGCACCAACAAAAAGCTCCCCAAAGAGCACTTGGATAAAAACAAAATATCTCAATAGAGTTTGAAGCATATCAATAAAAACAGTTTAGGAAATTTCACAAGGACAAATGAAGCAGCAGCAGGCTAATAAAACTGTACAACAACTTAACCGCATCTAAAAGCCTTGCTCTTAAGAAATCAGAAAATATTGCAAGGAAAAGCAACATACTTTAGCTGGGCCATTTACCGGATGTCATGTCTGCAACTAATAGCATTTGCTGGTGCCAGACTCCTATTCTAACCATGTGAAGCAGAGCTGCACATCCATCTAAAATAAAAAAAAATGAATAAAAGAACACAAAGAAAGAAAATGCAAATCCCCCGCCCTGTCTAGAATAGTTTTGGGGCAAAAACTTAAGCATGTTGTCTAAGGAATTATGACACGACATCATCCGAGACAAAATTATTGTTTTCGCTTTGCTACTTTTTAAAAGCCTTCATGAAAAATGTCACAAAGAAACACTTTCAAAGATATTTAAAACCCTACAAAATGTTGCCAAGAACAAGATCTGACTTCTTGGAATTTAAAGATGAGCTTTAACCTTTTCTCTTTTTTTTTTTTTTTTTAAGCGGACACTCAGACTTTTCCTCACTTTTCCAACTACCTTTAAATCTTTAAATAATATGAAGATTTGATACAAATGATCTTACTTTTTACACTGGAAGTAGCCATTTGACTCACCGAAAGCCATTTCTAAGCTTCATCTGATTCAATGTTAGAGTAAGAATCAAGGTCATTAACATCTTTTGATACAGATGTTAATATCTCCCTGTGAATGCATTTTTCACAGTTTTGCAAGGAAGAAAAAGGAATGCATGGAAAGATGACAAGGGAGAAAGTAGAAAGAAAACAAGGAAGGAAAAAAAACGAGAGAAAAGAGAAACCGGTACACAAAAAGATGAACATGAAGGAAGCACCCTACATTTAAAACAGATGGGTGAGCCAATAAAGTATGGAAATACACATATTTCTCTCCACTAATATATTTTTTCTTCCATACTTAATCCATGCCTGGAAAATAATTTAAACAAATGTTCTACTTTTCTGGACTCCATAGGAACCCTGGTTATAAAAACAAATCGACAATGACAGAAATATTGCAGTAGGTTTTTTTTTTGTTTTTTTTAGGGCAGAGAAAACTTCATGATATTGTTATATGGGGAAGCAAAACTCTGGTCCACTTTTCTTTTTCCAGAAGGAAAAAGAAAATGTAGACACCTTACTCTGAAATCTCATTCCTGTCTCATCTGCTCACATAAAACAAGAGCACTGGAGCCCACTTTCCCCAGCCAGACAAATTCAGGTCAAAACAACTTTATGGGCATCGTTAAATGCAGCGCTGGATGCAATAAACAGAAGAAGAAAAGCAGAGTTTCACAGCGCGATTGATTCGTTTCAAACAGACACTCACTGTTCCGCCAACAATCCTGCCCAGGGGGTACCAGGCCCTTTCGTCAAACCAGTTGAGGAACTCGTAGAAGCCATTGGTGGTGAGATGGTGGGTTGATCTGTAGTTGAACCTGAAGCAACACAACAAAAGCAGAAGACAGAAACGGGTTATTGTAATGCAGAATGTAGTTGACACGCTCTTGTTAGGATCAAATCGTCTTAGGCGGAGATGAAAGCAAAACATGAAGCAACACAAAACAGATTATTTTATTCAGATTTTAAGAAGGATCTAAGAATATTAAGCTGCTTTGACTTGTTCGAAGTGAGATCAGTAAGTTCCTCCATTCACAAGCTGAGCCTTTGTAGTGACGCCAAAAGCTCCAAGGTCAGGCTTTGGTTAGAAGATCAGACGGTTTTACTCGGGATGTGACAACATTAAACAGGTCTCGGTTTTCCCTCCTAATTCAATAAATCAATCAGGACGTGGGAATTAATGTCAGCGATATCACTTAAAACATGACCCAAGTCAAACCGTAGTTGAGGTAAGTCGGGAGGGGGTTGGAACGCTGTCAAGCAGCTGAGAGAAAGAGCCGACAGTCTTCTGAAAACTGCCGCCGAAGAAAACGGAGGAACTCGGCGGCAGCTCCTCCGCCACACAGCTAATTAATTTGGGATGCATTGTGGTTTGAGCACAGGCTCAAATGGATGGTGGAAAATACTCCAGGTGCAAGACAGAGAGGAGTCAGCTAAAGGCCAATTACCTGGGAGGTGTACAACAGAGTGAGTGTAACCTTGTCTGTGAAGAAAAAGCTCTTCTACACCAGAGAAATTCTTTGATTCACATTTCATCTAGTCTCATTTAATCATCCCATGAGGTAATGCTGCGCTGAGGAGATCAAGGTGCTGCTGATCTCTGCAAAAGAAGCTTATTTTATATCATTATCCTCAGTCAAGCTGAAGAAACGCTCACACCGAATATACGGTCACCTGTCAAAGTTCTCCGGATTTTGCCACTTTACCACCGCAAATGTCACCGCACTCCATCTGATGAGCTCACATTTATTCAACCTCCCTGTTGCTTTCTGAGTCAGCACTTTCCAGACAGACTCCTGCCCACTCAAACAGTACCAACTTATTGCCTTTGATGCAACGACGACACACACTCGTTAGCACATGCTATCCAACAACGTCCGATGCTTCATGTACGCCGTAGCTAATAGAGTTTCTGCAAGTTTCATAAACTCAAATGCAAGACTTAAGATATTTACTAAGACCATTATGAATGAAATTTAAGACAAAGTCATGTAATAGTAGATACAAATTTGCACTTGTTCATGATAAACACAAAATGGCAAGCTAGCTAGGATATTTTAGCAGCTAGTCAGCGGAACAAATTCACAGGAAGCCCTGTTCTCTTCTCTAAAACTCCCACTTTTTCTTTCCAGCATGGCTCTGTTTAACTGCGTCCATCTTCGCAGTTAAACAGCTACAGATGGATGGATCAGAAAAGCAGCTCGTAACATGATGACGTTCTTATTTTGTTATGAACTTCTACAACTTTACCTCGCAATAAAACAGAAAGCAGCCACAGGCAACACTTAATTTGAGTAAAGGAAACAAAACAAAACACTATTTAAAGTAATCAAAAATCCAACAAAAGTAGAAGTAGTATTGTGAAAGACTAGTAAAATCTGTGAATAGTGCTTTTCCTTTGGGCTTTTGCTGGCAATCATATTCCTCAACAACCTGAGGCTCTGACACTGACAGAATAACCCACCCTATCTGCAACTGGAGCTACTCAAAAGAAAATGCAGACATAGTAGCTCACTCTTATGGAAGAACAAAACTTAAATTTCTATCAACTTGCCGCATGTCCATGCAGATGATCTAATGACCTCAAAATTATGAGAAACCCCTACATATGGGGCATGTTTCCTCGATATTGCAGCTGGCAAAAACAAATAAATATAACCCTAGAACGCAAGATAGCATGAAATGGAGTCAGCCAGGTGTGCGAGCGCTTCCACAGAGACGCCCTGGAAGTAGATGGAACTGGTCAGGTTCTTCAGCCTCATTGTTCAGCGGTTGTCAAATCAGCGAGGCATAAACAAAGCCAATTCAAAGCAAAGTCTCTAAAGGCACGACTCTGCTCAGTGCCAAGCAGAATCCGCAAAACCCATTTTCCATTGATCTCATGGACAGCTGAACAGATCGGTTCATCCATGCCCCTGTCACGTCGATGGGACGGATAACTTAGCTCTGCCGGGCACATTAGCAATTTAATGCGTAGCTGCCTATGTGGTTTCAGGCCACAAAGCCTTTGATGACTAGCAGCCTCTTAGCGCCAGCGAAGAAGAGCAACACTAATACAACAACACTCCTGGGTGGATGTTTGAAAGGAGAAAAATGAAGCTTATATAAACTCTGTACATAAAAGCAAAGAGCAGAAATATGGAGTGGCTTAGCTTCGCCTCCCTTTCAGACACCTCCGAGGGCTGATTCACTGATTAACAGCTTCCTGGTAAGATGAGGTCGTCATTATCAGCGTGACTAAACGAGCTTCATCGCTACTTACAAGCTACAGTATGCTTTTATTCAATATCAGCTGCGCAAGTGCGTCGCAGTTCTCTTACCCTTTATCATCAGCCACACATGCAACTTAAATGAATGATCTGCAGATGACCTCAACGATAAAAGACGGAGAAACCAAAACCCGAGCCGAGACACCAACTGGAGCGGAGCATTATGGGAACCCATATTGGTCTTTTTTTTTTTTTTCCTGGTAGGATTGCAACATTCACGTGTGTACAATAAATCCTGCCGAGGGCAGGATGTAATGTTTGGACCAATCTTTATTCCATCAGTGTAATCCCCACCTTAGCTCAGCTCAATCTAGCCAGCAACTGTTCAGTGTGGATGCTGATACAGAGAGAAAATGCAAATTAAGCGACTTTCAGTATCGGGGAGGTGGTTACAAGGGAAGTCAAAGGAAGCACAGAGATTTAGGAAGCTTTTTAAAAGGAGTGTATTTTTACATCTCGTCAGATCATTCAGAGTTCAAAACAGTGAAAGAGAGAGCAAACACTCAATAACAGGAAGGCTGAATAGAGTACTAAAGTTTCTATGCTTTACACTCTGAACTCTGACTCCATTTGCACTTTGCACTAACATGCATCCCAAGTGATCTAGTCATGTCTGGACAGTGCTAAATTAAATAAATAGTATTTTAACTATTATAATTGGCGGAGATGTTTAAAAATATTGATTTATCTCGACAGCAATAACCTGCAGTTGATGCTTATAAACCACCAGAATCTAAAATCATCTTTGTGATTGTTACTTTTACTCATTTTCCACTTTAAGATCCAATAGAACAGAAAAAGATATTAACATCAGGGATCCAAAACAATATATCATCAAAAGAATATTTGTGTTGTGGTGCTTTACCACTTCATTATTATCATGCTGTAAAAAAAATGTGCACACATTAAACTTTTGCATCAGTATCAAAAGTGCAAACACACAAACGTGTTAAGACAGTCTCGCTCAGGTCTTACCTGGAACAGAGAGTATGTTCCGAGTAATTCAGCCGTGTCAGGACAGCGTTAAATACAGGAACACCGTGAAAACGCATCGGGGACGTTTCCTTGAGATCACCTTCAGAGGTGACCTGGGACATTTCTGTCTGCTTTAGTTTAGCGATCTGAATGCAAACTATCCAGGGACACATTAAAAGGACCATTCAAGTAACAGATTCGCCTACACAGCTTTTAGATTAAAAAAAAAAAAGAAAAAGAGAAGAAATAACATCAATTAAAGCTGCGTTGCTAAAAGAAAAGCAATTTAACAGGTAAACATATCTCCCCAACAAGTACAGTTTATTAAGGTTTTGGAGCCGACTGAAGGCGCATTCACATTTACGGAGACGTGCAGCTGAGTCATTGTACTGTTTTATGGGTTTAGTTCCCCCATGGGGCTGAGGATGAGTTTTGTAAAATCCACCATTATTTATTCATAACTTAGAAATGGGTTTTAAGCTAAATATCTAAGCTAAAAATTAGACTGATAATTGAAAGTTAAGATAATGCCTGAATAATAATGCCTCTGAAGTTAAAGAAACAGCAGCAGACCAATTGGTCTCCTATTTGCTGCTCAGCCAACAGACCACCCTGTGACATGTCTTAATGCTTATTGGCAGTCAAACAGGCTAACTGTGATCTGAATCTAGGTTACATTTTCCAAATTAAAGTGAAGATCTACCATCTTTGTTGTGTTCAAATCTAAACTTCTCTTTCAATGTTGCTAGTTGTGCAAACTATTAAGGTAAAGTGGAAGAGATGGTTTAAAATATCAACTCCAGGATCATGTAGTCTTATTATATAATACCAGAGCTCTGTTTTAGAGCGTCTACTCAGACAAAACATTTTTATATTTTATATGACCGTTCTTTAGGAGCAACAGGACAAGTCAGAACAGCCAGTCAATTGTTTATCCATCATCAGATATCGGAAATTTGGCAAAATCTTCATCTCTCTAGTCACCAATCTTGATAATTTATACCTGATATTAGATCCCAGAGCCCAAGATGTTCATAGAGAGAATGCTTTCTTTTAACCAGCCAATCCCATCAACCCAATATTAAACAATATCTAATGGGATTTTCCTAATTTTCCCAGACGACAATCTTAACTCCATAAACTAGACTGCATCACGTAAACAACATTTTTCTGTGAGTCGAGTCATTTATTTGGTTGTCTGGAGAAACTTCCATTTAAAAAACAACCCTGCCGCTCAATTTTGGGATTTCTATGTTGGAAAATATCTCATTTGGAGAGCTGTCTGGATTTCCAGGGTAAATTACACCACAAGCCCAGCTCATCCGGCATTTTGATCTCCTCTCAACTTCAAATCAGGCTCGATTTTCTGTACCTCTGAAGGAAGAAGCCAACAATCCTTGAGCAATCTCCTTTTGCTTGACAGTGCACAGCAAATTTTCATGAGGATTTACAGGGGATAAGGCACATTTATCGAGACAATTTAATCAAGTGTTAGAGTTTCGAACCAATCGGTACAAATTTCACCGTTTTGGGATCACAGCTTCTCCATGTTTTATTTGTCTAGCTTTGATTATGTTGTCAACAGGAAAGATGAAGTTTTCTATATTTCAATTAAAACTGTTCAGCTAAGAAAAGGCAATTTTATATAAGAAAATCTACCAATCAAACCGAGTCAAACAAGGAGATCAATCATGACAGCTTCTTCCATGTTCACAGGAAAAGCCACCCAAATCAGATCCCTTTTTTTTTTGCACATTTCCAAATCCCGCCAAAAAATCAAAATTGTGTCACTTCCATATGTGGTACTAACGCCATACGAGTCCTGAAAGTGCCGTCACTCTGAATCATCATGTTGCATTTCATTTGACTTAAATTGACACGGTGGCATCCATCGTTATTTGCCCAGACATTGTGCTGCTGTGTGACGTCTACGTTCTTCTGCGCTTGTGCATCGTAAATCGTTCAGGCAAAAGCCTCATTGCAGTCACATTTTTACTAGTTGTATGAACGACCACACAAAAATACTGCAAAGACGTAAACTTTGATTACTACAAATTGCTAAAAAAATTTAAATACTGACACCTAGAAACTGTCCATTATGAAAACAAAAAAGTCATTAAATATGAATTATGAAATTCATATTTACATACATAATTCTCCAGAATCTGATATTTTCAACTTTTTTGTAAGATGGATAAAGTCTCAAAATGCAAACTTTACTAACTACCTTCCTGTTTCCACACTTCAAATATGATAAAATCAAACTTCCTGCTTTCCAGGACTGCATAGAAACTTCTGCACAATAAGGGGCAAAACTAGGAAAAGCTCAAACCCATTAATGAAGGAAACAAAAAAACAGGAAAAAAAAAAAAAACACTAGAATAAATAAACAGTCATTCTGGAGTAATTATCATTGGGATAAACACAATGGTTTCCAAGCTTTGGTTTGGTAAATGAACCAGCTGGCCTTAGTAATACAAGCAGATGGTTGGGTTTTTGTTGCATGTTGAGATCTAACATCAGCTCAGCATGCAGAGAGCTAACAATGCATGCTCAAAAGAAAAGCATCATCTCTGAAAGCCTCATTTTATTTAAGTCACATTCCTATTAGCATAATACCTTCTACTGTCTCTACGCTCTAATTGCAAGTAGAACAGCCTATAAAAAAAGAGCAGCTTTCAATGAGCATTGTTTATTTCTTCCAGTAGCTCTGCGTTCTGACAGTCGGCATATACATTCATCACTTTGGTGCGTATGAAAAATGAGGTTGGCAGGAAGGGGATTATGCACTTCCAAAATAGACCATTCTGAGGCATTTCTTAGTCTAGGTGGTAGCTTTGCTGTAGATCAATATCCTGTCGTCTATTCATATTCCAGTGACAGACATGTGTGATACTTATGATTTGAGACTGGATCTGTTTCAGTAAACAAACTGCTATTGACAGCCTAATTATTATTTTACCCATGCATGCATGCAGGCTCTTGGTTGCACCTATGTACAAGCAGCTTGGGAGTGTCTGTCACCGACTTTTAAAGCCTTTGAAGTGATACGGTGATGACACACACCTGCTAATTAGCACATGTTGTGCTGCAACATTTGAGGGGATTTTTTTTTTTTTAGTCTGTAGCTGATGAAGCATTTAAAATAACTATAATATCTCACACACATTTGTTTAAGTTTTTGAAACTGGCCTTTTTTTCCCCAAGGTTATCAAACATTAGAATCTCAGACTGGCCCCTGTCTGAGGTATTGCGGGATCTTTTG
Source organism: Poecilia mexicana (assembly GCF_051168715.1). NCBI lineage: Eukaryota > Metazoa > Chordata > Actinopteri > Cyprinodontiformes > Poeciliidae > Poecilia > Poecilia mexicana. The sequence goes on along the minus strand of NW_028263380.1, from coordinate 18,676,112 downwards.
ATTTCAGTTAAAAGGAAAAGATGAAACTGTGACATTTACCAAAGGAATGGATACTTGGGATTCTTTCCTTCAGGGAAAATGTTGGCAAACGTAACGTTATTTTTATTTTTTAAACAAAAGGGAGACTTACAATTTATTACAAGTCAAAGTTCTCTCCCTTTAAAAACTATAAATAATTTAACCCATTTTTATACAATTAAGCACCAATGTGCTGGCTATACTGCAAAAAATATATGGAGCAAAATATTCTAAGGAAATCTAAATATAGTGCACAATTTTTTTGGCATCGTGCATCATCATTAAGAAAAGTAAAACTTGTATTTTACTTAGAATTAAATCATTCAGGCAACTTTTAACAGAATGATTCAAACATTTGGTCATCTGCAGGCAACCTAGTAAAGCCAGAGTCAAATCTCAGCATGAAGCTGAATAATTTTAATATTTTTAAGATAAATTAGTTGTAGAACAGATACTACAAGGCTTAGTTCTGCGCACACTGCATTATTCTGGAATGATTTCAAAAGAAGTTGTACAACTTTAAAATGTGCAGAGCAACTTCACTTCACAGGACAAAATAGTGAAGTTTAATTTGCAGGTACCTGCAAGAGTTCAGGGGGTTGCGGAAGCCGTTAGAAATTACAAAAGGTAGGTTTGCTGCACCGCCTCATTTCACACTTCACTGCACTTTACATTTTGATCTCGGCAGCTACAACAACATTTGGGACGTTAATAAATCAACGTCCTGACCCACTTGGCTCTCTGTTGTGTTGTCGCAACGAGGAAGAAGCCGTCTGGTCAACTGAGTTCGATGTTGACAGCTCTGACGTCTTCATCTTTTGTAGGGGGAAAAAAAATACCTAAAAGATCAGAAGAACTTTAATTTGCTGCTTAGAGTGAAAACTAGCGTGTGGCAACCAATTTCCACCAACTGTGATTTAAAAAATAAAAAATATGAATAAACCCAAAGTAGGAAATAAAAAACAGTGCAGGTAACTTAGTGTGGATGGAGTCGAGAAGGAGGTTTTATTTATTGGGTATTAAAATTCAACATCTCATTGTTAGACTGGCATTAAATCTCCAGCAGAAAGACACAAAAGCCTTTTATGTTCCCTTTTTTTCCTCCATCCGTCACCCATGTAAATTAGTTTAAGATATAATAGATTATCGTTACAGATGGCAGCCTCAAAAATGTAAATTCCTCCTAAAAGAAGGAGAAAAAAAAAAGTTGTCATCGCATATCGATGACTGAACTTATAAAAAAAGGGGTTTTATTCAGCATAAAGGAGCTGTTCAGAGTGAAGGACGGAACGGGAAGAGTTATTTCTAGGGACACGGTGGGAGCAAAGGCTCAGCAATAAATGCACCTTGAAATAGCCTGTGACAAGAGGACGGTGACGAGGGTTCATTCCCGCGACGTCTGCTTCCAGACCATCAGCTCCTACAGAATTGCGGGCCGACGTGCGGGGAATTCATCAGGGACAGAACCGCCAGGAAACCGGGCCTTCTGTCCAATGGCACCATTAAGAAGCGAAGCATACGATTAACCAACTGGGGTTCGGCGGGTATCGATCAGGACTCGGAGGAAACGCAACACATCTGAACTTTAAACGGTAACTGTTGCGGAGAGAATCTGATCCGAGTGGAAGGAGGTGCGGGCTGAGACGTCACCCAAAAACTTTCGTCTTGGTCCCATCACCGTTAAATATTCGGACTGTCTGAAAACATAAAGCTCAATCTGTCAGCGACTTGCTTCCCTGTGATTTCCCAGCAGCGCTGCTCTCACCTCAGACGACCAGAAGCGCAGCGCAAGCAAGACGTTCTCACGTAAATCAAATCCCCTCCGAGAAAAAGGCCAGGGAGAAAATGGTTCGCTTGTGAAAAGATACAATTCAGATGTTTTTGCAAGAAAACAGCATGTTTTTTTTATATAAATAAATATTTAGGGATATCCAATCAGATTATGGCTGACAGTTTTTTTCCATTGATAACACTATTCACCATTTTTCAATTGGTCCATGATTCAAAATTACTTTATTTTTAATAAGAATTTTTTTTCATCTACAAAATAAATGTGAACATTTTGCAGCTTAAAGTATGAATTGTGCCAAAAATGTCTCTTCGATTACAAAAAAAATAATGTACTTATACATTTACAAAAAACACAATTTCAGATAATATCATATATATGAAGCAATTCCATCATAAAGTACAAAGTGCTCTGCATAAATGTCTTTTTGATGATTTTTCATATCTTAAGCAATGTAATACAACTTACAGCACAATAATCTGATATGTAACCTAATTTTAAGCCTGAGATGAAGCTACTTTGTCTCACGCGGTGGTTGGGAACAATTACAAGGAGCGCTCATATTTTACCAATACATTAATTAAAAACGTGTGGAGAAATGACCAGATCCTGTCACATTTCCAAGAGAGTAATTGCGACGCCTGATATTTAAATGTCACTGAGCAGCTCAACGCTTATAGCCAAGAAATGTCTCCATGCAAATCTTTAGATGTGTATAATTATCCTCCAAGAGGAATGGTTTCACAGCCCGGATGTCACATGCAGACCTAAAGGAGACTGCGGGGAGTTGCACCTCCCGTCTGTGTGAGGATCTACGAGCCCAGTCTGTATTCCAGGCTCTGCCGGAGAAATTGCCACCTACAGTCGGAGCTCGACAACAGCCTTAGAGAAGGCTGCATGTTGAGAGCCTCCACCTTTAAAAGGCTTTCTGGTCCCAGCTTTCCCATCAAACTATTATTTACAAGAAAGCTCAGGCTCCATTCATAGTAAAATCATCAGTTATTTCCAACTACGCTGCGAGTTCTCTGGAGAGTTCTTGTGAAGTTCTGTTGTTTCTTTGTCATACTGGAACTTTTTAAAGTAGCAAACAGAACTTCACTGAATACAAAATGTGGCTTTCAAAACAACTATTTTCATTCATGGAAAAGAAAATTAAAATATATCCAAACCAACTGTCTGTTTTATTTATTTTTTTACTTTACCTTTATCTCACCAGGTAAAAACAAATTTAATTAGATCTAATTAGATCAGGTCCTCTTAAAAAAAGGTGAACTGGCCAAGAAAAGCAGCAGCATTACGTCATACTGGACAGAAAAAAACATTACAAATAACCTGAGAAATTTGACACAAAGTTTATTTTTACACTAGCAATTGAAGAATTTATTCTCATCCAAGAAACAAGAAATGTAGTAGTAATCATCAAGGATGCACCGATTTGAAAATTTAGTTTGATATTCATATCCGATATGAACGCTGCTGTTATGGCCAATAACTGATGTGTCCAAATATTATAGATATTTCCCTACACTTTCAACACGGTGCAAGTACTAAGCTTTGCCGTAAAGTTTTGAAAGGAATGAGGGGACTGTAGTCCCCAAATTTTGGGCTGTAATTAATTATTTCAGTTTTTTGTCTCTTTGCAGATTTAACTGGGGGGGAAAAAAGGCAAGAAGTGGTTAGGAGAATCCAGTGTTTTAGGAATCTGGAATGTGGCGCTTTCCATGCCAACGCTGCAAGTTAAGTATTTTCCTCAATTCTTTCTAAAATGTTGCAGAGCCAGTGAGCCCAGGCTGTCTATAAAAAGATGGATTCAGAGACATGGAAAGATTTGTGCTGCGAGTCCATTTAATAGGTAAGGAGGGAGATGAGAAATGAGATGCTCCCAAAAGCACAAAGTCACTGAATTTCCAACAGTAGGATCTGAATCAAAGAGAATGGATGAGAGGAACACCAATTCCACATTTAGAAAAAAAGGAGTCCACTGGGATGCAGAGCTTCTCTTTTATCAAAACCTACTGTTACCACAGAGCAGAAATAGGGAAAGCACTGGGAGAGAGCCAGGCAGGAACAGCGGGAAGTGGTGTATCCCAGAGACAGGGAGTAATTACTGGCACAGATAAGAGAGCTGCAGTCATAACGGGGAACAAATCAATGGCTGATATCTGAAATGCAAACATTTGAAACAGCAACAGTAATTACTGATCTAATGATCAGAGGCTGAAATCTGGGCTGACAGCATTTTCAAAACAGCTAATTTCTTGTCATTTGGCATTTATATGAAAACCCACTGGCAGGTCTACCATCAGGTTCATTTTTGGTCAATACAACATGTGCACAGCTTGAAATTGTACCAATTTGAAGGTGAGCTGTTCAATAGATCAAGCCGCAATTATTGCAATATCAATGTTTAAAAAAAATAGCAATTGCAAAGTATGCAATATTTCAGGTTCCATGCATGCACGCTGCGAATGCCGATAATTTATGTAGCGAGCTGCACAGCCCAACCATGTTTATATTTTTAGTTGCTGACAACCTAAAGCTCAGACAACGGTAGGGGAATTGGGAGGATTGTAAATATAGAAAAACAAACAAAAAGAAAAATGAGTCAGGAAAATGAATTTCCTCCAACTTAGCATGACAAAAACCTTAGCCATGCTCATCACAGGAGTCTTCGGCAGGAAGAGTTGCAACATGATGCAGAGAGAAATGGGATTCTGAACTTGTGTGGTCCAAAATGCTGACAAGGTTTTGATAAAAATCTGGACCAAACTTCCAGAAAAATGTAAAACAGCTGAAACACTGAGTTCCTTTAAATTAGGGCTAAAAACCGAAATCGAGTTGCTTTTTAACCATAATAAATGAAACATGGAGCAATATATTTTATGTGTATTGATGGTTTTGATGATGACACTCATCAAAATGTAATGTCTGCTGCTGGTTTTCTAAATTGTTGGCTGCATGGCGTCTTTTGTGACTTAGAACATTTCTTTTTTTTTTTTTACGTAAAGCATTTTGAACTGCCTTGCTGCTGAAATGTGCTACACAAATAAACTTGATTGATGGGAGAATTTAAAGGGAGTGATATGAAAAATTGACTTTTGAGCTTTATATGATATAATGTTATTTCCTCATCAAAAACATACCTGGAGTGTCGATTTGCACATTCATGCATACTTGAGGAATCCTTAAATTGCGCCGATATGGGAGCATGGGAAAGGGTAGGAAGATCTTAAAGAGACGGAGGCCAATTTAAAAGTGTCCGATACGGCTACGATGCAAAGTCAAATTCCTTTCAAGTTCTTTTTGATTTTTACAGCATTTTCATAAAAACTAAGGCAACATTGTTACTAGACTGCTATAAAATGGAACTATGTGCCTTGATAATGCATAATATCCCCCTGCTCCAGTGTAAAATGGCTATATTGCTTTTTTTGTTGTTTTGAAATATTAGAGGAACGCTGTTTTAACAGCAGAGCTGTGTAACAACTGCTCATTCACACACACACACACACTGGGTGACACAGTCATGGTCCCAATAAAAAATTAAAAACTATTCGTGGCAGAAAGGCTGCTTAAGGGTGTTTTATAGTCACAATAAATGAATGATTTATTAATTATAACACGGTTTTTAGAGTTTTCCCTTCTCAACTATTAAGCTAGACACCTCTTGAACTCATTTTGAAATGACACTTAAAAAATGAGAATCATCTGATAAAGAGAACAATTAAGTGTTCATGACAAAAGGTTTCATTTGTACACACCGTTCAACAACCTGGAGAATTTAACTGTATGTTCAGATTTTCAGTAATGGTGAAAAACAGCCCCTTTCTATAACTACTGTTATTGCAGTGATGAGACAGTTAAAGTATTTGTCATTAATTAGATGTTCTTAAAGAGAACCGGAATGGGAATGTCTGAGCTTTATAAAAATCAGGTATTGGACACAAAATCTCAAATAAAAGATGGAGGATAAAAACAAACTAGAACTGTTTAAAACACACCTGCAGATTATACCATCAACATAAATGATTCTGCAGGATAAGACACTGTTACTTCTCCCCCTCTGATCATAATCGCTCTGCTTGGATCTGTAGAGTCATTGAGAGGCGAAGCAGGAAGTCAGGAGGACATTCCTGCCTCATTGGCTTAAATATCAGAGTAAGGTGCTCTGCAACGTCCGGAAGAGACGATGCCTCTTTCCTACACGGCTCCTCCAACCCCCCCTCCCATTCCCAGCAAACTCGACAATCATTAAGACAGTGTGCCTACATCATATTACAAGTTATAGCTGCCCCAGAGCTGCCATGTCTGCATGAGCAGGCATGCCAGTGTGATTCCAAAATCCTCTGGGGTCAAAAATTTGCTGCAAGGGCTGAGTAATTATACGCCGTCCTCTGTACCACCGAGGTCTCCTCATCATTATTTCCTAACACATGGCTGCATCTGCTGTTTCATATTCTATGGCTATGAGATATAATGGGAAAGAACAGAGGAGCGTGCTTCTTTCTTCCTCCCCTCTGTTCTTCCCTTGCAGTCGTGGTGACGGAGCGATGTTTCACTTTTCCACAGGTCAGTCTCTGGGAAGGCTCAACTCCCAAACCGTACTGTCTTTTCAAAGTTAATGCTTATAAATTCAGTAGAACCTATGCGGACGACTTCAAATAGAGTACGTGTTTTTCTTTCATAAAGTGAGGAGCAGAAGACAAACTGACGAGTCAATGCCAACTTCTATAAAAAAGAAAAACAACATATTTTAAATCCAAAAAAAGACTTCAGGCCTTAGAAAGGAATATTATAAGAGGGCTCAGAGCTGCTGCAATAATAAATAAACCAGGTAGACATTTATGATCTCAGTGAAGTCAACACAATTCTGGAGTACAAAGCAAACTTTTTATATCACACTGATGATAAAGCCAAAAAAAAAAAAATCTGATTCAATAGAGAATTATTGAGTGCAATTGATGTTGGACCGGAGTACCTGGAGAGGACTCACACAGGCACTGGGAGAACATAAACACTCTGAATCAGCATATTTCTATATTTATTTATCTTCTTTTAGATGTGTTGGTCCAACACACCTGAATCAAAGGTTTGAGGTCAGGGTTCTGCAGATGACCTAGTTTTTAAGTTTATCTGTACAGCACTTTTCAGGAACAACACAGTTCAAAGTTCTTTACAACACAAAATTGTAATGCAATAGCCCAATTATGAAACAAGTAATAAACATTAGTTTTTCCTCAAATGCCATCATCAAAATCATCACGCAAATACACAAATAAGTTGATCAATGTTCCACTTAAGACTATTCAAATGCAACTATAAGCAGCTGGGGTTTTAGCCTCGATTTAGTGGAACTCAGTGTTTCAGCATCTTTGCAGTTGTCTGGAAGTTTGCTCCAGATTAGAGGAGCATAGAAGCTGAATGGTGCTTCTCCGTGTTTGGTTCTGAGTCTGACAATGCTGAGTAGACCAGAACCAGAAGACCCGAGTGGTCTGCAAGGTTGATATGACAACAGGTCTTTAATGTATCTTGGTGCTAAGCCGGTTGGTGATTTATAATCTATCACTGTAGTAGATATTAATAAGACTAAAGATAAATCAATGGATGAGTTTCTCAACATCTTGCTGGGACATTAGTTATTTAATCCTAGAAATGTTCTTCAGGTAACAGAAGGCTGACTTTGTAATCGTCTTTGTGTTTCTCTAAAGGTTCAGATCCGAGTCCATCACTACACCCAGATTTCAGGGTGTTGAAGCAGAGACACTTTAATAAGACCACCAGCAGCACCAAATCCATACACCTCAAGACACATACACACACACATCAGCACACACCCATCAGAAACCTCGAGTCTTGTGGATGGATTTGTAAATTTGATGACTTTGAACCCAGCTCCCATTACTGTTGGTGCCAAGAATGTTTTCTAATGGTCCATTTACCATTTATGAAAAAAGACTGGTTTAAAGATCTACCAGTCATTCAGGTCTTGCTTGTTAAAGCTGGAACTGAACATCGACAACACGCTGAAAACAAGACAAACGCATGTGAACCCGAGCGTTCTTGTTTGATGTAGCCGCCTTTAATGATCCGGGCAACGTAATGAGCTACAGTGCCGATTACGGTTATCACTCTGGGGGCTTTCAGACTTTGTAAAACACAAAAAAGGCAGCTTCTTCGTAACCGGGATTCTGAATGCCTAATTGTACGAGCTGAAGAGAACGCAGCACTGGGAGGCGGTGGGGGCTAAATTGCTGTAATAATATCCAATAAAGAACGATGACGAGTCTTATTACTCTGATTAAATGTCACCCAAGACGCATAGAGGCTCCCACACTTAAGGGCTTACGTGACAAAAACGAGGGGCTGCTCATGGCTGTAAAGAAAATACTGCAGCTTTATGCACTTTTACTTATAATTCAGGTCAAAAACTCCCAACAGATCACTGAGCAGGGATGAGTTTCTCCAGTTGCTGAGGCTGTGAAAAAAAATAGAGTTTCCCAACACATCCAGGGGGTCGCTGCAGTCTGAGATAACAATTATACCTACTTCTCGACTTGTGGTGCCCGCTAAAACACATGCGTGACCTATTTGGGTCTCGTGGCAATAGAAGCGTTGAGAGACTGAAGGAAACGGTCCTGGAGCTCATAAATTACAAAGCAAACCTTCTACCCATGTGGGTTCATGCTCATTTCTGAATTTCTATCCCCCCCTCATTCAGTGCTTCATTGCTGGCCATCTTTTCGCTTCCAAGCTGCCGTAGTCGATCTACTGTCCCAGATCAGCACAGCAGTAAGTTAATGAAGCGTATGACATTGGCAGTAAAAGATGACGTTAATTAGGGATGTTTCTGTGCAGCAATGCACAAGATCTGGGCAAGATCTCCTAGAATATGGACCTGAATGACAGAGCAAGAGTATTCAGACATAATGAACTTTTTTGCATTTTTATATTACAATCTTCAATCAAACATTAGGTGACCTTATAGGAAACATACAGTACAACTATGAAAAGTATGCAATATATCCACTGCCAAAAAAAATCCTTCTGGAAATCCTTAAATTAATAAGTAGAATACATTTTCATGTTTTTTATTCTTAATTTGAATTTTTAGAAAACATTAGTGAACAACCAGAAAGAAAAGGGAAAAACAGCAGGTGTGTTCAGGGGTAGTCCAAGTTATGGAGACATTTAAGACAGGGTTGGGTCATAAAACATAATCCCAAGCTGTGAACATCTCATGGAGCAGTTTAATCCAAAAAATGAAAAGACTGTTGCACAGCAGCAAACCTTCCCACACATGCCTGTCGACCTAAACTGACAGCCCTGCGAAAGGAGCAGCAGAGAGCATCTGTTGACAAGAAAAAAACTTTAGCTGTCCTCTGCACAAATCCTGCAAGAAGTGCTACAACTGACGGCGTCAAGTTAGCGACCTGGCCACCCCTATACTGGTCGTAACAGAAGGAACAAAGTCTTATTTAAAGTTTGCCTCAAACGATGTGAGGGGACACAGCAAGGGGGGGGGACAGAGAGGCTGGTCAGGGTTCATAGGAGCCAAATATATGGTGTCCCTGGAGAGAAAACCTGTTATAAGATGCAAAAGATTTCATCTTCCAGCAGGACGATTATCTGAAACATACACGCAAGTCAAATTTCAGACTTCAAGTCTTTTTAATCCCACCTTAAATGAAATTTAAAAAAATACTATATGAAGGGATGGTTGGGGATCTTGCTGTGTTACAATCAAGCATAGCAAAAATTGTTATTCTGAGGTCTGTTTGTGGCACTTGGCAGCAGATTTGTGCTTCTCACACTGCATGTGGTTCTCTACAGCCTTAACCACCGTTGTACCCAGAATAAAAGTTTTATTGCACAGAATGCCTCTCGTGGGTTGGCAACAGAAGTGAGTCTGTGGTGAAAACGGACGTCATCCAGCAAACCGAAGATAAATTTGTGCTGAGAGGGGTCAACATGTGAGGTGACGTCGCTCCCTCTCCGTTCGTTTCCTATGGAATTTGCAACATGAAGCGACAATCATTAGCTAGTGACCGATGACATTCATGGATCTGAAATTGTGCATATGTGCACACAGGTTTATGACACAAGTTGAAAAATGTTCAACTTCGCTATTGTGTCTCTTGTGTTGTTTCACCCCAAGTGGCGAAGACTTTCACCTGTCACTGTTCTTTGTCACTCCCAGTGTGCCTCCAGTCAAAACACAATTAAGATTTCTGAGTAAGACTCAAACTGTTACCTGTCAGAAAAGTCCTGAGGAAAAAAAAGTACATATATGAGAATATTCTAAATTAAATAGTCCCTTCATAACAAAATGCATGATTAAGGTATTTAAACCTGACATATTTTTTAAAATGAGTTTCAGACATATTAAAGATTTTAAGTTACATGAATTTGAGACTTTAGAAGACTTTTCGTAGACGTGCAGACATCCTGTACACATGTGAACTTGGTCATTCCTGTTAGCAATCCTCCATCCAATCTACGTGTCCTTTTTGCAAAAGAAAAAGTGGAAAAACATCTATCTAGTTTTGCAAAGTTGGTAGACATCCACCAAAAAGCACTTGCAGGTGGGTCTACAAATTATAAAATGCAAGCCAAACCCTCACAGAAAATCTTAAAGAAAGTGTGTGGTTGTAGAGGGACAAAATGAAATTCCAGCCAGTAGGGACATGAATCTTATCATACGTTCCAGACGGTTGCCCTAACCCGACTTTCAAACTTCAGCAAAGATAAAAAATCAGGCAGCACAGGCACTCACAGATAACGCATCTCTGCGAGATGCACACTGATAGCATCTTAGCAGAAAATTTGGCTCCAGGCTTAAGGGATGCACAAAAGGCAACAATGAGCTCATCCTGGATGAAAACTCCTGCCGTTCTCCCCTCATAGCCAACAGAGGAAGAGAGGTGAATGAGAGCAAAGGCTTCCTTCCGCTCACTGTCGTCTGGGAAGCAAATCTCAAAATCCCAGCCAGAGGCGGAAGCAGATCCAGCACCCCATTATGAGCCCGAGAGATGGGAGTGCATTTCACAGTCAAAAAAAATTTTTTTTAAATCCAGCATTTGTTTGTTGGCCCTCATCAAATCTTGCCTGGGAGTGGCCAGATGACATCATGCCAGCTCTTGCTACAGCAACCGCATGGCAGGCTGCGTGTCTGTGTTTGTATGTCGGTAAGATGGAGGAAGGAGATTGCTGATTGAACTGTAGCCCAGGGATCCAAAAGAGCAAATCACTGAGCTGATTAATGTCGCAAGTGGCATGGACAACATCATGTGGAGAACAGAATTACTCCACCAGCGCTAGACTGACGTGGCTTCCTGTGAAGTCAAGGAGGTATCGCTTTAAGAGATCACAGCATAATCCACTTTCTTTTCAACATTTCCTGCATGAGTAGAGAAATGACAGACGGTCATCAGAACGCATTAGTAACACGTGATTGGGAATACTGAATGCGTTTAATGAAGTAGTCATTTACTTTATAATATACACAGAAAATGTGATGCGTGTCTGTTTGTATAATCTATGCTGCCAGTGGAAGGTCAGGAACCAAACCACCATTTCTGAGAACTATGGCACATTTTTGTGTTTCGCTGATTCGACCGACTTCTGGTACTTGTGAACAAGTCTTCCAGCTCAGACAAATTAAACCACATTTCCCAACTCTTCAGCATTGAGACTTTGCCTCAGTAACTACAAATCTGGCATCACCCTACAACTTTTCTATTGGATTAAAATCGCTGACTGTGCTGGAAACTCAAGAACATACTGGTCTGTTTGAGAATGTTTTCTCAAAGAAATGTCCATCTCAGCAGCTTTCCACCTTTGGCAGACCGCAAAGTGACCTCCTCACATTCTCCAGTATATTTCAACCGACCCATAATCTCTGCTATGTTAAATGTACTAACAACACAACAGTACGAGTACAATCCTCATGGCATGCCGATTTAGCTACCATGCTTGCTGGTTTACTATGATTTGAATTCTGTCTCTTCTCTGACAAACTGTCACAAACAATCATGCTTTCATAAAATGTTGCTCCACTTTTTGTTTAGACCATTCATTTTAATTTGGTGAGCTGTAATGCTTCTGGCCATTGTTTGTTCAACAATAGAACTTATTTGGGGCTTTTGCCAATGGTTGGCATTAGCCAAATCTGCCATTTTGGCTCTTTAATCCATTCCAATGGACGTTTTCTGCTTTCTTTTTATCTTTCAGATTTTGCTTTCCATTTAAAGCATTTCACCTCAATTTAGCTCATTAGGCCTTCATTTACCCAATCTTCTACCAATTTTTCTAATCCAAGAACGCTGACCTTCCCAACAATGTCTGAAACAACCAGTTTCAACCAGATTTTCACAGAGGAATGAGCTATGAGCTCTGTGTGTTTGTGCTGTGTTTGCCCTTAAGTAAATGCTACCTATGTGTCATCCGTCTGCTCAGTTACACAATGAATTTAACACCCATTTCAGATAGGGATGCAAACAATCAATTTACGATTGTCGATTAATGGTTTATTCGATCAAAATTAGTTCCATTTGGTTAACACACGCCATCCACTTAGCCCTTCTTCCAGGGTTGTACTACTTTACAAGAAGTTGAATTGGAAGCAAAGTAGAAATATATTTGCAAGGTTAGAGACGCATGTCAGGCAACATGTCTAATGGTTGAAAGGTATTTGTCTGGCAATATTAAATTATGACGGGAATGTTCGATGTGTTTTCAAAAACACCGCTAAAATAAACACTGTACTTCCCTCTTGGATAGGCTCCCGCTGCCTTTGATGTCCAAATTAGTCGTGAAGTCCCAGAATGATTTGTGATGGAGGAAAAGTATGAGCAAAATGTATTCTGCTATTATAATATTCAACAAAAGAACAGTGCAAGGTGTTCCCCGTGCAGATGTCATTTATATGGACCTCTGACAAGATTGTCTTGCTTGGAAATGCAAATGACTAACTCAAGTCACACATGAGTTAAATTTACTATTTGGGAACTGCAAATACAAAGACAAGAAGCAACGTAATCTCAAAGCTCTGGCCAATATAAAACTGAGGCAGCAATTAAGAAGACTTCCTAAATCAGTTTGGCACTGGGACTAAAAAAAGAAAAAGTTTCAAGGTCAAGATAAGCAGTCACAGTAAATGAAATTATAATGACTGTGGTAATTGCTGAATCGCTGGAACTATACTGATAGGGAAAAGTGAACGTTTGGGGTCACTTATTCCACCGGAGTTAAAAAAAAAAGAAAAAAAAAGAAAATCACATCAAGTGCCTAATGATCTCTTTCATATACTGTATTGCAATAAAGCCTTGGGAGTATTTTTAAAGGAGAGGTGCCATCCTCCGAGCTGGATTCATTTGGGTGTCGGAAATATCCCCCTTGATCTCACTAACTAGAGCGCATCTGGAAAAAAAAGAAGGCTTTGAAAAGCTCAGGTTGAGATGAAAAACTGGGGAGGTGAAGATGACACCATCAAAGGCCTACATTAACTGCACCGGGTTTGACTGCAGAGCTTAATGTAACAGGCTGAGGACGGCAAAGCAAGGAAGGAAGTGATTTTCCCAAAAAGAACTAAACCAGCTGTTTGAAGAGCTATTCTTAAAATATTTACGGCGTAAAATTTCACACTAAGAAGTGCCACAATGCTCAAGCAAAAATGGCTACTTTGGAAGATGAGCAGGTTGCAGCTTGGAGAGGGAAAAGGTTGCAGTCACTCAAACAAATCAACACTTTCTGTGCCAGAAATGTTCACTTTTCCATTTCAAAATTCACATTTTTCTACATCCAAGTTCCAATGATTTTCAAAATATTCAATGACAAAATTCTCCTGGGGATTATCAATTCGAAATGTCGAGGTGGCAAAAAAGCAAAGAAACAACACTTTGAAAAAAAAAAAAAAAAGAAAAAGATAAACGTGTTTGTCAGTGGGCTCTCTCCCTTAGTAGGTCTAAAAGCCAGATTCTATAAAATCCATTTCCTTCTATTTTTCAATCCTTGAGTTTTCTACACTCTCTTTTTTAAACAAATGTTGGATCCTAAAGCAAATAAAAACAAGTTTTAAAGGCGATGTAAAGTTATGAAAGGTTGCAATAGTATAAATAAAAATATATCTATAATTGGATCAATTTTTCAGTTACTTATTACACACAATAACAAATAAAAAAAGTACAATTTTTCATGCCATCCATCATGAAACTGCCACAATGGCTCAAATAGACCTCACCATGTGATTGGTTAACTTGCAAATCATATCAACTGCAAACCAATCAAATTCATGTAATGCAGTTAAGAAAAAATGTTGAAATAATTGTGCTTTTTAAGCGGTAGATTTAAATTAAATAGTTACACATTTACTTGTTTGATTCTGTTTAATAAGTTATTGAAAGTTTTAAACAAGTCTAGAAATATTGCAGAATTTTTTATTTGTAGAATATTTTACAACTTTGAGTTGAACCTTGATGTAAACCCAATCATTCTGAACAAATAAAGTTGTAATGTGGCAACAGAAATAAAGTTGTACAGTTCTCTTCCCCCCCCCACATACCTGGAAATGATAAATGAAATTTTCAAGACAGTAGGAATTTTAGATTTGAGAATTAATAACCATTAATAAATCAAAGCAAAAAAAAGAGCAGAGGAGGAAAAAAAAACAAACAAAAAAAACCGATATAATCTCCAATTCAAATAGGTCAGTCCACCCTGGATGGGAAAACAGAGAAAGACCCCAGCTGATATGAAGAGCGCCTACAGGGACAATCATTAAAATTTGGAAGGAAAAGATCCTCTTCTGGTGTGCCACATGTCTCAGGGACACATTAAGTTGTAGCAGCAGGCTTGGTGGGAATGGGGGGGGAAAAAAATCATTTTATTCATTAATTTCGAAAAATGTGTTCAGAGGACTTGGCTGCATCAGGAGGAGGCTTCATAAAGAGGCAAAACGAGTAGGCAGAGATGTGTCTCTGCAGACTGAAAAGCAGCAAGATGAGGCAGTAAGTGGAGCGAAAAAATAAATAAATCTTAAACTGACATCTTGTTGAATGTGTGTGAAATTAAGCTTTTGTTGCGAAGAAGAAGAAGAAGAAGAAGAAGAAAAGACAAAGAAGAAGAAGAAAAAGAAGAAGGAGAAGAAAAAGAAGAAGAAAAGACGAAGAAGAAAAGATGAAGAAGAAGAAGAAATAAAGATTCAAGTGTTAGGTTGTAGTGCTGGCATACTGCGATCCCCTCGCAGCACACAGGAGAATACAGTAAATTTAGAGCAACAATGCTGACTTCACTGCCAGCCTTGTGGAAGTTGAGCTAAAAATCAATAAAAGCCCAAGGTTCATGATATTCTGAAAGCAGCGTCCTTGCAGCAGCTTGGACGGACGCGCAGAGCAGACTTAATGGACAGAATTTACACTCATCCTTTACACTTTGAACACGTGGTCAAAAAAGTAGATTACACGCAGCGTAAACAGACACGCAGACACAAAGGATCAGTTTTACATCTGTATCTTTAAGGAGCCGTTACTGTAGTGATCCGTCATTAGAAGCGGCGACCAAAACAAACCACCTAATGGGCTGAAAGCCGGCCTACAGCGGGCTGCCCGGAGCTACAGCAGGTCCAGCAGTCCTCAAAGCGCTTTTAACACTTTTTAATAGGGGGAGGTTTTGCCCACAGTTTCCATTAGCAAAGCCTTTTTCCAGCAAGCAATTGGATTACAGAACACTGAGCTGTCCATCTTCTCTCCAACTAGCACTGAAGTAGCTGAGAGTTTGTTTATGTCAATGAAGTAGATTTTGAGTTTTAGACAAATTCAAATGTAACTTTTGCCGCAGTTGGTCAGAGTCAACGTTTTGCTCTATCTGGCTATTTTATTTTAAATAAAATACATGAATTTCAATGTCTGATTTCACTAAAAATGGAGCAGTCCTTGCTTTTTATTTTATCATATACACTGTATGTTAAAGTTTATTATGGTCAAAATAAAGAGCTTTTGAACTCTTCATCTCCTGAGAATCCTCTGGATTTAAACCAACAGAACGTTTATCTTTAGCATGTCATATTCCTCTGCCCTGTTTGAATTTCGTAACAGCTACATTTCCATTACAGTAATAAACGCTATGCTTTTGTTTAGTCTCAGACAGGAGAAACTGTTTGAAACGGTGTGACCATTACGAATTGGAGTCCAGTCTTTCCACTGCGTGAAGAGTGGCAGATTCACTGACAAAACAGAGCAGGAAACCAGTGGTTGGTTACAATTTTAGAGCCTCTAATAGAACACTGGGTATTTTTATTAATTCAGTAAGGTCAGTCATCTTTTATAAATATGCAAATCTATTGCTAAACCCATCACATTGCAAAGGAAAGCTTCTGCAAGTTCTGCCTAACCTTCCTAATGAGTCTTATGATCTACAACGGTTTCTTTGTCTAGCCTTTCACGAGTTAAAGTGCCTCATGTCGGCCATTTAATCTGGAATGAAGGAGCGGTTTAAGGGGCTTAAGCTGGTCTCAGTTTCCTCCCCCGTGCATAAAAAGACATTTCCATGCGTCATGTAGAAACTCCAGAAATGTAATCTGCTGGTGAAGAGAGAAGAGCCACACAGAGAGAACAGGTGACTCCGTGTTGATGTGTGTTCTACACAAGCTAATAGGAACACAATGGTTTTAAACACACTCTTATCCACTTCACTTATCCTACTCTGAACCAAATATTTTATTGGTTAACTCTTCAGAGTCAGTACTTGCTTTGAAACTCAATGCTGTTGTAAAATAAATCCAGTTTAAAGTTAATTCGCCTCCTGAGGCTGACCCTGTGCATTTCCGTTTGGCAGATTCTGAATTCAACTGCAAAGCAAGCATGCAGGAATACAATCTCCACCTCTCCAGTGTGGCCTCGACATCAGTGAATTTCCGCCCGTTTCCAGCTCCAAGCCTCCCATCTCGTTTTATAGCCAGGCTACCTGCCAGCTGGTCAACTTGATAACCCCCGTGATATAAAAACCTCCTGACTGGCTCGTTTTCAGCAGCCACTCACAGATTTGACAACCTATTCCAGCTGTCGCCATGTCCTATCTGCCCTCCTTTCGTCCATCTGCCATTTCTCATCCTGAGCCCTCAGCCCTCTTTCACCCCCTCATCCCTCCAACTGTTCAGCCGGCGCTCGGCACCGACACCAAGAGACCGTGGGCTGTTTTCGCCCTTGCCTCGCTGTCAGCTGCTGTCGCGACCTGAAACAAAGCCACGGCCCCAGATAGCGATGATCTGTAATGTCACGCCAGGTGAGCATGCCAGTGGCGAGGTTGGGATAATAAAGTCATCCTCTCAGAATGGACCGCTGGAGAGGGACCGGAGAAACGGCCCCAACAATAGACACATCTGCAGCAGAACAACAGAAAGATGGGATCCAGCCAAAATGGAGAGATGCCCGTCGCTGAGCCAACAATGGGCAGAGATAATTATACGCATGTACGTAATTACTCTAAAAACAAAAACATTCAGCGCAACAATTAATACTTATTCTTAATCTTTAAAAAACATCTGCTAACCAGATAGAAATGTTTCAAATTGTAAATGCATTTTCTTTCCGCTGTTCTCCAATAATCTTCAAAACAATAAAGAGCTCCATCCTAATTCATGATTTAGATGGAAACAGACTGAATTACAATATGAAAAACAATTCAAAACCTCCATTCCGAAGGAGTACAAAGTGCCACCTCCCTCCCTGCTGCGTTTTTTCTGGTTTTACACGTTCAGTCGCATTAATAATGTTCCTGAAAAACTACTCCTTTAGTGGAAACACTTCCTGCTTAATCAAGTTCTCTGTCAGCAAACAGAGGAGGACCAAATCACTACTAGTGAGATGTACCTAATAAAGCGGCCAGTTGGCCCTCGATGCCACACTTTACCCAAAATGATCGGCATCAGGGTGATGTGGATCCCAGAGTGATGGAGACTCTGTAACTGCACTCTATAATAATTTAGAAATGTAATGTTCTTGCAGCTCTAGTTTGTTCGAAGATCAACTACACAGAAGAAATGGAGGAAGGCTGCAGCCGGGATCATCCAACCACGGCTCAACATTTATTTAGATTCTAATCAGTCCCAGCTGCCATGCATAAGTCTCTCCTCTGGTTACAGTCAAGCTGTTTGATTGAAACATGATAATCCACTGTGTCCAAGCAGGGTTTTGCGATTGCATTGTTTCAAATAACGAGATTGATATTGCAAGTCGATCTATATAATGAACTTACGTCATCTTTGCCAACTGTAAATCACGCCCCGACTATGTCAACTGAAACCAAGTGTCCAAAGACCAGTAATCTCAATTTTCAGCTTTTACGTCCCGATACGTCCTTGATTTTCATGTTCAGGTTTCCATGCTATTAATAAATACGCAGAGAGAAGTCATATCAGCCATTACCGTTTATCCACCAGAACTTGAGTTTATGTGACTGTGATAAAACTATTTTAAAATAAAATGACTTAATGTGAGGCCTGCTTGCCTCACGGTGACATGGTTTCCGGTTAAACGCCGCCTCAAGACTGAGTGGAGTTTGCATATTCTCCCCGTCGCTGCGTGGGTTTTATCCGTGTTCTTCGCCTCCCTACCGCAATCACAAGCATGAATTTTATATTAAATAAAGATTCGAAAGTGACTTCAGGTGTGCATGGTTGTTTGTCTCGCTTATCGTCGTTTTGGCGCTTTGAACACCTGGCAACGTGCTCCTGATGCCTTCAGCCTCTCAACCCAAGGGCACGCTACAGCTCCACTGCAACCCGCAACAGGAGGAAGCTGGCATGGAAGACGGGTGACATGAGTTACAAAAATATGCGCGCTGCTAGCAGAAATCTTGCCAAGAAACAAGGGAAATGAATTTTAGAAAAGGAATAAAAATACGATGGAAAGGCATAAAAAGCCCCCAATAAAAAAAGCATAAGAACTGAAAGGAAACAACCACAAGGCATGCAAGATGAGCCAAAGAGAACGGCAGCCAATCATCCAACCCGGGAACCGAAAATTCATTACAGAGACTGAAGCAACCAAATCTTCATGTTTAACAAGAGGTTAAACATCAGCTACCAGCTCCATGTGTAGAGTCTGAAACCTCAAAAGTATCTCACCTCTTCAACTGTAACATTCTTTGGGACATGAAGACAAATTTGAACATATTTTAGAAGGATTTTATGCAAACTTAGATACTAGTACTTGAGCACATTTGCACATCCTGTTCAGAAATGCAAATTGAAACAAGTCAAAACTTTACCTCTGCCTCTGATTACAGTTTAACACTTCATTATCAACATTTACAAAATATGAAAATGACAAGGGATATGTCGGCACCAGCAGCCGTATCGGCCAATATTAACAACTGATATTTATTTCCATCGGTGGATCTCTACAAAATGACTCGGCAGCAGACGGTAAGTAACGATGGCAGTCGTCACAGATTCCACTGGAACCGTCCCGAGTCTACCACAAACCTGAGGTGATCACCTGCTGACCAAAGCTCCCAGAACCGCAGACCTCAACAAGCAGCTCAACTTTTCAGGCAAGTCAACCACAAAGTCATTACACAAATAGCTTCCTCCTGACAGCTCCACTGACATCTATGAATCTTGCCGTTTGTCTTTTGGAATTTCACAGATTGTGTGTGAATATCCAGTGGAAGATATCAATTCTACAAGTCACCCAATCACGAAGTAGAGTCCGAATTTGTTTCATTTGATTTCAGTCTAAATGCAGCCGCTCTGTGAACATCTCGGAGGACATCAGTAAACTGTGTTTCATCATGAAGACCAAAGAACACCAAGTCAGAGGTAAAGCTGTGGGGAAGTTTAAAGCAGGCTTAGATTTTTAAACATCCCAACCTTTAAAACCCTTGGGACTAAGCACAGTTCAACCAGTAGACAAGATTTTTAAGCGTAACTGTTATTACAACAGGATGTGGTTCTGCAAGGTTCTTCTCAACAGGCTCAATGCAAATCCTCAGTTTTCAGATTTGTATTTTTCAACAATGGCTAATTGTGTATAATTTTTCATGGGGGATGAAAACTTTGTAGCCTCCAGTTTGCCCAGCACTCCTTGAGACCAGTTCCTACCGAGATTAATCTGCCTTACCCAACAGCCACCTACCTAGTTTCTCTGCCAGCATCGACTAAGTTTCTGCAAACTGTTCGAGGGATTAAACTGAAAGGAGAAAATTACTTAAGAATAAGCTGAGCAAAGCCGTTTCTACTATTCAGTAAGACTTCAGAGATGCCTTAAGCAGCTGATCTTATTAAACAGACTCCGCAGTAAGCAGGCTATCAGCCAAAGAACACATTCAGGTCAACCTGAGGCAGAAAGTGACAAAAACCCATCCTCTTTCCACATAAACAGTCAGGCACAGATACTGTGGTACATATGAACGCAGACCGATGAGGCGGTTCTAAGGAACAATGCAATCTCTTTGGCCTCGCCACCAAAACCTTCCTCAGTCTGAACGCTTGGCAGGCAGTCATTTCTTCCCTCCTCCTCTGCCTCCTACCATCCCACCGCCGATCCTCTCTCTCCCTCCTCTCTGTATGCAGGTGTGCTCGCCCACAGAGCTGCGTGCTGACTTCTGTCAGTAAGAGGACGAGGAGGCATAAGCACAGATCCTCCTTGTTCTCCTCCAGCCCACCTCCCCCATTAGACCACCCAGAGGGCATGCAGGACCACTTCAACAGGAACAAAGTGGAGCGGCAGTGAAAGCTGAGAGATCGAGTTAATAATTAAAGGACTATCTGACCAATAACGACCTACAGTAAATGCCAGCGATTTCTTGCTTTTCTCAGAGAGGAGCATTAGTTTGAGGTCGATTCTGAACAGCTACTGTCCCTTGCTGGTGTTCTTAATTTGATTTTTTTTTTTTAAAAGCAAAGTGTCAAAGAATAAAACATCAGTTTAGTTTTGGGTGCGCTGAGGCATCTCAAGGCCCAACAACCTGATTCTTACCATTTGCATGAAACAAATGGAAAAACAAGAAATCGGAGGAAAAGTTCACTTGCACAGGCATTGAAAACGAATGCCTTCAATTACAGCCTTGCATTCGGTGAGCAGACACTCCGGTCCGTCTGTTCTTCGCTGGGCGGATGAGTCCTGCAGGCTGGATGGTCACGGAACAACAATCGCATCAAAACAGCCATGACGGCGCACAACAAACAGCTTGACAAAAGCTGCATCAACCAGACGGTTTCTCTCGCACTCTGGTGGCAACACACGGATGCACTTTTTTTTTCTCCTTTCCTTAATGTGCACGAGAAACATGGGGGATAAATTTAGTTCTGCTATCTAGGTTTTGTTTCTGGGCCAACTCAGACCTGCTCCAGGTCATGCTCTTGTATTAAAGATGACAAATAGGGCAGTGTGTATTCGTAAAAGCACAGTGCGTATCCTGAAAATGCACGCTGAAACTTTCCTTTTCCAGTTTTATGTTAGGAAGAACTGATCCGCATGAAAATGACAGTAATATTTTAAGACTGAACTCCAAAACTACTTTCAGCGCATCAAGTATCAGAAAAGAGCTCTCCTTCGTACGCCTGAATGTATGAACTCCATTATTGCTCTTTTGTTCGGGACCGAGCCGCTGCTTCTTCCGACACCGCTCCGTTAACGGCACTGGCGAGAGTGGTGGGCAGGAAAAATGAGAAACGCTGAGCTGTGTGTAGATAAACGGCCTCATGCTCTGAGATTCTCCACGGGAATGCAGAAATATGGGAGGAAAAGGTTCAAACACAAATACAAGAGAGGTTTTAATCCAACACAATGTAACAAATGTGTTGAGCCTCTTTGGCATTGGCGTATTGGATGAGAGAGAAAAATAAATAAATAGACTTCCACTTCTATGGCAGTCTTTCAGAGAGAGCTTCCAGTGTATTACTTGTTATCCAACCATATGGTGCTGTTTTATTGCACAATCTAGTAGCTGTCTTCTCAATTGTTGTAACAATGTTGTATATCAGACATGACATAATTTGAGTTCACAATTTGACGCCTTCATGGTAGACTGTCTCTTTAAGAAGCGCTCTTACTGATACTCGGCCTTCAACGCGTCATCACAGCAATGCTTTTCCATTATGCAGGTAAACGTTCTTAGCAGCGATAGACTAAGTAATTTGTATGATGCACTCAGCAGATGCTCAGTTCCACCAGGTTTTTGCTAACTACTGCTGCTGCTGCTAGTCTGGAGGAGCTGAGTAGGAAGGCGGTGATTTGGGAGAGAGCATTTAATGAATGCCAATCCCAAATGATACTGCAATGCTAATGTCTGCACAATCAAACTTGCAAAGTACTGCTTGAGTCCAATATTTGATATGCTGTTAAAATTCAAGTGCAATGCATGTAAATTCTGCATCCCACTAATGTATTTGGTCTGTTTCAATGCACAATCTTGATCACACACCATCAAAAAAGATACGTCATCAAATTAGCTCAATCAATAAACTGCACACAATCTACTGCTTTTGATTGTATCCCTAAAGATACCAATATTTATTGCAGCATATCCCCAGCCTGTATAATTCTCAACCAGTTTGAATAAGAATAATCCATTATAAATTCAAACATGTAACCCCCAGTTCTGTTTTTTTTTTTTAAACTCGTTGAAGTAGTTTTTCATTTAATTATTCCACCCTCGCAAAAGTTAAGATGAGTAATTAGGAGATGAAAATCTCAAATGCCCGTGATGAGTGCATGTAAACCCTCTGACTGGAACTGTACCCCTTATTAGGTGGCAACGGCGCAGAGGCTTTCAGAAAAACGTCATCAAGAACACAGACTAACAGGCAAATGAAGAGCAAAAAAAACTAGGGCATCCTCTTCAGTTCAGCCTGAATGAATGGAGAACTGCCTCTCATTTCTGTACAGCAGAAGATCTTTAATAGCTGCTGGAAAAAACCTGGCTGAGGAGCTCAACTCACAACCTTGGTCACATTATCCACAGCAAAGAGGATAACCACAAAAGGGAGGTCATGAAAGATTATTTAGTCATGAAAAAGTAGCTTGCTTAAGGTTGTTCGCACCGATTACAAAGGAGAGCGGAAAACCTTGATCACTAAAGCAAATAAGACTGAAATCATAATCCTAAATCTTTTATAATGGTTTCCCCTGGCCAGATGCGGCTTCCTTGAAATGAGCCCATGTTGCCTGGATCAGCTCTCCGTTTCACATTTGCAGCATGCTGCACTTTCACAGACCCCGCTGCCATGTCTGGCAATATTCTCCTGGGAAACCCTGCCGAGGAAGCAGGGGCTTGACATGAAGCCTCTTGGCTGAGGTGAAAGCAGGGAGCAAAAGTTAGACGAGGAAGAGAAAGTAGCTCGACACGTCGATTTCTCACCGCAGTCATTAATTTCCTACAAAATGGACGGCTTTCTCCAAACTGGCATTAGTCTAACACCTGATGGTTTTACAACAGCTTCAGGGCAACTCCGGGCCTTTTTCCTCCCCGTCACGCTATGATTCAACCAACATGCTAATGTGGCCCTGCCTCAACAGACACCTGCCAGCAACAAGTCCTGGAAACCGCCTGCTTGTTCCCTCACTAGCCTTCTTTTCAATTCCTGAAGCTGTAAAAGTTTTTATTTTAGCTGCTCCTGACATTTTCCAGCCCCGCCAGTCACGGTGGAAAAGCTGCAGAAGTAGTGTTTGCCTCAAATTTTTCCAACTAAACATGACTTTTCTGCCTCCTAGACTTTTAAGACCGTAAACACTGATGGGTATGTTATATACTCTGCATGGTTGAAGGATAGAAACCTAACTCACACAATGGAATAAAACTTTACCGTAGGGAGTCTCATCTGAAAACGGAGCCCAGAATGTCTGATTTTCGTCCATCGTACATGCCCCAAGTGACCAGAAAACATACAGAAATAAAATCATCATCACATCCAAGCTCATAACTATTGTTTTTTAATTAAAGGGCACAACATCCTGCTTGCATCACCACGGTTATTTCAGGTTATCTACAGGTCTGACAAGAATATGCTACCTACACAGTTTTTTTTTTATAAAGTAGTATTAATCTTTAACTTAAAGAAATGGATAGAATCAAAACTCAAGACTAAATAGCGAACACCACTGGCCTTCTCAGGCAGATGCTAGTATCATATACTAGCTGTATAAACTGTATTCTCATTTCCCTAAACAACAGAGCAAGCCCCACATGTTGTGCAGCCCTTCCAAGTATATTCAAATGATACTGCGCATTTCAAAAAACAGAAAAATAAAAAGTGTGGAGAGAAGGAAGAGGGGGGCTACTAGCACTAATTGTTCAGGTTCAGAAAAAAAAAAAAGCTGAGGCGCAACATTTCGTGCAAGGAGATTTTCTTTTCACAGCACTTAGCAATTTTCTGCAGCACAGAATAATTCATTACGCCTGTAAGAGACGTTTCGAAATCCTCGCAAAGGCGTAAACTGAAGGAATTTCATGAAGCCGTAGGATTGAATATAAATGCTGCAAAACTGCTGCTATTCCAGGTGTCAATGCAGCGCCAGACAACGCAGAAATCTGACAATGCACAGTCCGCTTTAGACTAAAACCTGAACCAGAGTGGGCAGAGAAATCAAACTATAAAGATTTCCTTTTTAGCCAATTCTTTGTGGTGGGAGAATGCGTTTTGTTTTTTTAAGGACTTCCTCACTGACTCATGTTTTTATAGCATTTACTTATTTGAGTAACACTAAAGTTTACACAATGTCTAGGGACAAAATGTGGGCCTTGATGTTTAAATATAAATCAGTTTAAAAATGACACCGTTTTCAAGCTCTCAGCCCAAATGATCAGGACTTTAAATTATAGAGGAAAGCAAAAACTCTTCGACACATTTTCCAGGCTTTCATTAATGTAAGCGAATACCTTGTGCCTAAATCTTCAAACGAAAAGGAGACAGAAAGACGAACAAGCAAAGTCAGGCAAGTTGAAAAGCAGAAACAAGAAGGGGAGAAATGGCACTCTCGTTTTCGGCATCCTTCCAATGGCTTCGGGGCTTCAAACAACGCTGCATGGTGAGGAAGTGTGCAGCTGGAAGATACTACAGGAGCAGATGGTGAAAGGACAACAATCTTACTTGCCCTTAGCTTAACCTCATATAACTACACCCACACTTCACACTTGGCAGGCTTATGCATGGGTTTTGCGTCGCAGCTATATCATAAATTCAGTCGTTCTCACCAGCACCAATAACAGGAGCTGCAGCTAGGTCCATTTTTTAATAACCTGATAAAAATTAAACATTCTGTCATCCATTTTATTCATTTTGCTGTGGGTCAAAGGAATACTGTACTTCCATACATTTCCCAGCTTGAAACAGGTCACGCATTGAAACAATTTTCTGCTACTTTTTTTTAATCGCTTCCAAAGTAATTGATTCCATTCAGATACTTTAATTAAACGCTGGCTGATTGGTTTCCTGCAGTGGAGGATGATGACTGACCAACTTTTAGTGTCATTAGAGATGCGTCTTTGAAGCAAACAGCATTCAAAATAAAAATAGCTGGCAATCGTTTTGAATTTGATTCAATTATTCCCGTAAACAATCACGAGGCAGGCCGCTCGCTCTGCTAAGCCATGCAGACAGCGGCCCAACATGGCTCATTACCTTCTAATTACATGAGCACTTTAGTAAAGCCAACTTAACCTATATTTATACACATGCTTTTAAAATAACACAACTGTGCTATTAGGAAATAATGGCTGAATAACAGCTCAGCTAAAATATAGCCCACCAAAGGCTCTGGCTGTGCTGCAAGATAAATAAGAGAACAGAAACAGTTCCTTTAATTGCACCATATAATGAAATGCACTCAACGCATCTTGTTCGAAATTATTCCAAAAAGCCATTTAAAAACTCTGCAGAATCTGCTGTGGATGCAAGATGCTGTGGATTTCAACTCTTCCCAGCTTTGCAACAACACTGTAATTATAAGTTGCGTTTAAAAATGTCATGTCCACTCATGTCCAGAAGACTGAGATCCTTTGCTGGAATTGCAAGTATGCTGGTCTGATTGGATCAGAGATCAATAAACCTGCCAATTGTCCTTTGACTGGCTTCACCCAACTTCATCCGTTTTCTCAATGTTTTCGCTGTAAAACACCAGGGATTTCACAACTGATTGACCAATATTTTATTCATTCTATAATAATCATTTCATCTTGACCACTTTCACAGAACCTGCAGCATATTTTTCATGCATCGTGGTGCTTGGGCATTTTTAAACTTTGTAAATGGTCAAACAGTATGCTAGTTGATAATGTTGGCAATGCCAAAAACTGGCAATCCCATTCTATTTTTCTACCAGAGCCTCAACAAATGTTTGTAGGGCTGAAACGATTCCTCGAATAATTCGAGTACCTCGATTACTAAAATTCCTCGAGGAAAATTTACCTGCCTCGAAGCTTCGTTAATTTATGTTTTATTAGTTAGCGCACCGTGTTCCGGCCGGGACTTCATTTGCGTTGCGCGGAGCTCTCACTTCCGCCTCTGAGTTGTTGACAAAAGCTAAGTCTCAGCGGCATAAAGTCCAATCTTCAAGATTGGCCCGTGGGGATTTTATTGATTGATGATAATGCCCGACTTTTTATCGTTTTTGGGGAACCAATAAGCATCCTTAAAATGACTGGGGAATGCCTGGAGTACGGCAGCATTTCTCCTCCGGAGCTGCTGGTTGAAAGCGAACAGCGGGAAGAGCGCTGAGGTGAGCGGATAGACTGAACAGGGCGGGCGGCTGAGTAGCTGATGCTCACCGTGTAAATGTAGCTTTACCGACGAACCGCACAATAAATTTCATATCCCGGTCTGAAGAAACGGGTGGCGGAGCGCATCGTACATGGCTGGTAGATGAGTTTCTGAGTGTGACCAGTGAAGGTGTCGTAAATGTCCCGTATTGCTTCCCCCCGTGTTCGTCCCCCGGTCTAACGGTTCGTCAGTCTGCTGGTCTATTTCCTCCCACCCACCCCATGTTCGTTCATTCGCCCTCTCCTCCGACTCCAGGCGGCATTTTCCGTATTTTCAAACCCAAAGCGTGACAGGTTAGGTGGCAAGGTGAGTTTAATTAATCTATTAAACTCACTGAAGATGAATACATAAACTAAAAGCTGGATTGTAGACATTTTTTATAAGCATATTTGTGAGCCTGCCACTGTGAATTGTTATTAAATTCAATATAATTTCAGATTTTTCTATAACTTTTCTTCTGGTTAACTTAGAAAGTGAGCTATTATTGTTACAGGTTAGTTTTCTAAACTACAAAAAGCAACTGTTAGGGATGCTCAAATATGAAAAATTGGACTGATATTGATATCTGATAGTAACACCGGTATTATGCCAGATTTACCAATATTTCATTTTATAATTTTTTTTTATCCGATTACTTGATTAATCGTAAGAATAATCGATAGATTACTCGATTACTAAAATATTCGTTTACAACAGCCCTAAATGTTTGTATATTTGATTACATGAGTGAATAGAATTATTGTTTCCTGTATTACAGTAAATCTGCACCACTGAAACTGGGATGCAGGTCCCATAAAGTGACAACGTAAATGCTTGTCACTTATAGCGATAAGAGACAGAAGCTTGAGTCACAATCCATCTTTAGTGTTTAAAGCCTGTAAAAAACTCAAAAATCTGTTTTCCGTTTCTGATCATTGAACTCACCGCAGTAAACAATCAGGTCAAGCTCACAAAACTCTTCAGAGTTGAAGTTGTCACAGAGAGAAGTTGAATTCTTATTATGTTCAGTGTTGATGTGGTGTTTATAAAACAAAGTCGGAGGAATTGCTTGGACTGTATTTTATACAACATATCCAGACCCGTCTGCAGTTCATTCAGGCTGCGAGATGGTGAGAGAGAGCAGGCTTTCAGAATTTGACAAGGAGCAAGACATATTTCATTCTGAAAATATGGGTAAATGGTAAAAATGCACTCTCTCTATGAACTGAATGTGTTGTTTTGCAGCTTCAGCACACCTCATGTCAGCTGATGGCTGATTAACAGGCTTTTTGCTGAACTGCAGTCGTCTGAATCAGGAGCGTTACAGACCGGAAACATCTAAAGCACAGGGCAGTGTGACTCGAGGGTTTGGGAAACCCGCTAACGAATGCAGAGAGACTCCATCTCTCCTTTCAAAGTAAATAAAAAGCCTCACAACAAACGCACACAAAAACAGAATATTCTTACATTTTGGCTCCAAAGAAAAGAGAATTTAAATTTTCTAAAACCCGAGTCAGAATTCACTGTTATCATTTCATATATACGGTATTAGAAATACAAGACGGAATCACTTGAATGTGCAAAGATCAATATGAAATATCTGTAATAAAAACACATTCTCAAAATAATGTTAGATCTGTGCAAGTCACAAAAACACTAGCTAAAATTTACTATGCTTCATCATCAAATACTTTGATGATGTCCTTTCGGCTGTAAGAAAATTATCCCAGTTAAGTGATCAAATCAAGTTGAGTAGGCTTCCAGATATTAAAAAAAAATAATAATTCAAGTGTCACCAGCTTCCAATTCACAACTACAAAATCTATAAAAACAGGAACAGCTGTCCAGCTCTGATAACAGAGTTATTAAAACTCATGCAACAAGCTCTTGAAGCTCTTGTCAAACATGCACACAGGACATTCAGCAGAATACTCTGGCAATTACATACAGACCTTTTCCACCACTTGTTTTTCACACATGCACTTCACAGTGAGAGATTTTCTGCTGCAGATGCGCTCTCACAGCATGATAAACGAGTGAGGAGGAGGAGAACATGTCTGGAAGGCTTAGGAGAAAGGGTATAATGCAGATATATAGCATATAAAAACCTCTTTTTCTAACAGCATGATGAAAACTGTGACTGAGGCTCCCTTTAGACAGTAGTTAAATATATCCACGAGCAAAAACGCAGATTAGATTCAAATGTGAATTTGCTGCACGCTTTAAATGTTCCGCAGGGCGCGCTTCTACGTTTACGTATAGCATCACTTCCAATTCAGCTCAAAAAGGGAAATTGAAGGTTGTCATAACTTTTATCTGAACTTTACCTCCAAAGAGCCGCTGTGGATGGTGACGCTGTGGGCAGGAAGGATCTCTGGTAGCAGTCAGTCTTGCAGCGAATCTGAAGAGGCCTCTGACTGAAGACTGTTGCTGTATGCCAGATTATTGGACAAAAACTTCCAACCGTAGCTTTGTGTCTAAGCTCCACCCCTCAGTATGGACATATGAAGAATGCATGAGGCTGTTGAAACACGTAAAACCGGTAGTTGACAAAAGCGGCTTCAGTTTCACGTCTCTGTTCAGCCTTCCTGAAAACCTTATATCTGCTCTTTATTCAGACATACGTTTCCTCTTGGAACCATCACTGTTGTCCAGGATTATCCCAAGTCATTAATGCCCAACAGCACAGTGCCACTGTGTAAATATGATGCTGTGAAATTCTCCTGACCGGTTCCTTTGTTCAGCAAGACTCTTGATTCTTTTTAACCTCTCTGCAAACCAAGGAAGAGCTAAAAGAGACAATGACCAAATACCAGGAAGACCTTAAAGGGAAAGCAGAGAGCCATTTTTAGATCAGATTCACCTCGACTGATTCTCAAAAACAAGTCGGTTAAAAGCGCTCATTCCAGCGTTTTACTTTATGCTTTCCCTTAAAACATTTGTGTTTTTACCTTTCAGTGCACAAGATGTGGCACGTCAAAAGTAAAAGTTTTAAGAACCTTCAGGTATTTTGTTTCATAAAAGAAAAAAAAGAAAAAAGCAGCGTGTGGACACTTCTTACATCCACTTCCTACTTCCCATTTCAGACTGAAAGAAGTCAGTTGTTTGCAAACTTAACTTTGCTCTTCTGCAAGCCTTGCTACACAGCTCAGATTTATGCATTTGTATTCATCAAACACTACAAAATGATGAACTCAAAGAAAAATGTGTAATCCAGAGAGCCAGAGCACATCCTTCTCTTACAAAAAGCAGAGTTACTTCTGGCAGCAGGGCCGATTCATTTGAGTGAGGCGACGTCTTCGCACAAAACATTTCACTGAAACCACTAACTCAAACCTTGAAAGGACTAATAATTTAGAGCAGTCTTAAGAAAACCGAACTACGCTTTTCGATGACAACATGACTTTGCAAAGGAACTACCTTCGCCAAAGAAAAGAAAAAGTATTAAAAATATATTTTTGACTGTAATCAGAGCAGCCAGGGACTCATCAAGCAGTCTTTCACTAAATCAGCCTCGCCTGCGCTGTTCACACATTGTACAATATGCCTGACATTTTTAGAGTTTGTAAATCCAATCATAATTCCACAAATTGCTGGCTTGTTTAATGTGATGCTTATCTGTAGACAAAGTGGGGGGAAAAAAAAGCAGCCAAACTAACAGCACCAATCAAGCATGTCTCAGGATGATGGCCTCTTCCAATCAGCAGATGGCTCATTATATTACTTTCTATTCTTGCTGTCAAAAAGGTAAGAGATTCATCAGCACAACAGAATGTAGTAAAACACCAAACCAATCCATAGACACACCACTGACCAAAACTCGTTTCTTTGTTTGGAAAGGTCTTGAGTTTTTTATGAGACCCAGAGATGTCCATTTTTCGTAGCTCCAGAAAACACTAACAGCAAGGAGGAAAGTGCATCATGAAATAAACATGGAATAAAAAATAAACACGAATTTCAGATGGTGGTCTCAAGGTTACACATGTTGTGCAGGTCAGGAGAAGAAAACTATAAGAACAGAGAGATATATTTTTTTCAGATTTAGCTGAAAGCAACTACAGAAGCTTACAAAAGTTTTCTCAACCCTTGAACTTTTCCACATTTTTTCATGTTACAACCACAAACACATCAGAGTTTGTGGCTTTTTGTCATAAACTACCTTTAGAGGGTGTTTTTTTTTTTTTTTTTAATTTGTCAAAGCATTGACTGAGCACATTTGTGAACTATGATCTTGAACGTACAACAAAAAGCTACAACTAATTGGTGCAGTACCAAGCATGTCCAAGCTGTACAATCTTCAGACCCAAATCTGAGATTCTGTGGCAAGTTCTGAAAAATCTCTCCATTTAATTTGATTAAGCTTGAGTCACTTTGGGGGGGAAAAAGGATGAAGAAAAAGGTGAGTCTCTAGACCAGGGGTCTCCAACTCCAAGTACTTAAGAGCTACTGTCCTGAAAAGTTTACATCGCAAACAGCTGAATCGAATGGCTGAATTACCTCTACAGCACGTTATCAAGTTTGGTTGAGGTATCGTAATGAGTCAGGTGTGTTGGACCAGAAATGCATCTAAAAGCTGATCTGGACTGGAGATGGAGAGGGAGTGAATACAAATGCATGCCACACTTTTCAGATATTTATTTGTCAAAAAAAAATGTTTGAAATCATGCATATGCTGATATGAATGATATAGTTCAGCTGCGTCTCTGTACTTTAACCAAAGCAGATATCAGTGTAGTAACACTTTTAGGACAAAATTACAGTTTTATGCATTTTTTTCTTTTTTAAACCGCTTAGTTCGATGGAAGCACTGCTTGGCTTTTGAGGGTGAAGAGAAACAACAACAGAACAACAACAGTTCAAGTCTTTTCATAGCTGTGAGGGCTTTTAAATTTTTGCGTATCAAAGAATCTTTTGCTCTCCTGTCTGTGACAAGTTGCCAAGAAGCTGCACTGTAACTGTGGAAACGGGCGAAACTTCACAGCCTTACAACTGAAGCAAGGCAGCTCCAACTACTACAGTAAAGTACAGGGGGGAGGGGAACGGCACCACAGGTAATGTAACGTATATATCTGTTAATGAATACTAATGGATGCAACACACAGGACCACCCATGATTAAAGAAAGGTCAGTCCTGCACATTTCCCAGCAAGTCAGACCCAGATCACCTGAACCTCTCCTGGCTTCAAACCTGGGCTATAAAGTGCAATCAAGTTATCAACATAATTGAAAAGGTAAGTGTCACCCTGAACAAGACGGAGCACCTGTCCTTGAAAATTAATAAATGAACGTCTCAGTCGTGGAGCATGGCTGAATGCCACACAGTACAGGAAGGAGTGACGGTGCATCCCGGCCGCCGGTCCACCCCCCACAGCCCATGTGACACAGCCACAAAAAGGAATAATCCTGCATTGTGATGACAGCATCACCAGACCGGATCAGCGGGCTGTCATGTCAACAGCCTGCTGTGATTACTCGCAGCGGCTGGAGTACGGAGCTCCAAAAGGGGCAAGCATATGGAAGTTGAAAAGGTGTTTGAATGCGTTAGGTTAATTTGGATTTATTAAATGTTTGAAATCGTCATTTTACTAGTCATTTAAACATTTCATGATAATGTTTTGCAGCACGTCACAATTTTATCTTATGTGGTCAGCTTGACCCATCAGCACTAGACACAAAGTGATTGGTCTGCAGGTTAGCCAATCAAAAATAAGCATGCATCTGACAACCCACACAGATAATTTAAATAATTTTATGATGGAAAGTAACAAGATGTAAAACAAATTAATATCCAATTGTAATTAACATTTACTTATTTAGTAAATTAGTGATATTTAAATAATTATAGATGGATTTATTTCCCCATTTCATAGAAATCTTCACAATTACAAAAATGCATTCATTTATTAGATTAAAGCCCTTTTGGCATTCCATAGTCAGTTTTAAATGGTCCTGAAATAGGTGAGTACACCCTGTCTCTAACTGCTGGATAGGCAGGTGTATACAAAAGGATGGATAGTTTTCATATTTGTTTTTAAGTTGTGCATTTAACAAACTGACATTTCAAATATCCTTTGTTTTATCAATCTACATTATTAGCATTGTGACAATTGCAATCCTCCACAGAAACTTCGTGCACACTACATCAGGTGGGTATATCCTCCAGGAAACCAGCTCCGAATCAAATATATCGACCACCGACCCGCGTATAATCCCTCGGCGAACCATTTTTTTAATTTCACTCGCTCTACTTTAATTAAGTTTGAAATGAATTACAAACAGTTCTGATAGAGAGCTGGTACTTCCTCAGTCTACAACAAAGTTGTACCAGCAGCTGAACACTCCACATACCTTCCAGCGCCCTGCGGTCGTCAACCACAGTTGCACAGATGAGAGCTAACAACCTGCAGAAGATGCAGTCCGACCAGACTGGTAACCCAGATCATCACGATGAAACGTCAAGATCCCGCATACATGCTGCACTCCGCTCCTCTGACAATTAAAGTGATTGTGCCAAGGACATGAGACGGAAATCCCTTCACTGATCATCACAGGGGGACAACTGGTTGAATCCAGCGGAATATAAAACATCTAAAATAAGTTTAAAAACTTATCGCTGTTAAAGTAACTTATGCAAAGAGATTATTATACGTCATGTTTATGTAAAAGAAAAAAAAAATGGGTCGACTTAAGCATCTTTCATTGGCACAGCGAGCACTTACAAATCGATCTGATCTGCTAGCTTACCATGGATCAAACTCGTGGATGATGCTCTCGAACCGGATCACAGCGAAAAGTCTAGAGCTGAATCCTGCCAGGCAGGCCAGAAAAATAATGCTGAAGGAGAGTAGAGACTGCCACCCGGCCGGTTGTGTCAGTCCGCCAGAGAGGCCTCCTTTGCCCCCTGCTCCTCCTCCACCGCCGGCGCCAGGTCGGCTGTTTCCGTGCACCGAGCTCCCAGAATTGCCGGACGCCTTGTGCTTGCCGTCGCTGGCTGCATGGTGCTCCGCCATTTCTGCGTGCGATGTCGGTCGGATTCGTTAGAGAGCGTCCGTTCCCCCCTACTTCTCCTCCTCCTCCACCGCCTCCTGCCGCTCTCCCGAGTCTCCCTCCGCTCCTTAACCGTTGTAAACTCCCCTCGGCTGCCCGTGCTCAGGGTTCCTCTCTCCGGAGCCGCTCCCGGTGTGTGTTTAAACGTGCTTTCAGTTGACTACCGCAGCCGTTACGTTCCTGCCCGCATACTCCTGCGCCACAGAGCCAGCGCTGCTCGTTCAATCCGCTTCACGACTGAACGCCGGTGGGAAGAGGCGGGAGGGGATAGAGTGGGCGGGGCGTCCGGGAGCGCTTGTGGCCTTTCACAGATCGACAGGTACAAGAGGGCGGGGCTTCGGGTTCATCAGCCAATAGCAAAGAAGATTTGTTTAGATTGCCAGAGAAGTTATCCAATAGATGATTAGATAAATCGTGGCCGGTTGTGATTGAAAAATGAAAAAAAAAAAAAAAAAAAAAACTCCTGGCACATAGAGAGGCTCCATAAACAAAGAATAAGTTGTTTTAGATACTTAATGTTAGCTTGTTAATTAATTTTCTAAATCTGCTTGATAACAAGTGTTTTCTGCAAAATTAATGCCAGTTTATATATTACAATGCACTGCCAATCTGAAAAACTAATCCATACCTGGATTTAAGAAATGAAATGGGAAAGAACCACCCATTGGATAATTTTTGAATAATTATTCATTAATTTCGTTTCTGTTTTGGTCCAGCAAATTATATTTGAATTGAACTGAAAACATCTTTCAGCTGGCAAGTTATTCAAGTCAAGCTGATGCTGTGAGTAACTTCTCATCTCTTAACCCACCATGTCAGGATACACATCCTGTGGTTGTGGAAAGGATGTTGGTCTATTTCAGAACAGAATTACGTGCATGCATCAAACAGAGAAAACAAAAAGACTGCAGAATGAAAGTGGGCTAAGAACTGTCCAACTGGAAGGACACATGGGGAAAACAGCATGTTCATGGTAGAAATGTGGCTGTGAAAAATGGCTGATGATTATGAGGGATGATTTAGACATCTCTACATGCAAAATGTACTGATTGGATTGAAAATAAACTGCTTTGCTGCCTTGAGAAAAATAATGATTGGTTTGGGTTTCCTGGGGAGAAAATGTTAAATTTAATAGGGAGCATAAAGATTAGACTTTGGAGCAATGGAAGAAGGTCATGTGGTTTGAGGATCAAATATTTACCCTGTTCCCTCTGCATAAGGTGACCCACGTATGATGCTTAGGGTCAACTCTAGAAAATAGCACTTACCTCACAGGTGTTCTT
Source organism: Poecilia mexicana (assembly GCF_051168715.1). Taxonomy (NCBI): domain Eukaryota; kingdom Metazoa; phylum Chordata; class Actinopteri; order Cyprinodontiformes; family Poeciliidae; genus Poecilia; species Poecilia mexicana. Next base: position 18,641,242 of record NW_028263380.1, on the reverse strand, counting down.
TGGGGATATAACGTCATTGAACCTAAACCTGAGGTAATCAGACCACCTGATCGTACTGAATGACCAGGATATTTCATTAATCATTTTTCTTCCTTGTGGGAATGAGCATATTTTAAGATGACAATGCTGGGATTTATCAGATTTAATTCATGCAATCGTTGTTCATGTAGCCTGACACATAATTTTCACACATGAATTGGCCACCAAAGACTCCAGACCATAACCCCATTCAGAATTCTATTATCATCTCTACAACTTTTGACCATTTGTGGATTGGCATGCATAACTTTACTCAAAGATAGCTTCTTATATTTATTTTTTCTTTTTTGAAAAGCAGTGGCCAGATAGGGGCTATTGATTATCTCGGGTGGCTCTCTAAAACTGAAAAACATAAAAGAATTAAAGGAGTTTTATTATACCAAGTCCATAAATATGAGGTGGGGTGTGATGTTGTGAAGGTGGTGCTGTAAAGGCAAAGTAAGAAAAATAAATCTTAAAACCCATTGCATATTACCTCAACCGAAGCAGGCTGGACATTTCACAGCATGTGTTAAACTGCTCTATTAGAACAAATATTCTAGCTTATAATAAAGAGAATCCTGACCAAATCACACAAATTTTTGATGCAGTTTCTAATCAAGAGGCTTAATACAGTCCGCAGAGCTCAGAACCCTCCGAATAACAGTTCCCTTGGTGTTGACATTAATAGGCAGGTGTGTGAAGATGAATCGTCTCCATGAGAGCAATATTTCTGTTGCTCATGGATGTTCAGGAGTGAGTGGTTGGAAGGTGAGAAAGACTGATGTGTTTCATCATTCTGCGTCCCACAGCAAAGACAACAACCGCACCATTCATCAACCCTTGAAAGCCTTTATTGAGCCGAGACATTTTTTTCCCCTAACATTTCAAATAATCGCTTCTGTATTGAAGCTCCTGGTCAGACCTTCCTGGAAACCAGTTAAACTTACTTTAGATGTGGATTGCCACCTATAGAACCACATGTCATCATCAGTCTATGTGTTTTGCTGTGTTGGTGTAAATTATTTCATTACATAAAGCTCCCAGGCTTGCCTTTGATGAAATAGCTTTAAGTATACGGTCCCTGTCCTCACTGTTTATCTCACAATAATATTAATTTACTGCTAACATCTCTTCTTACCTGAGTGTTTGTGCATTGTTTTTTTGTACCGTGCATCTCCTGTTTATCATATGATGGACTGGCAACCTCTTGAATGTGTACCCCAACTCTTTTAACAAATGTTGGAGATAAAGACCGATCCCCCTACAGCCCTGCATAAATAACCAGGTACAGAGGGAGGATGGATGCTTTCACTGCACCTGCACAACCTAAAGCATCTTTGCTACTCCAGTCAACATTTGAGGGAAGAAGTGAGACACTCATTCACTGACTGTCACTCTATTGTAAAGTGATTCAAGTTGAACATAGAGTCAAATTCCAGCTAATATATGTGAGACCAACGCAATTTAAGCCCAAATCAAACACATGATTCATTTTAAAATCTGGTAAAAAGCGTCTGAATCTTCTATTTATTGTGCTTCCCATGACTCTATAGACGCACATTTACACAAAATATAACTGTTATTCCTCCAAAGGGCTTTTTAAGAAATGCATAATGTGAAATCCTGCACTGGAAATTCATCCTTCATTCCCCAGTGGAGTATTAAAGTCACCATACATTTGGTGGTGGAAATAAATGGATAGTATCTTTACACTTATTGCAGACATTTGTTTTGTACTGGTAGGGCATCATGCAATCATAAAATGCTGATGCATTTTGGATTTATTGGCAAAGAACAGTATGCCAACCTTCCTCTGTATAACTTGAATATCTTATTCAGAAACAATTTCTTCCCAAACAAAATTTATTGACATGCAACAGACATCCAGGTCTTGGATTTTTTTTTTTTAGCTGGAGGACACGTTGCACCTTCGTATGAGTGCAGCTTTTAGTACAGTACAGCAGTTTTTCTTCTCTTCCAAGGACATATTTGGAATATTTCATCAAAAATATGAAAAACAGGATTCACTTTAAATATACAGCTGTATAAATTCAATCTGACCTTCAAAACTTTATTTAAAGTTGAAAATGAAGACTGATTGATGAGCAGATAGTTTAAAAAGAATTTAGAGTGGGACTTCTGCATTAAAGCAGCTAACATGGTTTAGTTATTTGATCAAGATGTTGCCTTCAGAGGTTGTTTTTTTCTCCAGGCCGAATTTGTTGAGACTGTAGTGCCTTGCAAATGTGTACCTTCACATTTTGTCAAATTATTGCCACAATCCTCAATGCTACTTATTTTATGAGGTAAACAAAAAGCTGTTTACCTCAATACGTCATATGAAGTTCAAGTTATAAAAACTGCTCTCTTCATTTTTTTTATTTATTTATTTTTTTTACATTTTGATGTGTACAACTGAACATATAACCAGAGGTACAGTGGTAAAGTTTAATCAAAAAGAAATGTATATATTAGAAAGGCATCGTTGAAGTCTTTACATTTAATTGAGAATGTAAAAACTGCAAATCTGATGTTTATAGATCCTATAGAGCCAATCTGAGTTTGTGCCGATTTGCAGAAATGAATGAACAAAAATGTCAGTTTTTTTTAAGCTGGTAGAGATGTTTCCCAAAACATCAGCAGCTGTTAAGTTGTTTTATGTTGCGTAACAATTTAACCTGTTACCTCTGCAACATATAAGGTAGACGGGCAGACGAACAAGATGTACCAAAGTTCCCATTTGTGCTGTGCTCTGTCATTATGTAGAGTTCTCATTTCATCCACAAGGCCATCGTTTTCAAAATGCAAATTAGATATCCATGTGAAATGATTGGATGGGAGATTGAGCCAGATTTACAAAGCAGTGGATTTACACAGCCTTCTGCAGAGACAATGAGGAGATAAGAACGAGATCAAAATAAAGATCTGGAGAGCCGAAGAGATTCCTGGGTAATAAAGGAGAGTCGTGGGGGGATGATTATGAAAACTGATGGAAGTCATCGCCGACGGGAGAATAGATGGTGTGGCAGATATAGATAAGCATTTTCAGTTCAAGAAGGGATCACAGGTTGGATCTCGGTGAAGACAAACAACATTGCGCACATAAGCCTCAGCTGGAAGTACAAGACAGTCAGCAGAGTGCGAAGCATGTGTTTTACAAATACACGTAATCCACAGCACACATTAACAGACGAATGCTGACGACTGCGTCCCGGTGTGGCCACGCAACCATGTGTTCATGCACACGCATGTACGTCCCTGCATCTCTTCGCACTCGTTTGTCAGAAGCCTCTTGTGCCATTAGGAGCAGCGTGCCACCGTTTCCACACTTTCTACTTCACCTGCAAATTCTGAACCTGTGACCTTTGAAGCGAACACAAATGCAGACTGCGAAGATTGCTTTGGTCACATCTATTGTCAAACGGCCGGCCCCCTCCTGATGAAAGCCAGCCAAAAAAGTGAGCTGTTGCCAGGCAGGGCAGCTTTGCTTTTCCTCCATCTCTGAGGCCAGACTTCAGTGTTTGTGTTTGCTCTGAATCTTTTTTTGCTTCCCCCCAACCCCCGCCTTAAGACAACAGAACAGATTTCCAGAGTGTTTGCTTTGCATTCTTAGACATCTGCATTTTTTAAATCAAGCCAACACCAAGCCAAGCAGCGGAAAGGAAATCTTCAGAAATATTTTTTTCCCTTATAATTTTGTTTGTTTTGATTGCATGTTGAAAGACCAAACAGGGAAAAAGAGATTTTATGGCAGATGATGAATATTTTAATTATAAAGAAAAAAAAAAAAAAACAAGACAAAAAAACATCTGTGCTGGCAGAAAAGGCTGCATTTACTTCTGTAATTTCTCTCAAATGCAAAAAAGCTCAAAATGACTCATTAAATTCTGCATATTATGCACCATATGACAAAAGCCGGATTTCTCTCTGACTGCTGAGCAGACTCATAGAAGCCTCTATTCTACCATATGCATGAAGTGACCTTAGGAAACACAGACTGATCTGATCTGTAGAGAGACATTTTGAAATAGCATGACTTGTTCGGTCCAATGTCATGGAAAAGCTTTTGGAGCTTTATAAATTCCTTCTGGTTTTGTTTTCTTTCCTCCACATAAATTGTTCAGGACACCAAATAAACGTAAAATATCAGACAAAGGCGACTTGGGTTAATCCAGAAGGCGTCTTGAAAATATCATTTCATTAATTAAGGGAGATTAAAAGCTATTTGAACCAACTTTGCTCTGTTGGAAAGAACAATTTCTGAAATTACAAATTAACTGATCAATCAGATTTCTTTGAGTTCAGTTCCATAAGTATCACCCAGACCTGATTACTGCCAGACCTGTGAAAGAAAGATCCCACCTAGACAGAACTTTGGTGGCATCAGGAGGCAGACAAAACAGTCTCAAAAAGCAAAACGCCATGTCGTTAAATAGCTAAAAGTAAATAAATAAAGGTTTAAGGAAGCTTTTATTTTTTCCAGAATTTAAGATGCCCACTTAAAGTCTGGCATCAATGAATTGTAAATCAATTCTGTAAAGAAGAGGCTAAAGTGTCTCCACAGTCCTGTGAAAACTCATTGGCATTTATGACATGCTACGTTCAAAGACAAATGTTGCAGCTAAAGAGGGCAAAACCAGTAATGTTTGCAGGGTCTTTGTGTTTCTAAAGGGGGAAGTTGGTTTGGATAGAGTTTGTCTAACATAAATTATTCATTTGAAAACATCATTTTTACTTGCCTTTATTTTAGCCTTTTTTTTGTTTATTTGAAATGGCGAAAAAAAGCAAAATACAGGAAAAATAAATTGTAATGAAGTGTATCTTTTTTCATACTGCCATGTATTAACATTAAAAGCTGCTTTATACTCTTTATTTCCAGGACATCCAAGAAAACCAAATGCTTCTAATTATTATGCATCCTCTCTTTAACACGCCTGTGCTTGTCTATTTCAATCAAAACGTCTGCCGTGAGATGGGTCTGTTGTGATGGTTAAGATGTTTTTAAAAGCACTGACTGCAAGCTGAGAGATGCCTGTGAGTCAAAATCCCTGGCAACACATCTGCAATGCTAGCGAAGCTGAACATATTTCCAAAAGGAGAATATATCTATGTTTCATCTTTTTGCATTCACAGCTCTTCCCTCTGAGGGTCATTCTCAGGAATCACTGTAAGGCAGAAGAACAAGTTGATTGATTTCCAATCTAACTCCAACTGGGCCAAACACAGCCAGCTATCTAGTTCTCAGTTCACCAGTCATAAGTTTTCCAAAGCCTGAGTAGATATTTAACATTCCGGATTTGTTCTTATGCTATTAGCTACGGGGTTTGTTGAGGATTTCCTCAATTTATTTGACTTTTGTCGTTCTTGCTTGGAATCAGAAGCCGATTTCTCAGTTGAAGGAACTATAGTGTTTTTAAATGTGCACAAAGTTAAGTGTTATTTTGAATCATTAAGATAGTTACTATCTATATGTTTAGTTTAAAATCTGCCCATGTTCATGCAGCATGGCTAAAATATGACTGTGTGTCTGCAGAGATGTGGTGGAAACTTCCATCAAACTGCTTGGCTTGTTTTTCTCCAATCTACATATAATAAAATAGTATGCTAAGCTTGAAATCTGCCATGCATGATGCAGAACCTGATAACATATTTCTCAAACATTCCAGCGTACACTGCTCACGACCCAAGCCCAGATCGCCTTGCTCTGTTTGTTGCTCTGAGGGCAAAAAGAGACCCGATGTTCTCTCTACACCGAGAGAGTTCACTGTGCATCAATCCGTTTGCAATAGAAACCAAGGAAGCCTCTATGTAGTGGAAACAACGGAATGCACTTTATGGTCCATGAATCAATAATACTTTGTATGCAATCTAACCAGGTAAATCCCCATTGAGATCCAGATCTCATTTGCAATATATCATCAATACAAACAGCATAACTTTCACAAAAGCTAAGACGGAGCTTTGCAGAAAAAAAACAACAAAAAAACAAACAAACTTGCTTTTCTTACAATTTTACCGAGCAACTCTGTGCTTTACGAGACAGACCCTGAAGCTCGCTGCGACGAAACATTTTTCTCTCAATTTTGGGACGGCTGTGTTTGCAGTAGAAGGTCATATTTAAACTGAGAGGAGAGGACAACTTTGATCTGATGTCAAACAAGTGCGTACTTCTCTTGGATGCTATTTTCAACCTTCAACTTACTGTCATTTCCATCCAAAAAGACAAAAACATTCTGTTCAAATGCATACAATGGAATAAAAACAAGCTATAAACATGGATCTATTTTTTTTAAAGCAGTAGGCATTGAAAGTGTATATGTGGTGGAAGGCATTCAGTAAATAATTCTGTGTATTAACGAGGAGCCTGTTTGTTTACTGCCAGTGAGGATGGTCACTGTTTGCTAATCATCCTAACAGCTTGTGGAGAGAAGCTGTTTAACATCCTGGTGGACCTGCAGCAGATGCTCTTCTACCTTCTCCCACAAGGCATGAGGCAGAACAAGCTGTGAGAAGGACGGTGACGGTCTGAAATGATGGATGTGGCTCTGAAGACACAGAACTGGTTAAAATCGTTCTCAGGAAGGGGAGAGGAGCACCTGTGACTTTGCTGACCATTGATGCTAAACTCCTGAAACTTTTAGTCGTCAGAAGCTTGTTAACTTTCAAAGTTACTCAGTACTCGCATCAATGGTGCCCAGGCAACATCCCTCATTCTGCCAACCAATTAAAGTGGAAAAAATTATCTGAGATTCTTTGGGGGAATAAAATCTGTTGCAGCAAGCAGCAAATGCTTAATCAACATGAAAGGGTGACTGAATAATTAAAAAAATATATATATTTTTTTAGCTCCTTCACCTTCAAACTCACCATTATCACTTTTTAAAAAAAAATTATCTTTCTCTGTCACCTGGTTCTTTTCTTGGTCTGTCCCTTTAGGACCACAGTGGACTCATCTTCCAGGGATGATGTTCTATGTCAAAAAGTTCAGATTATATCTAACTGGTTTCTTGAACTTGGCATTGAGTTAATCACACCCTGAAGGCTTCCACGGCCCCAGATCTCAAAACAATTGGAATTTAGTGGAGCAAGATTCACATGTGAGGTCAGCAAATAAGCAGCATGATGATTTAGTGCCAAAAAGAGCCAAACTCTCAGATGAATGCTTCCCATATCTTTGACACAAGATAAAAGAACTTAAGGCAGTTCCAAAGACAAAATGGGATTCAGTCTAATAAGTAATAAAGTAGCAGTTGAGTGCATATTTGAATTATGCTACAGACTTTATACCGTTGCCTTATGAGTGTCTGTACTCAGGGCCTGAACTCCTCCCAAGCACTGCAGGTCTTGACATTATGTTTGCCGATTTATTGTTTTCTCATTAACTTTGCATTGCACCTCGCTAACCGCCATCATCCACACATGCAACCCAAGGGGAACTTCACCATGTTATTTCAAAAAGCATTATATAAAAAGATATTCCCTCATTTTGAGTGCCGAAGGCTTGAAATGTTTCTCTCACTCCGGTTCTGCGGCGATCCAGTTTAAGAGGATGATTAGCCCAGGGAATGCCACTGCACTCACTGATCTGCCAAACAGTCATTAGCACAAATTAGAGCTCTTGAAGAAAACTGTAAGAATCCCAAAGCATCCAAGTGTTGTGAACTATTTATTTACTTGTAGCCGACAGAGCCATGTACAAGCAGTCTGCTTAAATGCTCTCTAAAAATCTCAGTCTATAAAGTTCAGCTTCAAAGAGGATTTGATGAGATCTTCAGTAATTAGGAGGCATAATGAAGAGGAAGCATAATGACTCGAGATAAAGTCGGCCTGATGATGGAGAGTTTCTCGCCAAGTAGACCGGGTTACCTGTTCAGGCTCATCAGCGATGCAACACTTCACACCGGGCACGCCTCATTTGTCTTACAGCCGGTCCGGCACGCAGAGGCGGTTAAATTTACTAGACGTGAATCCGCCTCAGTCCCTCTTTACATATTTGCCGGATACTCCACAACTCTGCTCAGCATGTAAGTCTTGGCTTTGATGGAGGGTGTGCTGGCAAACGTTCAGACGTTTCTGTTCCTGTGATGTGACGGAACTGTTAATCTCTATCCGCCGTGATCATCTACGGCGCTGCATTATTCGGGTATTCGTATGCAAAGTGCACAGTCGAGACACCAGACGACATCTTTAAAGTAATTTGTTTGTTGTGATGGAATATGAGATAGCACAGTAAGCCTCTGTGTTTTGGTACATAATAAAGCGTGAGCCATCGTCTCGCAGATCACAGAACTTCTGTATCAGACTCGAGATGCTTTTGCATACATCGGATTCCTCTGTCATTTTTCAAAGCGTTAAGGAAGTTATTTCTTCCTCAAAGAATGTGAGCCGCAGAGACGGCGCTCAATTAATAATATCTTTTCATACTTTTTATGATTGCGAGAAAACCTTAATCTAGCAGACAGCCAGAGAAGCTTTGATAAAAGCCTCGTCAGTGAACTCGGTTTTTATTCTGACTGAAAATGTCTCTGTTTACAATTCTCCAGCAGGACAACTACAAAATCCATCACTTTAATTTCCAATCGAACTTTGAGTATCTTACAAGGGTACTAATACCCCTTTAACATGACCACATTCAGTTCTGTAACAATAACAAGACATGGAATTTGACTAGGCCATTCTGATATATGGATATGCTTCAATCTGACACTTAGGAGCAGATGACAAATGGGTCTCCTAGATTCTCCCATCTAAGTTGTGGATCTCTCCAGCTCCTCTAGAGTCACCGCAAGATTAATGCTTACTTGTTTTACTAATGCTCTCTTTGCTCAGCCCATTAGGAGTGGCCTGAGGCTGGACTCAACTCCACAACTCACCAGAAAAAAAAAACAAAAAAACATGGGATAGCAGAAAACTTTACAAATCTGAATATCTAATTTTAGCGTCATCAGCTCCTGGAGAACAACTTTCAAAAACGCGTGGGCAAAGAAATTGATCGAAAACTTCCCGACTTCCCCCTGACCTGGTGACACTGCAGAAACCCCCCAGCGGCATTGCCTCAAATCCTGTCGGCACGCTCTGCAAAAAGGTACATAAGAGTTCCAGCTGACAGAGCGAGAGGAATAGATAGAGATAGATAAGGAAAACATAAGACGGTGCAAAGCCTGAACTGTCTGCAGGCATAATGTCAATCATTTGAGAAGGTATTTCTCATTTCTGCCTGTTCAGAGTAACGGCTGCTTTATTACCATTTCTCCGGCTCCGGTGCGGTGCGAGCACGCTCTCTGCAGCACCAACCTCCTCTGAGGCATTTGCGGTTCAGATATAAGAGACATTTTGTTGCAAAAATTGGTGAAAAATCCTGAGACTTTGAGTGAACGTTTCTCAGTTCACAAGATTTTTATTTTTTTATATATATTTATTACTTTAATGACTGACGAAACCTCTGAGGCAGAATTATGGAGCAAGTGAAGCAGAGCAGGAGCTTTTCATTAATTTCTGTGTGCTTTGGATAAACATGTCTATGAAACTTCAACTTGAAATCTAAACTAAATAAAAAGGTCAAATTTACCACCTTTAAAAAAAAACATTAGATAGAAAATTGCACAAAAATAGTTTTTTTCCTACTTGATAAATACTTTCTTTTCTCCAAGTTGAGACGGATGTCTTTACAGATAAAAAGCATTGCTTCATGTTTTAACATCACACTGCGAGGGTTTTCTAAATATTTATGTATTTTTTAACATGAAATGTGATAAAGAATTTCAGCATCTCAAGAGGTTTTTTTTTTCTCTCTTCTGACATTTTTCGCTGGTGTTGTGGTCAGATATAGACTTGACAAGTCTTGACTGCAGGCAGGTCAGTGTACTACTGCCCAGGATTTTTCTTACTTTGAGATGTGCTGTTCACAAACCGCAGAACATCAGATCCCATCAGGCTCGGTTCAGGTGTTCCCCAAGGGCGTGCATTAAGCCCGCTGCTGCTCGCTCTGCTCTGTTATTTCAAAGCACTCTGAATACAACTTTATCATTACAATCATTTATGACAAGACAGAACAGATGGCTAGCGGTCTATGGAAATGGCCTCCTCACCCCTGTTCATCTTTGGTCTTGGAAAAAAATGAGAGTCAAAACTCAAATTCTTTAGTTCACCTCAATTTTTGGATTCTATTACACTTGACTACTGCTTGTGTAACTGGGTCTATACAAATAGTTGTATATTTAGTGCATTTGTCTGCTTGTACCTCTCTGTCCTTTTGTTCCTCTGTGTCTATTATGAGGGGTTTGGTCCTCCAGCTCCGCCTTACTTTCTTCTTCTTTTGTTCTGTGTCCTCCAGGACTATTATAAATATTAAGTTATTCATTTCCTCTTCTATTTTTGTGGTTTGTTCCATTGGGAAGAGTTCGGGCTGGAGGAATGAAGCACATGCTATGTGCTAATGCTAATATCTCCCAGTTGTCAGGTTAAATGACCGGAGACTGCCTCCGAACCCAGACTTGAATTCTTGTGGTTTGTCTGATCACCACACAACACACACAACGCAGAAATACACCAGTCACACCTGACCTGTAGGGTCAAGAAATCCCTAAACCAGAACTTGTCTAATTATATGAAATGGGTGAAAAGATGCTAGATTTTGGGAGTTCAGAAAGTCATTGAGAAACAGTAACCATGAATGGTAAAAAAAAAAAAAAAAACATAGAAACCTAACAAAATTACTCTCAAAATATCATTGGCATCACAAATGAACTGAAACCGCAGTCTGAAGGGACTGCAGACCTCAGTTGTCTCTGCTAAGGTCAGAGTTCACAACCTTAACACAGAGGTCATAGCCATTATTTTTTACACACAGGGCCAGGTTGGTTTTGAGAGATTTTTACGTTTTCTTAAAAAAAAAAAAAAGAGGTAATTTGAAAACCGAATTTCACAAGCAAGTTGATATGATTAAAAACAACAAACAAAAAAAATCTGTCAGATTACACGTTATCCCATCAAGTCCATTGCATTGCGGATTTTTCACCTATTACCTGCACAATGGAATCCACAATGGATATTTCTCAGTATGTTCAGTAGAATGAGAAAGTCGAGTTGAATTGATGTGCTTTTACACAATTTTACTAAGATAAAACTTGAATGGTCTGAATATGTAGGTTGTAAATTTTTATCTGCATTAACAGTCCTGACTCTCCCTCTTTAACACTAATGAAAATAATGAGCCAAATGCTCTCCTCCTTTTAAATATCAGAGCCTTTAGCTTCTTTCAGTTCCAAAAAAATAATAATTTTATATCTTCATCAGCTACTCTCCTTTTGAGCTTTGTGCTTCAGCCGACCCTAAATCTGGTCCAGATGGTACCATTGGTAACTCTCTCTCATCTATTTTTTCTGGCAACCTGTTTAAACTACATATTTGGGAGTGAACTACATTCCCCCGATGGTGGTTATTAGAAGACTTCCTCGCCCTTGGTTTGATTTTCATGGAGTCTTTTCTTATCCTTAACTCAGTTCTGCCTAAGGGTCCGTAGATTACACAGAATCAATGTTTCCATTTTCCCCCACTGAGCTTTTCAAGAACTCTAAAAATGTTTGAATAACTCTGCCAAGTAATGTCGAACCTTTTGTCCACATCTCCCATCATCATGTTTACCCATGCCCCTAAAGCCCGGCTAATTATTTTAGTTATGTTCCACATTATGTGTTAAATGTCGCCCCTACAACTTTTCACATTATAATTCCTCTAATTTTAACAAATTTACCATTTTCTATTCTTCTTTTAAGCACATTGTGCAATATATTTTACTTCACAAACCTGCTCAGATCTATTTTTTTGCTGTTCAACACCAAGTGGCTTCAGATTTAGAAGTGTGCATCTCTGCTCAGTCTGAGACCGATCGATTTTTCTCCTGGTTGCCCTTGATCGGCCATCCAACAGAGCTCTATTCACACCTCTCATATAAAGTTAAACTAAGCTGGCCTTTCTCAGTGGCAACTGAAGAGAAGGGATGTGAAGAGAGGAAGTGATAGGTGTTGGATGAACCTGAAAAAATACTAGATACGTTGAGTGAATGAAGGGACTCGGAGCCCTTTGATAGATTTCTGTGATCTGTTCACCTCAGATGCCAGAAGTTGGATCTGGGAATCGAGTCACATCGGAACCAACTGTCCTGCAGCTGCAAGCAAAATGAAAAAAACAAAAAAACAACAACAACAGAAACAATGTTTTAGCCATTGACAGGTTAGGATCTTTTAGTAATTAAAGCGTAAAACGCATTTTTCTGCATTTTGTGCACCAAAACACTATAACCACTTTTTTGGATAATCAAGTAAGTGGTTATTGAAGTCATGCGTATAGAAAGCTCTGATTGTCCAGGTTAGAAGTCACACAGCATGATGGTGGCAGCATTAAACATCAGTTTAACTGCAAGTCACGCTGCACACACTGCAGGACCATAAAAAAATAGTCTGGAAGGAGACAGTGGAAATTCGATTTGGCTTAGAAATTGATACAGGTCTAAGAAAAATTGGGTTTTTGAAAATCTTCAACCTCAGTTGTCTTTTACTGTGCAAGAAGAACCAACCAGTTTAAATGATCTCCACCAACTCTGCCAAGAAGCTAATGACACCAGAAACCTGTTGATGGTTACAGCATCTATGTGGTGGGAAACCTGACAGAGACATGTAGCCAAATATTAGAGATGGAGTTTTTGTATTGTAACTTGAATAGATAAAAAAAATCGTGTATTTTCAAAAAGAAGACAAGTTAACTGAATTTGTTCATTTTAAGGTCATTTCACTCTGGAAAAAGTAAAAATTAAATTAGAAGTCCCAAATGAATGGACATTGATCCCCTTAGTGAATGTATGTAAACTTCTCTCTGCATGTCTGCCTTCTTCTCAGTCCAAAGCCACTGGAATGCATCATCCTGATCTATAATCCTGATATGAATGGATATAAATAAGAAAATAAGCCCTAAACCCTCATCACTTATATCAAAAAGCAAACAGGAGATTGAGCAGACTGACTCTGACTTTTTTTTTCCCCCCAGCTCAAATAAAAAATATATATACATATATATTCCAGCTTTTGTTGGAAGAAAATTGAGAAATAAACGATGTGCGCTGAGAGAGAAAAAAAACACCACAACAATGAGAAACACCTTCCTATCCAACATAATGTCATTTGTGACACAGCTGTGTTTGTCCTTCAGGTGCTGTTCTTTTTTTCCCCATTACGCACTCTGAGGAGCTTAGAGCTGTGAGTGTAATGACTCAATAGTTCATTCAGGCATAAAAGAAATTAAAGTTAGATCTGAACTATCAGGCCCATTGCCGTGAAACAGAACTATCTAAGAGGACAGCGGGGGTAATGGCTCCTGATGCTCCGGCAGCCTCATCTCTTCATCTCTCCATCTCCTCGCCTGCTGCTCTTATCTTGGCAGGCACATCATCCCTCTGGACAATTGCAGTGTACAATTTGCAGCTCAAAGCCTGAAATTTTCCCCAAGAGTTGCGGCTCCTGCTGCTGCTGCCACGATTGATGGCAATCTCAAAGTTGCACGCCCTGAAAAGAAAGGAGAAGAAAAACGCTGAACCTGCGTGGTAATGTGTCAAGTGAGCTTCCAAATCATACGCAGCAGAGCGGAAAGCGATCTGTAAAACACCGAGGTGCTGCTGCTGGTGGCTCCGGTGGAGGCAGGTGGAGGGCGGGGTTCCTGATGTGTGAACCGGACCCAGAATGCCGAGAGATCGTCTCGTATTGGAGCGAGACGCGATTCGTCTTCCTTGTCACCTCCTCACTGGAGCCTAAAATATAGTTTATAGGTTTCATCAACCGACGCACTCCCCCAGCAGCTTTGATTGATGCACGAGGCCTCACCATGGCAACCAGCAAGCTGGCAGGATGAGCGACTTTGGCAGAAGATCATCTCCTGGTGGATTATCAGGACCACCTAATGGCTGTGTCGGCGTTCGCCTCTTCGCGAGCACTCGAGAGCAGAGACGGCTTTCGGCCAGCCGATGCTGCCGCCCACTCCAAGGGTTAATCGGGTTTGGCAGAGAGAAGCTGACAAGCGTCCATGCTGCTCAACAGGTGTGGAATCTGAGCAACATGAAGCTGAACATGTCTAAAGCTTATCATTTGTGCAGCTTAGTGGTGATTAAATGAACAGCAACAAAAAAACAAACAAACAACAAAACAGTTAATCGATCATTTTCAAGTGCATCTCAGTAAAGAAGACTGTAAAAAAAAAAAAAAAAAAAAAAAAAAAAAGTAACTTCACTGCAAAAACACCAAATCTTAAAAGTAGTTTTGGTCTAGTTTCTGGTGCAAATATCTCAGTACACTTGAAATGAGAAAAGTAACTTACAAGTAACTTTTCAGCAAGATACAGGAGCTATTAATACACCCATAACTCCTTATTATATTATGGAGGAAATAATATGCCAGTAGAACTGATACTTTTTAAATTAGTCAAAGCAAGCTCGTATCTTACTTAAAGGTTATGCGTAAGTTCATTATATTTCAACTGCACTAAGATATTTGCTCTATAAACTAGAGCAAAAAAAAAAAAAAACTTTGTAAGATTTTGTGTTTTTGCTGTATGAAACAGACGTTCATTACTCGCACTTATATGTTCAAAGTGTCTGGTTCTGTTAGTTTTCTATGAAGTTTACAGATCAACAAAAGGAAAAAGATACAGTCCATATTCAGCCTCTGCAGTCAGTGCTTAGCTGATGCATCTTTTGTTCATGTTTTGCATGGATTACTGCATCCATACAGTGTGGCATGGAGGCGGTCAACCTGTGGTTGTTATGAGTCGTTAGAGAAGCTCAGGTTGCTTTTACAGCAGCATTCAGTGTCTGCGTTGTTTGGTTCAGGGCAGGCCGTTCTCTGGCCAATCGAGTGCAGTAACACAATGGTCATTAAAGCAGCTTGTAGTACTTTTAGCAGGGTGGTGCCAAAAAGAAAACATTTAGCCAAGAGTCAGAAGCGTGGTGCATTGTTATTTTTCCCCCTGACGTTTGCGTTGATGAGAAAAGCTCAGTGAAACACCAGCAAACGACGTGACTCACTGAACAACCACACAACCACTGTGGAAACTTCACACCAAACCGCTCTTGAATCCTGTGCCTCTTATTTCTTCCTCTAAACCTTAAAGTCTTGATTCTCATGAAGTACAAACTTGATTCTCGTGTGAAAAGACGACTTCAGACCAGTAACAGTCTGTTCCTTTTTCTCTTTAGCCCAGGTAAGATGCTTCCTAATGCCGTCTTATAATCAGGAATAGCTTCACGTGAGAACAGCGACACTTATAGCTTATGACCCAGATATGCCTGCATGTGGTGGCTCTTAAGGCACCGACTCCAGCTGCAGCACTTTCTGTTTGAAAGCCTCTCAGAATCTTCACAATCCTCTCAAGGCCATTTTTCCTTCCACTAAACCTTCCAGTACACCTGGGTACAGATTCTGCTTCTTTAATGAAGATGCTTTATTGGTCAGTGAGAATCTGCAGGACAGCTGTGAAGTCAGCAGTCTGAGCCACAACCTGACATTCCTGTGTTATATTAATCCTTTTTAATTGGCCTCAATATCCTGTTTTTGAAGATGCTGTGTTTTCATTTGCCCAAAGCCACAATTATTGACAGCAACAGAAACCGTAAAAGAGAAAAATATGCCTCTTTGTGTCGTGTGTCCATAAGTTTTGATGACACGCTAATAAAATGAGATGGATTTGAAGCTGTGGCCGGTAAAATCTTGGCGTTCCCAACTTCAGCTGGCTGATTGAGGCGCCACTGGCCACACAGTTTGTCTGCGGCGTCCAGTAGAACCACTACGCCCTCTTCTGGTTAGAACACCAACTGCAGGCAGATTCAGACGCATCCGATTTCTCGGAGGCCTTAATTAAAGCAACATCACAGGCAAACATTTCCACTGATTGACAATGTGTTGCTTTTTTTTCTCTTTTTTAAATCATCACAAGTTGGTCAGATTTATTTGAATTATGCAGGAATGTTGACGGAAACAGAGAATTCATTTGGTAATCTATTCAAACAGTCGACTGTTGCCAAACTGCAGCTAAGAATATACTCTCCTCTTTTAAGTCGGTGTAAAGTAAGTTTTCCACAGGGCTCCTGGAGGCTTTCTCTGTCATCTCCTTCTCCCCAGCGAGCGCCTCTCTGCCGTTTGAAAACTTATTTGATGCTGAAGAATTATAAGAAATACTCTCATTGACTCTCCTATGGTAATCTGCTTATAATGCAGAGATTATACACCATCCATCATCATCTTGCATACAAAAACCTCAGCAGGATCTGTGGTGTATATTTGGTGCAGCCCACGCAATGAACGCCTGTGGCACAGTTTATGTAAATAGAGCATTTGAACTGTGGGAAGGGGCAATCAAAGAAACTCCCTGTGAGACAGAAACTCGGCTCACTGAAGCTGAAAAAAAAAGAGAGAAAACTTTCCAAGTGCTCCCAAGTGCATTTTTTCCACCGTTGGTGGATTTTCAATCTTCAAGAATGGCGCCTTCATTCAGATGCTTTGTATCAAACAAAGAGCATTTTGATATAACAGAATGAGGCTTGGAAAATAAAGCTTTGAAAAAGAAGAAGAAGAAGAAGAAGAAGGTGTTCAATGATGTACAAATCTTCAGGAATGAATTTCTTAGATTCCAGGCGTTACTGTGAAAATAAAAAATAAATAAAAAAAATAAAATACAAAAATAAAAATCATAGCAAAATCTAGACTTATTTCATGTGACTGAGGTCAAACTGTTGTGTTCACAGCCAAACAGACTTTAAAAAGAAACTGGAAGAAGTTAAAAGGAAATAAACAAGTTCTTCAGGCCTTCAAAGATTTGTTTTGTTCTTAATTTGCTTTTTAACCCTTGGCTGCTGGTGGAGGAAAATGACTGACTTTGTTCATTTACTCTGGCTAACAAATTGATGGTTAAAAAAATAATAAAATCGAATTAAAATAGTAATTTTTTCAGTTACTAAGCTAAAAGTGTGACATAGATGCCACAACTGCCAGGTTTTCATTTAGACATTCATTGAATGTTTTCCTATTTTGTCCCTTTTCCAGCAGCCTGAAAACTGTCTGATTGTTCAGGTAAAACCCAATAGATTCACCATCACAACTGGAACATTATGGCTTTCACTGTGAGGGTCCACTGGAGCTTCATTAGAAATTGATTTGGGTTTGTTTTAAATGGAATAGACACCAAGACGGAAAATAAATGGGAATGGAAAAGGGGAACGGTGTGGAAAAAGGTCTAAAAGAGAAAAAAATAAATAAGAGAAGTGGAGAGAAGGAACGATAGAGAAAATACAAGACAGAAGTCTTCATCTATACCTGGAGAGAACAAACAGAGAATCAAGAAACCATAGCAACAAACAACATATGCATGTGTATGCAACAATAACATCACAGAAAAGTACAGTGAGTTAATACAACATGTATTTAGTGGTAAGTGCAGACCAACACAACGTGTATCTGTAAATACCTCAGAGCAAACACGTGTTTTTCTGTTTTCTTAAGCGTATAAATGGCAAAACGTGTCAATTTTGAAATGTAATTTTCTGAGATTGCTTTCTCTTTAACAAGAAAGCCCCAATAAATGAGGTCAGGTCCTATATTTGTCACATCGCCCCTGGTGGAGGATCCATGTACTACAGGTGTCGAGTGATACCACAACACAAATATCCAAGATGATGAACATGATGTCCCTGTAAAATAAAAATAGCAGCCAGAGTATCATGTCCTTCAAAATGTAACTGTTAATTAGATGCTATAGGAAAGAAAAAAAAGAGCCTGATTATAAGTTTCATCATATTTTATAACAAACCACAGATGAATATCAAATTTGATTTAAGGCATTTTTGTAGATAAAGTCTAAATATATTAGAGTTTTTAACTTTGGTTTTGAAGGTGCAAACTGAGTCCAGAAATTTTCTAGAAACTGATCCATAAAATATCCCTGTAACCAGAGGCGGCTGGTTATATTTGTATGCTGTGCTAACAGATGTATAATAACATGTTGCAGACTGGATTCCAACAACAGAAGGATCCAATCTGAAATAAAAAACCCTCTGCTCTAAAACACTATGTTCCTATTAAGTACAAAAACAACAAACCACCAAAAAACATGCTGACAGAAATTCTGTCACAATTGTCCAATACGTCGCTGTCCTTGAGTAGGAGTTTAAACCATTGTCAGCTTTGTTTAACACTGCATCACATTCCTTGACACAATTACTGATCACATTGACAAAAAAATCAAACAAGACAATATTAGAACGATGAATAGGCTGTGTTCCTAAAGCATCACAGCTAATTTTATTTAGTGTTTCTAGAAATATAATTTAATCATATATTTTTGCTGATTGACTTCATTCAAAACTGGAACGTTTTTCTACAGTTCCCTTCTAACTTTAGCACAAAAGCAGCTTCAAGCCAAGATCTTAGTAATTAAACAAGGCACAGGCCACGTGTAGTACTTAGAGCCTCCAACAGAGGGCATAGGACAAGTATAAGATTTGATACAGCACATTTCCACAATAAAAGTATCCACTTTGTGATTGTTTGCAGTATCACCGTACTAAACAATCGTTCTTTGAAACAATCTTTCTTTTAACAGAACTACTCCTAGCCATACTGAAAAGGAGCTCACGTAGTACTCAGATTCTCCACCAGAGGGCATAAAACAAGTGGATGGTTGATGCATCAGATTTCTGAGGAATGCGCCAACCGAGATCCCAGAAATGCATCGAAATGATACGTTTGTGCTACACAGTTAAGCAATAAAGTAACATAAAATATTATCAAAATGCCTGACTATGAAGTTAATCGTTAGAAAATGTGATAAACAAAAAACAAAGTCAAAAGAAAAACAAAGAAAGGAGAACTACTGATTCGTCTTAAGACTAGAAGACAACCCGTCTCCCTCCAAGGGAACCATGCAGACATTAAAGGTGGATTCAAACCTAAACGACCTTCAGACTTTCAGTCAGACAGAAACCGTCTCGGCTGTCCTCTGGCTCTGCGCTCTCAGCTGAAGTTCTCCAGCCAGTTTACGCAGAGTGCTAAAAGCAATGCGGGCGACGTTCTGGGAGTAAGTGAATTAAAAGCCTACAGACCCCAGCAGCCGGACAACCTGGAGAAACTGTGAAGCAGCGGCTCAGATGTGTTGGCAGGAAGCCAGAGGCAGCTTAAGTCAGATATATGGGCAGAGGATCAAAAGGGCTGTCAAACGCTGCAGAGGCCATCCGAGCAAACAGAGAGCGGACCTGCTGAAGCCCTCATCTCATCTCTGGCTCGTTCAGCCAACTGTCAGTGTGAAAACACACGCCATGTCCGTCCATCATCGCAGGAACTGATGCTTCAAAAGCAGCTTGAGGTTTGTTACATATGGGCCAACAGTCACAACTTGAGGTTGTCTTTGTGTACATGCGAAGAAAAGTAATGCGAGTGTCTCTAAATGTGCTGCCTTCACTTGGAAGCAAAGTCTTTATTTGTGAAAGAGCCAGATTTGTCTGATTTCATGTTGCAAAAAAAAAAAAAAAAGCAAAAAAACCCAAACATATTCTTATTCTTACATGCTGGGATATTTAATTAAAATGTATGTTTTATGTGCAAAAACCTCAACCTAATCTGCAACCCAACCAGTTTAAACAGTATCTACCCATTTTCCCAAAACGAGCTGATAAATATTCAGCCAGAGTTACACCAGTGGCTGGGTGATGTTTACACTTTATTCTGGATGTATAATTTTAACCCCATGTGGAATAAATGCAAATTTGAGGAGTCCTTGTTAAAGTAACTCAAGTTATTTTCTGTTATTCTCATCCCTCCCTGGGGAAACATTTAAATAAATCATAAAAAGACAGTTTGGAAGCATTTTCACGCCCGTGAGGAGCTACGTTAACGTCTCATCAGAGCGACATGAAGAAGCTAAATCTATTGATTGCTTCATGCAACTGTTAACTTTGATACAAATTTAGGATTTAACCATTTTTGGACATCGGCTGATGACTTAGTCAGTTTTATATGCTGGAGATGAAAGTTTTAAATAGGAATAAAGTCAAAACAATAAGTTCAAAGCTGTAGTAACGGAAATAATAAAAGAAAAACTAAATAGCTAAAAAAAAAGACGTGTATTAAAATAACCTGAAACAGAATGAAGTGTAGCTCAGAAATGTTTAAACATCGGAAATCATATTAAAACACAATAGAAAAATTGTTTAATATTGACTTTACACTTTTATACAAAAGTTTGATACAAAATATTTTTGGAGATCTGCTGAGACATTGCTTTTCTGTATGAAAAAAAAAAGGCACATTAGCTCAAAACACCTTACATATTCAGCTTTTATAAAATACGGAGAAGAGGGCTTCTCCTCCAGACCAGTATCCTTAACATATTGCTTTCCTTATTCTTTTTGGTCTGAATAAACAGACCTAATAATCTGACATCAAAGTCCTCTGAAGAACAAACACACAAATACAAACATGAATATAGTTCTGTGAAAACTCCTGAACCACTCTTATTCCAACACGTCTCTTTTTATCTAAAGCTTTTTCCTCAGGACATCAATGACAAGTTCCTTCATATTGTGTCCTATTTTTATTCTAAGAATTTATATTTTTAGATTAGAAACATTTAGGTTTTTTTTTTTTAAAAGCAAACACTATATTCATAAACAAAGATGCATTTCTTTGATAATTCCTTTGGTAAAACATATGATGACGCCTTTTCTCAGAGCTTCCAATTTAAAAGGAGATTCTCTTTCATATCCTGCTGTAGATCCAAATGCTCCTCCTTTTTGGCCCCACTAATAAAGATGTGTAAAGCACATGGGAAAGAGTTTTTCTTCTTCTTCTTATTTTAGCAACATGATCTCAGACTGAAACTTTTAGAAAAATCCAACCTTATATTGTGGGGTCTCCAACTCCAGAACTTCCTCAGTATTGCACCAAGTTCTGCAGAGGCCCGCTAACGAGCCATTCATTGGACTCAGCTGTGTTGAAGGAGTTGAAGGGTGGCGACTCCAGCGTTAATTTGAGAACATTTATCTGAATCTCATATTAATAAAGAATTGTTTTCAATACAATCGGCATATTTGAATCAGATTTAAATCAGACTACGTTCGCCTCAAAAGGGTGTGTGGATGTTACATTTGGGGTAAAGACCACTTCAACGTGTGAATCCAGACTTTAGGGGTAAATACATGGGCGTTAAAGCAGAGTTTCCTTTTAGACAACTGCAGCAAAGAGCCATTAAGACAAGTAAGCTCACTTTGAAGCTGTTACACATCTTTACCAGCCAGAGATCCGCGTAGTTCATTAGTTTTACTTGTCCAGTTTCCTCATATAGTTGTAAAGTCTCGCTTTGCCTCCATGTTTTGGCTAAATGCTCCTTTTAGCAAACGTCACGCTGATGCAGAAATACTTTGCTGTGCTTTCACAGACGCCAACTTTGACACTTCTTGCTGCATAAAATAAGCATAAACGATGCAACGTTCTTACAATGCGAGTTTGATGCCTCACATCTGCAGCTGAACGAAAAGCCCCGTCTCCACTGGATTCACTTAACAGAGTGAAATTAAATCAAACTGGGATAAGAAGTTGACGACCTTCTCAAAAAAGTTTGGTTGAAAGCGGGTTCTGAACAGAAGGAGATGAGAGTGACTCAGGAGTTTTGCACAGAGTTGCGTCGTCCTCTGCTCCTCTTCCAGGCTGCATGTGAAACAGCTTATAGTCCTTGCAGATATAATAACTATCTTTGCACATTACATCTCTGCATAGATTATCTTTTTTTTTTTAATACACAGAAATCCACCTTGCATTTTTGGTCAAGACATTCATCCAAAGCCAGACATAAAACATAAAAAAAACAATACAGGCACTTGAATACAAAATAAGCTGTATATTAGTGTATTAAATTCCTCTGTAATTTACATAGCTCCCTTCTGTGTGCAGCTCCGTTTATTTTCTATACCTGAAAAGTTTCTGTGAAACTGAAACCGCTCTCCACTTTGGTGTGCATATATACTGTATAAATTCTTATTCATAAAGTGCAAATAGTACTTGGTTAAAACTGATGCATAGTTTGATCTCCCGTGTTTTGCTCCTGATGATTTCTCTGGTAGAAAATAAAAATGGAAAATCACTGTCATCTTCCAGTTTGTCTCCTCTGTCACACATCAGGTGGACTGAACAACTCCGTCCACTTGAAAGTCCCTCCTTTCTAAGCCGTTTGGTTGTAATGCCTCAGTTCACCCTGCTGGGGGCAGCGCTTCTGCTGAGAGGTTACTTCTCGTCCACCACAATGATTTCCTCCAGCATCTTCTCCTCCGAGTCGGAGCAGTCCGACAGCTTGTCCAGGTACTCCACGTCGTCGAAGCGCTCGGCGATGCAGTGCGCGGTGAGGCGGGCCTCCGGGTCGTGGTCCCAGCACTCCTCTATAGAGCCGCACACCATCTGGATGCCCTGCAAAGGGGGACCGCAGTCAGACGGTCAGTCACAGAGACGGACTTCCAGACCGATTAACAAACTGCCCTGACATTCCTATCTACTTCTGCTAACGACGGAGAAAATATGCTATTCTTTGTCAGAGATGCTTACTTTCTCTGACAAAGCTAGACCGTTTTACTTTTATTGGAGAAATTAAATCTGAGAGAAATCAATTCTCTCAATTGTTGGAAAAAAGCTCGAGGGGTTGCCACCATTTATTAAAAAGGTTTGAATTGTAAAAGAAAAAGGAAAACCATCAGTACCAACAATAATAGTCTTGTGATCGGAAGTTTTGCAGGTCAGATTTCAGCTTCCTCCTGTCACATGTTGCTGTGCCCCTGGTAAGGCACTTAACCCAGACCTCCCTACCGATCTGCGTATACGATTGTGTGAATGTGACTCTAGCGTAAAGTGCTTTGAGTGGCCCAAATGATTGGAAAAGTGCTATATAATCCATTTGTCGTAAATAACTAAAAAGTTGAGAAAAAAGCGATGCACACTTTGGAAAAGAATGAAAAAGAAAAAATTGCACCTTACAATACAACAACATGAAAGGAGCATTGATTAAAAATAAAATCTGCTTTTAATCCACTTTTTATTAAAAGGACTTGCTGAGGATGATTTATAAGCTTTTCCATAACCGGAGAAAGAAAAAAAAAAAAAATCTTTCTTGCGGCTCCAGAAACCAAACTCTTTTTAAAACGACTTCATGGAACAGCTGCATTTATACTGAAGTTAAATCACACACAAGCAGCTCACTTTAGTAATTATGTGACATCTGAAGGCAACTGGTTGTATTTGATGAAATCCCCCCCACCCAAAAAAAAAAGACACAGAGGTTTGAGGTTTTAAGGTGACAAAACGTTGAGAGGTATGAACACTTTTGCAAGGCGCTGCTTCTGTATTTGAAGATAAGTCAAAGAGAAGCACGCAGCTTTTCAAACATCGCCATACGGAAAGGACAGAGTGGTGGCTCTTACTGCGTGGCTCGTCCAGCTGTTGGGGATCTCGGGTCTTCCTCTGTCTCGGAGGACGCTGTCCTTCATGCTCTCCACACATGGGTGCTCCCTCAGGTTCCCAAAGGGGGGCTTGTACTCCTTCACCTCTGCATGAAAGATCATACAAAACACGGCACAAGAACCGAAAGGTTAGCATCAAAATTTTTAATTTGGACACATTTAACTGGCAGATACAACATATGATTCTTTTGTCGGTTGCTAAAACTCACAATACATTTCTGGATGATAAATTGTCCCAGTAATTATTGTGATAAACTAATATAGATAATGGCATAATAACACAAGTTCGCCTTCTTAAACACCAACAAACTTTGAGTTTGTAAAGAACTCTTAACACTGGAACAGGAAGATATTTTAAACATCCCAAGTCAAACACAACAAGCGAAAGCAATAAACAACGCAAAAATAAAAAGCAGACAACCAAAACTCAGGTACCTTTACAGTAACTTAACCTGAAATTCTCCTTCAGGTAACCTCCACACAGTACTGTTATGTTTGGCTTTGTCTAAAGACAGTGGGAATTCTGACTGTCATTAAAGGAAAGCAGAAAACAAGATTGATTCAAAATCTGGACTCAAAAACTGAAAACACAAGATGGTATACTTGAGAATTTCCTCAAAATTCAGACACCTGTACTGCTTTACAAGGCTGGCACATATTTTCCCCATCTTCAGGTCTTTTTTTTTGTTATTGTTCCTGAAACATTTGTCAGAGATGTCTGCGGACTCCATATGAGAATCTCTGCGTTTTGTATCTACTGCCAACCTGGCTGCCTTTCCCCCAAACTCCCCGCTTTCTCTTTCTCCATGATTAATGCTCCCCTGCTGACTACTGTCTGCTTTTCTGTTATTCTGCAAGTTCACATTCAGTCTGAAAAGTCCCAAGAACACAGTTGCAGCCAGACTTCTTGCACGAACTTGGAGATAACTTTGTTTTCGGAGGCCTGACTAATCCACCGTCTGACTTTTACTAGGCTGTGGCGGCACCGACACTTGTTTTGCGCAGCGAAAGTCATGCGATGCAGTTGCATAAATGTTTATGACATTAGAGGAGCTTACTTTGAAGCATATGGCACAGACATAACCTACCATTAACTATAACTTATACAGGCCCTAACCTCAATAAAGACAATAACGCCACTTCAGTGAAACCAAACTTGGTGGGGATTTTTTTTTTTCTTTCCCCCTTAACGTTCGCAGATCATGTGGTCGTCAGAGCAAAAGCTTTGACCCCAGTGTGCAGTTGGGCAGTTTTTATCGCCAACACCCAATCTCTCTGCTCACACACATGTACGTACAACACCACTGGCCGCTACGGTCGCACACATCTCACAGTTCTGACATCTGGAAAACAGCTGCCTCTAACCTCTCCGCCCACTCTCCAGACTGGGCCTGCCTCTCCCTCTGGGGAATGAAAGCATTTCTACGTCTGCAGCTCCACAACCCGCCTCACTCCACTATTATCCCCCTTCTTGGCCCCACCCCGCCAAGGAACGCCGTCGTAGTCATTTCAAGCCCTAAATCTGGACCGGGTAAATTATACATTCGAAGAAACAGAGACAGAGATATAAAAGATCTAAGAGTCGAATCCAACTTTTCCTTTTCTTGGCGTTGTGTTGAGCTTCCCCGACTTTAAAGTCGTGGAAGATGAAAAGGACAGGAAAGCCATGTCTGATGCCTGACTGGCTGGTTCTCCTTGTCTCAGATTAGGGCACCGGACGCAAGCAGAGGGCATCAAAGACAAAAGAAAGGGCGCCACAGGGTCACAAAGAATCTGTGATACGTCTTTTTCAGTTCGTGTTAGTTTACATGTATTCTTGCTCCAATTTTCTCCTAAGCGAGTTGAGTCATGGATGATTCACTCGGCACTTGGGACAATTTAGAAAAACAAGAGGTGGAGCATGAAAGCATGCAGCTCCTTTTCATTACGCTCTGCATGTCAATTTAATGCTACTTCTGATTCAGGAATAAATACAGCATATGGCATCGAAGCTGCTGTGAAAAGACGTCCAGTTCGCAGTAAAACCAAACAAAAAGAAAACAGCTAACAGCACAGCATGCATTCAGAGTTAGCTTTCTCTCAAAGGAACAGCGCAGATTTTCAGAAACAGGGATTCTGTGGCGTTGTTGACAGCCGCCAGTGTTTTACTCACAGAAGCAGAAGGACATTTGGAGAACCCGACTAACTGCTGGTTAAACTGGAGCCAGTTCTGGTACTGTTAACACATTTTCAACCTCCCACTGTCCTTTATTTACTGTCACTGCTCCTACGACTTGTTGAAAAGCTACTTTTAAGTTGATTTTGTCTTATTTCAAGATATTTGATCTCAAAACTAGACAAAAAAAAATTAAATAGTTTGTGTATTTGCAGTCTAGCAGCGCTTTGTCCATTTGAACACTTATAAAGATTGCAATTGCAATTTTATTTACTAAAATTGCTAACTTATAAAGGAATATTTCTACACAAGTGACTGGCTGGTTTACAGTTTATTTCATACAATATATTTTAAACACACATGGCTATGTCTCTCCTTTTTTAAAGAAAGAACTGGGAGGATTTAAACTATATAATCTGGAACTCCTTTCCAACCCATAAGGTCCTGATTCGACCCACCAACGCTGCTGGACCCCAGTGGTTATGAGATAATCACAGCTACGAAGACTTGGCCTGATTTGAGCAAGCTGCAGCTGTTTCAAACATCTTGAGGATGGTAGACAACCGCCGAGTTTGTTTAAAAAAAAAGAAAAATCTAAATATAGCTTAGAAAAGCCTAGAACAAGACGCTGTGGTTTGGGGACGTCCAGCTGGGGAATCCCCAGCACATCTTATATGAAGTTCAGGTTAACTTTGTGAGTTGTAAGTCACGACTCTTTGGATCTGTAGTCGCGTCGTGTGCCGTTTGAGGACACAAGGTCACTGATACTGATGAATCAGCGTGTACGACGTCAAACAACTAAATTACTCTTAATCGGTTGGTTTGCGGTTGTGTATTTATCACGATCTGGAGAGGGATTAACTGTTTTAATGCTCGTTTCAAATGAGGAAATGTTTGATCTTTGCTACTTTTATACAAGTAACGTATGTCGAAACACTTCAAACTTTATTGCGAGATAACTGTGTTTTTTGTGCTACTAAAAATAAGTTAACTTAGATAATATTTGAGACTTTCTCACAGGCCAAGTAAGTTGTTATTATTTTTTTATTTTGGTGCCACAGGTAACTTGTTGTGTTCTGCAGCATGCATTATTTTTGGAAACACACCATGAATGAGCAAACATTTGCTCATCAAATGGACTCTTGGGGATGTATAACATCACATTATTATCACAGGTTCTCTCATATATGACGAGCAATATCGCATTGCCCATCCGTTGTTTGTACAAAGACTTTATCGATAAGCACAAGGATGTTTTCTTGGATTTTAGTCCTAATCAGCTTCACCCTGCTGTCTGTCCCAGAGAGCTGCCAGCTCTGGAGAAATGGGAACAGAGACACAGAAGACAGGAAAAACACACAAACTGCCCCGGCCGCTTTCATCTTTAGTCCACAGGTGGGACGGGAACTCCTGCGCTTCCCCCGACAAGAAAGTCCAGCACACTGGCCATCCTCCCTCCCTGTCTGTCTGCTTGTGGCTGAATTAGGGAAGTCATTGGGCTGTGATAAATGTCGCGCTGCAAACTGTTTAACGGCTGCCTGCCTCAGATGAGGAAAAAGCAGGACAATATGCAAAACAAGGTGAAACCTTCAGGTTTGAAGGATTGCATTTGCGTTTTGTCGTTATTTGGTTCTGTAACTGATATAGCTGTTCAGGATGAAGATAAACATAGTCGGACTCAGAGAATACAGAAGAGTATACAGGGTTTTTACTTGATAGTATACAGTATATGTAAAGATATGAGCTTTTTCCAGAATCAACTTTCTAGAGTTCGGAGTCCTTTATGTTTATTTTAAAACATAAATTATGAAATTTTACCTTAATATTTATGGCAAACATTTTGTGGATGAGAAAATAAAAGAAAGTAAGTAAGAATGAAAGATTAAAGATAGACTAAAGGAAGAAGGAGACAAAGAAAGAAGGAAAATATTGTGCTACGCACAAAGAAAGGAAAGAAGAACACAGGAAAGTAAAGAAGAAAGAACTTGAAGGACAGAGGGATACAGGGTAGGACAAAAAACCCCACAACATTTAGATACAGGACAGGGAAAACTGTGTCAGATCTGAAAAACACTGAAATCAAATTCCAGACTTTCCCAGACGGCGTAGGAACCCTGCGACAAGTTTAGTCTTTAACCTCTGTCATTATTCTCTGCCTGGCCCACTGTCAAAAGACATTAAAGAAAGGATAGATCCAAAATTTCCAAACTGTTTCAAACCTCACACTAAAAACAGTTTGTCTTGGAATAGTTTTCGCTAAAACAGGAAATGGGCTATTTTCTTTTCAAATGCACCCACAGGGCTCACATAGTCTTACAGCTGGAAAGGAAGAGGGGGTTTGGGTCACATGGGTCGCACACTGTTGGTTAGCGCAACGGCATTGATGCACTTCAAGGAGATCCCCCCATGGAGAAGGGTCATGGTGGGGGGGAAACAGGAAAGCACCAAAGCAGGAGCGCTCATGCCGAAAGGCGGCTCTCCATCTCTGCTCTGACACAATGGAGACGGAGAACCGAAACGGGACCGCTGAGACCTCGGAGGGAAGTGAAAACAAACGGTCGAGCATGGACATGAACTCCCGCACAATGCTTGAACTGCCGATAATCACTCATTTCTATGATTTGCACACATTCTGACCTTGCTTGACACACACACACACAGAAGTTACGGCACATTAGGGTGGCAGTGGGCTGATCCCTGACACCTCCGCTGCAAGACAGATCGCCTGGTTGACGCTTTCAGGCTTGGCTCCCGTCGTGACTAATGGGGTCATTGATGGAGTTTTTGTCGGCATCTTGTAATGAACACAAAGGGGAGCCGAACGCTGCACTCCGACTGCATAAAGATAACACTCTGCCATTCTCTACAGGCCAACCTTTATCTTTCTGTGGAACTTGAGAGGAAATTTCCAGAGACTTCAAAGGGAATTTTATCAAGAAGTGCTTGTACTGTTTTTGCAATGCTTAGCATCAAGTCAATGGAAACAAAAACCTGTCACTGTGAACAAATGCAGTGTGTATAAATTACTAGATTACTTGTAGACACACCTACATGGTATCTATTGGGGTCACATAACTGTGACATAACAGTTTCACTTCTGCTTTTAGTTTGGGGGAAAAATAATAACCGTCTTTTACTGTAAATCCAGCTGTTCTGTGAAGGACTCAGGGGTTAATTAGAGAACATTAGTGAACAAAAAGCCTCATGAATGCCAAGGAACCCAAGGGATAACCAAGAAATACTCCAGAGAAGTCGAAGAGAAAATTGTGAAAACCCTTTTAGGAACAGCTGGGTTACAAAACAATATTCAAAACCTCGAACATCGCAAAGAGAACAGTTTAATCTAAATACTTTTAATGGCAAACCTACGAAGACATGAAGGTCAACCTAAACTGACACGAGGGAAGTGGGGGAGCAGCAGAGATTCACAGATCAAGTGAGAATCTGCTTATGACAACAATGGTGGCCTTCACAGATCTAGTTATATGATAGAGTAGCAGGAAGAAAGCCATTGTCCCGCTGCCAACGGGACTTCACATCCTGGCAACAGTAAAACAGAGAAGCTGGAATGTTGATGGGAAGATGGACGCAGGATGTTACTGGAAAGAAAACTGGCATAGAAATACTCTAAAAACTTTAATTGTAACAATAGGTGGTTCTACTAAGTATGCATAGGGAGGCTGAACATTGTTTTAGTCTCTGAAATAAAACATCAGTACAATGTTTTGTTTTTTTTTTTTTTGCAATGTGACAAATTCTGAAAAAAATCCAGGAGAAAAAAGTCCTTCTGCAAAAACTGTGGAAATTATCTTCACGAATCAGGAAATGTTGCTCTTCACTACTTCCAGCAAAATATCTTCTACTGTTCTGCTATGTTAATATCAAAGATGTGACAGAGAATTTAATTTCCAAAACAATTTAAACGTTTCCACAGGCCAAACGGGTCTGGGGCTAAATTTGGACCTCTCTTACATGCTGCCCCTTCTGGCACCGATTCAACACGAACATGCAGTCCTTTTATAGGATTTTTGTTTTCTGTGGATGAACTGCTGACCTTTCTGTGATGCACTCTTGGTTGAACCTCTGTTCACCCACTGCAGAATATATTAACCACAATGGAAATATATTTAAAGGGTTCTTTCATTTCCACGCTATGTGAATCATTTTCTGGCAGAAAGATGCAATGCTTAAAAAAATAAAAATAAAATCCTTATACAATAACAATACTGAAAAGAAAAGGTTTTAATTCACCCAGAGTTGTTTCATAACCAATTGGTAATATTCCATAGTTCTATTATCTCATATACTATCTAGTTCCTCCTGATTGGGGGAACAAAACAGCTAATCTAACGACTAAAAACTATGGATAAAACGGACATCATCGAATTTCAGATAACGACAAACATATTTACTGACAACTATGCTATATTTGGTATTTTATGGATATAGTTAAATAAATGAGTGCCTTTGTGACAGGCTGCAGGCAAAAAGTATCTAAATATCTTATATATAATTGGTTCTTTGCTAAGCCGTTTATCATGCGAGTCAAAACACTGGTTCTTTCATCGAGTTTAGGAGACTTTTAATGCGTGAATGATTCATGAGTCAGAAAAAAAAACGGCCTTAGCAAACAAACGGATGTCTCTTTTTCACCAAGCTCAAATGATAAATGTAGTTTTCTAAAATGGTTTTGATTTATGAATGGATTCATGTGCATACGCATGCATATCTGTACCCTTCAAGAAGTATTTGTGTTGAATATGAGGTTAGGCAGATTATTTCTTCTATTTGTGTAATTTTAGGACTTTTATGCAATCGTCTCGAGACGCCAAAGGGAATTTTTCATGTTACCTTAAAATTTAATGTGTTAAAGTGTCTTAATATTAACAGATAGGGATACAGTCGAACTCCAGCAGCGATATGGACTTAGAATTTTTTTTGTGATATTATTTTGTGGCGCTATAGTTATAACAACAAAGCATATGATTTAAAGAATGTTATTTTTTAGGTAACTCTGTTAATGTGACTGCATGGTGCAGCAATCATAGAGCCACAAAAACAAATATTGCTCTTGAAAACATTCCTATTTACGTCCGTGCTCCGCTCCGTTTTGTACGATTCTATTTCCGTATTTATACTTCCAACCACGAGTTCTGTGATGCGAAGCATTGCTTTTCTATTCTGACAGAGACGCTTGCATAGTTTCCATCTTCACGTGATTAAATGCGACCAGGAACAAAAATCTATTTCAATTTTCGCAAAGAAGAGGAAGTAAAACGTTTTCCTATATGCTTGTCTGCTCTAAGAATATTTTTTATTTCTTCCATCGTTTGGAAAATGTGGGAAAGCTTCCTGAGAAACACATATTTACAGGAGACAGAAGCAGTGAGTAAGTCCCAAATCCAGAACTTCTGTTCTCTGTCCAGACAAAATGAATAAGTTAGTCCGTTTATCCTTATGATTTCCTGTGTGATAACATGGAGCAGATTGGCAAGCCAGACCCGACTGCTACATCTCACGCAACTAAGCATACAAACATCGAATGAGTGATAAATAATTCACATAAAGCTTAAACTATCAGGTCAGTTGAAGATTCTCAACTAATGAGAGCAGATATTTGGGTAAAATCAGGATCTGGTTTGGATCAAATAAAAACAAAGAATGAAGCAACCAACAAACATGTCAGCACAACTTTTAGGTTAAAATGTTAATTTTTTTCAAAATCTCAATTTACTTGATTCTTTTTCACTAATAATTTTCAGTGTATATCAAACATCTTTTTAGGAGACAAGCACTCGGTACCAAAGAGGCGCAGGAACCTGGAGGTTTTACACTGCAAGTTGAAAAAGCTTCATGAGTTATTACCAAGCATCTGCTCTTATTTCAAGCACCATTTCATGCAAAGTTGATGGTTTAATTTGTGCTTTTACACAAATCCTAAACACCTGGAGTATGTTTAGGATTTAACTGCATGAAAGGACCACAAAGCAAAACAAATCAAGACGTCAAAAAAAAAAAAAAAACCCTGAAAATCCACAAATCTTGCCTTCAGTTGCAAAACAAAGTACCTTTAAAAAGAAATAATCAAATTTTAATGCCTGAATTTACTTGCAGTGCAATATCTCTTAAGGGTGTCTGAGAGTTTCTGCACTTCCCGCCATCTTACCTCCGATCGCGCTGCATCTGGAGATGATCTCCCACAGCACCAGAGCCATGGAGTAAACGTCTGCTTGTTTGAAAGACTCGATGTTTTCCAGATTGATTCTGGACTCCAGCACCTCGGGAGCCATGTACCTGGCCGTGCCCACCTGGGAAAAAATAAATAAGATAGAAATGAGACAAGCACACAGACTTAACACGACTGTCTTAAAAAAAAGCCACCCTCTACACGACTGTCTCACTGAAGGAGCAAACTTGCAGTAATTGGGTGACACGCGGTCACTCCGTGCCTGTGCATTTGTCACAACAAGTTTTATTTGAATCAAAACATGATGGATGTGAAGAATAATTAGAAAGTAAATGTGTCCCTGAGCTCATCAATGCGACGCTTCTCTTTAATAACCTCATTATCAGCTTGGAAAAGAGAATCCTTCACATGCATTAGGAGCATTAAAATGCATTAGCCGTGCCGTGCAGCCTATGATGAGGCCTTTTCAAGATGAGTCATTCTAAAAACAGAGTGAGCTGTTGCATCAGAAAATTGAGTCCATTACGCTCAAATCCTTGTGGTAGGAAAAAAACAGCCTGAGGCCGCTCATTAAGATACGGAACGTCGATTTTCTTTCCCTAAACTACCTTGGCGCCAAACAAAACATTTATTTTCCTTGAACTTTTAGAACATTTTATTACATTACCAACAAAAACTTAGTGTTTTATTGGAATAATACATGCTTTTTTTATATTCTTTACAAATATAGATCTGAAATGTGTTTTGGTTTCGAAACACACTTAGTAAACAATGCTGCAATTACATCTGCAAGCTTTATGGATAATTCCCTATTAGTTCTGCAGACTCGTTTCTGCAGAACTTTGTGGATCGGTAGCAAAATAATTCAAACTCAGTCAAATATCTAGTTTTATCAACATTTGATCTTTTTAAAAATGCTTTTTAATTAAAAATACTTTTTAATAAGGTTTTATTTGGACACACACTTCCAATTCTATCGCCCATTTTGCAAAGTTCATCTATCCATCAGTTCTAAAGAAAAGGCTCCCCACAGCATGATACTGCTTTCACTATGTTTCACTGTGACAATACTATTTAATCAATCTGAAGAAATTTTAGTCTAATAAACCATTAATTGATAATTAATTGTAAGTTTATTAATTGTTT
The DNA here is from genome assembly GCF_051168715.1 of Poecilia mexicana. Lineage (NCBI taxonomy): Eukaryota > Metazoa > Chordata > Actinopteri > Cyprinodontiformes > Poeciliidae > Poecilia > Poecilia mexicana. Next base: position 18,608,203 of record NW_028263380.1, on the reverse strand, counting down.
GCATCCTGAAATCTAGCCTTAATTTAAATGTCTCCACCGTGTTCCTTGCTCTTATGACTAGATGTTATTTAGGGCAATCAGAGTAAAGGGGGCTGAAAAACTAATTAATTCACAAGTTTCAGATTTTGATTCCCTTTAATTTTGAAAGCCATACATAATTTTCAATTATGCACTGCTTTTTCTTCACCCAATCAATCACATTAAATTGCAAAACTAAGCACAGTGAGATATTTTGGAGCTGAAATTAAACGATGAATCAAGGAGCAGGAGGTCTTACCTGTCCGCTGTTGGCCAGCTCGTCCACAGACAGAGAGTTGTCCAGTCGAAGTGCGAGGCCAAAGTCACACAGGCAGCAGGTCATGTCCTTTTTCACGAGTATATTTGAGCTTTTAATGTCCCTGTGAGCGATGGGAACCTTGCAGCGGCCGCAGGAAGTGCGGTCACTGTGTAGGTGTGCCACCACACGGGCCAGCGAGCTCCCCAGCAGCCACAAGTCTTGCCAGGAGATAATGTGATTGGTTAGGAACTCCTGGAGGTTCCCCAGTGGGTGGTAAGCCGTGATCAGCCAGTACTGCCTCTGCCCCTTCCTCTCCTCGGCCGTCAGGAAGTGAAGCACGTTCTCGTGCCTCAGGTCCGCATCTGAGAAAATGTCCTTCTCGTTCTTCCAGGAGGCGTACTCCTCGAACTGGAAGATCTTGACTGCCACCGTTTCAAAGCCGTGCTCCTCCCGGACCGACGAGCCTTGCTTCAGCTTGGCTTTGTAGACCTCGGCAAAGCGGCCCTTGCCGACCAGAACGTCCAGCTCGATGGGCAGGAGCTCGGTGTTGTGGTTCAGGTTGTTGGCGTGTGTGGAGCTGCTGTCCGAACCCTCAGGGTCTATGATGGGGTGCTTGTCGGTGTTGTCCAGCGGCTTGACCTTCTTGCGCGGGTTTGGCTGCTGATTGCAGACCCGGTAACAGTAGAACGAAGTGATGACAAAAATGGCTATGACCAGAAGAGGCACCAGGCTGACCAGGATGACGGGCCCAACCTGAGAATCTGTGACGAAGACAGAGAGGATGAGCACGTCAATACTCTGGATGAATCAATAAAATAATAAAACTGACTTTATAACTACACTTTAGTAATGTGTCAACTTTTTGTTTAAAATTTTAAGTTCAAAGGGCCCCAGGTGGGTCAGCGGTAGAGTGTGTGCAGGTTCGATTCCCGGCCCATTTACTGCATATCCTCTGCTTCCCTCGCTGCCTTTCTTCCTGTCAAGCTACTAATGAATAAAGGCCACTAGTGCCACAAAAATAAAATCAAATAAAAAATAAATATATAATTTCATTAAAGCATTAATATAAAATAATCAGTAACACTTTATTTGAAGGGGTGTGCATAAGACTGACACGAGACTGTCATGAACATGAAGGAGTCTTCATGAATGCTTCCAGCTATCGTCATGAAGTGTCATTTGATAAATAATGACACTTGATGCAAAGTTGACACTTTTAATTTACTTCTAATGCAAGTTTTAATGGAACTTTGCACTGAAATTGTCATTATTTACCAACTGACACTTCATGGCAACAGCTGTAAACATTTATAAAGAGTCATTCCTTTATAAATGTTTCATGACAAGTGTTATGTTCATTACAGTGTCATGTCAGTCTTATGCACAACCCAGATAAAGCGTTACCAGCTGATCTGTAGATTCCAGAAAGTGATCATAGCCTGTTCAACCTTTTTCCACTTTCAGTGAAATATGTGCAGTGTCTATCCTTAACAAATCAACTGAAAAGCAAAAATATCATCAGGGAGGGCGAATGTAAAAACAGAAAAAGCTTGTTAACCACGTTGCAACAGTGCGCACCTTTAGACAAATACTGTTTTAGTCTCCTTTTGAATCTATTTCAAACTTCTATCTTCTTCGGGACAAGCCCAATGTCAGGCTTTTCCTGCTACTTGTGAGAATATCCTGCTGTACTCTCCATATGCCATGAATAACAAGCAGGACAAAATAGTTTTCTACCAATACTGTCCAACATAAAGGCAACTAAATGGTTTCATACAAGTTTTTTGAGTGTAAACAGCTATGAATTCTTGTGCGAACAGCAATTCAGCTAACTAACTTCCCTGAAATTTATCATAAACTGCATTTTTTTAAGTTCTTTTCTGGCTCTTATTTTCAGAAAAATGCTGGTGCTACTGTTCATTCATACTGCTGTTCTGTCCTTGGGTTCATTAACTTTGGAAATGTATTTAATGTAATATTTTTATGCTAATTAATTACAAATAATTACACTTTCTTTTAACTGATTATAGTAAATGACACTTTTCCTAAACGAGCGTTTTTATCAGTTAATTAAGGTAAAATTACAGTTTTTCTGACACAGACCTCTTCTGTTCATTAACAGTTTTTGTGGGTAGTGCTGATTTTTAGCTGCAGCTTGGAAAGTTAATCTCCACTTTGTCAAACTAAAGATGTTCAGGGAGTAATCTGACGCGCGTCATAACTTCATAACACAAACTTAAAGGAATTGTCACTAGAAAAAGAGTTACTGTTACTGTGTTGTAGAATGCAAATGTGAAATATTGTGATCTTTGTTGTTATGCGTCTTTAAATACAAGGTAACGATTTCTATTGGTACACAGTGGAGAACAGCAGTTGGGGCATTGTGCACATACTCTCAAACCATAATAATAGTTATTACCGAGAAGTTCTGCTAATCTGGCCACAGACTTTGCCTTTACTGCAGAAAAGTTGTATTTTATAAACATGTCTGTTTTGATTGACAATATAATTGAAGAGGAAAAATGAAAGAGGCTAAACTGTTTACACTGGGATTTTGGAGCGTTTGGAGATGTTTATGTTTGTCGCTTTAATCATCCAAATTGTGTCCCAATTTGAGACACAGTTCTTTTTGTCGTCCCCTCAGGCTCCTTGATCTTTGCAGATTTCCCCCCCCCCATACTGTATGTATGCATAAGAGCTCTTTCTGTATGGACTTAATATATCATGCAGCTGATGGTCCTTTGGTTGCAGGAACATTTCATGAATAATCCTCCAAGTGGGTTAATTTAGACCTCATCAGTAGAGAATACATCGGGATGGATATTCTCTAAAACGCTTGAAAAAGATGGACATTTAACTAGTGCAAGAGAAGGTTTTTATCTTTGCAACTCCGTCTGATGGGGATCGTAATGAAAACATGACTCTTTACCAACCCCCGCTTTTCCCTTTTTTTCTTTTGATTAGCACAATCATCATCCGTTTTACACAGATTACAAATTGCCAATTCAGATTCGCTTGCGGTATGCTCATCTGTCCAGCTAAGAGCACGACAGTACTCTTAGGTCAGCGGAGGAACTGCTCTTTGGTTGTGGAATGTCCATTTAAATTAACGTCTGGACCACAGATCCAAAAACAACTCCAAACCCCGACCCAGCCGACCGCATATTGTGCCTCTTTATAGAATTTGTTGTATTTTTGTACGCGAGGAGAGGGTGTGTCTGGAACCTGCGACTGTTTTGGCAAACGGCACCATTTGCTGCATTTATAGTTACACATTTACATCAGTACAAGTAAGGAGTAGCAACCCTTTCCAGTTTGATCAGGTTCAAACTGGCTTTTGATACTTTACATTAAGAGATCTTCATGTTTTGGACGTCACATTTTACTGCTGCAAACATAAAGTGCAAAAAAAAATAAAAATAAAATACATATCTTAACATATTCCACTTGTTGCAATAAGAATACATTTTTATGGAGGACACTGTGAGACAAAGGGCCTGGAGTCAGTCTTGAACAAGGTAGTAATATTAATGTAAAACTCATCTCTCTGACTCCCCAGACCAAGCCCTCGAGCGCTCTATAATTTTTTTTCTCCTTTTTTCTAAACAGGAAACCGCATGTCTGAAATCCTCTGCAGGGCCCCAGACAGACAGTTTGTTTTGACTTTCGTAGAGTGAGAAGGTTTTTTTTCACAACAAGTTGTCACTGTGCCTCCTGACGCAGACATTTGAGAAAAACCCTCAAGTTGTTGTCTACGACGTTAGCAGGCCTGCGTGCTAATGTTACATAATGTTACATAAGATCAAATCGGTGCCATAAAATTCTTATTTTACCTTCAATTAAAAGTTGTTTACGCTTGCTAATTTAAAAAGCCTTCACTACAAAAAGGAATGGTTTATGGGTTGGTAATCTGACCTTTAAAATTGACATTTGGTGTAGTTAATTCATTCCACAGTGATCTGTTAGTTAACTTTAACTTTGAGGCAGAGGCTGATTAAAAACAGCTGAAGTTATGAAATCTCCAAAATGAAAAAAGAAGGGAACTGACCTCTCTAGTAGAAATATGCTAAAATATTCAATGGAAAATGCTGACAATAAAATGTTATAAAAGGCACAATGCAGACTTAGTTAAAAGGTGAATAGGGGAGAAGATGGATGTTGTATTTAGAGGAATAAGGGTTCATCAATCATGATGCACAAAAACCCCAAACAAGCTTAAAACTGGGTGAGTACGTTTGCAAGAAAGCAGCCATTTGACAGCGGTAATCTTTCCAGGTGTGGCTGTGGTCAAATCTAATGATTGTACAATAGAGAGCAATGTTTTCTTTTTTAATTTTGCAGCTTTTCACGGCATTGTATTATAAGAATACTCGGTGTTTGCTGTAGGAGCGTCACGGTGGCTCTTAACGGCTGACATTGCACATCAATCCTTAAAACTACAAAACACACAATGTTCAGCCACACAAACAGGTTTGACGTCACAAACGTCCATAACTTTGAAATTCCGAGGACTTTTGAGGCAAAAATTTATTTTCGTTTCTGCTTCTCTCACTTCAGTCTCGTGACTTCTGAAGAACTCCTTCAAGGGAGTTTTAAACTACAGCTTTTCTTACTTCCCGTAGTAGCTTGCTGCTCTACAGTGCCAACGTTAGTTTGTATATAAGCAGAAACAAAATGTGGTTCTGGATAGTTTAGTTTTATTTACATTCTATTCTGTGCATACTTTTGTAAAGTTCGTTGTGATGTCCTTTTGCTAACAGTGGGGTAAAAAACCTTTTGTTTTTGTTTCTAAGTAGTCCAATTCAAGAGCAATCATTTGCTGACAAGATTAAGATGGTCATTGTTTGTTGTGTGTTTGCCACACAACTTGTAACCAGATTTAACTTTTATTTGTGTTTTAAATGACATGCAGTTCCCCCATTAAACCACGTTTGAATAAGTTCAGATTTTTGGCTGACCTTTCCACGATAATTTTCTCATCATTTTCTAATAAATTAACTTTGAACTTCCAATGTCGCTCTTTCCCGTCCTCTATGCAGCTGTTACAGTTTGCCACGCCTACTCTGCTATTTAAGACAAACTCGCAGAACATAATGAGCGTAGACATTCAGTTCAGTCAGCCAATATGCCACATCTACAAAAAAAACAAAAGAAGCATGTCTGTCTCTTTCTCTGGAACAACTGTTTAGAATATCAGCTGTCTGACAGGGATGTGTTGTGGCATGTTTGCTCTGGAGTTTCATGAAAAAAGCCCACCCGCCTGCAGTCTGTCTGCTGAGAGAACTTCCCCCTTGACGTTTAAACTTCTTCAACTGTTTAGGGCTTTAACAAGGACGCAGACAAACTTGTGTTACGGATTACGTTTTATGAGCTCTTGAACTCATTTGTAGCTATTTGTGTTGCATCGGGAGAATACACTTTCACTGGATGTTCAGAATCTTATTTTCAAGAATCTTGCATTTGTAATACCGTATTTTCCGGACTATAAGCCGTTACTTTTTTTCCTAAGCTATGAACCATGCGGGTTATAGCTCGGTGCGGCTTATATGTGTATGTTTACTGTTTTATTTATTTTTTACTTTGGGGGTGCGGCTTATAGTCCGGAAAATACGGTATTTTTAAATTTTTTTTTCCAAATGATGAAGAACAATGTTCATTTTCTCCTGGCCTTCTGAAGGTTCTCATTTGTAATCCAGCACCAATTTTCACAGGACAGTTTTTTCCCCTCACATGTTCAGCCAGTTATCTGAGATTTATGAATCATTCAGCCATTAAAAGGTTCCTATACTGAACCAGTTTTGTGTCTATACATATCAGAAAGCAGAGCTATAAGTCAATTGTCTTCAAGTCAAGTCATGTTTTTACAGCAAGTATTTTGCTTTAGTTGCACTCCCATTCCAAATAGTGCTTGTGAGTTGGGATCAGTGGTGTGGAGTCAAACGTTCTGCTGCTTCAATATTGTACAGTTTTGTTTTATTTCTATTTACTTTTTCCATATCTAAGGATCAACTGGCCATCTTGGGATGAAATTACAATGATCTATGATTGTGTCAATTTCTGGTATTTTAAATTTAAAGATACGCACAGCATCTTCATAACATTGAGATGGAGTAACGGTAAAATTGCCATATTGCTGTGATAATTTAAGTTGTGTTGATTCTGTTGGATATAAGTCCAATAAAAATCAAGAGTTCGGTTTATCTGATAATCAAACAGTGTGTGCTAAAGTGTCCCATGCATAGATGCTGAAATATTATTTTCTTGAGGCATTCTGTTTTTGTGCATCATTGAAACAAGAGGCAGACAAACAACAATATAAGCATTTTTGTCCTTCAATTGTCCACTTTTCTTGTTTATACACCATCAAACTATCTGTAGATGTCACCTAAAAGCACCTAAAAGGAGTTAAATTGAAATTAAATGCAAAAATATATATAAAATAAATAAATAAATATTCCACTTGTATTTTTCTTTGAGAACAACAAACATTACCCAAAGGCTACGGTGAGATAAAGGTTTTAAGAATCCTGTGTTCTGTGGATGCCTAACAAAATTAACCACTGGTTAAAAAATAACAAGCCAGATTCACTGAAACTTACTGGAATCATTACTTACTAACTCGCATTTAATCACAGCAGCCTTCATTGCAGCAACACCCATCTTTACTCACTGAAACGTTACAGAGACTGCTCAGACATTCTCGAGAGTACGCAAACGCATTTCCATGACGTGGTTTGCACTCCACAGATGCTTCTAATTTGTGCTCTCTGCTGTTCCAAGCCAGGTCTCAGAAATCCACCGCTACGCTGTTACTGCGGTAAAAATACAGGAGATTCCAGCGCTAACCGGAGACAAGAAGGAAAGGTGTGTCCTGAAGCGGTTTGTAAGCAGAGAGACGCAGCCCGACAGTACGAACATGCTGACATTCTGGCGTGACACTTTACACGACGAGCCGACAGTGACGAATATATCAGTTTACCTGTTGCTGTAATTATTGAGTTATTACAAGATGATTCACTTACAATCAGAAGAGCAAAGTAGATCAAGTCGTACGGGTGTTTTATAACTTTTAAAACAAGTAACCCTATAAACCGAACCCTTCTTCAGATTACTGTAATTAATCTGCAGGGTAGACGCCAACTGACTCATTACACTAATTTAAAGTTATAACATCTGCAGCTCCCAGCTTGTTCCATCTAATTGCTTCGGCTTTACAGCTAACAATTTTAATGTTTAGTTTTAATCTCGTCATAAGAGCTCCAGCTACTTCACCCTGTCGTGGTGAAGACAACTTGTTCAAGCCAGACATCAGAACCGGGACGAGGAGGATTGGAAAGACTTTGGATGTGGCATCCTTATTGGTGGTCTAAATATTTTAGCAATTTATGACCTAGTGAGATTTTTTTTTTTTTTACATACAATTGACTAAAGGTTTACAAGGAGTGTTCCACAAAAGAAAAATAGAATAAATTGAGATTTTTTTTGTGTGGAACATTCCTGGTTCATTGAAAACAGAAGGCAGAAAACCATCTCTACGACGACGACGACGACGAAAGATCACACCAGGTGACACTCCTGCCAGCTGAAACCAGAAAACCAAAACTAAAATTTAGACATGTTCACCAAAATTGGAGAATATTAAATCGGAAAATTGTTGCCCCGTCTAGTAGTGTCTTTATTTCAGCTGCCAAACGAAGTCGAATCATGATATATTGTGGGCAAAGTGAAAGCACAAATAAGCATTCTTAAAATGTGTCCATGGAGATCTAACTAAAAAATAAAAAAACACAACATCAGGATCTCAAACATGCAAACTGCAAATTAAAAATACAAAACAACAGAAGACAAAATGTCCAACTCACTCAGGTTGAAAATGATGTGATCGTTGCACTCCTCCTCGTTGGAACAGGAACAGATGAAAAACTTTGAGTCTTTGGCTTTTTTCTCTTTCATAATGCACTTTGTGTTGTTGTAATCGTCCAGGTACAGGCCGTACAGGGGAAGAGCTGGATCGTGACAAACCGTTTCAAATGTAACATTGTCGTCTTTCTTCCGCCTTGGAAAGAGAAAACAGAGACAGCAAAGCATATTGATTACCTGTGACCTATGACCTTAAAGAGTCTGAATGCCTTCGCAAACATCTTCACATCGTGTAAAAAAAAAAAAAAAAAAAAAAAAAGCTTGTGTCCCTGCTGGAAAGGGGCTGAGATGTTGTGCTAAATTTACCTTGTTGTCACTTTGTCTTTTCTTAAAAGGGAAAATTCATTTTGAAAATAATAAGGAAAAACAGAGATGGCAAGAAAGGGAAGGACAGAGTTTTTATTTTTTGGTCCACTCTTTTTTTGCAGGATTGTTCTAGTTCTGTCACACTGGAGGATTTTTGAGCCTATTTATCCCACAGTTTTTAAATTACATGCAAGTCCAGATGTTGACTAAGCCACTACAAAACTCTAATTTTCTGCTGGAGCGGGGCGTCCAAAACTTTTACAGGCCATCGGCCCCCAAACATGGCCCCTCTGAGACAGTGCTTCAGAATATGTAAACATCACCTTTTTAATGTTTATTCCTCACTTTTATTCACTGTTCAATAATTATTACTTTGGTTCAGCATAAACGTTGCCTCATACCTTCTGATTTTAGTTGGCCATGAATCCTGGGGAGTAAAATTTATTATGTAAAAAGTAATGACTTTATTAATCTGGTGTTTTTGACATAATATATGACCTGATGATCAAACTTTTCCACCACAATCCCCTCTTTTAATTATAAGAACATGTGCAATATTTTATATCAGTCACACATTTACTTTATGCACTGCAGCTCTTAGGGGTTTTTCTGCTGGACAGTTCCTTCAATATTTTTCTTTGTGTCAGAAACTCACTTATTCATTTCCTGTTTGCTGTAGTAGCTTGTGGATGACTGGCAGCCAATCATGAAAGATAAGCATGTCAAATAGCCTTTCAGGAAATTATTTCATCTTATTTTTCACAATAATTGTTGAATAATACATTAGATTTTATTGAAAAACATATATAGATATGATTTTAAAAATGTATAGGATTCAATTATTTTATTTTTGCATTTCACCCCCCCCATCTTCTTTCCAACTTTTAAAGGGAAGATGAGGCCCTTTTCATGGTTTATTTATGGTAAATTGTGAAAAGGTTTTCCTCGTCTTGATGCAGAAAAACACACTCCTACACCATCACTGTTCTTGTTCTGATTATCTTGGTTTTCTCTCGAAATGCTGTGTTGGTTTTATGCAAGAGAAAACTGAAAGCTGGGCAGGAAACGATCTTCACCTGCCCTCATAAAATGACGTTTGTCTCATTGTGTGGTAATGACAGCCTTGGAAATGGCATTAACGTCTTCCATAATCCACACAAAAAGCTAATATTTCACAGATTCAGAAGAAACAAACTTAAGAAGCAATAATTGGTTTTTATATACCCAAAAAAAGTGTTTATTTTCACCCTGAAGCCTCTGAATTTCTCTTTTATCCAGAGGATTTAGGACAATTTGCTGAAGAAGCTGGAATGTGAAAGCATACTGACCATTCAATGACCTCACATCTGACTCTGGGTGTGCAAAGCAGCAGGAAGCAGGTTTGTATTGGTGCTAAAAGCTTAAGGCCACGCTGGTGTTTCTCACTACATTGCCAATGTAGCAGTCTTGATATGAGCTGAGGTTAGCAGAAAGCTAATGGTGCACGGATAGCAGCGCCTCTTTAAATTGTCCTTCAGAAATCACAAATCCAGAATTACTCAGCAGGAATTTAGACGGGCAACATGTAGATTTGTCCAGCTTGACTTTATTCCAAACTCGCTCTTTTGTAGAGCTCCTGCATATTCCTTAAAAGTATGACATTTACTGTGCTGTGAAAAGTATCTTGACTCCTTACAGGATTCTCCTGTTTTTGCTTTTTGTCAGCTTTACATGCTTTGGATTCAAATATCAGAACATCAGATAAACTGAGTCGAGATGAAAATCAGATCCCAAATGATGAGTTATCATGAAAACGGAGCTTACCAGATGCTGACACACACTTCGTTATATTCGGGGCAGATGGAGGTAATGTCACATTCCACCTTGCAGACTCCCCTACCGGGACAGTTGGTGGCCCGCAAATCACAAAACCTGCACAGCTGCCTTACAGGGATCGCGGAGGTATCTGAAATGAGAGGGAAGGAAAAAAGATGGAGAAAGTTGGATTGGTTACCAGATGACACACAAATAATAAATGACGACAGCATTCATGTTTTACAAGCAAAAACAAAACAAACAAACAAAAAAAAGCAATGAAAATAAAAACGGTATTCGTCTTCAAGTGGTGTCATTCAAGAGAGCGAGAAGAAAATCCAAAATATTTAATCGCAGGGTGGCGGGCGCATTCTTTCAAGATTTTTGTTGATCTTGTCCGGACTTGACTTTGCCAGCAGGCACGTTCAGATCAGTCAGACAGACTGGATTGTGTGATGAGCGCCTGCGGGCTTGATAATCACCTAAGACCTGAGACAACTGCCAGACGGGTAAGTACAACAAACAGAGGAATAGCAAAGCCATCTGCTGGCTGGGAAGCCTTTAATTTGTCATTCCGATGAGTCGGCTCCCCCATTTAAATACGTGTTGTGCCAAGGAACTATTAAAAACAACAAAAGAATGTAATTGGTGATCGTGAGTGATTGGAGGAAGGAGGGGAAAATATGCATGTTTTTCCAAGACAAAAACATTAAAATAGCCTGATTTTTGGTCATCAAAAGACCTCTCATCCCTACAAAATTAATTAATTAATAATCACTGCAACCGCAGGTAAAGATTTTTCTTAAAGCTTAGAATTATTTTCATCTTCTACTAAACTGGAGTAATCTCACAAAAAAATGTAGAAAAGCCCTTAATTTGAGTACTTTCAGAAAAAACTAAATGTTTTGTTTTTTTAATTACTGCTGCCACAGTTAATGACAACTTATATAAGACAAGACTTTGGTATACTTTACTTTTTTATAAAATGATCAGGCTTTTGAAGACTGCTAACCATGACTTCAATTTTAAAGTCCAATTTCGCTTCAAAACGAACAAGACAAGAGAACATGTCTTGGAACAGTGGTTCCCAAACTTTTTCTTCTGCGCCCCCCCAGTGGTTTCCAAACATTTTCTGCGCCCCTCCTATGCATTACAAATGGCTGTCTGGTTGAAATGAGACATTTTTGGCGGCAAAATGAATGTACGTAGCTGAAAATAGACACCAACATCGGTAGCCTACAGGCTACTTGTTAAGCTTAAGGTTCCGTATTGATATTAGCTAGTCATCTTTTAGCTAACATTACCTGCATCCAACAGCTTTACTCAACTCAGTCGGTTAGTTTGGAGGGAAAAACTGTGAAAAGTTCTTTGCGTTTTGCTGGTTTGCTGCCGTGATTCTAACACAAACCTACGTAGCTCCGCACAGCAGCAGCAGGTCTCCTTCACAGGTGGAAACCCAGCGCGAGCGTCGTAGCGCTCATGTTGCGTTTAAAGGCGGCTCGGACAAACAGGTTACAACATGTTAACAACGGATTAAACAGTTTTAACTGCTGATAAAAGTGACAGAGGACATAAATATGGGAAGTGTGGAAGCCTCTACTGTATCAAATTGACATAGGAATAACAGAGAGTTGGCCATTCTAAGGTAAAAACCCAGCGCATACAGTGTTTATGTTTTTTTTGTTTTTTTTTCATCCAGACGGCTTCCGGAGCCCCCCCCCCCTGCAATGACACACTATAGTTGTCTATAACTTCAGTCAGAGCAAAAACAGAATATCCAGCCTCGTGACAAACGATGCTGGATGGAAAGGTCAAAGAATCCCTAAAGCTCACCATCAGCAAACTGCAGCAATTTGTTTAGTATGAGATTATGCTTCTAATTTAACATTTTCAGTTTGCTGTGCCAATGAAGGTCATGAGCAATATATATATTGTGCTTCAATGACTTTCCCTTATTTTAGAATGTGATTTGGCGTCTTGCATAAATATTCATACCCTTTGTCACATTTTGTCAAATTACAGCTAGGAATTTAAATGTATTTTATTGGACTATTACAGGATAGACCAACACGAAGAGACGCATATTTGTGAAGTTGCAGGGAAATAAAATACTGCTTTCTAAACTTAGGTTTGAAAGCAACATGCCTTCAGGGGTTATGAGCAAACATGTGGAAGGAGCTGCTCTGGTGAGATGAAACCAACGTTTACACTTGTGTCCGCTTCATCCATCACTGTGTGGTTTGGCTCAGCTACAAAACAGGACGGGCCCAAACTTCAAAGAGCAATCACATCTCCATAGGAGATCACTGCGGCTGATCGTATCGCCAGCTTGGACTAGTACAAGTGGAGGGTCAGGAAAAGGGAAGCTAATATTTCTGCAGACCCCACACATCCTGGACACAAACTGCTTAGACTTTTACCTTCACCTTCGTGCTACTACGGAGGATTATTTGCTAAAACCAGCCGCCACAGAAACCGTTTCTTCCCCCAGGCTGTTTCTCTAACGAACACATTAAACAGAAACCATCTTGAGCAGTCAGCTGTGCAAAAATAGACATATTTGCACTATTAACACATACAAACATTAGCTGTACATTCACATTGTACACGTGTTTCCATTAATATTTTCTATGTTTAATTCATATGTAAGTTTATATATTTATACTTAATGTCTGTACACTGATTGGTGAAACCACAGTCGAATGAATTGTTTGGCCACACAAATATGACCAACAAAGCCGATTCTGAAGAAGTCAAAATTTGATGAGTAGAGAAAAACTAAACCAGCACAAACACATATCAGGGAGGTGAACACTGCCATTGTGAAACAAGTTAGTGGCAGTTGAGTGAGTGGTTTTCTGTAGAAAAAATGAGGAAGCTTGTCAGAGCTGATTTGAACATGGATGAGGCTAAATACGGTGCAACACTGGAAGAAAATCTGTTGAAAAGTACTTGAGATTGGACTACACCATCACCTTCTGATATGAGAAGAATGCTAAAAAAAAAAAAAAAAGGAGCCAGAGCTCTTTGAGAAGTGATGGTAACGCTGGAAAATTGGGCAATTTTGCAAACAAGATTAAGCAAAAAAAATGTCAGTCTGTAGATGAGCAAAGCTGACGGAAACAAACATCAATGAGTCTATGCAGCTGTACTTGCAGCTGCAACTACAGCTGCATAGACTCATTGATGTTACTGTACTGACTAAAGGAAGTACTGACTCAGGGGGCCACAATATAAATACTGCAACACTTCACTCTATTTGTGAAAAAATAAAATAAAAAAATAAAATAAATGAAACAAGGCATTGTTTTCTTTCCAAATTACACACAACTGTATTTAATTTCATATGGTCAAAAATACGACACATCGAAATTTGGGGTTTTAACATTACAAAATGTAAAAGAAATGTTTACCAGGTTACAGGTTAAAGGGCAATTAGTGAGAAAACAAGCCATGAAGAGAAGCTATATTACTTCCTATAGTCTGTGGTGGGAAGTAAGACGCATCGACAGACGATTTAAAAGGCAAAAGTCTGCGGCATGTGACTGCTCTGTCTGCTAAAGGAAATTCGCACAACCACGGTACTTCAGCTATATCCTGACTCTGTGTACAGGAAACTATCTGCTCACGAACCAATGAGTTCGATGCGCAGCCATACCGAGAATAAGTAGGTTTGTTTCCATCTACGTGCAGGTTTTTAAGAGCTCCATGTGAAGGTTGCAAAGCATACATGGCTGATCACATGACCAGATGTTTTTCAGGCTGGGAAGTGCAAGCGAAAGCATGCTTTCTGGCAGCCGAATGTCTTCACGCCGATTTCAGAATATGCTCCTGAAACGTGGTACAAAAATCTCTCTGTGTCAGCTTAGCCACGCTGCAGGGTGGGCTTACGGTAAAAGAGCACAGCTTCTGCAAAAAAAAAAGAAAAAAAAAAGGGAAGAGCAGGAAAGTTTGCACTGAAATGCATCCTGACATCATGTTTTACAAAAAAAAAACCTGTCTCAGGAAATTGCAGAGATATTTCTGAGCTCATCTCTACTGAACAAACTCCCAAAGTCAAAAAGCATCACTTGAACTCCAGACTAAACTAAATGACTTAGCAATTTAAATTTCTGCCCCGTGGGCTTCGAGAAGTGTTTTTTTTTTAAGTGCATCAGCAACGAAAATGAAGGGGGGGATGAAAGCCCATTCCTGAGTAGTAGGAAGGTGGCTGAGCTCAAGTAATTATATCATTAGAGTAGCTCCTCTCAAAGAGCATGTCATTTTAACCCAGGAGGCGGGCTGTGGAAGGGATGAATGGTGGTAATTGTCACCCAGGGCTGCATATAATTGCAGAGTAGTGGGGGGGAAAGGAGATTAGTAGCAGCCAGAGCTACTTGGTGCCGCTGGGACTGAGTCTGAGAGAGATGAAGGTAAAACTTCCTGGCAGCAGGGCGACTTGGTTAAGATAAGACAGACAGGACGATGAGGAGGAGTAGAAAGGCTCCACAAACATTTCACTTGGTGTAACACTTAGGTGTAGTTGAGGAACCTAGCACGCGGTTAGGCAGTGTGAACTTTGGCATGTTAGGACGTTAGGTAATTTGGGACATGATGAGTAAAGAGAATTTCACCTTTGTCTTGAAAATTATATAGCAAATGTGAGCTTGGGAGCAGACTCCTAAAGCCACACGCTGTAGTGGATGACCTATCATGCAGAGGGCTGTGGCCAGCACAACAAGCTGGAGTATGTAACTTTTATAAAAATCTGTTTTTTTGTGTGTTTTTTTTTTTTTACATATGTGTGAAAACTGAAACTATGTCATGACAGTATATTACAATACTGATAATCTGTGAAAATAAAATGAGTTCCTCTGCCTTCTCCCAGTGTTAACTACATAAATTAATCAGAAATGACCAGTCAGAGCTGGAGGGAGGTCTTAGAGCTGTCAATCAAACTTGTGTATGTGCTGCTCACAGCTGGTCCACCAAACATGGAGCCCGTTCTGACCGCTCAGGCTAGTTAGCATGGTCACTGTTGACAGATGAATGTCTTTCTTGTAACAGTATGCCGTTTCTCCGCCATTAGCACATTTAGCAGCATGTACAAGAGTGTGATTGACAGCACGAAGACACTCCTCCTGGCTCTGATTAGTTGTTTTTGACAGAGATGGCAGTAGCAGCACTGGAAGGAGGTGGATGATTTCACAGATTATCTGTCTCATAATATACTTTCACGACATGGTGACAATTTTAACAAATATGTAAAATCTTTTTTTTTTGTATTTGGAAAATCAGATTTAGATCTTGTCCAAATTGCCAAAACTGATGATGAAATCCATTTTTGATGTACGCACATACAACCTAATCAGAAGCTGGTCTTTAGAAAATACTACACAGAACTTTGAAGCACATGTGGACTCATTTACTGATTAGTAGGAGAAATAAGTAAAATATTATACTGTGTGCAACTGATAGCAACTTATTTTGAAGCATTTAAGTCAGGTTCAGATGTTTGACAAGTATTTCTGCTTGTCAAACTGTGATAGCAAAAGATTTATGAAGTGAAATAATCTTTAAACACACTTAAAGCATGATTAGCCAAATTTAAACTATACATACTGTTTATTTTTCAGTAGGGTTGCTGTTCTCAGAATGTGGTACTTGGGCTTCCTTTAGAGGGGCTCAAAATAACTTCTGGTTATTTCCAAGGTAAACACAATCAAACTGTCTGTGATGAAGTGAAGAGCAGTGAACCAGGAACAAACTCTCATGGCTTCTGATGCTGCGCTCTACTGATCTCTGAACGTGTCAATCTGGGAATCACATCAAACTGAACCTCGTCTCAGGGTTAAGTTGGAAAACCGGATAACGGATGTTCTCAGTGATAACTACTGTTTGTAATAAAAGCTAACAACAAATTTCACAAACCAACAAAGGTGTTCTGAGCACTGCATGAACGTTTTTGCTGAAGGAGTTTGCATATTTCTGATTTACTGAGATACAAACAGTTTAATTTGAGAAATACAAAGTCTTTTTTTTTTTTATGAAAGTTTGGCTTTGTGGGACACCTCCTTTTTTCCCCCAATTGAAAACGATCATTTTAAGGACCCATCTGTGAATTTATCTAAGTTAGAAATTAGAAAGTTCAAAAGTTCAAAAATTCGACACACGATTGCAGCTCATCTTTCAACCAAACAAAGAGACTCTGTTTTCCCTCATGTAACTTTTTTTTCGCTTTTGCTTTTTTTTTAATTTTTCTACAAAACTAGATGAGACTGAGGAAGCATCCAGGTCTGTTTTTCTTCTTGTAGTACATTTTGAACTGAAAAAATACACCCTTTGCTTTTTGAAAATCCAAACAAAAAATGCATTGCTAAAAGTTCCCATTATTATTAAGGATGCTATGAAGGTAAGCCTTTCAAGACTGCAAAAAATATCTATTTTGGTGCAGCTATATTGAGGAACAATAACATCGATACTGAAGGCAACATGCTGGACCTCACAGTGGATGTTGTACATTTAAAATAAAAAAATATATATATTAAAAAAAAATTACAATTTTCAGTGTTTAAAGAAGCACACCAATCCCTGCTTTGTTTCCAGTTGTGCAGCTGTATAATCTCTAGTTTTAACCATCGTTTTCTTTAATTTAGGGAAACAATTGGGGCACTGTACCTCTTAAAATTTAACCATTCCAATCCAACTTTATTACGGTATTTAAAATGTTTAAATAGCTCAAAGAGAAACAAAGTGATGCACAAAACTCCGCGGTCCAAACTCTGACATACTAAAACATACAGAAACTTAAGGAGTGAAAATGGTTGATTTTATTGTTCAATATGTTTTAATGAACGTAAAAAGAATAATGTCATGCTACAACTAGTACATTCCCAGCTTCTGACCCGGAAAATGAGTGGAACAGACTCAACCACAAATGCTGATTAGCTATATTGCAATCAGTATGTAAATAAATGATAATTAAAAACAAGGTCTAAGGTGGGTGAGAGTTCATTCATTATTGTTACCCAAAATAAGACAATAAAATTAGCATAAATAAGTTTATAGATGCTGCAGCCAGACATATCAAAGTATACCAAAACTTTTTGCCATAACTGTCCCATAGCCTAAAGACATTTTGCAAACGCGCGAGAGTGAGCAGAGGGTTTTCCGCCTTTAGGATGCATATCAACACAGCAAAACACTCCCACACTTGATGCTTCACACTGCCAATCAGCTGGATGAAAGAGGGTTACTGCACTGTTACACTGATTACAATAAAGACAATTCAACTGTTTGCAAATATTTCCCAATACAAATACAATGGACAGACAAGGCATGTTAGCCCTATTGATAATATTATGACTAATAATAATATTATTAGCTAGGAAAAAATATGTTACAGCATAACTTATACATTTCTACTTTAAAAGTTCGCATAAATGTCATGATAGTGGAAATTTATTAGTATCACAATGTGAGTATTTCATACTGGACTGTAGTTGCAACTAATCTAAACTTGTCTACTAGCCATAGCTATAAAACAAACCTCCCACCTTTTCACAGATCATTTGTAGATTTTTCTGTGGAACATAACTCCAGAGAATTCACAGAAACTTTCACAACTTGCAGATATTATTTTTTTCCCTTTTTTGCATAAAATATCTAAAATATTTGAAAGAAATACAGCTTAGGAAGCTGAAATACACAGATACACTACTACTTGACATATTGACTGGTGTTTACACCCCAGAGGAAGACTGTAGATATTAGTTCCTGGGGTAGTGCTAAGATGGCTTCTGAGGTATATTTTCTGGTTAAATTATTAAAAAAGGGCAGTTATGGTGGTTTTCAGAGGGAGTTTAAACTACCAAGCAATTCGCTAGCAGCTGTGGTGACACACCGCAGGTCCACTGCGTGCATAAGGGGACTGCAGCACAGGCTCCCCAAACCCACCTTTGTGAACGCCACTGCTAAGGGATTTAAATACTCAAAAAAACGGTACCAACCGACCTTTCATTGTCGTGATTTTTATCTATTTAGGTCACACATATCAATTGCCGCAATTATTTCTGGTATTTACTTTGATTATTCGGAGGCTGTCAAGACCGCAACTTTCGGAAACGATAAAACTGTCAAACCAAACGTGCTCCTCAAAACTAGCTTTGTCTCGTAAAATACGGTCAGTCACGTCTTCGTAAGGCATTAAGACATTTTTCACACAAAATGAGACATCTTAAGGAGCTCAAATATTTGATTAGTTTTTAAAAGTCGATGACAGATTTGAGATCAGACAATAAATGTCCGAATTACGCTACCTTTGCGTTTACTTTATTTTCTCCGACTTAATTTACACGGTTGTAATAAAAGTCTGCATTAGGCACAGTGGACTGAACCTTTCTTTAAAAAAAAATAATAATAAGGAAGTTCTTTGTTGAAACTCTGAGTCAACTCGCCCCTTGAACAAAGTTTTAATAAGTTTAACTCACTCGTCTCCACCGGCAGAAGCACAACACCGAACAGGACCGCTCCGCAGCAGAAAACGGAAAACCGAAGCAGCTCCATGTAGAACCGGACCACACGCCCCCTTTCTTTTTCATTAATTGAGCCTGGACAGAGGAGTTAAATATCCGACTTTCTCTGGGATCCAGCCGCCTGTTGCTCCTCCACAAACCAGCGACTTCACAGCTCGGTGTAGAAGCAGAGTAAACACCAGGCAGGACTTGCCCTATATGACTCACAGTATGTGCGCCTTTCCTGAGACAGGAAATCTTCAGAGGGGCTGGACGGTTTTTTTTTCTCCCCTCTCTCTCTCTCTCTCTCTCTCTCTCTTCTTTTTCTTCTTCTTCTTCTTCTTCTCAGTCATGCTTCTGTGGCTCACAGAGTTTTGAAGCATGTCATTAAGAAGCTCAGAGCCAGTAGAGCAAAGGCTTGAAATTACACGCTCCATACTTGCTTAATTAGAGACTTCACTTCTGGGCTACACACGTATATACAAACAGATTTACTTAAGAAAACTCATATTTTCATTTAAAGGTGTCAGTGAAATGGTCATTTTTAAACTCTGTAACAGGGTCACTCAAAGATACATAAGGCCCTGGGAAGATGGATATCAGAACCCAATTCCCGTTAAAGAGCTACACTTAGTTTTTTGATTTAAAGTTCGAACGACATCTTAATATTTTGGATGGCAAGTCTATAAAACAATATGGCTATCGGAATTCAAATGGTGCTTTAAAGAATCTGTAATCAGTGGAAATAAGGCAATTAAAGTTTACCCACACAAAACAGACTTTCAAATAGAACCGCAGCCCAAATCTCCCCGAATAAAACTGTGAAATCTCCCTTTAGTTTGCCCTAAACTAAAGGGCAACCCTCCCTTCAGTCACCCCACAGACACTGAAAATGTTGAGATTTTGAATTATAAATAGTTAAATACATGTTAAACTTCTTAAAATAAAATAAAATAAAGCAGCCCTTTAATATTGTATCAACTCCAGCCAACATCAGGTTTCTGAATGTTTAACTTCCAGCTAAACATTAGAAAAAACTATTCTGGGTGCAACATCACTTTTTTCCCTTGTGGTGCCCTGTGCTTAAAGCCACATTGTTCATATATAAAAAACTACTAATGGATACAAATACAATGCTAACTTTAACCATGTCAAGTAAATGTGGTGGAAGTGTCTCTCTAGTGTTTGTGTAAACCACTGAATAAACTAACATGCAGTCTGTTTACATCAGTTTGGCCATACAACTGAACATCTTGCAAACTACGTCCCATCGTACTTCAAAATAAGAGCATAAAAATTTTTAAGTCAATTCTGCACTTTTTTCCTGATCGGTATCGGCCGATACTATACCTCAGATATCTGTGTAGGTGTTGGAAGCGAAAAAGTGGATCGATGCACCCCGAGACATCTCGAAAATGTGCATCAAAAACTGTATGTTTGGTGCACAGTTACAAAGGAATAAACAGATAAGCAAAAGTTTAAATACGTAGTTATGAAAGGGAATGAGACAAGTAAAAAAGCAAGGAATCCTGCTGACTTGGAGTACGTACACTAGGCCAGAGGAGCGTGCTGCTTGGCATGCTCCTCTGGAAATTCTCCTGTTTCCTTCAAGGCCCGCATAAGGAACAGGGTCTGTCTAACTCTCATTTGCTTTTGTTATTATAGTTGAGGACACGCAGAGAGGAGTTTACGCTCTGGAACACTCAGAAATTATTCATCTGCTGCAGCTCTTCTCTGGCATGTTTTTGCTCTGCATGCTCGAGAAGTGACGTCAGGCTGGGGCTCTGACCCTGTGACCCCAAAGGCTTATGATTCTTTAGAAAAAAACGTGATTGCTCCCTTAACTTCCTCTGTCATCAGCTGTTGGGTTACTTTTTAACATACATGCAGCAAAAAAACAACAACAAAAAAAAGTCATGTTGCCAAACTAAAAGAGGAGCTCTTGTTAGCATACTTGTGCATACTTTTATTTGTACAACTATATTTAAAAGACTTTTCTGAAAGGAAAAACTTTACTGGCCTCCGTTATTTTGTGTTCCCTCATTCTTGGCTCTCAGTCAGCGGGTGTGGAAAGTCGTGTTTATGTCTCGGTGTCTGTTTTAGACGTGTGCAGCCATTAGGTACTGCAAGGTGGACTTCAAGCCACAAGGTGGAGATCTGAAAGCATTTTAAGGCCCAAACAGGCCACAGACCTCAGCACATGTGAGGGTTTCAACATCCTGCTCAATGACCACAACATTCAAACAAAACTTCTGTATAAATATATACCTAACTTTACAGCTTCATCTGCTTCAGTTGAACAGGAACCCCCAGCATAACCCCGGGAGGCTTATTTTAGTCCACGTGCCATTTTCTTTTACTTTCAGCTTCCTCCTCCTGCACAAGCTTCACAGAGGTTTTTTTTTTTTTTTTTTTTGCCTTTGAGCTACTTATGCCTTACAGTGTTTGCGCAAAACACAGATAAACAAGAACCAGGCAAACATCCTGAGCGGTAATATGCTCAAAGCCGACGCCTTGTGTTCCTGTGAACTGCTTTGGTCAAGTTGGACGGCAAACAGAGTGACCCTTACAACAACTCTCTGGACGCATGCCTTCAGATAACACTGACAGCAAACGGGCAACTTCTGCTATTTTAAAGATGATAAGAGACGTCACTCCTCCAGCCCTCCCTCTTGGTGACACGATGAGACTGTTGGTAATTAAATTTGACATGGTTGCTCTATTTTTAGAGCCCCAAGACGACTTCGTTTGACTTTCTGTTTTTCATAACCCAGATAATCTCCTCTCCAGTTTCTTGACTGGACTTTGCGTCACCTTTTTCATACTTGTGCACCGTTTTCTACTAAAAGTTTTCCTTCCACTCAACCTTCCACTAATATCTTTGGATACAGCGATCCGTCGAGAACCTGTGACTTTTAGTGGCCTGTTTGGTCGAGTGTGACTTTGACAACTGAGCCAAGCTGCAGTGAAAAGCAAATTGCTTTTCCCACATTGCAGCAGCTTTATTTACAAACAGCAAGAAGAACAGCAGCAACAAAATCCTCCTGCTGCACAAGAAGAGCAGCAGATGAAGGCGAATCAAGAGTTCACCAGCATGGCAGCTTTCATCTGAACAGATCCACTTTTACACAAACAGATGAATCTATATTCAATCGACTTAGCTTCTCAAAACGCACTCATGTTGCATACACATGCGTCCATGCGTCAAATTTAACCATTACATTCCTAATTTTTACACTTATAAAAGAAAGGGTGAAACACTTGATGTAGAGAACTACAATTTGAAGATTATAAATAACAGCGTTGGATTATAAGCACTGAATGCAGCCCCACAAAAAAAAAGAACAAAGAGTTCAGCCATGTTAGGGGAAATACCTGTAAAGGGCCTGAACTTCGGTAGTGGTTTATCTAGTCCACAGATGGTGGATTTGTTTAGACACGCTGATGGTGGTAAGCTACATTGTAGCCTCAGGAGCGAGGCTGCCGTACACGATACGTGGAGTATACACTTTATGTACTGCAGTGATGACGGTGGTGATGTTCAGAGAGCCAAATAAGCCTGAGATCTCGTCAGATAAAATTGTATTTTGCACTAAATGACAAAGTAAGCTGCACAGATGGGCTTGTGTTTACAAAACTGTAATCTGAAACGGATTATAATTGACTGCTCAACATGGTCTAGTGTAGATCACATACTGACTGCTGATAATTACCCCACTGAACCCTCTTTAAAATCCTCTGCTATCCCAGTGAAAGCCACCCTGATGGAAAGCATCTATTGAAAATTTTCCACTCAAATCTTATTAGTCTTATATCTTAAAGTTTTTTAAAAATGTATCCAATCAAACCCAGATAATATAAATGTGAATTACAGAGTTTTGCTTGGCATGTTGTGTCTTAAAAACAAGACAATCAGTGGTGTTACGAGACAAAATGCTCTTGTTCCTGTGTGTGCTTGTATCACATAAATATAGTTGCTTTTTATCGTGTGTGTTGTTGCAGGCCCGTCTTTGCCCTCACTGATGCTTCTCCTCTAATATGTCAATCTGAAAAGTGAACCTGCCTCAGGATGTGCCTCCACAATCCTTCAAAACTTACTTCTGCCCCAGAGAGCTTAAGTTAGCTCTCACGGCGTTAGAGTCAAACTGTTCAAGACACGGTGTGGAGTACGGCTTTCGGGGTCGTCTAAGGACTGAAGATGAGTAAAGACAGCACAAAACAACAGTGTGGAAACTGAAAGGTGAAATCAAGCTGGGAGAGGAGTAGAGCGGAAGCTGAGCTGAGCACATCTCATCTGGTGTAGCTTCTGCAGCAGTAATTGGCTCTGTCAGGATGTGTAAATCTTTTGAGACCTTCACACTGCAGATCTCTGGAAGGATGTGGGCTGCCTGCCTGTCTCTATACAGTCACAACATAAACTGAATTCAGAGCCGAGTGGTTAGGACAGAATTTAGGAAAGAGATGCATTTATCGTATTTTAGAAATTGGTTGTAAGAGTTTGCCTCACCTGAACTGTGTTGATCAACACACTTTGCTAAAGATAAAAACACTTTTCATTGACCTAACGCATCAGATCATACTTTGTTTCTTTCCGTCACTGAATCTGACTGAATCCTCTCTCAGTTTTTCTGAGCTGACCAAGCTTCTTTGTTCGTTTTACAACCGCTTTGAACGACATACACGCCGACATCCTACACGCTGCTTTGTAATATACCAAAAACGACTCCGTTTATCGGAGTTCATGCTGCGAAAGCTGTTCAAAAACTGTGGACCAAAAGACATCTGCAAGACAACATTTTACTGCACTCAAACATGTGTGAAATGTATCTCAGCGTTGCGTGCATGCAACCGTCGTCTTAAAGCCACAAAGCCACAGAAATGCTATGATTTCCTCAAATATGATAAACAGAGTAGTGATGAATAACATCTTACTTTGAATGTTGTTGCATGCAGCCTGCCACAAATTCCTAACGTATGACTTCAGGATTTCATAGAATTAACTTTGTGTCCATTGCTGGGCAAACACCCAGCACACTAACACTACTACACACACACACACACACACGCACACACACACACACACACACACACACACACACACACACACGCATACACACACACATCCCCGTTTAATAAACTGGTACAGCTATTTTAGTGCCACAACAGCCTTTCTATCTCCTTTCCCCATCGCTCGTCTGCTTGGATTAGTTGGAGACATAAAGGGAAAGCAGGATTTGCCCTCAAAACTTCACAGACCAGCAACCTTTGATATCACAACTAATGGTTATTGTTCTCAGAAAGAGTATAAATAGGTGTTCAAAACTGTGCCAAGGTTGTTTTGGAGCGATTCCACCACAAGAGAAGGCAAACATCCGATCAAATGCCGCAACATGCAGCCCACTCCTTGTGCGTCCACAGAGCTCATTGATACAGGAGGCAAAAACGTGTCTTTAGCTGTAAGCATACCAAGAAACTTCCTCCATCACTTTGAAAATGGTCACAAATCCAAGGTTTTGAACGGAGCATAAGTTCACGGGGCTTTACCACAGTGAAGATCGCCCGGCTGTTTGTGCTCAGCCTGCAACTACTTCTGTGGTTCAGCAGAGCAGAGAGAAGATGACGAAGATTACGGCCGTGCAATTCACCGAGCCCAGATTACAGAGAGCAAGCTGGGTTCTCTTCCAGCGAGGGGGGAAGATTTAACTGGCCTGGCCCCCCAATAAATACTTCAATATGGCTGACTTAAAGTGGCCGAGGACACAGTCACACTTTAGAGTAATGAAGCTGTCTGATGTTGAGGCGGAATAAATGTAGTAAATCACAGGATTTCACGCATGCTAAAAAGAGAACAGTGATCCCTGCACTAATGAAGCCTGTGTGGGTGGATACCTCATCACATCACAAATGTTTGGCAGTCGCACAGAAACACGGAGGTGTGGAAAGTAGCAGCCCGATCTCACATTGTGATACGGAGGAAAAAATGTATACAAACCCATTTTGCAAATGCACACACAAGTTGGAGACAATGCTTAGTGTTATTTGCAAATGAGTCAGTTCTTGTGAGAGAGAATAACTTTCCAAAGCTTTTGAAACATTGGTGGCATATCGAGCAATCTCTCTATCTTTTTTTTTTTTATGGGCCCAAATGTAAGAAAATGTAAAGCATCATCAACATCCTGTTGCCTGTGTGTCTCATATTTGTTTCTTCTGGTCTCCTGCCATTACATACAGCTGTCAAAATTAATACAGTCCAACATGACTGACTTGTTCTTGATAGAATTGGCTTTGCTGGAATGTGTAGTAGAGTAATAGAAAACCAGCAGGATCAGCAGTCGTGACATGCATGATGCAGACTTTGTAAATGAGTCGGTTATTAAAAGGAACGTGTTCAGGAAGGATTATCCCAGTGTTAAAGATAAATCAATCGAAACTCGTCACGTTTATTGTAAAAACACACAACTTTTTTATGTTGGTGATCAACTATTCTGCTTGAAAATCAGTGAAAACAGTGATCAGATATTAGGAAAAAGTTGACTGGAGAAGAGACAGCATATAAACATGTGTAGAAAATGGTGGACTGCTCAGCTAAAACAAGCAGTAATGGTTTAAAGTGAAAACCAAAACCAGAAAGACATAAAAGAAAAAAAACTATTTTGAAAGAGCTCCGATTCAGTCAATGAAGGTTTATAGTTACTGGTCAGTAATTTAACAATTACAAAATGTGTAAGTGGAACAAAGTAATCAGCAAAAAGCTCCTGCAAAGTCCCATTGTTGAAGAGAACAGTCCTAAGGTTTCTTTTTCTGCACCATATTATAGTTTTAGTAATTTAATCATAAGTAAATTGGCATTTAACTGAGAGAAAACAGAAAACATTGATAATGTCACATATAAGGCAATAAAATGTAAAGTTTCTGTTCACTTAAACTAAAGCTACACAATTTCAGATAATTTTTACATTTATATTTTTCTTCTGTTTTAAAGAAAAAAATAATTTTATTCTTTTTTTATGTTTTGATTGAGTTGTCTTTTACTGTCATTTATTTATTTATTTAATCCTTGCATACACAACCAATCAACAGCGAATCAAGGCTGCTAAAAATGTTTTTGGACAAGCAAAAAAAACAAAAACGTTTTGCCGTAAAACCACTGCAGCTCTCACACACCTGCGCCATTTTCTACATAAGGGAACCTGATGTAACATTATGCAGAAACTCCCAAAGTGCTGATTTAATTAGTTTTGCAGTCTTGACTGAGGAACATCAAATGTGTCTCACACACTTTAAAAGGTGTAACCAGACTCAATGTTTTATAAAATCTACTGTATTTCTTCACTTAATACCTCAATATAAGTCTGCCAATGTGTGTTCCCAGTGAGATAACCAGTGAGTCAGCAGTCAAAGCTTTATGGTCCTTTGGGCATGGCTGCTTTTTGGATAGACATCCAGCGATAAGCAGGAATAACGATGTCGTTTCACCATCTACAAATAATTAGTCAGCCAGGCTGAAGCTTACAGATGGGGGATAATAAAAAAAGATTCAGATCTGATGCAATACCATAGGCTGCGCTCCAAAACACGTCCACAGAGCGGGAGCCCACTGATCACGGTTTCCAAAGAAACCCACTTCAATAAACACTCAACATCAGAGATGTCTGAAGGGTGGGTCCTCCTGGGCTTTCCTAGCCGTGCATGTGTACTTACAAATATCTGCAGATCCCTTCGTCAAGACCAAAGTTTCATCTGCGCGCTTCCCATGGGAAAAGGCTGAGCCGAGACGGGGATGAAACGACATCTTAGACGAACAAAGTCTCCACAGGATAAATAGAAACAGAAAATAGTTTAATGTCTCAGAGACTCCTTTACTGAGAAGATCCTTATTTTGGCTTTTACTTATTTATCCCTTTACCAAAAGGTGTTACACAAATAAGGTCCATGCTAATTTTGCATAGAGATGAAGAGCTTGTGTTTTTTGTAAATTACAGTGTCTTAACTACTTAAAAACAGAAATGACTGGCTTTGACACGTTTTTCCCAGCAAACACCTTTTCTGTCGTGCCGCTGCTACCTTTGATCTCAGCCAAACAGATGCATGAGTTAGTGGCTGAGAACTTGCAGTGTGAATAGGGTGCAGCTCCATGAGCCCCACTGCCACCCCCACACTCTGCAACACTTCCCCTCACCAGCGGGCCGAGTGGACGGGGCTGCTGGATACGCGCTGGGTGTGCCAGCACAGGAAGCAGCGCTCATCCTGTGCCACCTTCTGCTCTTGTTGCAGGCAGGAAATACCAACATTAGCCGACACTGATAAGAGCGGAGAGCTGAACCGTGGCCACGTGGTGAACACTGCAGGACAGCAGCAGAAGCATATATTCTGCGTTTATGCGGGTACGAAAGGGAGGAAGAGAGAGATTTACACAGCTGGCTATGTGACCAACACTGGTAACACTATACTTTTTACAACCAGCGCAGGCGGAGAAGAAAAGCTGGAAGTCTGGGACTCTGTAAGTGGGGTTTATGCAGGGTGACTTTGCAAAGTGTTCATATCCTTTGAAATTTTACACATTTTGTCAGAATTATATTTCGACATGTCAAAAAAAATTACATGGATCTATTACTTTTAAGAATTCATGGATCAACTCCTGTGAATCCAAGACTTTAAAACAATCTGTATTCATTTCTTCCAGCTCAAGATTGAAGGGACTGGAGGAGCTGCAGTGGATCCCCATCAGGCCAGTTTGGCTTCACCCTGGAAAAGGTTGTTGGTTGATGACATTACAGAAAAAAAAAAAAATGTGTATGTAGTTTGACTGTGTCGATCCAGTGAATGAAAGCGTTTCAACACCCTGCCACCAAAAGAAAAAACAAAAATCACAAATTAAGAGTTTTACACTCTTGTCATGGTAGTCAAACATGTAAACCTGTATCGTCGTTCTGCTGTGACGTCGCCAGTCGAAATGGAGTTAACTTAATCCCCCGACTCGGTGAGGCTCCTCCTCAGCCACGCCAGACCTCCACCCCCACTCTGCTCTGTAAATGCACCATGACTCTACATACACATTTACCTCCAGCCGTTCAATGGAAATTGAAGCACTGCTCTCCTCTCGCCTCGAGTTTGATCACCGAGAACCTGCTCTCCATTCCTTCCTGCTTAAACACACTTTGCAGGAGACAGAAAGAGATTGAGCTCTGAACGTTCCCTGCACATCAACCCAGCAGCGCGTTGGATGACAAGAAAATTACAAGCCTCCCTCTACAGGAGTTATTGCGGGGTTTCGTGCAGTCTGCTACGGCTGTATTTTAGCTATCAGTTAATGAGGTTTCGGGCAAACTGTTGATGGAGCATCATGAGACATTCCCCACATGGCTGAATGCTAATGTCTGAGCTTGTTGAGTAATCTGCTTCCAGATAAATGGATTTTTCCATCAGGGCAAAGGCATCAGTTTCACATTTACACATTTTTTTTTTAAATGTGATTTCATAAAGTTCACCTCAGCCGTCAAGAGTTAACTGCTTCATTTCTTTTTTTTTTTTTTTTTTTTTCTTTGGTTTCCAAATCTCAGTCTGCTTATACGAAGTGGCTGCCAGCTATCTCACAAAAAGAAATTCCTCACAGAGAACTCCTACGTTCTCTCCTGACAGCAGGATGATTTAGATATCTCAGGAAATCAGGTTCAAGCTCTTGTGCAATAAACAGGACTTTAATCATAAGATAAATTTCAGGGCTTGAGGTTTATCTTGTGTTATGAAGAGGTGAAGAGGTGGTTTTCTTAGATCAGTTTTACAAATAAAAATCTGAAAGGTGTGGCTTGCATTTGCAATAACTCCCCTTGAGGAAATACCCTCTGGTGACTTTTCCCCCCCCCATTACTCTACCAGCTTTGCACATTCTACTGACATCTGGCTCAAATTTTCTTCGCTAAAAAGAGCTCAAACTCTGACTGAATAGAGTGTTTCTGTGTTGGTTTTATTTTGGTTTGTCCGATTAAAAAGAGGTTTATTATACGACGACAAACCGGTTATTTACCTTCTCCTTCCTAATTATTTGCCGCTGTGTGACGATCAATCATAAAAGTTTGTGATTGCAATGTGATTAAATGAGAAAACCCTTGAAGCGGTGTTAATACTTATCCAAGAAGATGCATTACTTCCTGTGGTCAAGTAATTTAATTATTCTCAAAAAGTGCAATATCTTTATTTCAAGTTGTTTATGTTCTTCAAACTTATCAGGGATTCAGTTTTTATTAGGTTGCACTATCAGAACAAGCAGAGCTCACCTAAACCTTTATTTACAGAGTGAATTATTTGGTCTTCAGACTTTAAAATCCAATCTGTCTTGCTTGGGTCTGCCTCTGTTCATCACTGTGAATAGGAGAGAGAGGAAAAGTGGGTCTTACAGCATAATCAGCTGCTTTGTGCATAATACCAGCACAGTCAGAGATGTGTTGCTCTTTGTTGATGAGGAGAACAGAATGAGTCTTTGCTTCTGCGCTCCGTTTCTCAAGCAGTTTTTATCACTAGCAGAAAAAAAAAGAAAGATTGGAATTAATTTTCCAGTTTTTTGGGGGGGGAAATGAGGAAACCAGAGAATTCAATTCAGCTGAAATGTTCCTGATTTTTAAACATTTATACGTCTCCTTGAAAGCAGCAGACCACTCAGTAAATGCATTTTCAATGTACTAAGAGTAAAAGCTGTGTGTGGGTGTGGGCAGAGCAGTCCATTCTGCACCATATATTCTGCTATTATGCATTGTACAAAGTAAAAACTGTTTTCTCCACAGCAGCCCATTTTCATTCATGCAGGCCCCCATCTTAATAAAAAAAAAAAAACCTCTGCAAAGGAAATGGAGCTCATGGAGGGTTTATTTCCAGGACATCCTCTGTGGTCCAGACCTAATAAAACCCACTGCCATTATAGCACTACTTGTACCTCTGGTTGCTGACCAACCTTTTTGTTTCGAGCTCAGCTGGCATACGAACTGAAGTGGGGTTTTTTTTCCTCTGTTTGACCTCAGCATGGAGATGTTGATCAAGGCACATGAGATGAAAAGCTTTTATGATCCCAATCTGATAAAAATAACAGAGAGAGAGAGGGTGGTAAAGAGCTGGAGTGTGTGTATGTGTATGTGTGTGTGTGTGTTGGTCCATCTGGCCTTATCGTATGGACCTTTTCCAACTGACCCGACCCTTTCTGCATTATCTGACCGCTGGACACGGAACAAGAACAATGACGGCAGCGGCTGTGTGTCGCTGAATTGTTGTGGTGTACGCACAGGAACTGCTGCTTCTACCGACGGTCAGAAGGACAGAAATAAAACTGAACTCGCTGAAGGATTTTACTTTAAGAGGCGTTTTAGTTTTAATGCCCGATGGAAGAGGCAATCGGGTTTCTGGAGGAGAACCCAGAGAAAACAGAGACTCCATGCAGAAAAAACTCAAACAACAATTCTTGATGAAATGCAAAAAAAGTAAGAAACTGCACCAGCATGCAGGCGAACTGCTATAAATCCCTAAAATCTACAGAGTTTTAAAATCTGTCACACTTTCCAAAGATAATATGCCTTTGGAGTCATTCCACTGAATAGTCAGCATGAAAATTGCTTTTATTTTGGTATTTAAGATTTGATTTAATAAATAGAATAACATTTTCGTAAAAAATAAGACGAATACAGAATAAAAATGATTAAAAATGATTAAATATTGCCTTAATAAGATGTATGATTTCATCATTAACTCAGTGCCTGGGCATTGCTGGACCAAA
Source organism: Poecilia mexicana (assembly GCF_051168715.1). Lineage (NCBI taxonomy): Eukaryota > Metazoa > Chordata > Actinopteri > Cyprinodontiformes > Poeciliidae > Poecilia > Poecilia mexicana. The sequence continues at coordinate 18,577,656 of NW_028263380.1, read as the reverse complement.
ACCAAAAAACTGACAGTTCAGGCACAATTTAGATATTTTCCCCTAAGGACTGTTTATTTTTGTTGCCAGTGTTTTAGACATTATCTGTTGTAAGTTAAATTATTTTGAAGCAACAGCAAATATACACTGTTATTCAAGCTGTACACCGAGTCCTTTACATTGCAACCAAGTGCCATATTAGCGTCGTCCCATGAAAACAACAACAAAAATATATACGTTTTAGAAAAATGTGAGAAATGAAGTCACTATTGTGAGGTACCGTACGCCTTTCCAGCTCAGATTATGGAGCACCGCACGCAGACCTACTATCGAAAATATGGCACACAATCCTACACTACTATCTCACAACACGATCTCAGTCCTTTATGGTCAATAAGTCTGTTTGTTCATAATATAAATGGCTAGTTGTGTCCGAAATTCCTTCAGCTTAATGCAGAAAAGAAAGAGGTCATTGTTTTCGACTCTGGCCGAAACAAAAATCCACGAAGCAAACTGCAGCTTGTCCAAAATACTAATGCCAGAGTCCAGAGCAAGTTAAGAAACTTTAGATTATATCACATTCACTGGTTGTTAAATCACCGCAACGGTTCCGAGTTTGTAAAGGGATTTAATTCATCATCGTGTTGTCGACACCTGGGTCCAAATGTTTCAGAGTTACCCATCAGGCACAAACTGTCCTTAAGGTCATAGAGAAACGTTTTTAGTCTGTTTTCGCAGGATTAAAACTAAACAAAGGGAGGCACCACTTGATCTGTTCACTTCAGATTTGGCTCAACCTCCTTAAACCTGAAACAAGCAGAAACAATTTTCCCATTTACATCAGAACTGGAAAAAAAAAAAGCTACTCCATCGGTTGATTGCTGTCATTTTCATGCATTTGTGTGTGTTGCTTACATTTTTATTGTTTCAATGCATTTCTTATTCCTTTATTTTCTTCTAATTAACTTGTGCATGGACAGTGTTGTAGAAACCAACCAGTCTTGCTCTATACAACACAGTTCATAGAATTTCTTAAGATATGAAAGAACATTAGGTATGTACTTATTATATGCCCATCCAAAATCACATGATTTCAGTTATTTTTTTTTTTTTACATAAATATGATCATTTGAGTCTTTCAGTCGCTCTATGAAACCTTTTCTTGTACTATAATGGAAAAAACAGCGAGGAATGTTCTGGCACTGTGAAGCAGCATCATTAGTCACATCGTTTCGCCTCCTTGCTGTCAGATTTCAGCCTACATGTCTTAATCTCCACCAGTGTGTACACTTGTTGTCCAGTGGGTACCATGGGAACGAGGCTGCGCTCCACTGGTCCTTTGCTATGATATCCTCAAAACACACGCAAACACAGATTTTTACAGACCAACTGAGAGGTGTAAAACCAAATAAAGACAGCCGGTAGCGCTGGGGCACAACCTACACTAAACGCCGTCTGGATGAGGCATCCCGGGCAGCTCTGGCAGAGTTCACCTGTCTGTGGCTGTTCGTCTCTCATCAGTCGTTCACAAGTAGAGCCTGGAGACGAGGCAGATGTCGGGAATAATAAAGATAATTATATATATATATACCGTGAAATCAGCTTCATAAAAATCAAAAATGCTTGATTGGGGCACCAAAGCAAAGGCGCTGGTCCAAACAGATGGAATAAAACTCTTACACATGCAGGACTCCTACAGTAAATGGGAGCTGAAGGATTCAGCTCATTCAGTTCATGTGGCGCAGATTAAAGTCTTCCATTGCAATGCACAAAGTGAAGTAGAAAGTGTTTTGATTTTGTAGAGACCCATTAAGAACATTGACCTGAAAAAAAAAAAAAACTTGCAAACTTGTCACTTGTTTTGTCATGGAAGATTTAAAAGAAAAGATAATTACCCTGAAAGCAGTTTTGTTTTCACAAGTTCAAGAAAACGATAAATTATATAACAGAGAGAATTTAAAATTTTCCAAATGTTTCTGACAAATAGTGGATCTACTAAACTTTTGTTCACAAACACAAAAAAAAAGAAACATAGAGGTTTTTTTCCCCTGCTTTGAAGGCAATAGCATTGTAGCTTTATTTTAATGGTCGCAGTGCTGTTAAAATAAGGCACTGCCTGGGAAATGGGTATTTTCCAGGAAAGTATTGCCACTTTTTTTGCACAACCAAGTATGTTACCTGTAGATGGAATCAAAATGCTTTATAGAAAATGCAAAGACTAAAATCCTGACCCAGCGATGGTTGTCCACCTTCTTCCAGTGTAGAGCCAATTCCTCACCCAGCCAACTCCTGTTTGGGTCACACACAACTTCAGCACATCCTAAAGGTCACGGTTTGAACATGCCGACATAATTACACCATATGTAAAACCCAAAGATGTGACTATCTGACAAGTCTGATAATGTTCTAGGCCTAAGACTATCCTGTCCACAAAGGTTAGTCCTGAAACTGGGCCTCCATCTCCATGGGACAACAATACAGAGAAACAGAAGCGGAAGCGCTTAAATGAGTCTGGGCCCCTTTCTGACTCCAGCCTCACCTCCATCTTCATAGTTCAACAGAAGGTGAGTCATTACCAAACAGAATATGAGTAACATACAGTAAGTCTATTGAGATTAGAGCAAATGGAATCATGTTTCTCAAAAAGATCCCAAAAGGACAAACAACCATGCGAACACACACTCGGATCATGAGACATAGTGACGATTTAAAGACTTATTTACCCAACTTTCATGTTTTGTTTTGGGCTGGGAAACGACTAGAGGACTCAAGAGACGCCACGCATGCAGAGGGAGAACACACAGCCTCCATGCAGAAAGTACCCTGACCCGAATTTGAACCCAGGAGGTTCCTGCACCAAGGTGACGACGATAACTTCACCAATTTGAGTGCCAAAGATAAATATGAATGAGTTCATTATGCTTTAGCGCCAATGAGAACAGGTAGCTTACAGATGAGTTAATCTAGGACTTGCCCACGTTGGCTTCATGTCAGCTTTCTTCTAATATTGGATTTGTTTTGTTTTTTTAATTGCAGTGTATTTTCTCACTTGCGGACTTTTCTGCTACCTCAGTATTTTCTATAATCTTTTGTTTTTTTATTTTACCACTTTACTGATTTTATAGTTGCTGGCCATTACGAATTTCCGTCATTCCCCTTCCCAGTGTTCACCTTTCCAACATTTAAGCACTGCTTGTTCATTCTGTTCCCTGGCAAATCCTTCCAAAGCCGTGCCAGATTTCTGTTCTACCTCTTGTATTACTTCCAAGTATGCGCTCTGTTTTTCCTTCTTCGTTTGCTTTTTTAGTTTTGCCTTTAGAAATACCCTTCAACGTGCAACTACCATCCTCTTCTCTGGATCTGTTGACTCCTCTTCAACAACAGAACAGAACAGCACACTGATCTTTGCTTCGTCACGAATTACTCCTGTGGAAAAAGTGCCAGAAAGTCTCTGGAATTAAGATGAAGCCATGTTTAGCTGCAATCCAGTTCAAAGTCCAAAAACCGATAGGATTACTCATCGACCTGTAACTAGGCTTAACTGATACTGGCAACACAAAGCTGTGACAAATTAAGATTTTCTGCCTATTGATCGTTTGAACATTGTATTTACTTAGCTAACCAAAGAGGGTTTACTTTATGGAAGATTAAATGAGAAACTAAAAGTACAAAAACATTTTTTTAGCAACCATATTGAATTTTGACGTTTGGGGTAAATTAGAAATCTCAGATTTTCTCACCTCAACCCTGGAAATGTTGGAGTTTGTAGCTAAACCATATCCTCCAGCCTGTCATGCAGGGCTTTCACGTGTTGCTTTCTTACTACCCAACAAACTTTTCTACAATAAAGATGTCCGTCAAGACAGAAAGGAAAACCTTCTCACTCCGTTTGCCCACTTAAACTATGGAAGTGGACTAAACCCAGCGTAAACAGCACTTACTTCTCGCTCTGCTTACATTCTTCACTCTTCTGCAGAGCTTTCAATCCAGAATCAGTCAACACCAACCTCACACTCAGCACCTCTAATGTATTTATAGTGCGGTATTTCCCCTGCTTGTTGGCCTTATCCACATACAGCTTCCATTGTTGTGTTTTGCTGCAGAGGGCATGACATCTGGGCTATGCACTCCATTCTTTCACCGAGACTTCGTAACAAAAGGTGCAAAAGGTTACCCATCTGAAAGATGAGGAGAACACAATGGTGAAAGCAATTACAATTGAAACATTACTGAACAACATGAAAGTAACGCAGCGTAGTCTTAATAGTAAAAAAAAATGAATAAGTTCAGCTAATCCATTCACAACAAATGTAATGTCAATATAATCAGATCTCAGGTATACACAAATATACGATCGAGTCAATCCAGACATCAATTCAGATTGAAATTTACATCCCGATTTGATTCTTGTTAAACTATAATTTAAGGATCATTTAATGAAACATTGGTAGATTTTGCACAGACAAGAAACATTAATCTTTTTCTGCATCATATTTCCTAAACATGGAAAGATCACATCTGGAAGGACCGGAGGGAGTGACTTTCACTGCTCACATGTTGGTAGCTTATTTCCAGATCTTCGGAGATTTCCACACTCAGCATGTGTGGTCCTCCTCCTTTTGCCCGAGGCCTGTTTATCCACCTGCACCCCGCCTGGAAGTGACGCTGACCTCATCCTGCAGCCCTCATGGTCCCACGTTTCCTTTCTCTTAAACATTTCTTCTCCCGTTTCGCTTTCATCTGCTTCGGCATACATTTTTCATCGTCTTGGAATACTGTGTATTGACTCGCATTAACTTTTCATTTGCCCCCGAAACACAGGGCGAGGCAGAGCTGCTTTATGATTTGTTTTTGCACTATGTAGAGGAACATCTTCGGTTGCTAAGGAATGAGTTTTGCCCTCAGCAGTGGCTCTCGCGCTGCGGTTTACACACTGTATCATCTGGAGGAACTAGTTCATCCAGGCTAGTTGAGACATTTTTAAATCTGAATGCATTTCACTGCGGCGAGAGGAAAAACTAATTAAAGCTCTTTGCAGAAGCATTCATTCCACATTTTAACCACAAACTGAGGTGTATTTTGTTTGCTTGGATTGGAAATGATACCATGAAGCAGAGCTGAAACACCAGTGATGTTTTGCTACAGTTTAGCAAAATCTGGTGGAACTGTGAGCTTTAGAGAAATTATTGACCAAATTTCTGGTAAATCAGTTCTCAGAGGCGATCTGACTCAGAGAGAGATCAGCTTTTTCTGAGAATTTCACATTTAAAAAAAAAATAAATCAGGGAAACCGACACTCCACCACGTTAAATTAAATACTACCGAGTCATGAATGAGGGCTATAAAATTGAAAATTTCTGAGTTGTTCCCCTCCATGGGTCCTCAGTCACGTCACATTTAAACCAGTTTCAAAGTCATCGCAACGACAGACTTGCTGAAATACCCCTGCACCAGTGGTGGTGCAGAACTTCAGCACTGTTGACTGTTCAGAGTGGAGTCCAACGGCGGCCGCATTAAAATTATAGCGTGAAAAACAACTGGATGTCAGAAAACAGTTGGGACTGAGCATTTAGACCTGCAGTGTGAGCAAAATCTCAGATTTAACCCATCTGAATCGAATCAGTGCTGCGTTACCAGCACTCAGCAGAACTTGATGACACACCGAGTTCATTTGAATCAGCTGCGTTGGAGGACGGCTGTGTCGGAAACAAGGAGGGTTCTGGTCCGTCGAGCCTGGAAGTGACATCAAATGTGCCGTTATGCATTTCTCAGAAGAAAACTGGGCTGTTATGACTTGGTGTGTTGAAAGTCCAAACAGCCACACAGGCAGTTTTCAAAGGGAAAACTGAAGATTAAAAGAGTTTTCGTACTTCATTCTTTCAAAGTTAAAGTTTTGAACAGCTTAGCATGTTTGGATAGAGAATAAACAGCTTCCAATCAAACCAGTCCAACCATGGATTTATCTAAAGAAAAAAACAACAACCTTAACTTTACCATTTAAAATCAAAATACAGGAAGTAGTTCATCAACTTACCTGAACCCCAAATGTCCTTGGAAGGTCTGAAACTGCAGGCCTGCAGCTGTTTCACCACATCTGACCCACAGAAATGGGTCATTAGGACTCCAGAACCGCCTGCGTGATGGAGAGATAATCCAGCTCTTTAAATCAGGTGTGGTAGACGCATATAAGTGCCTCAGGACATTTTAAGTTGCAAAAAAAAAAACAAAACAGAAAGCTTACATAGTTATTAATAATAATGGTAACTTGGAATCAGATGCTAAATCAGCGTTGCCTCTATTTGATTTGAACAGTATTTTCAAACTAATGCATTTTACATGAGTCCCTGGAGCTCATGTAAAACTCCGGAGCTTTCCTCATATCCTCAATAAAAACCCTTTACCCTGCCGTCAGCGTGCGGGGAGCCGAGCTGAGCCGAGCCGGGACCTCGCCACAGACCCGCCGTAGTGCCACCTGGGGAACAACACCTCCTGCTCAGGCCCCCCTCCGCCCGCATCTCCTGGGATACAATTGTTCCCGTAATGTCGCTGAGAACTTCAATAGGCTTTGGCTGAGCCGCCAGATTCCCACAACACAATGACAGTAATTCATCTTGCAAATATTGAAATGGAGCGGCTGTCTGAACGAGTGTGTCGCCACATGGGACTCCATTGTGGAAGAAGGGCAAGAGATCCGTGTTGTTGTTCTGCTGGCTGCAGGAGCACATCTGGCAAACACGCTCACACCTTGTTTCCTGACACATGCACTCAACACAGATGAAATAATAAGCAGGTTTGAAGCTGCAGCTTCTAGATGTTTTGCCAGCTTGGAGGCAGAGCAAACAAGCGCTGTGGAAAAATCACGGCGCCGATTCTTCCACAGTTTCTTGACTTTTTAGTTTTTTATTTTATTTTTGGTAATCTACACCACTGTGCTATTAATTTAGCACAGTGGTGTCCAAGGTCAGTTCTCAAAGGCAGGTGTCCTGCATGAGATGCATCTCTTCCTCAACACAGCCGAATGAACAGATCACCACATGTTAATTTATCATCAGGCTCCTGCAGAACCCGACGACACGCTGAGGCTGTTGAGGCAGGAATACATCTGAACACCGCAGGACAGGAAACGGTCAAATCTGTCTGAACACTAAAGAAAATAGAAACTTTGATAAAGTCAGAACAACGTTTTGATCAAAATTAGAAAATGAAAAAAAAAAAAAATCCCCCTTCATTTTTAGAGCTTATGTAGTTTGACGGCTAAATAAGTTTAAAATCATGTGTACTGGTGATAATATTGTCTTAACTGAACCAGAAACTGTAGAATATTTAGAGGGCAAAAAGAGTGAAGAAGAAGGCTGTTCTTTCTTCTCTAAATCCAAATTGCCTTCAGGTGTATCAAAGTTAAAATTGTTGCAATAAGGGCATGCAACACTTTTGAAATTTACATATTTAAAGCTGTTTAAAAACTTTTTAATTTTTTTTTCTTTACAGTCATGCACTACTTCATACTGGTCAGCAGGGGTGGGTAGAGTCCCCAAAAACTACTCAAGTAAGAGCAGCATGACTTCATCACATTTTTACTCAAGTAGTCATCCAAGAAATGGGCTAAAACAAACAAAAAAAAGGCTTAAAAAAGTAATTTGTAAAAAGGTTACTTAAATACATACATAATATCTCATACAATCTTTTAAAAATAAGATTAAAAATATAAAATTATATGCAAATTTTGTTTTTTTAAAACCAAACAAAAAAGGGTAGAAAAAACACTTCAGCATAAAGCTAACTTATAAAACCAATACCTACCAACATTTGGATGTTACAGGCTCTGCCAGTGACGATTTACACTTGAGCTTCAAGCGATGCAGCAGGCGCAGAAGATGGAAAACAACATGAAACCAGCAAAGTTTGTGCTCAAATAAGTTCAACATGAACTGTTGCTGTGCATCCATTTCTGCTGCATGTTGGGAGAAAACATCCTGACTCTTCATTCGTTTAATTTAATCCTGGTGGGTAAAGTAGGCAAAGATTTTATGGAAGTAAGAAGAACCTCATAGCAGTATTACTAAAGCAAAAAAAAGTAAAAATTACAATACAGTAAGCCTACTCCTATGTATTTCTTTTCTTGAAGCATACTCAAGTTAACTGCATAAATGTAACTACTTACTACCCATCTCAGTTATATAATAAAATATTAAAACTGTACAATGAAGTGTGTAGTTGGAATGTGAACGCTTAAGCAATATTATTCATTTCACAAACCACCTACTTTGTTACTGAAAGATTTTTGGCACACATGCTGGTGTAAACTAATCAGATGTTGCTCATCTGTTATTTTAAACTTAAAATGTGTAAAAAGCAAAAATATGGTTTTCTCCCAACTTTGAGAGCATCTCATTTTGCTTCGTGCAATCAGTTTGACTTTCCGCTAAAATTTTTCTAGATTTAACAATAATCCAGTTTCATAGGAAGGTTTTCTCAGATTTTTTTTTGCCCAGCACTGCTAATTCTTTTGTTCCTCAATTACATCTCTGTAAGTGGAGCACAGGGAAGCACCAGGTGTGTCCACGGCTGGCGATGAGCACGTTTGCTCAATTTGCTGCCGCGCACTCAGGGTTATTACAGGTCCCAGTTCCAATCAGCAAACATAACCAGTTTATGCTGGGGTGTAATTAAATCTGTTGTGTTCGAGCTCACTGGGATCAGAAATCTCTGCGTCCCACAGGTCCGTATAGATCATTTGCGCAGGCAAATTGATTACCTTTACATCCAAAGTAACATTTCCAGCTAATTACTGTTGCTTGTTTTGCATCATGCTGGTCATGTTTATTACATCAGGACCACGATGCACAAGAGGGAGCTGTGTTTGCAATTACGTTTCTTCGATAAAGAAACTCTAAAAATCTTATGAGGCAATTAATCTAATGCACTTTTGTCTCTGTTCTTCACCTCAAATAAAACAAAAATATTTTATATTTTATTGTAGATTTGCCACAATTAGAACCAGGGAAGTAGGAATTATCTCCTCCCTGCGCGTCACATGAAGCTCACATCATTCAGGCAGATTTGATGTTTAATGTGTCCAGACTCTTCCTTCCTGATCTTTATATATTCTCAGCTCAATGGAATGACAGGCTGTGTTGTTGTGCTGAGTTTACCCCAGTGGATATGTCCTTGATCCGTATCCAGAGTGTGGATGTGCCTCCGTGTGTCTGCCGGAGACAGGGAGGGTTCCCGCCTCCTCTGTGAAATGCACATGCGAGATAACATCTCTGTTGGTATGCTGCACCCTTGTGGCGCTCTGCTGTTACATCTCTATAAGCCCCGATAAGGACGCAGGCTGCTCGGCTGCAAGGGAGGCGAGCGAGATTCAATCTGTGGCATTTCACTTGATGGAAAAAAAAAAAAAAAGGATCCCTCTGCATTTTCGCAGCCACAAAGTGTGAAGTAGGGGGGGAGGGGGGAGGTGAAAAATATAAAAATCACGGCACACAGAGAGGTCTCTCCAAGAGATGCATAAATGTTGCTGTAAATGCAGAACACGGTCGATTATCTCTGCCAAAGATCGAGGCTCTTCTAAACATCCACAGATTAGCAAGAGGAAGGGAGGAAGCAGCAGCTCCTGACATCCAATCCAAGCTCGCCAGTCAATTGTTCTCCATTAGGCCGTATCGGAGTGCCGGTCTTGTTGCTTTGATCTTGTGCAGACTTCCCAGACAGCGGCCATTGTGCAGCTGCAAGCATTGACAGTACAAGCGTCCAAGGAGGTGACAAGGACAGCAATTGATTGGGCCTAAATGAGAGTGAGGAGGAAGATTGATTGCCATTGATCCACTTTTTTTTCCCCCTAACACAGACTCTCCCTCATCTTTGATCACGACCACGTCACTTGCACACGAGCCTAAGTGAGCTGCAAGGAGGAAATCCCATCGAAATGTATTAGCTGCATTTTTGAGGCCTGTAATTATGAGAGGATGTAAGGGCCCAAGGTCGGCGCGCAGCAGGTGCCATCAGCTCGGGCGATAATAACAGGCCTTCGTCTTGCTTCCCATAAAATCTACGCAGAGATGTTTCAAGTAAGAAATAATTTGTTTCCTCATCTGGTCCGGTTCAGCTGGGCAGGTGTGAAAGCTCATCTGAACTCTGGTACGGGTCAAACAAAGGGAACACGGGTCCACTGGAAAACATGGATTATTACAGGAAGAAAGCAATGGGACTACGAAACAAACGCAGGAAGGGAACCAAAAGGAAATGATTTGTCTCTAACAATTTATTTGCAGACATAAATACTGAAAACTGAAATCCTGTCTGTTTGAGGCCAGTTTATTTCCTGCTTCTTTAACTTTTAATGGCTTTTGGTGGCAGGTGGGGTTATTTCAAATCAGGTCTTCCCAGTAAAAATTTTAATTTGATGTACAGAGTGGCCTCTGTCTTCATCTATGACATACTGAAGCTATTTTAGGCTCGGCATAGCTTCAGTCAAATCTTTTTTGATTGAAGTATTCGCTTTGCAGCAGATCATACCCACAAATGCATTCTTGCTGCCTGTAATGAACAATTTGAGCACAATGGCTGGATTTCACTTCTTACAAGTACAAACTTTCATGTGAGATTTTTATAAATCAATTAAAAATGAGAGATAGGTTTGACTTTTTGAATAAGCGTTAATACAGCATACCAAATGTAGCTGCTGCTTTTCTGGGCTACCTTTTGCGCTCCGAATGGAAAGCTGTTGAAACTACAGCTTTTATTTGGTTTGCTTTCAAACAGTGAACAGAAACAAATTAATGTGCAAATAATTTTGGGATTCCTGGCTCAAAAGAAAAGTTTTGAGGTTATCAGAAACCAAAAGAAAGGTTTTTTTTTTTTTTTCCAACTAATTCTTAGTTCTCAGACTTACTTCACTCTGAGAAGGGATCAGAGCATGATCTGTAAACTTTTGGCACCAGAACTAAAAAAATAAATAAATAAATGAGTGAATGACTGGTTCAGACATGGCTGCTTACCTTCACAGAACATGCTGCCATTTGCTCATTCGATTTGCACCTTGGACTCTCAGAGCTGGAGGGACGGTCGGTCTTTGCTTCAACAGGAAATATGTCTGCTTGGATGTTCCTCCACGTCCAAAGCTCTGACACAGGCTTTAGATGTTCCCAACTTTCAGTAGTGAATAAAATTAATTATATGGAGAGGAAGAAAAAAAAAAAAAGCAGCAGTAGGAAAAGCAGAACAAAATGTTGGAAAACTTTAGCCCATCCCCGCCCTCCCCTCCCCAAAAATTAAAAAAATAAAATTACTGCAGAGCAGTTTATGAAATAAACAAAAATTCAAACAAAATGACATTTTAATGCAGTTTCAGAAATCAAGCTCACTGTAAACATGAGCTTCTGGAGAAGGAGTCGTCAAAAAGGATCGCTCAACCAATCAGAAGCAGAGACAAAGGACATAAGAGCCAAAATTAAACTAAATTCTTTTAAAAAGATGAAATGAATCTTAAAGCCATAATAAAATTCTCATAACTGAACCTGTTTTCACATTCGTAGTTCTAAACATGTAGTCATTCTGTTGAATAATGGACACAACCACATTCAGTCTATTGATTATTGACTGATAATGTCAACAATCAATGTTGCATGGAGTATTTTAAGGCACCCTAGAATTCAAAACCAGCACAGCACAAACTTTGACACGTTCTGAGCATAACTCATGAATTCACATTCCTCTTTTAAATCGAGATCTAAATTTTCAGACGCTACATGCATGAACTGTTTTGAACGGACTCTTGGTCCGGCGAAACATCACAAAACACAGGAAACGTGCACCCCTTCTGCTTTTTCCCACATTTTTTTTATTGAAAGCTTCATCAGAGAGAGAAAAAACAACTCATAAAACCCAAGTCAATTCCTAACATCCACAGATGTACAGATAAATTCTCAAAGATTGCACACACCAAGCAACGCCTGTGTGTGCACGCGCATGTGTGTGTGTGTGTGTGTGACCGTGTGTGAGAGGCGTGACCGTATCCTCCTCAGCGCTGAAACAAACAAAACAAAAAAAAACAAAAAGTGAAAAACAGAAAATGTAACCAAAACAAAGGCAAAAAAAAAGTTATGAAAAACTGCTCTGCTGTCCTAATAAATAGTTCTCTTTGCTGGATTCCTTAAAATTATTTCCTAGTATTATCAGATTTTACCTTTCTTGTGGAGTTGTTGGAACTCCATGAGGCCTGTGTGTGGATATATGCATGCGCGCGCGTGTGCGTGTGTGTGTGTGTGCGTGTGTGTGTGTGTGTAGGCTGCCTGGAGCTCCAGGGGTTCTGCAGCCAATCGATAGCTCTCATCAGAGGTGGACCGAAGCATCAATTAAAAGCCCAGGGCTTCGCTCCAGCATGGGGGGCGGGGGGGTTCGTTTGAGCAATTTTCCCACTGCATTATGTGTTAAGTGTGACTGTGCGAAAGTGAGTTATTGAGCCGCGGCTCTCCTCGACACTCTGCAGCGAGAGGAACTCTGAACTCCTGCTTATGCGAACACATGGCGATCAATGGGGGGACGGCTCCGAATTCATTCACACCAGATGAATCCAGGAGAGCCTCACAAGTGAGCGGGACATGGAAATAGAGTATGGCTGTGACACTGAGGTGGCAGTGGTTCTGAGAGATGAGGAAGTGAATGAGTGAATGTGTTTAAAGGCAGTGGGGGGGTATGGGGAGAGAAAAAAAAAAGCACCTTGCCTTGATGGACGGACACATTGGAGAAGACCGGAATATGGCCCCAAGATTTTATCAAAAATCTGCTCTAATATTGCTGTTTCTGTTTCGTCTCTGGCTATGAAGTTCATTTTAGGCCAGTGGGTGAGTAAGATTTACTGCATTCGAGCAGGTTGGATCCTTTACTTATGATCTGAAATGCAATATCTCTTGAAAAAGTGATTGCATAAACTTTACAGCACTCCCAGCGAATAAGCAATAACAGCGTCTATTATTCAGCCAGTCCGATTGTCGGGGATCGAGTCACAGGACCCCAGATAGTTTCCCAGAATGAATTTCTAGCTCCTGCAGCAAGTTGTGGATCTTCCAGTGGAACATTCAGATTTCCATCCCCTCAACAGATTCCTTTCAAAGCTAAAAAAAAAAGGCTGATTGCGGCTCATGACCATAGAAAAACATTGGAATATAAATGGACCCGGCTATGAAGAGACCATTAACACGCCATCACAGAAGAAGTCAAGTCCTAATTATAGTTTTATAAGTCAGGTTTTGAAGAGCAAGCTTTCAACTTGCAGCATGCCAAATCTTGCGGACCAGATTGTCCCACCTCTGCTCTACCTACCATGTTTTACTCTTAAACAAGAATCAAGATTCTTGACAAACAGACTTAACTCCAACCGAGAGACAGTGAGGCTGCTGCATCTTTTCCCATGAGTTCCTTATAACTTCGTTGAAAACTGTTCACAACAAAGGTCACTGATACAAAATGTCAATTCATCCACATCATCTGCAAAAAGCTTGATGCTGCCACATCAGACTACCTCCTCTATTGAGATCAAAGTAATCGGTGACAAGTTGCTTCGATTGTCCGAGGACCGGATACGCTTTGAACGCATCCCTGCTGCCTCATATGCAGATATATTTTTTCAGAGGACACAGATGTATGTGTTCTGCAGATCTAAACGGTACGACTGCACTACACAACCCACACTTGCACCCCTCGGCTACTCTGCTAGCTTTGTTCCTGCTATAAGACAGCTAACTGAAACGGGTAAGTTAGCTCCCTTGTTTTTCTTCAAGTTCTGCTGGAAAATGAACGAACTTTTCACCTGATTCAGGCATCCTGATCTGTGGAAATATGTAAAACACGCAGGACGTCGATATGAAGAAAAGAAAAACGAATGTAATGTAGGTAAAAGGACTTCTGACTAAGTGGCAGTAAGGTGAAGAGACAGAAAACTGCAGACAGAGAAGGGTACAAATTAATCAGTTGTTTTGCCTAAAAGGAAACAGCTACTTAGTGTGATGGAGCAAGCGAGGCGGAGAGAAGACTCCTAATTTGCGAGGGGTCGAATTAGTCACCTCTGTAAGTCCTTAACAGGGAGGCTGCTGCTCTCTAAACTTTGCTTCTGCCCAGCAACAAGAGCTAATGATCACCCTCTCCTCTCTCTCCCGGTGTTGCTGGCTCCAGGTTTGTGCTGACACATGATCTGACTGGGAGCACATTTCTGCAACAGCCTCCTTAAAATTTCAGGCATGCCTTCCGCAGACTTACCAAGAAGGTATTTGTATTCTGAGAAGGTGCATTATTCCATTGTGCTATTAAGAGAAAAGCCATTTCTGCTTGTTGGGTAATCTTTCAGATCTATGTGAAATATTGGTAGCAAAACACCTGCCTTAATGTCTTTTTCTTTCTTTGAGTCTCCATTAGCAAAATGGAACTGATGTTCTTAGTTGTGCATTCCCCCCCCCCCCCCCACACATAATCTCTTGGCTATTTGTAATCCTATTTCTCATAATGCTATTACTACTGAATCTTGGGCCATTTGTAGGACACTCTGTGCTCTGATGTGCAACTCGTGCATTAAGAGCCCTATTAGGATTCACAATATTCTCTGTTCTATAAGAACAGAAGCTGTAAAGCTGCTGGGCGACTCGGATTCTGGTATACCGCTGCTGAAAGTTGCAAAATGAACAAAAACAAAGGGACTCTTCCTGGTTGTACACCGATTCAACGGAGCAAACTTGCTTGAGATCCGAGTCTCAGTGTATCTGTCAAACTCTACAGCCCAGTAATGCCTGTTAAACACAACAGTATGAGAGAAGGTGAGATACAGTGAGAGATTAGAGTTAACTATAGGCAAATGTAGAGCGGCAGATCAGAAGTAGGAACAAATGACATACAGCAGATCACGGTTTGGCAGCCATAGGCAGCAGCCCTGTCATCTCATCAATCCCACATGTTTTACTTTAATAATTTGGGTTGATTTGTACAAAACTTTTTTCTGAAAATCTACGCAGATTTAGTACCAACAAGATGCCAATTCACGTCCACTTTACCAACCCTTCATATCTGCCTTAGGAACAGATCACAGTCATTTCTGCTGATGTTCTCTTTTGTTGTGTTTTCATTACAGATGCGATCAAAACTTTGTTGACATTCTGCTTGTGTTGAAAAAAGATTTTCAGAATTATTTCCGTTAAATAAGAAATGCAAATGAAATCACACGTGAATGTGTTTGTTTAAGCAATAAGTCGTTAAAAAAAAAACAAACAAAAAAAAACATGTCACGGCGTCATCTTCCAACCACTTCCTGTCGTCTTCTTCCTCTTTTCCGGCAGTAGTAACGTCTGGTTGTTTATCGCATGGCTTGTGTGATGCGGGAAAAAAAGTGCTTTCACAGCAGTTTTGCGAAATACACCAATTTTGATACGGACGAAAAACCACCTCATCCAACTTTATTGAAAAATTGCCTTGTTTGCATTAAGCAAATTCATTTTTGTAATTCCAATTTGCGTAACTAATGGAAACGCAGCCATTGTCTTCTCTGAGGAAACGTGGTTACATGCCTAAGATAAATAACATCCATCTACAGAAGGATGCTTTACTAAAACTAAAGGATAAGAATTGTGAGCTTTGTTATGATTATATCTATTTTCATGAAAATACATCTCTACTAAGAAAAATAAAGTGATGCATCAGTTTAAGTCAGTAGGTATGAAATGGTTTGTTTACTGTGGAAATAGGGATACAAATGGAAACAGGTGGGTGCAAAAAAGTGCAAAATGACCTGGAATAATTACTGATAGTTTGATCTGACTGTGTCTTGCAGATGCCAAAAAAAAAAATAAAAATATTGGCCTACACAGGAAAATAAATAATAAAAAAAAAATATATGGCTTTAAGCACACACCTGTGGACCAGCTTCAATTGTGCAACGTCAAGTCAACGGAGTTTGTTTGAGGTCCAGTCATGGAACGCAGCTCCACCTTTAGCACCATTGAGGAGATTCCATAAGTTCTTCCTAAAGCTCTTCCATGTGCTTCACTACCGAGAGAACGTGGAATCATTTGGAAGCTTTGTTAAAAGGCACTAAATGTTCAATTTGATTGTTACGTACAAACGCTGTCGTGCACGATGACGGTTTGTCTGCAATGTGCAGTCCGTCAGTAGCACTAATGAAATAAAATATTGTCATTAGCAAACAAAAAGCTCCTCCTCCTCTTCCTCCTCTCTCAGGAAGAATAGGGGTCTTTGAGGGACATTGGAGTGGATCCTATTGCCCCAGAGGGAGACAAATTGGGTCCGTCAAGGCTCATTGCAAGAGTGACTGAAATTGGTTTGCGGTTCTGCTTTTGCACCACCTAATAAAGACGAGAGACCTCGGATAGAAACTATGAGAGGGAGGAGGCAAACGACGAGGTAGGGATGGAAAAATCAGAGCAGAAAGGAGCCTGGCCTCGCCATGGCACATAAACTGTGCCAGTTGTCTCTTTTTTCTTCTTTTTTCTTTATAGCTGCGGCACCACAGTTGGGGCAAAGCAGGACGGTGAACACTGAAAACACAAACAGGCTGCTGTAATCTGGGCAGAAATTGCTGTTCTCCCACAGACAATTTCCTCGGGGACAAGTCCACAAATGTGAAGTCACTGCAAACATCATGCAGCTCGGGGATGGAAAGACAGGATCAGAGGAAAGGGAGTCGTTTGTGCAACCTGGTGGGATAACGAAGGGCGTAACGGGCACTCGGAGTGGAGGGCGACCGAGGAGCTGCCATCAGTGACTGGATATGGCTGGTGAGGAGCGCACTTAGTTCCCACAGATCCGCCGTGCTGGGCACATAATCAGGGAAGGTGTTCAGGACAATTTGTCCTTTTTTTGGCTTTAAACACACTTCTACCGAGGCTCGTTAGTGTCACAGAGGAGAACCGATGGCAGCGAGGCACCGTCGCTTGGTTTCAGCCAGCCTCTTCTCTGTACAAACGTTTCACTTTTGGACCGGTTACAGTCCCATACTGCAGGGAAGCGGGTTTTACAGCTTCTAGTGAAAAAAAAAACCTAAATATAATTCGCTAGGTCATGAACTTTCTGTGTTGGCAGTTGAATTATTATAAGCAGACAAATAAAAAGCTTGTACAAGTCTTTAATTCTTTCCACCCCCTCCCCAACCATCAGACTAATAACCCGTTTTCTCCCCTATTCGAAGCTGTGAACTGCATTTTTGAAACATTTTGCCAGCAAAATTTCCACAGCTGGGTTGCTATTTTACTAAATTTTATAGGATTCATAAATTTGTATGGCTTCAGCGTCTTTAAATAGATCGAATTTGGTGTTAAAGTAATGCTCTACAATCAAATCTGGGGTTATATTTAGTTATTACTCCAAACACTAGACGTACATGGACATTTTTATGGCTTTTTCAGGTCGGCCAGTTCCAGTCCGTCCAGCACTGTCTGCAGTGACGACTCTTAAAGACAGACTTGGTGGCCTCTACGGCTCTGTAACCGTCTGTGCATGGTGATAAAATAAACTAGTTCAGCCTTTTTTGCCACAGTTCCTGCTGTTTTAAACATTTTGATGGTGCTTTAGCTGAAGATAAGAGCAGGATTTTCTGAAAATTAGCAAAAAGTGATCACGCTAAAATATTACGTTTTCTTGTGTTGCCCATGTGGAGCAGTGGGTAGCAGAAATAACCTCGTGTACGGAACACCCTCCTTAGACGGCCTGGAATATTTAAAGTGAATTATCGTACAAAAATGCATTGCAAGGTGGCAATTGTTATGCTGGTGATTATGTCAAACATGACATGAAATGTGTCCCCTTCCAAACAATGCTCCCAAATTAAATCTTCTATTTTTCCAAATCTCAATGTGAAGTTTAGCTAGTGCTATAAAAGATACATTTTCTTAAAAAGACTTTTACAACATCTTGATCAGGCGAAAAATACTTTTACAATACAAAAATAAGCTACATAGTTAACTTTGTTAGCTCACGTGTTTTTACCCTAATTAAACCCCATCAGAGCCCGACTTTTACTGTCTACTTCACAACAACGTTTAGACATCAACAGACATTGACGCTACGGGTTTCTTTTCACTTCCAACACATTTACATGTTTAGATGAAGGGCAAGCGGTCTCCAAACTAAGATAATCGACAGCTGGACGCTTCACCGAAAAGCAGAAAAAGTGTAGGAAAAAAAAAAATCCTTTAAGGTGTAACGAAAGTCAACAAAATCGAGCGCTGGCTTGCTAGAGTACATGAGCAGAGCTTTTGGTTGCAGCCCTTCATGAATCTGATTAACTGAAGTTTACGTTTGATAAATGAGGATTCCTGGTGCTCCGTTCTACATGAAGACCTCAAAGTAGTTTTGAAACTGAACAATATAACAAAGGAGTGCAAGCTAAAAGAAAATAAGAAGCATAGAAAGTGGTTTCAGTCACTGCCTGTCCTCCAGCCTCCTAATGCCGCCTTACTGAAGGCATGAGGAAGGTAAAGAGAGTAAATGCACAGAAATATACCGCAAAGGTGAAAAAGAAGAGTGCCATTCGGTGTCAAAGTTTATGCAATCATTTCTTGATATGACAAAGCCTGTGTTGTGTAATTTTCTTTATGAGCAGTAACTTACCTGCCTTAAAAAGATGCAGCAAATGTCACTCGGTTTGTTTAAATGTTGGGATGGTATAGTGAGGAAGATAAAAAAAAAACATAGCAGCAAACTGATTCTAACTGCAGCTTATTTCGCTGAGAAATGTTTGAGTTAATATTGGTTGAATCGACAAGATAAAGAGACAAACAGAAACCACAGAGAGGAAAGAAAAACCTCAGAGTGTTTCCAGCAACCTTCCTCCTCTGCTCTAGCCAACGTTTTCCCTGCAGGATCTGAGCGAGAGGTGAGACACGCCTCCAAAGCATCAAAAAAAAAAAAAAAAAAAAAAACATCACACAATTAAATACTGTCCGATTAATATTGAGGTTGTACGTGTGTTCTGTGAGTATATATGCTGTATGTTTGCTTGTGTGTGTGTGTGTGTGTGGATGTGTGGAAGAGAACGAGAGACAGATCGGACAAGCATGAAAAATGATCCCGACTCTGAATAAAGCAACATGTTGAGAAGGATTGTAGGACTGGTCCGGCCATTAAGGTAAAAAAAAAAAACAAACAAAAAAAAGAAGAAGAAAAATAAGCAAACAAACAAATGACGACAACCGCAACAACAACTGCATCATCAACAACATCAACATCAACAACATCAACATTAACAACAAGAAAATCAAACTTAAAAATGAAAAAAGGGGGGAAAACGATAAACAAAAGCAAAACTCTGGTTCAGAGTGTCTCTTCATCTTTGGTATAAAAATGGCCATCCATGGGCTGCATTGGATCCACAACTAGGAAAGACTACAGAAATTGTCAACAATTTCTTCTATTGCTTTTGCACTGATTGGTTCAAACCATAAGCTCCTACTGAATCTACTGTTTTATTTCACTGCCAGAAGTTATTTGAATTTTTTTTCCCAAGTTTTTTTTTTTTTTCTGTTTTATTCTTTTTTTTATTTTTTTATTTTTATTTTTTTTTTGCAGTGTGACAAGCAAAGCAGGCTAAAAACATCTTAAAGCTCATAAAAAAGGTAAAATGTGGCCGATAAAAAGCACTAATGTCATCGACAGCGGCATGTAAAATGATAATGAGAATAAAAAAACAAGTTCAGCATTCGCAACAGGCTGCACCCACAGCGCAGCGCGTCTTCTTATGTTTTCTACTTTTTCTCGTTGTGTAAAATCTCTTCGATGCGTCACCCCTCCCACCCCGTCCCAACAACAGACATTTTGTTTACTTCTGACACGTAGTTTACCTCTGACATAATAATTATCAAAGTTTTCTTCTAACGAAGAAATGAAACAAAAAAGCTTTTTCTCTATTAAATCTGTACAGCTTATGTGATAGATTCTTTTTTTTTTTCCTCTTTAGAGCAACTCATTCAGCATTTTGAACCCCTTCCCCATAGAGGTCCAAGAGACGGTTTGCTTTTTTTTTTTTGTTTTGTTTTTAAACCCTCCCAACTAGACGTCAGACTTTCACTCTGTAAAAAGTTTCTGGCGCCCTTCAAATTAAGGCCATGAAGATTCAAGAAAGAAGAAGAAAAAAACTTTTTTTTTTTTTTGAAATACATCTAGAAAACTAAGCTTTAACACTAGAACTTAAAAAAAAAGACTGGAAAGAAACTGTAGCTTAATATCTGAGGAAGACAATCTCTGTGTGTATCTCAAACTTTGCCTCCCCCTTTCTAATTACAAAATAAACTTCATCACCTACCAGCGCATTCAACCGTTTATTTTTTTTTTTAGTTTTCTCTTTTTATTTTATTTTTTTGCCTTTACTATTTTTTTTTTTTTTATTAGTTGAGAATTTTCTTTGAGAAACTTTTCAAGCTTCAGCCCAGCCCTTTAGGCGGGTTTCATTCCCAGACTAAAACAATTTACTTCTTTGCACTGTGCCCAGTAATTTCCCCCACATCCCCCCCTTTTCCTCAGCACTCTTTGCCTCAGTCTTGATTTTTTTTTTCTTGTAGGCCAGGTAGGAAATGAAAAAAAGTGTCTCTTTTTTTGGTGCCTGGGCAATCTGGAAGTAATCTCTTTCTTTTCCTCACATTCACAGTGCAGCCACCCTCTGTCTCAAGGCAACGCTGTCACAGGAACATTCGCTCAGGCCGTTGCTATCTGATAAGAAGATGAGAAAGCAGAGAGAGAGAGAGAGAGGAGAGAGAAAAGGGTTTGGAGTTGGTGGAATTAAAGAATATTTTTACAAACACAACAGAACAACAGAGATGACAGCTGACGGCACAATAAAGAATTAAAAAGCTGCCAAAAATGACACCAGCAGACTGGAATAAAATGAATAATGTCTTAATGTCTTATTTTAGAATCAGTATTAAATGCCTGTTCTGTTCAAGAAATCATTCTTCAGACTGAAATACTTTGCTGCTTTTTTTTGTTGTTGTTCTTTTGAGTAAGGGAATACAGCACTGTCAAGATTTATATGAATCCTCGAAGACTTTTAAATACATTTTTTAAAAATTAGATTGAGAACCATTTTAAAAGCCAATTTAAAAGAGAAAGCATATATTTTTACTTCATCAACGTATCTCTATTTAGTAATCCACGACTTCATTCATTTATTTCTACCACTTTACTCCAACGTAAGAAAACCTGCTTTTCAAATAGTATTCATCTTCAGAAATCTTCAAATGGATACACATGCAAATTGTTAAATTAAAGAATAACTTCAATAAAAGGATATTATGAAGCTCTTCACACTTACTGACAAGAGGCGCTGATAAATGCAGAGATCATTGCTCTATGAAAAAGGGCTTATGATTAGGAAAATTTAAATAAAACATGAACTAATTTGACATTTTCCCCACAATACTTTATGCAAATTATTTTGACTCTAGAGTGGAAGGAAAAGTAAGATGCATAAAACAAAAGCGGGAAGCACAAAATAGTTTGGCTTAATTAGCCTATTAACTGAATGTCTTGTTCACCGCTGCTTTCTGAAGAGGCCAGTCGGAACATAAATTCATAATGAATGAAAGCTTTACAGAGACTCTAGAGCTTGTTCCAACAACCGGTGGCCGTAGGCATTTCGTAGCAGCTTCCTTGCTCTGTGAATTATAATAACTGATCCCCACAAGCCAGGAAACACAGCAAAGTGTTTTCTTCACCTTTATTTCCACTGTGCAACGTGTAGTAAAGGTTGCAGTTGACATGAATTCGGAAGTAAAGCTGAACTGTAATACAAACGCTGCGAAAGGCAAAATGAAACCTCAGCATGACTGACTCAACCATAATTCCCTTTTTTGAAATCATTAAAGTTGCATCATCATCCACTCTGGAAATCAAAAAGGTCAAATTTCATGCTTGTGTTTTATCAAAATCAGGCAAGAACACTTCCAGATCGGTCGAGCTCAGTCTACAATAACAGTTTAATGTTAGCTACATAAAATGTCTGCCACTGATGCCGTATTTCCTTTAAAGGATGAAGACCTAACAAGTGACTTTGGCTCTAAAGTTCAAAAACGTCTGTCCTTCGTTGTCTGACTTACTCACTTGGACTGGTATGAGTAAGCAGGAACGTGATCGGCACTGTCCACCTGGATCTGCTGCTGCTGGCCAGCCACCTCCTGTGATGAAGGAGCCACCGTCTGGGGTGAGGCATCTGTCACCACTCCCTGGAAGAGCGGCACAGGACATTCCTGGGCTGAGTAAGACCTCTGTGCGACAGCATCAGGCTACTCTGTGTGTGTGTGGTGTGTATTTTTACTTTTTTCTTTTTCCTCTGTCTTTTTAACACAAATAAACAAACCAACAATCAAACATGGCAGAGTTTGATTCCAGGTGGGAATTTACCTGGTGCTTTCCTCAAAACCTTTCTGGAATTCACCAGTCTTTTTTTCTTACCAGGTCCTTTCCTAGAAAACCTCAAGGTAAGCTGGATGCTGCAAGGTACTTTCTGGAATTTACCAACAAGTTATCTAGAACTTTCATGAAGCTTAGTGGATAGTTTCAACATCTGGGATGAACTATGAGTTGTTTTTCCATGAGATGCTTGCAAAAACATACCACATACTAAGGTTCTTTATGGAATTTATTAGATATTTTCTTGAAATCCTTTGCAAAATATGGTGAGTATAGGTTTCAGTCCCTTTTCAGTTACCAACAACTAAAAAGGGTTGGTACTTAGAAAGTTTCTGGTAAGTACTTAGTGTGTCGTAGGAAATATACCTGGAAAAAATTTCAGAGTAAGCATTCTGCAAGTTCCTCAAAGTACCTAGTAAGTCTGAAAAAAAAAAAAACATTGTAAGTTTGGGGAAAGTTCTGGCAAGTAGCCGTGAGGTTTCAGAAAGCGACATTTAACTTCTGGAAAAAACATACATTGTAAGTTTGGGGAAAGTTCTGGGGAAAGTAGAGCTTGTGCTCATTGTTCATCAAATAAACTACAAAATAAACCACTCGTAAATGTGAATTCTCTCTTATTTGGCTGAACAGACGTTTGTGACTTGGCTCAGTTTGTGTTTGGGGTGAAAAACTTCTTTACAGATGGCTGTCTGCTCTAAATCCATCACAACAACCCTTTTAGCCTTTTGTATGTGTCGAGCGTTACTGATTGAGCCCATCACCGAGTCATCTCGATCACCTTTAACAAGCTCTCAAGGATACGATGTCCTGTCCATACATCAGCCCTGCAGTCACCGGCCGATACAGTGATCTACACCCCGCTGCCGACGCCGGGACTGAGAGGACAGCGGTGCGGATGAAATAGGAAGAGGACGCCGAGGGCTATGCTACATCTACATCCCTCTTCTCTGTGCGACTCCTTCAAAAGCCAAGGCAGCAACTTTCTGAGGTGGAGGGGTGGGGAGTGTAAAGGGGTAGAAAATAGAAGAAGAGAGGGGCGACTAATGGATGTGTCAGGGGAAACTGTCATTGTCCGGTGGCTGGCGGGGGCTAACCAGGCCTCTGCGGCTGACGGATGTTTCAGGTAGCTACCGGCTCGAAGCGGCTGCGGGAGGGAGAGAGAGGCCGCTCCGCCGGCGCTGTGTCTCACTTCAGCTCCTGTCATCTGATACACGACTGATAGTCCATCTGAATATGACCGCACTGTCAGCCGCCAGACAGCTCGCCCGCTCTCCCCCGCTGCCCGCCCGCCTGCCGGCGCTACACGTTCATCATTTCTCAGAGCAGACTGCCCGAACCTGCCAGGAGCTCAGACAACCACCGAGGAGGAGAGGAAGTCTGTGCTGCACTTCAAATGCCTTTCCCCAAATACTATCAAACTTCTGACTCATTCTGCTTTGCTTGCACTTTTTGTACTTGTTATTTTCTGGTCTGGGAAAACGGTTAGAAAATACTGTGGGGAATAAAATCGTAATTCGGCACTTTTCATTTGATGACTGTTCTGCTTTATGTTCTCACATTTTTTTTTCCACATAACACCAACAAATGTTAATGTACTTCATCTGGAATTTATGTAAAGAGATCAAAACAAAGTAGTGCACGCTTGTGAACTGGAAAAATGTCAAGTCACAATAAGAATAGTGTGGTGATGAAATATTTTTCTGGCCCGATCTGTGTCAGCTCGTAAATGTGAGAACTTTCATTCTCTGTAATTACAGCAGCATGGTTTTCAGAGTACGTGTCTATCAGCTTTCATTTCTTGCCACATTTGACTTCAGCCATCGTTCCATCAAGTCTCACCTTGTTAAAGATGAGTAATCCCACAGCATAATGCTGCCACACCCGTATTCCACATTTGGGATGATCTGCTCAGCAGAATCTGCTGTGTTAGTTTCCTGCTACACACATTGTCTATGAAGGCTACAAATGAACTTCCTCCACATGTGCGTTGTGTTCTCTTGATGCCCTTCTTTAAAAGCCAGATTTGTACTTTTCCTTTTCCCACCCGAGCGTCGGACCTTTGCAGCTGTTCCAGCGTTACTTTTTCTCTGTTTAATATTCTCCTTCGCTGGCACTGCCAGTTTAAGAAAACAGGTTTTGGAAAGTTCGCAAGTGTACCATGTACTTTCCATTCTTGGATGGACCTGGACTTTGTAAGAAGTCCAAAGCTTGAGACATTGTTTGACAACACAACAGTGCTTTAAACTTCTCCAAGTCTTTTTCTTTCACCTGTTGCCTACTTTTCTTGGTGCTGTTTTGCTTTGTTAGAAAACAAAATTAGTGAACAACTTGTGTATATTGAAGCTGAGAACACATTACACATAGTGGACTGTATTTACTGTTTATATGAGTTCATGTTAAGGAGTCTGAGTAAAGAGGACTAAATGAAAATGCCTCCGATTTCAAAATGTAAAATATGCTAAGAAAAAAAAAAACTATTTAGTGAAGTGAGAAAAATCTAAGTGTATAATTTTGCAGGGTTATGTAATGTTATCCCTTGTTGCTTTTCATGTTTTTAAGCATGTGTGTGGGTCTTACTTCGACAGGGACGGCTGTTGGAGGCACAGGAGTGTACTGGGGAATGTAGGTCCCTTGCATAGGTGCAGCGGCGGCAGCTGCAGCAGTCATGTACTGAAACAATAACAAAAAAATTAAAAAAAACTTGCATGTAGTTAAACAAAATCCTTTCAGAAGAAAATTCCTAAGACACTCATTAAAATCCCAAATCCCAGAAACATATTAGAGCTGAAATACATTCCTGACATCAAAAGAAGATCGTAATACTTCCCCGGAACACTCATTCAACGTAATTATTCCCACAACTATTAGGAAAGCCCACACTGCTATGCTCTGTGAATCCTTCAGAGGGCGCTAAGAGAATACGAGTCCACCAAGAGGCGAGCGTAGCAGATCAGATAAGAGTGTGTAACGGAAAGAGAGGAAAAGGAGGAGGGGGAGATGTCCTGCTGTCCCGCCACAACTTCAAAAGGCCAAGCAAATACACCGGGTAAGAGATAAAAAAAAAAAAAAAAAATAATAAAAGTAAAAAGGAATTAACTGCTTGTGAAGGAGAGCAGGAGGTTTGTAGCCTGTGGCCTACATTCCTTTAGTCACGCCTGCCTTGGTTTTAAACAGGCTCGCTGTACGGTGGGCATTTTACAGCGATGACCCGGGTTTGCTGACATGTCAGGCATCGGGGCTTCCACACGCAATGCAGAGGAGGCTTTTCCCGCTGAAAGCCTCAAGATGGGCCCGGTTTTAATTGGAACACGCCTTCATCAGTTCTCGTCAACGCAACTGTGCGTATCAGTGTCTGCGTGTGTTCTCGTGTGCAGCTGGATGCGCGACACATTCATCACGTGCTCCTGCCTCTCTGTGCTTGAAAGAACGACAAAGACAAAGAGGCTTGGAACGATAATGTTGTGGTGCAGCGCCAACGGATGTGATCCGAGATAAAAAACCGCCGGGGAGCTTCCCCTCTTCTTCCTGCTGCCTTCCGGACTGAGGGAGAAGGGAGGTCCGATTTGTTTTCTTTCTCTTTTTTTCCCCACCATCTCCCCCCTCCGCCTCTCCGTCCTTGTTGGACGGCGGCGACGTGCAGCAGGAGGCGGTAATGGAGGGGTTTACAGCGGGCTGCGAGGCCCTTTTTGGCTGCGGGCCCGCCGATGCTGGTAGAGTGTCATTACCGGCAGCGTTGCTAATGGATCGGGTACGGCTCCACCGCTCACCGCTAATGAGAGCAGCTAAAGGCCACGGACACGGGTGATTAACTCCCCCACCGTCGCTACGCGGAGCCGGGAGGATGCCCCGGGATGGATGTTAGTCTGTGTTCATCAGCGAGCGTGACCGCACAGGTCTTTGGACATGAATTTAAGGTTATCACACCTCCGGGGCTGTCACACTGAGGACAGGGTGAGGCAGTGTATCCAGACCTCCTGACACATCACATCTTCCCTTCCCTTCTTCCCTCTCACCTTGCTGTCACGGTCTCTTTCTTACTCCTCCCTCCTTCTCAAAGGGGGCCTATCAGATTGTTGAAGTGACCTTCTCCCCGTTGAATCAAAACCATGCATACCAATTTCTTCTTGGGACTTGAGGTCTTCGCCTCTCCTCCTCATTAACTTATTCAGTCAACTCACCTGCAAGGGCTGCATGAAAGCAAATGAAGGAAAGTGAGAGATAATTAGCCATTATCACAATCTCCCTGTCATGGGGAAAATGTCTGTTTGAAATGTGATATTTCTCTGCAGGACTGGGGAAGGAATTTAGAATATATTTAGCAGGAAAATTTAATAAGATAAGATTTTTCCTCTATTATGACCGTTAGTTAACCTATTTAATACGGCAGGTAGAGTAAGTCATATTTCTGCAGCCGCCTGTGTGGCAAGTCGAGGAGATTAACTTTTTTTTTTTTTTTTTCCAATTTCAGCTCTCTTAGTTCTTCCTTGTCCAGTCAGGGGACAAGTTTGGGTAATATAAAGCATCCCTAATTGGCGATAAATGTTTGGTCACACACATTTACATCTATGCTTATGCACGAACACACGTGGGCCCGGAGCAGATGGTGTGTGTGTATTTTTGATGAACGGTAGGCTTGAATAGCTCCCTAACGAGGCTGGTGTGAGTAGACTCCTTAAGCCTCCCCACTGCCATCACTCTCCATGACACATGCTCATGACTCCTGTGTAAATGCGGACCGCAATGCAGCAATGCCACGATGAAAATCCATAGGATAGACTAAAATACACTGTTGCCACAGTGGTTTGGGACTCTGGACCAAAATGACTTAGATCACAATTTATGTTTGGTGGGAGCAAGGAGTGAAGCGGGAGTGTGAATAGAGCAGTTAGCTCACCACCAACAGCAGCCTGGCTAGATGTCCAACAACTGAGCTTTTAGGCCACCGTATAAAACAATATGCATGGTAGAAAGCTAGCACTGCACATCAGTGAACGTTGGCGGTGGCGGCATCATGCTGTGGAAATGGTTTTCTTAAGAAAAGGCAGAGTAGATTGTCAAAGGCGGAAAATGGATGGGAGCTAAATAGAAGAAATCTAAAATAATTAAGACAACAATCCTGAACATATGGTCAGAGCAACAGTGGTTTAGACCTTAAAAATCATGCATCACTGTGGCCCAGTCAAAGTCCAGATCTTGACTTGAAAATCTCTGTTTACAGATGTTCTCCAGACAACCTGACTCAACTGAAACTGTTTGGTGAAGAAGAAGAGGGCAAACATTTCAGTCTGTAGGTGAACGTAGCTAGTGGAGACATCACCGTAACAACACTGGCAGCTGTAATTGCAGCAAAACAACGTGCACACTTTTCAGGTTATTATTATTATTATTATTATTATTCATTTCCAAAACAAACAAGCCATCTACACTGTGTTGGTCACATAAAACCCAGAGTTTGCAACTGTACAACATGTGGAAAATCTAAATTGGTAAAAGGTTAATGTATTGGAATCTCTCACTGAAGGCGGTGGAGCTTTTGGGATAGGCTCTGATTACAATTTATATTATCTGTTTTTGTTTTGAAGTGAAATCCAAACCAATCATTTTGATAAATCCCTTATATTCCAATGCCTAATATTAAAGTGCCTCTTTCAAACTCTAACCATCAGTGGAGCAGTGGAGGTTTTATTTGAGCCCAGGAAACCTGAAACGAGGCACAGATGAGTGCGTTTAAGTGTCTGTGTTCCTGCTTCCTCAGCTCTAAGGAGTAGCTGAACTTATGAAAAGGAGTAACATTCGTCCACACTGCCAGTCTCAGCAGAATATAAAGAGTAATGAAACACCCACTTTCATTTCTATGGTTTTATATATCAAAACAACAGACCTAGTCTTCGCCAGCTTGTAAAATTATTCAAATCCAAACCAACATGCACAAAAACAAACAACAGGTTTCGCTGTTATATTACATGTTGAATGAGGTTAAAGCCAGTAAACATTTGCTGCTTTCCCAAGCTCTAAAAAGCAAATCAGCCACCAGATGCCAATGCAATTCAGTTACCGATCACCAGCGTGCAGACGTCCGTTTAAGGTTGGCAGTTTGCTGGTCTTGATGCAGGTGAGTGTTCATACGAAGCAAAGATGGGACGGTAAATTAACTTAGAAAATCAATTATTGCTGCCAATCAATCCGGCAAAAATCCAAGCAACTTGAAGTCTCTTTCTGCAGAGGCAAAAATTATTTACAATTGGGAAACCAGACTGTGCAATGCTCAGGTGATGTTCTTAACGATATAATTATAAAATAACACAATATCATGGCTTAGGAGTGAAAAACTGAATTTGAGTGAACCATGCATTTTATGAAAAATGGATGGACGAGACGAATCAACAGATGTTTGGAGTAAACCAACACGGCATATGAGCTATACGGGCAAGTGGAGGCTGATGCTTTGAGTTTGTTTTGTAGCTTCAACAATCAACTCAAAAGTACTGTGGAGTCAAAAGTAAGGCTGACTCTCTGACTCCAAGAGTCCAGCAATAAGGAAATGTTGTAAAGAATAGATTGGAACCTTTTTTGCCCATTTGAGTGTAAGGACAGAGGAGAAATGCTACAACGTCAGTGCGGGAGAAGGTTGGTGAAATAAAGAAAAGGGTAATGTCCTAAAAGATTTAAAGGACCGAGGAGAACAGTTGATATAAAATAAGAAGCTGCTTTGTGCGTCGTCCGGGGAAGCAAGTTGTCAATCACCACCATTAC
The DNA here is from genome assembly GCF_051168715.1 of Poecilia mexicana. NCBI lineage: Eukaryota > Metazoa > Chordata > Actinopteri > Cyprinodontiformes > Poeciliidae > Poecilia > Poecilia mexicana. The sequence goes on along the minus strand of NW_028263380.1, from coordinate 18,548,523 downwards.
AACGTGGACTTGAATTGTACACGCCTTGACGGGAATAGGATGAAGAGCGTAGAGGGAAGGTCACCTCTTGTCATGTCAAACATCAAGTAGTTCACACACAGATGCAGACACTGACAGCCATGCAAACGCACACAGACACCAGTGACAAAATGACAAAGGGAACATATGCACTTCCACAGACTAACAGGCGCAAACTGGCATGACAGATAGACTCCTGCTAAGTGCTGAGACTTCAAAGACCGTAAATAAATCAGTAACGGAGCAATATGCACCAAACACGGTGTCATAAATCAGCGAGCAGCATGGATGGCATGTTTATGTGGGCCATCCATAAACAGAAAGCCTGAGGTTCTTCAGTATTCTGTAATCAAGTTGTTTGTGCCAAATAGACACCCAACTTTTTCCTGAGAAGCAACTAAAATTCCAAGGCAGTGACCGTTAGGAGCTGGTAATCCACGCTCGCTCGTTATGAAGTACAATTTTCCTCCAGAACCACACAGCAAAATACCACGGCGTTCTCGGAAAGCTCCGGTCACCATCAGAGTGTCACAGCTTGGGCGGACGGAGAACATTCGGTTCTTTTTTTGGAGGGGAGAAGGAAGAAAAACAGCCGCAGCGAGCCCAGGAACAGCCAAGATTATTCTGAGGTGTGGCTTCTCCTGCCAGAGCCAGTCAGGATAAGTTGTTGACTCTGGAGACATTACTCACTGCAGGTGCTCTGCTGTGGCCAGGACAAAGTCATGTGACCAGCCGGGGCCATCAAAACAAGCCCCCACCACCACATGTGCAACTACATCCGAGGAATGCGCTTGAAGAATATGTGCCGTCAGCTCCGGTTTACTACACGGACAGTTGAACATCCTGGGCTATAAGCCCCTGTAACAGGCTTTCACAATTAGGTTGAATGAAAAGCTTTTCACATCTGGCTTAAAAATCAGCTTCACAGGAAACGCGTCTCAATCCCCGTTGATGATCAAGCGTGGCGTGCTGCGTGAGCCGCTCGGCCACAGCGGAGTTCTGCTGCACAGCACATCGCCTCGGGAAAGCCAAGCAGGCAGAAAGGGGGTAAAACCAGACAGGGAAAAAGGGAGGAAAAATACCGTAACCCACTTTCTCCTATAACAGAACCCATCAGACATCAGAACCCATCACCATAGATTAGCCAGTCTCTAATCCTGCCTGTTAGCACAGCTGGGGCAGATTAGGATGAGGGGGGCATTCCTGACAGAGCCAACATGGCGTCACAGTCGCTGACAGCTCACCTGGAAACACATGGGTAACTGTACAATACAGCACTGTTTCAATCAAACTCACACAGAGAGATCAAACGTAGCACCGGAGCAAAGCTGTCTGCTTGTCTGCCCCCAGGCAGCTGGGTTAGGGCAGACAGTCAAGCTTCAGAGCGGTGTGACACCTCTAAGTCGACTTGATCCTGAAATGTGGAGGCGGAGGTGGGAGGGGGCGTCTTCTTGATGTGGGGACGGCAACTGTACAGTGAGCCAACGAGCACATTAAGTGCCACTGATGGAGAGATATGTTTGATGTGTGATTTAGAAAGTGTGAGAAAGAATCTGAAATCAGAGGGTGAAAGTGAAAAGGGTGGAGAGCAGAGGGAGTAAGCTCCACAGGAAATCTGTTTAATGTCGAAGATTAGGGAGGAAATACGCTCTCTCAATATCTCGCAGTGAATGCAAGCGGTTTAAAACTAAATAATATGACAGATTTATGGCTGAGAACATGTGGCGACAGACTAAGGCTGTTTGGCTTTTCTGAGAGGAAGCGTTAAAACCTCTCACTTTAGTTCAGAAACTCACTTTGGAGTTTCTGAACTAAATAATAATACAAAAATGTTTTCAAAGATAAAAATGGCAACAAATTAGTCGACCTAATTTCAATCCCGTCAGCAGTGCAGTTTTGGAGCAATGGTCACACTTCCTGATGATCAAATAATAAATGCATTTGATTAACTGCTCCTGGCAGCTACTGGCGCATTAATTTCTAATGAAGCAGGAAGAGACTGGTTAGTTTTACACAAACTGTGTTTTCCAGCGTTTATCAAAAAATTATGTCACGGTGTAATATGTCAGATACTTATCTCATGCAGTATTTTTGGACATATTGAGAATTACAAGTTCTTTGCTTTGCAGGATTTGAAGTTATAAAAGTTATTTTAGGTCAAAAATTATAGTCAATATGCGACTAATACATTGTCCAACTACATTAAACCAATTATTATATGGTTCATCATCATTCACTGGATGAGCTGCAGTCAGATCTCTTATCAAATGTTTAAAATCTAATAACTAACGTGTCATGCATAAAATCCAGGCTCCTTTGCTTTTTTTTTTTAATATCTTGTTGGCAAGACACTATGTTGTTATCTCCTGGAGGGATTCTAATCAGTTGTTTTCCAGGCTCTTTGAACGTCTCCACGTTTTTCTTTGGCTGCTTTCAGTTCAGTACAAAAACCTTCATCAACTGATCATTGTTGTGTTTGTGCACTTAAACTAAACTTTTCCTTCTAATCCATTCAGGAATGAAAAGTAAACCGTGAAGGAAAGTGTAGGATGGAATAAAGTGAAATGACAAAAACTGTTTTTGGGAGTACATCCAGCAGAGGGTAAAGTTAGTGCAGTTTTTTCTTTTCTTTTTTAAATTAAACCAAACAACAAAGCTGCTCATAAATCTCCCTGCTGTGATCACACAGTCGTGGCTGAAGTTGCCCTTGAGTATCAGAGTTTTCTTGTGAGCTCAGAATTTCTTTTGAGGCTTTTTTTTGTGTGTGTGATTCATGACGGCACAATAAGGGAAACTCACACTTCCTGTAGTGCCCAGGGACAGATGGTTCATCTGCTGGGTGAGAGGGCCCATCATGCTGGCAGGCTGCATGGACATAGTGTGGTCCATGGCTGGCGTGATCACTGCACCCTGGAGAAGGAGGAGAAAAGATAATAAGAACAAAATGATCAGGAGCGAGTCATTTCCCCTTCAACTTGACCTGTGGAAACTTTTAGATATCATAAAATCATCTGCTCCTGATAACTGAGTTGGAATTTTCACGTTCATTTTTTTTCTTTTTTGCACTGCTTCATGTTTATATTTTTAACCTCTCTCTGGAAAAAGCAACGCTGTTTGCTGATGTGCTCATGACAGTCTGAAAACTTTATTCTGCAAATGTTCTGCTTTGTTGGTAAAAAGTTCAAAATATTACACATATCCGAATTTATGCAGCTTTTTTGGCATTCTAAATTTACAGGGTCTAAAACAGTGCAAGAAGTTGCCAAAGTTGTTCACATAACCTGTTTTTGCATACCATTAAACGTAGAATTTTTCAAAAAGAGTAATAAAATACTTTGTCTTTTTTGGCATGAGCTCGGAGTAGGACACACAATAGTGGTCTCTCTTTTGACAATTTTAACTGAGTTTAACTATGGCTAATATTGGTAGATATTTCCATATGTATGTTATATATGTGTATGTCATATATATATATATATATATATATATATATATATATATATATATATATATATATACAGGAAAAATTAAGAAACCATTGCACTGATGATCCCCATTGAACACCTTATGTTTTTTCCACCAAATATTAATTTCTTAACTTTTCTTGAGTTAAAACATTAGTGTTGTTGTTTCTAAATAAATTTTTCTTTGCATTATTGTAGGTCAGAAAGCAGTGCTTCTTTTTAATTTTGACCATTTCTCATTTTCTCCAAATAAACTTGGAATTTCAGAGACATGTTGTCAGTAGTTCATAGAATAAAGGAATAATGTTCATTTTGCTCAAATATATATACCAACAAAAAGTAAAATCAGAGAAACTGATCATTTTAAGTGGTCTCCAGATCTATCTATCTATCTATCTATCTATCTATCTATCTATCTATCTATCTATCTATCTATCTATCTATCTATCTATCTATCTATCTATCTATCTATCTATCTATCTATCTATCTATCTATCTATCTATCTATCTATCTATCTATCTATCTATCTATCTATCTATCTATCTATCTATCCATTTATTATATAGGATGACCATTTTTGAGTTGTTTAACAGTAAAGCTAGGTACATTTTAAAGAAAATGAGAGGAAATGTTTCTCAGCAGAGGCTTCAGGCAGGTCAGACTAAATAAAGAGAGACAGTATTGATAGGTAAATGGGTAGATTTTGAGATCAATGTTGCCACCTTCAGTGCCTTCAGAATCATCCATAACTGTTGCTGAGGGTTTTCCTCTCCCTCTCTGCTCGTCCTCACCGCCTCTCATACGCTCACTGTTCAGCATCCTCTTCTTGGTATAATGCACATCATGTTTTCCCTAATGGGCAGATGAGGCTGCCGGAAGCTTCTTTTTCATGGTGCAGTGAAACATGAGAGAAAGTGATGAAACTATTGTTGCTCTTTCATCCCTTGTCAGGATAGCTCCATTTCCCCGGGACTGAAGCTTTGGGAGGAGACCGTTTCAAAACCGGTCCTTTCCACTGTTCCTCTCGCCTCTCTTCCCACTTTGTCTGTGTGTGCCTGTGCTAAAAACGTAGCCTTGTGTGTGTGTGTGTGTGCGTGTGTGTGTGTGTGTGTGCGTGTGCCGATAAGTCTGCAGTACGCCGCGTGTAGCTTGACTGACAGCGCCTGTGAGTGCGTGAGCGTTCAACTCGATAGTGCGCGTTTGCGAGAGTGTGCATGTGTGCACCCCACTGGTGACTCTGTGTGGGCCTATTGGAGAACAAACTGTGCAGACACAGCCTGTCAGAATCGCTCTGCTTGTCTACACCCTGCATTCACAACGCTGCCAGTTGACTCCGTTTCCTTCCTACTCCTCCTCTTCCTCAGTCTCCCTGCCTCTCAGTATGCAAACCTTCTGTGATACCTCTTGGAGTTACAACTGCAAATATCAAACGCACTGGGTGGAACGCTGAGATCAGAACAGTGTGCATGTTTTCCCTCTCTTGAAATGCAATATATGAGAAATTATTAGCTGTGAAAAAGACTGAACATGTATCATTAAAACTTCACTGCTGAGCAATTCAATCTTTTAAACTGAAAGGGGAGAAAAAAAAATGCTGCGGTTAACACAGACAGCCGTGTCTACACTCAAAATTATTTGCTACTGTACTTGGGATTGTTTTTCTGTTGCTGGCCCAATTTGGACCAACATTTAGGTATTTAAAAAATGGTATGTGGATTAGTTCATGTCCTTTTACTGCAAAACAAGCCCAAATTATCACCCCTCCACTATCATATTATGGTGAGTAATCGCACAGGACCTGAAATATTTATATTTTCAACACCACAAAACATGTTTTTCTTAAACAAAAAATGCATTAATTTTTCACAAATAATTACAACACTGGTTTCACTGAACATACTGTTCTGCTGTAGGCAACAAGAATATTCTTTCTATGTAATACAACCGAGCAAATGCTAGTAGCTGTTTGGAATATTGCGCTGGAGGGAAAAAAAAAAAAAAAACTAACTTCCTTTCATCCATTATCCACAGCCTATTTATCCTGCAGAGGGCTGCAGGGGGCTGGAGGCTGTCCCAGCTGACATTTGGCAGAAGCAACAATGTGCACCAGGGAGTTTTCTAGTAACATAACAAACCTTAATCTAAACTAGCATTAATTGCCAATATACCAAACTTTTTTTTTTTTAAACAGAAGAGCTCGACTTTAAATGAGATTTTTCTGCCTTCGTATATGTGAACAAGTTATTTAGGTCATCATATTTTCTTATTTTATTCAATACAGCATCAATTTAGCATAAAATGTTCTTATTTTCTTTTAATCATCAAAGATTATGGTCAAATTTCAGCGTCAACACAAATACTCTTTATAGTCAGCCCCTTAGGGTAAAAACATATAAAATTTGGAAGAACCATTGGAAAAACCAAGAAACCAAAGAAATCCTGAAGAATGCCTTATTTTTGTCTTAAAATAAACTAATAATAATAATAATAATAATAATACGGAGCAAGTCTTGCATCCTGCACAGTATTGCTGTCAGTCATGGTAAACAAAGCAAACAAACAGAACTGGCTGAAGAACTGCTGAACAAGCCTCTAGAAAAGGATCAGACAAAAGTCTGACTCATTGAGAGCAAAGTATGAAGAAAGGAGAGGCAAAAAAAAAGTGCCCAGTATAACTCTGTACCCGTCTTTATTGGTCTGGAGGAAGTTCCCAAGAGTGGCTTTTTTTTATTTTATTTTATTAAAGCTTTTAAAAATGGCAACTGTAAACAACAACAACTGGAGGCAACTCAGTTTCTCTCATTATGCAGGAGCCAAAACATATGGAAGAATAGTCACTCTTGTCAGAATCACTGCAACAAATTAAACGATTTAAATGAAACGACATGCATAACCAGTAAAGTTAATTTGTAGAAAAGCTGGCTGAGTTTTTATGTCACAATTTCTATGCTAGATGTAACATTAGGTATGTGTCGGGGTGCATTTAAATACTTTATATGTTTCTGGGAATTTAGTGCTTCACATTAATCTGTCAGTTTCCAAAACAACCCAAGTGTATCGAGTTAACGTGAAAGACTGAAGTTAATAAAATGTATAATAATTATAATTAGACAGCAAAACACAGAATACAATAGCACAATATGGAAAATATCTGCAGACACATTCACATTAGTAGTAAAAGAAAGAATAAGGGAATAAACCGTAAGACTGCATAAGGACAGGGGAAAGTTATTAAGGAAAGAACTGATGGAGGTCATTCTGAAGACAGAGGAAAGAAATGGAGGGATGAAAATCTGGGGGGATAAAAGCAAAAGAGGAGACAACAGGGAGAGAAGGAAATAGGAAGGAAAAGGTAAGAAAGCAGCAGCAGGAGCTGTGGGCTACCTGTTACCGATTCAGCGTTTGACAATGCCTTTATAATGGGAAAGGGAGAGCAACGGAAAGGCTTAATTCACAGACATGTCAGGGAGAGTTAAGCCGATTTGTGATTTCGATTTTCCGTGTTTGTGAGACTGTGCGAGCGTTGGTTTTTGCTGTGTGTGTGTGTGTGTGTGTGTGTGTGTGCGTGCGCGTGTGTGTGTGTTGCTTCATTGACAAGCTTGAGCGGAAAGAAAACGAAAAGGGAGATTGACACAAATAGACAATATATGTTTCAGATTTGTCCTGCGCGCGTATGAGTGGAGGGAGATAACGGATCCTGCAGACCCACGATCTGTTACAAATGTATGAGGTGATGTTTACTGAGCTCCTCAGTGTGTATGCACATGATTCGGCGGAGGCATTGATCCCGCTCAAGAGCGGAGATGAGAAAATATCCCCTTTCTGGCAGTAAAATACAATGATGAAGACTCAATGACCAGAAGAAATATACAGTAAATAATAATAATAAAAACAGTTTAATGAGCGCTCCTTCTGGGCAAATCGTTCAGAAAGGCGAAACCCTGATCGCTATCTGCTAATATTCATTACTCGCTCTGTAAATTTGCTGATTCTGTATGATTTCTGCAGAACAGGTGGGACACACACATAAATGTCAAACAAATAGCGAGTGTTTTTACTGCTGGATCCATTAGGGCTGAAGGATGTCCAGCACACTCAACGGGCTGTTAAAGTGATTTACATTCAGGCCTGGTGTCACACAGACTCCAGATAAGGTTAGTTGAGAATTTGCTCAGGGAACAAAAATCAAACTAAAGGGAGCTTATCCTTTCAATAAAACAGTTCATGGTTTAAAAAAAAAAAAGTTTTGTATGAAAACACACTGAGGCGGGACTCCGATTACTTTAAAGTCAATACATTTTATTTTAATTCAATATCATCTTGGTGGTTTATTGGACCAGCTGCCTCATGCATGGATATAGAGATTAGATGAACAAATGGTTGCATGTGTATGCAGTCATTTTCAATAAATTCTAATACAGATATAGATGAAGCTTGTTTGCAAGATTAAAATACTTTTTGAAAATACATTTTAACAAGCAGTAAACATTCTTTTCATTTGCCCACATTTCTGTATTAAAATGCTTTTATTGGTCTGGTGTAATATTGTAATCTTCAATGTGTTTCCATTAGTTGTAAGTGGGAAATCATTATAACAAGAAGTTATTTATATGATGTTTTTCACTTTGTGAACTTAGTTACTGGAATAAAAAAAATCATTGTATACAGGGTATAGGTAATAATTTTCTAATTCTAATTTTCTAATTTATTGAACTTGGATTTTACTGTGTGTTTGTACGGATTGTCAGACATTTAACACTGTTTTGTTTATGGATGGACATATAGAAAGTTTTACAGATAGATACAACATTGAAAACATATGTGGGGGTGTTAAACCTAAAAATGTCTCTTTGTTATGCTTCTCTATACCTCTTAGAGATGATTATTCAAATTATAATCATGGTAATACATGATAGCATTCCAATATTTTTCCAAATTCTGCCTCTGTTAGCAAATTGTTGCAGTGGATTTAAGTTAATTTAATCTAAATAAGGGGTTATAAATATACAAAAAAAATAAAAATAAAATAAATAGATCGGTTTCACTCCCACCTCAACCAGGGCAAAAAGCTCAATGCATGACAGCTCCAACTTCAAATATGTCTAGACTGTTCCTCGAAAGTGATGTCAGTGCAGCACCACCTGACACACTCGGGTAATGCGTTCGCAAGAACCGAATGTGCTGCAGATCAGACAGAACACGAATGTTAGGAGGGCAGACACAACCCGAAAGGAGGAACATTAAAAACCTCGAGAACATCAAATAGTGACCAAGTCTGTCCTCCCTAGTGTTTGTTTAAACAAAGCGTCTCTTGTGAGCGGCTCCATGAAGGAAACCCGACTCGACACATTCCACACAGCGACTGACAGTCGGTTTCTGTGTGTGAGGTTCTGCGGTTAGGATACTGCTGCTGGTGTGTGTGTGAAGGCAACAGGCTTTATATGTGAGAACACTGCAGGGTACAAAAGTAATTCTGCTAAAAACTTAGCATGACAGCGCTGCTCCTCAATCTCTCTCACTCACACACACACACACACGCAGACAAAGCGTGTTTGGTCAGTCGCGCTGGTGTGGAAAACACATCTGCTGATGATTGAGAGGATACTTTAAAAACTGAAGGATTGTACAGATCCCCGAGTCTGCAGGATGGCCCTCCTGAAGGTTCAAAGCAGCAGGAAATAAAATCAATCCAAAAAACAAGCAAAAGAAAAAAACACTTGTGTTTTTCCAAATGAAACCTTGTCATATGAGCCCAGAGCTAATAGCTGAATATGAATCTGCGTGGAATGCAACACTTTATCTTGTTCTGCTACGCTAAAGCTTCCTTTACGGAAAGCCTTAAGGTGCCTTTCATGTTTGGGGTAATCCCAGTAAACGGAGCCAACTGCCCCAGTCTTTCGCTCTGGTCTGCAGAATGAATCCCTCCTTGGGGCAAAGAGATTTCCAGGGTTGCCCTGCCATTACCTGGACCGCGTACAAGAAATATCTTGCTACATTATGAGCAATGGAGGCAAGCTGGTGACTTTGTCTAATAGAAGCCACAGATAAAGAAGATTAAACCAACATTTAGGATATTTCCAAAGCTGACAGAAATCCCAGGAATTTTTTTTTTTAATATTTCAAAAACTTATTCTTAAAAAAAGAAAGGGTAATAAGGAACATATGAGAGGCTTTGAGATCAAAGGTCATTGGACGCTTTGTGAGGCAGAATCCGTCCAATTGCTTGTCAACACAAATAGTTTCTGGATGCCTGAATGCAACGAGCTGCTGCCATTTTATTGACATGAAGACAACGTGATGAATTTCAAACTGAGAATCAGAGCGAGGAAGAAAGAGGACTGAAGTGGCTTTGAACGTAGCACGGCTGATGTCGCCAGTTGGGCTCGTCTGGGTATTTCAGAAGCTGCTGATCATCTCGGTCACTTACTGAGCATGCTCAGAGGAAGTGAGTGACAGCTGATGAATTTGCCTTGTTGATGTCGGAGGTTGTGAGCAGAATGGTCTGAGGTAACCAAAAGGCAAAGGTAGCACAAAAAGCCTAAGATATTTAGGTTGGCTGTTTGGTATGAATGTGGGTTTTTATTATATTGTGTCTTTGTTTGCTTTCTCTTGTTATGAATTTATGTATTTTTAACACATACAAAGTTTATGCAACTATCTACCTATCATGATCTCTGAATGCATAACATGACACACCCTAAAGGGGCAGTATTACGTATTCTCCAAGCAGATAGTGCCATTTTATAGCACAATCATGTAACTATGTTCCCTTTAGTCGTTTTAAAAATGTCATGTATCAGATATGACTTATAAAAAATTTGACTTTGCAATTGGACGCTTTGAAATCGGCCTCTTTAAGAAGTCCCTGCTCCTTCTGACACTCCGCCTTTTCTAGATGCTTTTTAGTCGGAGTGGGCTTCACCAGTCCTTGTACTTCCTGTAGAATATGTCAGTCTTTCCAAGAAAATGATCAAGTAAAGGCTGAAACAATGCAAGAAACCCAATCCTGGTACTTTCTGCAGTCAATTTGTCCAAGATCTTTTTCATGGAGTGAAGAGACTTTGTTGCTGCCCTTCTAAAATTTCTGCCTCACCATGCATGCAAAAAAAAAAAAAAAAAAGAACTCTTGCTGCTATTTCTGAGGAAGCTCTCCACAAGTGGCAACACAAATTCTCAACTAAATTCATTTTGCTAGACAGTGCTGGCACTTGCTGGACTTTTTTGGCCACCTTGAACCATAAACGGTTGATGCAGGTGCAGAGGGAAAATTTACTGAGTTTTAAAGCTTGTTTGCTGCTAATAAAATGTTTGCTATAGAAATGCTTCCACTTCCTGATATATTTCAATGAATTGTCTTTTTTTTAAAATAATCTTCACATATCCAGTCTATACATACATGTACCCATTTACCCATTTGCTGGTTTTTCTTTCAAGACAATGTAGGCAAGAAGTTCAAAAGGAGATTTTACAAAAGAAATATGTTATATATGTTATGTTAGCCTAAACATAAGCTTAAATGTGCATTTTCTCAACCTTTTTATTCATCCATTTATGACTATGAAACGTGTTAATGGCTGCAAGAAAAACTATGGTGAAGGATAGTTTTTTGATTGATTTGTAGTGTGCTTAAATATGTACAAATGTGCATATTAAAGGATGAAGGTGGATAATGAAGCATGTAATTGCATTTGTCATGTCTTCATGGGAGATCTATTCTTCTCTGCAATCAGACTGGGATCATTTATCAAGAGTTTTCCGAGCACCTAATATGAAACAAATTAATCATTTCACACAAAAGGATTCTCAAAAAAAAAAGTACTCACTATGCAGAAAGGAAAGTAAAAATTGCAAACATAATCAGCTTTGTGTCTCAAATCGTATTTTGCTGAAACTGCAAAAGTTGTCAAAGATAACAAGTAAAAAATAAAGTTGCTCAATCTTTTTCCCACACAGTGGGAGCGTGCAGCAACATGCTTTTAGATGCACGTACGATATATTTTAAATGACACTGTCACAGCATAAGTAATCGTCCTCTGAAAGTGCTTGAGAGTAGAAATAAACAGAGGAGAAAAGAGGAAAATAATGAGTGAGATGTTTATAAAGGAGTAGAGAGCGAGTACAGGAAATGGGCATGAGAAGATTGAAAGACAAGAGAGAACAGAGGGGAGCATCCCAAGGACGAATGTAGCCCCGTCTCAAATTCTGCCTCAGCAGATAAATTCATGAGGCCAACGTTATGTCCCCCCCCCCTATGAATCTGCGGAGCGATTTTAATGTCACGCGGGGAGATGGGTATCACACAGTGCACTGATTCACCCCTATCCGATGAAGGCAGAAAGTAGGGGCTCGGTAAATGTCTACTCAAAGGCTGCGCCAGAAAAGGATTGGCTGGGGTGAAACGGAGAGGAATTCGATAATTCATCCATGTAAGGGCCAGTGCATGCTGGCAAATGCACACTTGACACACATACAGCCGGGAGTGAGGAGAAGAAGAGGAGGAGGAGGACGGATAAGTCACGAGGAAAAGACAGCACTGCTGTGCATGGCTGGTGCTGCACTTACCGCGGCTCTCACAGGCAGTGTGAAGTGAATTTGAGAGTCTGTGTGTGTGTGTGTGTGTGATTGATGAGCTGTTCGTAAGTGAGATTTACCATTATGTGGAATGAGTTTCTGCACTCAGACAATATGTGTTTTTAGGCAGTTGTGTGCGTGCGCGAGCCGTGTGTATGAATTTATCACTTGGAGATTTGAGTTTTTCAGTTTTCTCCAAGGTCTGCTGACCAAAGTAGAAGGAAGAAAAAGGGAAGACATTTCACATGTCCCATAGAGGAAGAGAAAAATGATGAACAGGAGAAAAAGGAGAGGAATGAGTTTCACGTCGTCTGCATATTGCACAGTAATTGAGAATGAAACTATTAATATTCTCAGTTTTTCCACACTACGCTGTATAAAAAACGTTCCTAGTTTAAGGTAAAGTACTGGGAGCCGCGGTTGCAAAAATTTTACCAAATAAACACGGATTTTATCATATTCATGTGGATTCTACTGTATAAATATACCTATATTTTTACAATGTAGGTATGTATATTATCTTGCAGAACTATTTAAATCCTTTAAGGTTTTTGTCAAATTACAATCACGACCTTAAACATTTTAGGGACTGTATGTAAAAAGTGGAAAAAAAGGATATATGTCTTCAAAATGCTTAAAAACAGATCTGAAAATGTGTGTATACGATTCGTCTCTTCAGTAAATCCTCCACCCTTCTCTACAATTACAGCTGCAACTCTATAAAAATGGCTTTGGAGTAGCTTTCCCAAATCTTGAGTATAAATCCATCCCAGATACTGCAGTGTGGCTGAATTCCAACATTTCGTCAAAGGAGAGTGAGGCAAATGTTAATTATCAACTTTTGTTAATCCGGTGTACAACATACCAGTTAAAATACATTTAAATTTGTGGTTCTAATGTAACAAATTGTGGATTTCTTGCAAGGTGGTGTACTTGTTCATAAGACCAAACAATCCAGTAGCCAGTACTGCCCACTAACTCTGGTTTCCCATGAAGTCTTCAGTGTAAGCAGCTTGATTTGTTGATACACCACACCATTTATTTATTCCACACATTAGTGTCTAACACACCTTTTTATTGCCTACGTTTGTAGGTTCCACTAACCGAACGGAAACAAAGCCATACACACATGAAAGGGAGCGGAGACCGTTTCAAGTGTATAACCTTTCCGTTTACAACCGGAGACTGGACTCTGCAGATCTTTTCCATTTTGAGATCAGTCACCTCTGTTTGTTAAATATGAATCATCTTCCAGAAGATGTGCTTTATTTATGGGTTACCTGTCCTTTTTACATGATGTAAAGTTGTAATGCAGATGGGGGACTGAAAGAGAGCCAGGATATGGTCAGCTCTCCAGATTTATTACAGCTGGAGAGAAATTTCTCTTCTTCTTTGATGAATAGATAGTCTCTACAAACATTTGGTTTCAGTTCAACTTTCTGTTGCCTGCAGGAGCACAGTTTTATAACAGTCAGTTGTCCGTAGTGTGATGTTTCGTCATTTGCAGAAACAAACAAGCTCGTAAAATCTTGTACAAGTTGTTAGAGGATAACGCTCATTGCTTTTCCATTTATGATTTTGTTCTGTCGTCAGCATAGGGAACCGTGTGAAATGATTGATGGCGATGCCTTTAAAACGAACTGATGTTTGATTTGGCACCAGGAACTGCTCTGTGCGCTGCGTGTGGCGGACGGTGTTGGATCTGTGTTTAGGGTGGAGCGAGTTATCCCCATAGCTTCTCTGAATGGACTCACTGCTGCGTCTACTGAAACAATCATGCAAAATGAGCCACATCACAGCTCAGATGGTTGCTAAATTTTATTTTTAGTGTTTTCCTAGATTTGCAGGAGAAAAGTCAAAAAGGAAGGTTGATGCTGAAGAACATATGTTTTATTTTATCATCTGTTATATTACATAAATTTTTTCATTTTTAATATTTTATGATGAAACAAATTTACCTTGTGATTGATTTCGATTTTTTTATTCTGTTTTATTTTTATTTAACTGCATGTACGTCATTTTATTTTACTGTGTTTTAATTGAATTCAATTTACTTTAATTGATTTAATTCGCTACCTGTGACCTCTCTCTCTTCCACGCTCAGGTGCCTCCATATTGCCCCGTAACACGAGGAGCATCACAGAACGCTCCATTGGTTTAACACGCGACACGAGGAAGGAGCTGCCAAGCCGCCACGCAATCAATTGGTTTTTAATGTTTTGAGCGCCCCCGCCCCTCAAGCATTTAAAGCTGGGGTGCTTAGCTAATTTGCTGTGATTCACTGCGCTGCTGGCACACGGAGTGTGTAAAGGGTGGTCTGCTGTGTATGTAACTGGTAGTCGATACGAGCGCGAGTCATAAAGGGGGACAGATTGGACGCCATGATCCACTGACGGCCGTGACAGCTGGGGTTAGTTCCAAGCAGCCGTCTGGTTACAGAAAGAGCCACTGGAAGACAACAGGGACGGGGCCACAGGGAAAGATATGGCCACATGGCTACTGCTGGCATGAGCGATTGATGGGATGTAGAGCAGAGCGGCTGGTTAATGGCCAGTGCCAAGCACTCTGAGAGGCCCTGTGACAGAGGGGCCGGAAGATGGATGACCATCAGGCGTCGCACAGGCTCGACGGGAATAACCAATATGGAGCTCACATATGGTAAAACAAAACACAAACAAAGCACAGAATGTGATGGCAAACGTGACCAATTACACAAACACACAGTTCTGTGCGACGGTCGTTCAGTATGTTTCAATTGTGACGTGCGAGAGATACTGGTACTTTTTCCAAACCGGTCGTGACAAATTTTTCTCTAGACTTTCAGGTTGGTTAAAAACCAACGTCGTGACATCACACAGCAGACAAGGCAAAGACAATACTAAACAAAAATGTTTAGACAACTCTACGAAAGCTAAATGTTTGTCAGAAACTAAAATTGTGTCTTATTTGTGGCTAAACTAGGTGATTTCCAAAGCACTTTGTGTGAAAACCCAGCATACAGGCATCTCTCTGGGCTTTGCTACGTTTCTCAGTGCACAATATTTTGTAAAACTAAGAAGCAGAAAACAAGCAGCCATCAAAAGCAAACATTATTTCCCAAAGACCAGCTAAAAGCCCCAAGGCAGTCCGACAAGGACCACATTAAAACTAAATCTTGCTAATTGAAAACCAAACTTAATATCTAGTGGTGATTTAAAGTTAGAGGTGTTCTGAGGAATCGGGTGGCGACTGGAAACATTTGAGCTGCTCGTCAAACCCAGTTTTCTGACCATTGAAAGCACCATAGCAAGAAACACTGACAACACTCTTCAGTGTGGAAGCAACAAAAAGATTCAGTCAATTTCACAGTCATTGAGTCAACTAAAAAAAAAAAGAAAAAGAGAAACTGTGCTGTTCACAGTTTCATGTAGGTTTTCCTTTGTGTTGCCTTAAACAGAGGGTTAAATTTTAGAAAACATCATAGCAAAGCGGTTCTGTTCTATCCTTTTGTAGAGAACTTGAACTTATAGAAAATATGTTCTATGTTTTCAGCAGCGCACAAAAAACTTAAACACATTCATTCTTTTTTGTAAAGAAGAAATTCATTTTAGTCATAATTGGTTGTATTTGTACAGATATTAGAGCTCCAAATATGCAAATTTTTTACTCTTTAGAGATTTTCAGGGATGTAGTGAGAGGCTGATCTGTACCTTAATTCTGCCATTAAATATTACAAATATTACATATTTGTACTATAATAGTAGACATGTTATAGTCAAGGAATTCATATTTATAACATGACAAATCAGTACAAGCCAAAAGCTACCAGAAAGCAAGAAACATCAAGAAATGGCAAGTCTGGTTGAGAAGGTAGGAGGGTACAAGAGGTCAAGTTGGGCGAAGAGGTCAAGTTTGCTATCATACAAAAAACTGGAAGTTGTAAGGCTGAAAGGGAAACCGAGAAGCTCTGAGGAAAGCTACCTCAGGGTGTGTGTGTGTGTGTGTGTGTGTGTCTGCCTGGAGGCCTGCTGTGACCAGATTACATGTTCACTGTCCCACAGTGGGAGGGGAAGTGAGACGGCTAGGACCGAGTGGTAAATGGCCCTAGCAGGGAGTCGCACGGCTGGTTGAGCTCCCCTCCAGTGAGGGAGTACTGCACCATCAGCGGCGGACTCCAGCGTTAACTAGTTCATGAGGCCGAAACTCACAAAGTCTAAGGAGAGGCCCTAACAAAGCTACCGAAAACCAGACTGATTAATCTGGACAGAAATCATTTGCTATATCAAGCTTTTCCTGCAGGAACAAACAACTAGAGAGACTTCAACTTTACACGGGCTTGTTGCACCAACGCTGCATGAAACATTTCTTGTTCTGCTAACTGGGCTGACTTGCGACTTTCTCTGAATGCAAATAAGATCCAGATGAATATTTGGCCCACAAGGTATGTGCTCAACTTGTGATTTTAAGAAATCGCCTATAATCTACCGAGTCTTTTCTTTGATGGCTCCATTAACTCATATCTACCAGCATGATGCCACTCATAGCAGCTTTGTTTTAACCAGGAGTCGAAATCGCTCATTTTTTATGAGCGTCGGATGCTCGATATAAGAATAAGAACCACATTTAATGTACGCGGGGCGTCATGAATTATTTATACATTTAGTTGGAATAATATATGACATTTAAGCTTTGCATGATTTTTTTTTATATCTCCATCCATCTATCTAAGTGTCCATAAATCCGTCCATTTTGCCTGTAACAGAGGTGCGTCTGACATCCCTCTCCACAAAGAGTAACGCCAGGCTTCTAATGACCGTGGCGCACCCAGAAAACCTTAACGGGCAGTTGTCCAAGATCCATAATAATAAGATATCTGAACCACTTCAACTGACTCCGTTAGGTGCAGTGAAGAGAGGTTTTGACGACAGAGCTCCTCATCTCATCTCTACTGCAGAGTGCTGCTGCTGCTTTCAGCTGGTTGTATCCGGGATCGGGTTCTTTCCGTCGTCATCCGCATCTCGTGATGGTTGGAAAGGAGACGGACAAGTAAAGCGAGAGCTTCACCTCTCGAATCTGCACTTTGTTTTCCGGGTAAGAACGAACCGACGGTCTCATTACTGCAAATGAAGCAACAATCCAATTGTCCATCTCCCATTCCATCCCGCCATCATTTCTGAAAAAGACGCAGACACTCAATCTCCTCCGCTCAGATGCATGGCTTGCCGTCCACATGGAAGGAAAACTTAGCTAAACTCGGAGGACACGATTTTCTTAAATTTTACAGAAAAGGAACAGATGGTAAAATAAGTGGAGCCATCAAAAAATTTGCTTTGGCTGACAAACAGGATCTGTATCCGGTGTTTGAAACTACTAAAAATATTGATCTTATAGAAACAGAAACTCAAAACATTAGAGCAATAATTCTTTCATTTAATATTAATATTTCAGGGTTTTCAATGTATGCGGTACAAATAAAAACGAGCACAATCCCTGTGGATTCTTAACAGATTTGAATGTTGAAAACGTCTCTTGACTTTGAAGTTATTCTATTTCAATTCAAGGAGGGTCAAAACAAAAACTGAGGTGAGATGCTGAAGATTAATCGAAAACTATTCCTCCATTAAATATTTCACTGAATAAACAAGGCAAACTCTTACTCTAGAAAACTAAATGATATTATAAATATATTGTTATTTATTTCTATCTTGTTCTGGACTGCTTTGGGTGCTTTGGATTCAACAAATTTGTCTCTGATCAGGATGAAATGTGCAGGAAAACAGAAGCCAGCAGATGTCAAAAAAGAATACCAAACAGAAGCTGGTCTGAAAATAGGATATAAAGACCAGCTCCAGTGTGTTGGAGTATACTTACTGTCGGTTGCATAACATATTGTTGATGAGGCATCCATGACGTACTCTGGACCTGAGGAGAAACAGACAGAATGTGTGGTGACGTACATTTTTACGAGTCTTGGATCTAAACGATATCCACCATAAACAAGTACAAGACGCTGGCGTATTTGCAGTTCGTTCGAAGAATGTTCCTGTCTGATGGCTTTGAAATTACTACACTGACCAAAATGGCTGAGATTCACACAGATTGAGCTATGCCAAAAAAAAAAGTTATTGCAAGAATTTAGAGATCTGGAGGCAGCCTGCTTTGACATAACTGCCAAAAGTTTGGCTTGTGCATGGAGTGTTTATTTCTTATTGTTCTCCAATTCAATCCTGTTGCAATAACAGGCTTTAAATTAAGACAACAGCAAGTCAACATCACATTTTTAATAATAAAATTGCCACAGAGGAGACACATGCCAAGCAATTACCAGAGAAATACTCACAGAAACAAACTCATTTAGAAAAGGAAAATTAGAGATGATGAAGCATTGATAGTGACAGTTATGAAACTGGACGAATAGATGATGAACAAACAGAACTTTTTTTTTTTTTTTTTTTATTTGCAAGAGAGAAGAATTGGACAGCTTGTAGCCGACAAACACACAGACCGGCCGTAGATCTCGGTAAAACGATTGGATTAAACAAAGACAAACACGGAATAATCTGCTATAAGAGCAATCAATCCTCTGAGCCAACACAAATGCGTGATTTGGATGCGCACCTAAACAAGGCTGATATTCGGCAACGTGCAGCCAAGTCGGCTTGTTTACACATGGCACTGTTTGTTCTCTGCAAGCTGAACGGGACAGCCGATTGACACATAGGAAGCTTATCTCTGATCGCTTCTCTTGAGCATTTTCTAAGTAAGAAACTGCAGTGCCACCACAACAAGGGTTCTCTGTGCCACTTGCTTGTCTGTACACAGGAACACAGGAAAACTTCAAGGCCAGAATTATGAGAAACTAAACGAGGAATTCATAAAAGCTTTCATTCGGATCTCAGCCACTTTCTTTAAAACTGAGACAGAGTGCAGGCCCTGGCAGAGGAAGAGCATTCCGGCTTCCCTGTTAGTTTAAGAGATAAAAGGACTGCAGTCTTGAGACTAATATGTATAAGACTTGGGGCTTTGGGTTTGGCTGTACAAGATCAAAGAGAACAAGAAAATAATGAGAGATGTGGTTAAAATCTCTGTTTGCTAATTAAAATGGTAGTAGTAAATTGGGAGAGATGGTCCTTCTGAGGCTGATGTAGGGCTCCAGAAAGCAAAGAAGCATTTAGCAAGACGAACACACCACTGAGCTGATCTAATGAAATGGGACAACTTAAAAAAACAACAAAAAAATAAAAATAAAAACACCCACTTGGCCATTTTTCTTTACCATGTTTTTCAAAGCCCAGAATCACAACCACTTTATAAAACACCTTTCTTTTATCAAAGAAAAATAATCATGAGGTCTTTCTAATTCATTCACATGTTCAATTAATTTGCAAGTATACCATTATGTTTTTGCTTAGAAGTGGCAATTTATTTAATTTTTAACTGAATTGCTGGCTACGGTGTTAAAGTAGGACTACAGTAAAAAAAAAAAGAATGGAGATGTTTTCCTCTCACCTATCAACACTTTTGAAAACACCTCCCCCCCCCCAATATTTTAATGTTCAGGAGTTATTATAACACAAATACAAACACCCACACTCTCCAAACTTCACTCCTGCAGGGTAATCAGCTCCAGTTGATTTTTTTCTCTGTGTCTGAGCAACATGAACTACAGAGTGTGCAATATGTTTTACGGTCATGTGACATGTCAAAAAACTAACTGTGTACAATATTAAAGGCTGCTTTCATAGCAGGATAGTGTGGGGCATTTTGTCTGAGACTTGGTGGGGAATAATGAAAGTGCTAGCAGTTCTTCTCCAATTGGTTTGGCTCGACATCACAATGAGCTACCCAGTATGAGCTGCAGGTTAGGCAGTGATCTATCCAGCCTGTAACTTTCTATGTATGAACCAAATAGAATAAATACAGTCTGTTAGCAAACTGCACCACGATTCACATCCAACCAAACAAGACCCCCGTTTCGAGGAAGACCAGAGCTTTTTTGGTTTGCACAAGTTTCTGATGAGTTTTCACACCTGCCTAAAAAGGCAGTTTAAGCAGGTGGTTTAGGCACCTGCCTAAACCACCTCGTCCTTGTCGGAGACGGTGGACTTGTCCTCAAGAAAGCAAAATCTCACAGCTCAGGTGTGAACGTGTCCATAGAGTTTCAGTGTAGAGTCAGAATGTTGCCAACGTAGTTGCCAACATTCTGACAGTAGTATCAATTTCCATCAGTACTACTGTTTAACAAAATCATCACGATATTCTATGATTTCATATCAAACATTTTGTCACAAATGGTCATCTAGTGTTGTGTGGATGTAAAGACAGATTGGCCTAACCACAAAGAGCTTCTAAACTCCTGGGTTGGATGCTGGTCTACTAAGTTTTTAAGCTGGTGTTTTTCTTTCCCCTCACTGGAAATATAGCCGTAAAAATATTTACCTTATGAATTCACTTGCTATCTGCCAACTTTTCTTTCGCGACTTTCATCATTGAAGATCATTTGTATTCCATCTCTCTTTTCGTGTTTAACTGATTGTTCCATTTTACTTTTAATTCAAACGTTGAGACGAATATAACTATTCCAAGCTACATGCACAAGAAAATTGAAAAGGTAGTAATGGTGATGATAATAGCATGTGCCCCCTTAACACATCATGTTTTCTCACGTTTGTTTGAACTTGAATGTCTTTGCTTTTGAAGATTTGGTAACCGGGTTTAATTTTATAAACCGAAACGCACAAAACCGAGCTCAAACGAAGTGGCTTTGCTTCTGTATTACAGGAGGCACCGGGGTACATCCATACAACCACCCCGGGTTCAGTCAATATGAATGGCAAAATGTGCTCAACCTAAGAGAGCGCCTTACCCCTGGCTGAACTTCACAGCTTGTTTTACAATTTTAAAGGGCCAATAAAGCAAAAAGCTGGTCAGCTGGGTGTTCAGTAGCGTGGTTAGCCAGTTGGCAGCCCATCCAACCAGTCACATGTAAAGCCAAACACCCTGCCAGGTAGCTAGTTAGTGAAGCAGCCAGCCTCACTCTCAAACAGCCAGCCACATATTTAGTCGGCCAGTGAAGCAGTCTGTAGAGCCGGTGATGGAAACCAGACCACGGCTGACTGGCGACACTACAGCTGAAATCTTGGTAGTGATCTGGTCTGGACCGGCTCCTGTCTTGTGTATCATCAAAGCGTTTTGTTTTTTTTTTTTTCCCCCCGTCTTGCAAAGCCAGTCGTCGCTGAAGCCCACAGACGGCAGTTTTACAAGAACACCAGAGCCTAGCTGTCGGAGCTGTATGGGCCATTTGCCAATTTGATAAATGCCGCCGAAAATAAGAATCACCTCAACAGAAACATAAAAGACGGAATTGCAAACGCCATAACATCTATGCACCTAGAGATTTTCATTACTAAAGGTAATACTTTTCATCATAAAACGAAATGATTTCCTTTTGTTTGCCATGCTGTGTATGACTGCATGCCTTGTCTCTTTTCCCTTTTCTTCTTGCTGCGTCTCTTTGTACTTTAGCGGAAGATGAAGGACTCACCTTCCCGCCATGCCTGGCTGAAGGGCAATATTACAAGGAGCGGTGGCAGAGCTGGCCGATATTGAAACTGTGAGGATTAATATTCCTCAAAAGCCTGCCCATTGTTTTTGATAAATCAATTTGGGAAGCCTTCCGAGAGCGGATTAGAGACGTGCCACGGCCCGCTTTCCCCCCCTCTTCCTCTCTCCCTACACCGCAGGTACCGGACCGCAGTTTTAATCAGCCGTGCATCAAAGACGAGCACAGCAACCTTCAAGAACACCTTTCCCTCTGCCCACCCACCGAAGCACCACCATCGCTGCCACCTGAGCGATCCTTTCCTCCTCTCCCAACTTATCTTCCTCTAAAAAGCTCCCACCTCTCCTTTATCTCCGTTCTCTTGTTCTGTGTTCTCATCCGTCTGTCCTTGCATACCAAACAGAGCCGATGTTAAATGATAGCGTCGGAGCGAAAGGGCATGGCGGCGGAGCCTCTTGATGTTTAGATTTAGGAAAAAGGGTGTTGCGTGAAATGTGCAGCGACGGGAAATGGTTGATGCTCCCAGCATATCACAGAGCCAATTTTCACGTTCCTGTTCTGTTCTGTTGCATTACTCCACACATCACAGCCACGGGGAATGTGGAAAATTTACTCTGAAAGAAGAAGAGATTGTGTGGCGAAGGCAGAGAAAATAAAATAAAATGAAAACAAAAAAAGCAACGGCAGAAGTCAGAATGGGAGGAAACTAGATACTTTTCACAATTTCGCCAACAGCTTTTTCCCTCAGACGCTTTCTATATGTTCTTATAGGACTTTAGCTCTATTTAAAGCACAATTTGCCTCCAAACACCAAGGATCTCAAGTATTTAGCATCGTCAGCTGCTACAATCAAAATGGTTGAGTTATTAAACGTGAAAGTCCTTCTAATACGAATGATCTGACTTTATTCATTTTTAAATTCAGAAAGCTTCAAATTGATTGCTAATTATTGTTAAACTATAATAATGAAATCTTGTAATGCTTTTAGATGTTTTCTAAAGAAACATCTAAAAGATCTCTTTCACATCCAATTGTGTGAAAGAGATCACTTAATGAGTAGTTACAAAGAACCCATTGATTTTTATGGTACATCCAAGAGAGCCGCATTAAAACAATATATACAGATTAAAATTTTTACACTGTGGACGTGCACGTTTTTTTGTTCTCTCCTCTCTCAGCCTTTTCTTGATGCCGATTTTTATGTTGCTTGTTTTAGCGATTCCCATGCGCACAGCAGATGTTATCAAGCACAGCTGGGACAGTGGCGAGATAACCAGAGAAGAGACGAGGACCTCATGCTGTTTTGCAGCTCATTTCCTTTCTAACATCCCCGCGCACAAAGAAAACTTCTCCATAACGCACGCAGGCAGCCGATCCACCCATAAAGTGGCACATTACGACCTACCTGATATGTGGAAACAGGGGAAGCAGCGATGAAGGGCGTGATGGAGGTCTGTGCGATCATGCGGTTGGTGGCGATGCTGTAAGGCGAGGAGTAGAAACTGAGAAGAGAGAACAAAAGGAGCCAAAATGGGGGGAAAAAAAAGTTAAAACCAAGCAAAAGCTGTTCTAATTACGTCATGTAACCTAATAGAAGAATGCCGTGATTTACAAGGTTTAAAAATTGAGACTGCAGAAAATACTTCAGTTCAATTATTCCTCAATTATGAAAAAAATATATATTTGACATTAATGAAATAATGCAAAGGTGTTGAACTTTGGCAATACCCGACAGTAACATTTGTACTTCTGTATTTATGTTTATACGCAATCAGACCCACAATAATGATGGAAAACTTGACTTGGCTTCAAATCTCAGTTTCTGAATACGTGAAAAATCATCTGCCGTTAAAATGATTTAAATCTAAGCCAAAGCACAGAAAATAACCAACTTTAGCCCCCTCTTATTGAGCATTGAGTTTTGGACACAAATGTTTTTGTTGCACAGCTCTTTTCTGGTCCCATCGCAGCATTTCAATCAGGTTGCGGTTTGTATTTTCACTACGACACTGGATCCCCTTGATTGATTTCTTTTCAGCCGTTCTGCTGTAGTTGTGCAACTGTGTTTTGGATCATTTTCCTGTTGATGACCCAGTTTCAGCAAACGTCAGTGGTCAGACGGTGGGACTGACATTTGACTCCAGAATACTTTTGCATACAGAGGATCTAATTGTTGAGTATTATTAGTATTTCTACTGAAATGGATTGAATTGGACCGCCTAATAGCGTTTAACTACCAGCTCTTACAGCTCAAATACCAATTATACCTTAATATGCATTGATATTCACAGTGGAAACCATTTTAGGAAGCTTATATCTACGATCTTCCTTATTTCCGCTCCTGGGGGAACTGCCAATCAGCGAAAAGGAAAATAAATTGTGTTCCTGGATTGACTGCTTTCCAAACACCAGCCAATAACCTGCCAAGTGGGATTGCAACCAAGTCTTTCAGCTTCCCAATCTGAATTTTCTGTTGAACATTTGAACAAATTGACATGTTTTCCAAGAATACTGAACCGCCAATAGGCAGGGGTTCACTGTATTCGGTTTTCTTAAAACAAGGTAATGTACATCAAGACGTTTGTCCTCGTCTGCTCGAAGTCATGTGGTTCAGTCAGAAAACATTTAGAAAGTTTAGAAAAAGGAGAATTTCTTCCTGAACTTCTCCAGACCGACCTAACCTTACATCCACCCTCTCCTCCTGCTGCTAAGCTCTAGCGCTTAGACAATTCCAGTGAGCACAGAGAAAATTCCCAGTGTTGGGAAAACAAAAATGCATTCATGGGTTTGTTGTGAGATGTGTAAACAGTCATCAATCTTGTAGCTGAGGCCAGAATACAATATTGTTATCATTCTTTAAATGGTAAAGATTTGCTAAAATCTGTGGATCCAAATGGATGAAATCAAATTTTACCATAATTTAGTGTGATGTATATTAACCATTTTAAATAGTTTAAACAAATGCCTCTTATGCAACACAAATGCGCTGCAGTGTTTTGTTCCTGAGCTAAACACATCCGTAAAACTGCAGGTTTATTTATTTTGGTGTTTTGTGTCATTTCCTCAAAGCCACAGAGTAAGAACGGTCTGGAGCATAACAAATTATATTTAAATGGCTCTTGTCTAGGTAAACAAAATTAGTCGTTGTGTGCATGGTCTGTAGCTAAAGATCAGAAAAACCATTTGCTAAAATGTTTTCAGACTCACTTATAATAATTACTTGATAACTTGACACCCAAATTACATGTGCAAGAGCCAGCCAAATAGTCAGATCGCATGTTATCAAGAAGTCATTTGAAATGTGTTAAATTATGTTTTAATATTCTAAAATTAACCCAAAACGATTGACACTCTCAAAGGCTTTAAAGAGAGGATCTTCCCCTCACCTAAACCACATTAAGTAAGGGTAAGACGTAGCAGTCATGTTCTCTGTGATCTTCTCTGCCTCTCAGATTGTTATGAAAGAATCAAAGAACACTTATTTATAGTTTTGCATTAGTATATTGATCTTGAAGGATGTTTGTTTATTCGCTGCTCTCTCGTGACTTCAGCCAAGCCTTTTAAATCAGACTGACGTCTGGACTTTAAGCCGCTGGAACAATAAGATGCTTTTCTTTTCCTGCCATTTGTTTGATTTTCTGCAGTGTTTGGGATCATTGCTCTGTTGCATGACCCAGTTCTGGACAAATCTCAGCTGTCTAACAAATGGCCTCACATCTGACCTCAGAAGATCACCAGATAGATGATTTCACTCCAACTATCTCACTGATTATCCAAGTCCTAGTGTTGCAAAACAGGCCTTCCTATCTACATGTACAACTTGTACATCAGGAGGGGCTCGCATTATAAATCTCCCAAAGTAATTGGCTGCAAAATGACGCTTCTATTAGATAATTCCAGAGGTGTTTCTACCAAGGTGTTGTGCTATCAAACGGCAAAGCAGCTGATAGCCATTTGTTTTCAGCTCTGTCTAGAAGTTTACTAGTGAATTGGGATTAGAGCTTTTTAATGACCACTCCAAAACACTGATTTTATTGTCCTTAGAATCCAAAACCACAAAAAAATGCTCCAGCATAACATTCCTATGGTTTAGAGCACTTTAAATCAGATGTGCCAGAGTGATCAAAGCTTCAATGCTGTGACAATCTTGGACCTGCTCATGCTTAGTTAACCACAAGTTTGTCCAAAGACAGAATTTGTTCCCTTTTGTTAAGTTGAATTAAGAAAAAAAAAAACAATCAGTGAAAAGTGTATTTTGGTGCAAACATGCTGATTCCCAAGGACATTGGATCTCCCAGTCTTGTTTTTAAGAAAATATTTTAAAGACGTTTAGAAAGCATGCAGCTCCACTGGTAAAATAAATCAGGGGTAGTTTAAAACTTTTGCATATACTGCAGACACTACAATAGAAGTAAATATTTAATATAGTAACTTGAGTATACACTAGAACAATACTGCATCTGTCTGTGAAAACATTTCTTCCTAAACTTTACATTAGGACGATATCAAACCGATTGCTCTGTATGTTCACTTTTTCTGCAGTCGGACTAAATGTAAACTGGAACGTCTGAAAATGTCTACATTACTTTCCCACAAAATATATCCGTGGGATTACAAGCCTGCAGAGCTCCATCAGATGGAGCGTTTACATTGCAGGCCGCGTAAAGCGAGTGGTGCTGTTTGTGTAGGCTGCTGGTTGAGATTGACTTGTGGTCGCTGGGGGATAAGTGGTTTAGGAAGTGGGAGTGAGGAGTTTCCTGTGAATGACTGAGGTCAGGGGTAGATAGAGGGCTGCTGGGCCCAGCAGGCTCTTTCCTGTCTCAGAGGAACTTGGAAAAACTAAATGTGTCGCTCTGGTCATTTATTTCCGGATTACCGTTAATTCATGACATAAAGACCAAAAGCACACGTGAAGACGCACACAGGAAGGCTCGCACGGCCTCCCCTCTGTGCCCCACATCTCTCATCCAACCCATCCACTGAAAACCAATACCTGGAGTCTGTATAGATTCCCCTAATCAAACCGTAACAAAGTGCAGACGCTACATTAATCTTTATGTATGGCAGTGATATTGACTTGGTTTCTATGAGCCAGGAAGGGAGAGTGCATTAGTTGGTGCCAAAGATAGACTTCTTACCCATTCTGCATTGCAGCAGGATCGTACGTTAACGCCATGCCAGTCTGAAAGAGAGAAGGGATGTCAGAAGAACGTTCAAAAATGTATTTCATATTTGAATAATTATTTAGTCAATCGCTAGGTAATTAGCCTCTTCAGTTTATCAGCTGTTCCTGCAGAGGTAATGGGATTTCTGACTTTGACTTCATTTTACATCGATTAATCTACAAATATTTTTAAGGAGACAAAAAAATCATTAAACCGTAACAGTATGAAGCAGAACTAAATCACAGTCTGTGTTTGTCCAAGGTAAGTGGCATTAAAATGCACTTTTCTGACACCAAAAAAGACTTTTACAGAGACCTCTGTTGTATATACACGTATGATGGTGCTTCTCCAATTACATCCTTAGATTTTATACCCAAGATATTGTACTCAAGTGAATGAGGAGGTCGTGTTTCTAGACCCGAAGTGGTGTGGCATGTGAAACAAAAAAGGAAGGAGTTGCTATTCTTACTTTCCTCATTGATGTTCTTTGCAGGACAATCAGTTTGATGAAATTTTTGAAAGTCAATAAGCAAAGAGGATGTATTTTTCCTCACACACACACAAAAAAAAACTTGTCTCTTGGAACAACTGGAATCTTAGATCTAAAGAAGGAACAACTCAAGACTATAAAGAACAAAGACGCATCATTACATGGTCCAGCTGCAAGAAATAGCTCCATTGGAAACGGCACTGTGGTTAGTATTTGTGAGCATAAAGTTCCTCAAGTAAAAGAAATGTATTGTTGTATTGCGACTTTTGGGTTTTATTGGACCTCTGTCAGTCCAAAACATCTACTGGCATCCATGGAAATTATTCCATTAAAGTTCAGGACAACAATCTGGACATTTACCCAGAGTAATTAGCAGCAGCAGCAACTCGTTCTTTTGTTTTTTGTTTTTTTTTGCGCTGTAGACTTTCAGCTATTTTAATTCACAGATGCTTTATGCTACACCCCACTGTGCTGCTCTGTAGTTTAATTTAAGATGGTGATGAAGTTTCCAAACAGACTTGTGCCGATATTGAGTAAAAATGGCATTTTGGCAAAAATAGTGTCAAAATTTTAGCTTTTCGTTTAATGACAGTTTTTGTCTCAAGCAATCACTCACCACTGTGGCAAATTACCATCAAACTGGGACTTTTATAGAGTGCTTCCACATCTACCTCTAGGGCTGCAGTCTGTAAGTGTCCCCTGTTTTGCTGCTGCTGATCCCTCAGCCTTACTGGAGAAATCACTGCATAACACGGCATACATTAAATATAATACAAATTTATAAATAACCATCTTAATCGGACGACTCTTCCCCAGCTTTTCTCAGCATTCTCAGCTGGATTCCTGGATTTTACCATACTTATGTTGTATTGTAATTAAATACAAGTAGTTCAAACACAAATGAAAAGCCACATAACACACGACAAACCGTTGATACAGACCCCGTTTAGCTGCCAACCTTTCAGGCTGAAGCAGAAGCTGTCAATAGTTGCCAACGTCACATAGATCATTTGCAGCTGCACATTTACTACATCTAAGCCCCGATTCTTTATGCTAAAAATGAATTAAATCAAACGTGTATCAGCTCGTTTAAATTTGGAAAAAAACTGACAAGTGCCAAAGTTGAGGTGGGACTAAACTCAGTCAATAGGACAAACCGAATTAGTATCGAAGACACTCGTTTTCTATTTCAATCACATACAATTATGCTTTTATGAATAGGAGGAAATGAAGACATGCCTTTTAGAGGGAAAAGGGAGACTGAGAAGGTGTGTGTGTGTGTGGGTGTGTGTGGCTAAGGGCATTTTAGAGTCCAGGAGAGGAACCTGTGCCGCAATCCTTCATCTGCATTCCTGAAGGCTCCCTCCCGGAGGAGAGCTAATCCGATTTCTTTTAACAGGAGGCTGCTGAGGATGGCAGATTTCATCAGAATACACACACACACACACACACACACACACACACACACACACACACACACACACACACTTTTTTGGCCATCTTCTCCCTCACTTTGTGCTCTCTACTTCTCTTTCTTCAACATCTTGTTTTCTCCTTCCTTCTCTCTTCACCCCACCCCCTCCTCATCTCCGAACCCCCACCCCCCTCCCTCCTTCCTCTTCCTGTACATCTTTTCGCCCTTGTACTGACCGGCGGCTGCCTGCACACACAGGTCAAGAAGCAGCGGCTCAAAAGAGCAGAGGGATCAGCGAGCCTATGACCAAA
Source organism: Poecilia mexicana (assembly GCF_051168715.1). NCBI lineage: Eukaryota > Metazoa > Chordata > Actinopteri > Cyprinodontiformes > Poeciliidae > Poecilia > Poecilia mexicana. The sequence goes on along the minus strand of NW_028263380.1, from coordinate 18,519,548 downwards.
ACCCTGAGAAAGAGCAAAAACATCGAACCTCCAGCAGATCCGATGACGTGCAATCAAGTGGCTTCGTGTGTCTGTCTGTGAAAACGTTTTAGCATATCCACTCAAAAGGAAAACTTGTTCGAAACGAATGCAGTAGCTGCTAATTTTAAAAGATTAGTTGCATCACTCTGTGAACATTTAAGTGTTAAACATCTTTTAAAGTTCGAATGCGTCGACATAATATTGTGTTAAAGTGTTCGTACCCACTGGACATTTGACCATTTTTTAGGTCACTAACTTTAAGGCAGTTATCAGCATATTAGGTGACTGAATAAATATAACGGGTTATGGCAAAGTGGAAAAGATTTCCACATCAGAATGTATACAGAAAATCCAGAAATTGTAGAATTAACTTTTATTCACACTGTAAAACCACAAACTCTTACCAAGTATTTTTTTAATCTAGTTTCTAGACATTTGAAGTAAGACAAACGTAACTTATCAGAAAGATATAGGAACTTGTTTTAAGTAAACAATTCCTCTATATTGATCAAATAGTGCTAGTTCCACTGGCAGATTATTTTTAAACTATTACTTTCATTTATTAGTCTTCTAATTAGAAAAAAAAACTAATAAAAAAAACAGTGTCTCTGTGTAATTTAATCCAAAATAAAACCACTAGAAGTCTATTTTGCCAAAGCCAAGTAGAAAACACTATTTGGGGTAGAAAACTAATATTGCACAACACTCTGAACACACAACCACTGGGGTGGTGCTGGCAGCATCATGATGTGGGGATATTTTTCTTCTTCCTCAGGGTCAGGGAAGCTTGTCCAAATTAAGTGGAGCTAAAAAACAGAGCAACTGTAGAAGAACATTTGGTAGAGGCGGCAAAAGATGAGTACAGATGACGGTTCTACTGCATAAGAACCCCGAGGTCAAAAGAATGGTTTAGGTCAAAGCAGACAATGTCCAGACCTAAATTTAACCAAGAAATAAGAATATGCAGCAATAGAAAGCACGATTGTTCTCAGATGCTCTTCATTCAGTTTGACTGGGCGGATGGGTAAATGTTCTCGTGTCTGAATGCGCACAGGTGGCAGAAACCCCCAACAACACTCTTGCAAGGCCCCGTTTGAAATGAAGAGACTGCGGACATGTTTTGTTGGTGAGCATGTCTTTACATGTGTGCTAATAGCAGCAGCAGACATGAGCAGCTGTTTGGCGATGCCGATATCTCCCCTCGGTGCTGTGCTTCCTTCCATGTGCTGATGACTTCCACAGCTCCTGACCAGCGATTCTGCAGGGCTACAAACTGATTGCTGATGCAGGCTGGTACGTCTGGAAAAAAAGGAAAAGAGGCAGCTACTCTGCCGGGGGTATCTGAAATGGATCCAAAACTGTGTGGAATAAAATAAAAATAATCAAACAGAGCTCAGCCGCCACCGTGACCTTCAGAAAAGAAGCAGTTTGTTTTCAGTTTTCAAACCTCCTCTCTCTGTGTGTTCTGCAAATAAAATCGTTTTTGTTTGTTTTTTTAATGATCCTTCTACTCCCAAAAGAGTTTGAATTTTTTTTAAAAATATACTCAAGCTGGTAACTTATAAAATCTCTGTGTCCGAATAGGGAGTGGCATCATGCCTGCTTGTATTTTCCATTCAGAAACCAATTTGCTTTCTGTTCTTTTTCTGCCTGGTGGCCACACACACACACACACACGCACACACACGCACACACGCACACACACACACACACACACGGACATCTGTTAGGCTTTCACACAGAGAGAAAAGCCGGATGTTTTTTTTATTTTTTTTTATCTACATGCATTCCCCAAGAGTAGCTGCTTGAGAAGTGTGACTTTGAAAAGTTTTTTTCTTTTTTCTTTTTTTTTGTAATAGTGTGTGTGTGTGTGTGTGTGTGTGTGTACGTGTGTGAGATGCAAGGAAGGAGTAAAAATGGGGGAAGGGACGGGGATGAGCACCTACAGAGCATGTGTGTGTGTTTTGAAGAAAAAAAAATGCAGTGACTAATATGTTTGTCAGCATGAGACAGCGAGAGACAGCACTTTCGAGGCTCCCACATTGGGTAGTTTACAAGAAAATCTGTCATATTTCTCAATCCTTGCCACCAGCCACCCTGCAGCACTCAACCCCTCGCAACTCCTGACTGATCATGCAATGTGTTCCCTCTCTGTTTCTCTGTCTCCGTCTCAGTGAGTCACTTGCTCTTTCTCTCTCCATATGTTGCTGTGGGGTCTGGGAAGACTTCAAACACAGGGAGGAAGACGCAGGGAGACAAAGTGAAAGTAAAAAAAAAAAAAAGAAAAGCGAAAGGTGTGCAGAAAGCACTTAAAGGCAGAATAAAAGGAAGAGTTAAGAAAAATGAAAAAAAAAAGCCACGGGAAATTCTGTACAGGCAGACGAGGAGTAAGAGACTGATGGATGCTTTGGACTCTTTCTCCCCTTCATCTGTATGCGTGGTGAGAAATGTCTCCAGTTCTGATAAACAGACCGACATGTAATGCCCACCGTCCACCTGATCAACGACCGTAGGGTGAGTGACATTCTATTCATTATCCCATTCAAATGCGTTTGATTCAACTAGATCACATCTTCAGGTGAGCTGCCTTCAATAGTGACGAGGCAGCCGGTACAAACCCGATGCAGATGTCAAAAATCTGCTTAATTCATCAAAAATACATACCAACATGAAACATGGAAGAGGTTTAATATGTAGCTAAATGTTTGCATGAGTCCACCAATTTAAACCTTTAAAATTTGCTCCTCGTCTCTGCGTGGGATAGTTGGGTTGGAGGAAAAAGGAGGATCAGATCAACACCGCGCATTCAGTGACCTTGAAATCTCTGTGGTCAGTAGTATAAACAACCCACTGATACGGCAAAACATTTCTGTCCTTCAACCAGGCGTCAATCACTGGCAGCACTTTCCAGTATCTTAGCATCGTGTCGAGAGGCTGGGAAATCCTCGCGTGACGTCCTTTGAGTCGGCCTTGGGGATCGTATCACAGAGGGTCGGTCGTAGTTATCTCTCCCTCAGCAAAGGTGTTCGGGGCGGCAGGCCGAGCCCGATCTCATGCAGCCATCGACAAAAATGAAGGACATTTTGGTGAGCTCTCAGAACACATATATGTACAAAGTTTCTTTCTTGGCAGGAATTGAAAAGTTGACGGGGCTAAAAAAAAATACAAATGGCGGCTCTTTACATGATCATGTGAAAGCAGCTGATCAAGAAGTCCCACAGAAGGCACAATCTTATTTAACTTTGATAACTACTGACGGCTGAATGAGTGTTACAGAAAGCAATAGTTGACACAAATACACAAATATGGTAACCGTTTCTTTAGATTTCCAGTTAGCAGGAAAGAAATAATCAAACTCTTCTTGGTGTTAATCTGAGTCTGTTGGAAAACCGGGTACTCAGTTTCAAAACGCAATATACCTGAAAGGAGAATAAAATAATTTGTTCATCTCTACTTATCTGGCTTTATCAACAGACATGTGCATTAAAAAGCTGTTTGCAAAAAGGTTTAAATGAACACATATATTAATAAATTCAAATATCAAAGCTTTTCCGAGAAGTTCAAAGTCCTTATTCCTGGAAGTTTGGATTTACTGTGAAGTACTTGCATTCAGGCCAAATCTACTGATCTTATTTCTACAATAAAATGGTTATGAGATGACAACAGAGAGACTTTATTATTCACACAAGAACAAAACTAAAGCTTGTTAAACTATGCCTGAAATAATACTAAGATCATACCAAATATGCATCACTCAGCACCAGCAATAACTCCATCGTTGGAGATCCAGTGAAAGCCTTTAATACAGATGTAAACACATTGGAGAAGTGTTGAGGATGTGGCTAGAGCTGACTGCCTTTGGAACGGGTCATGGCCACACACTTGGAACAAGGTGCAGGCAAATCTTCTCACTTTTGAAGGTCAACTGACCCACCTGAAGTGGCTTCTCCCTGTGAGATTCATTAACACGTCCTGCAGCATGGTGAGTGGGCACATATATTATTACACTCTTGTGCTAAATAAGGTGAGTGGACATTTATTTGTGTAAAAAAAATAGAAAGGTCGTAAATTAGTTTGAGGACTTTTTTTTTTTTTTTTGTATGATGTAGCGTTGAAACCACAAACCTTAACATAATTTATGAGTTTTAAGTTGTAGACCAGAACAAAGTAACTCATAATTGTGAAACAGAAGGAAAATGGTACAATACTTTGTAAGGCCTCCTTTTGCTGCAATTACAGATGTGTGTTTTTTTTTTTCCCCCATTAACCCCATGCTCAGTGAGATAGGATGTCTGTGAATATGAGTTAGTTTCAAGTACTGACTCATATTCCTGATTTACGTAGGCGTCTGCATTGACCAGGCTTTTCTAACACATAATTAAACTTTGATCAGAACCGTTTCACTGTAGGTCAGGCTATGTGTTTATGGTCGTGTTCTCCGTTTTATTTCTAAAAGGTCTTCTGCCATGTACCCTTTTTCTTTCCGCTTTGCAGTTATGAGCTGCAATGTGTTGAACTTTAAATCCTCAATAAAAGAAAACGTTTTATTTTGTGGTTGGAATGTAGCAAAATAGAAAAAAAAAAAAAAAAAAAAAGCTAAAGAATACTTTTCCAAAACACTGTTCATTTGGCTCTAAAATAACACGAAGCAGGGATGTGGATCTGAAGTAACCGACCGGCATAAAAATATAAGCTTTCGGCAACAGATTTCGCTCCTGGCACTTGATCTTGAACTTTGACAATAAAAGCATTTTGTAAAAGGCAAAGTAACGTGAAACAATGCGAGTGGAGGCCATCATAGGGGAAGAGGAGATGGCTACCAGGAACAGGGAACATGAAAATATTTTGAACTGAGACACAAAATCCCTGCTCTGAGATTTTAAAACTTGAGGTTTAAATGGGTCTTCAGTGTACGTTTGAATTAAGCTTCAAGCTAGCTAGCTTATCATAATGTGCTTGAATGTTTTTTTTTTTTTTTTTGTTCAGCTCAGCCTTTGGCTGAACTCAGATCTGTGCACAAACTCTGGGTCTCTGTTATTTCTCCCCAGTCGTTCTTGTTTCCCCTCTGGTCTCTGTATGTTTATAGAATCTAGGTGAACATTATTTTTTATTTTTTGTCTTTGGATGAAACTTCCCACAGCTACGGTAAATTGCGTCAGAGCGCACCGTCCTGGACAAGCTCTACTTTAATCACCGTGTGCGTCCCACAGAAAGGTAACTTAAAGCAGAGCCTCTTTACACGATGAAAAGTTGAAATTCTTCTAAATAAACCGAGGAGTACGCTAAAGGTTTGCAGGGACGCTGTAGAGCTCCAACAACCAACAAAGAATTCTTTCTGTTGTTTCACATTTTTCTCTTAAAAAGAAAAAAAAGAGAAACTTTTTATATTTTCTCTTTGGAAACTTAAAAAAATGATTTATTTGACATCGTATTGGGTTGACCCGTACTTGGAACAGATAAAAAGTGCAATAAGTTTCCGAGGAAAACTGTAGATTTACACAAGCTGCTCCAGTGCTTTGAAATCATTTCTAAACTGCTGAGGTATGCAGAACCATTCATTTTAACAGTTGTAGTGAATGTCATGGTAATCAGATGTATCTGGCCTGTGCCGACTTCTGGGAGCGTGCACAAACAGTCGACCTCAGATGAAAGATAACCGGCGAGGTTGTTCAGGAACCACCGAATTTCTGGCCTTCCATGAACTGGAAAAGTCTGGATCGCTTTTGATATTGCAACTGAACAAAACATGATGTTAACACACAAGCATTCTGCTCTAAAATCAATCTGCAACTGCCCACATGCTCTCTGAAGAAATATTATAACAGAAGTACGACTGCAGGAGGAAATGTCATGCTTTCAAGCCAAAAAACAGCGCTCCAGTTGTCATGCAAGAGAAGCATCATTAACTCCATTAATTTTAACTAAGATGAATGTCCAAATATTCAGCAGTATTTACACCAGAAGCTTGTTGATGGCTGCAAAAACGATGTAGTTTAGGTCTGACGTTCTAAGTGAAACGCAAGCAGCCGTGGGGATGTATGCATGCGTTTGACCCTGTGAGGATTAGAAAAATCCCATGATAAATTGAAGTCTCAACATACAGATGCTATCTTTAAAACCCATTAAAAGTTCTTGTGTGGAATTATTCTACCATAAAAATAAATAAATAAATAAAACACAGCCCATAATTAACTGGATGTGTTCGGTGCAGTTAATCATGTGATGAAGTACTGAGGGAGACGCGGAGCCCAATTTATAGTCCAACAACCAACAACAAATGCACACATAGAGACTGTTTTCTGAAGGACAAACATTTCATCTCTCTGGGTCTTCCCACGCTGCTGCTTCAGCATAACTGTCAGCCTCACTAAACGTGTGTGCCGGCTCTTACGCATGTGCTCGCATTCTTCCTCATCTGTATATTCCAGTTTAAAGGCTCCCCAGCCTGTGTCCTCTCCGCGTCCTTTCCAGTATAGACGGTTGTTAGCCGTGACCTTGTATCCGCATGTTATGGTGAATCTGGTTTTGGGTTTCCTGCCATTCCGATGTATGGAGGGAACGTGTGTTCAGTGAGGCATTTGGCTAGAGGTGCAATTTACACGACAGCTCATGTGCATCCAGGATCAGTTCAACCTGCTGTTTATTTCTATTTTTCCCCTCATATCTTAAAATGGACGCAAATGGCAAATCATTTCTGTTCGCAAAAACACGAGATATGACGGACAGACTTGTTTGGGTTTTTGGAAGGCCTGCATTTACAGCAGTAAATCTTAACATTTATTCTAACATTATTGTCATATTTGAATGCAAATACTTTTGTTTTACTTGTGAATGAAATGTGGTTCCTTGTAAAAGTCTTCATATGTCACCACCAACACGCCAAGAGTGCTTGGAAAAAAAATCCCACAAAGAAGTTTCAGTAATTCTGTCTGTGGTTACAGAGCACAGACAGCACTGAAGCCATTTGTGGACAACTACAGAGAAGATATAATGGATGTAACGATTCCGTTTCTTCACATTCACTCCTCCTAAGACTCGACTCTACGGACATGGGAAAAGCTCAGGGTCACTCGGCATTTAGGATTTTCTCTCAGTGAGCGAGAGTAAAGTTTTGTACTGTCCCAAAAATCTCACCTCCCCTTCTCTGTGCCACGGTCTCCCATTCTGAGGATACTTGCTCTGGCTTTGGCGTTTCTTCTGCCCTCCGTCTGCAAATTTGCACAGCAAAGGCTCCGTGGGGGCTGCAGAGAAAGAAAAATGAAGGTCAAAGACATTTTAGAAGGGTGGCATCTTGTGACCCTGCAGAAAGGCGAAAACCCTTTTGAACCGCAACACCTTTTCTCTACTTCTGCCATGGCATTTCTTTTTCTGGCTCATTCCGTTCCTCTTTTCTGTGTCCTATGGAGCTGCTAGACAAATTCCCAGGTTGACAAGCTTGGCAGGCCCTCCCTGTCCTCGCTCCGGCTGGCAGCCCATGAAAGAGCATTGCAGGGTATTGTTGAAATAATAATCACAGTAATCGCGCTTGTAAATACCTCTTAGATGGTAATGGAAGACGGCTCTGTCAGCCAAAGCTTTTTTTTTTTCTTTTTCTAGAAGACGTCCTTGTTCTTGAAACATAATCGCTGCTAGCTTTACCATAACAGCAGTCTTCTCTTTTCTTTGAAATTTTATGTATTTTCCACTCAGTTTCAGGACCTCACTGCACTGCACTGTACTGATTAACTCAGCTTTTCTTTTTGCTAACCCTAGAGGCCGTCTATGAAGTTTAAAAATTATGAGAGAAAAAAACAAACAAACAACTATTGTAATATGAAATTCCTTCCAAGACAGCAGCTGTCTTTCACCAGCAGCAGGAAACCATGACAAAGCTCGAGTTAATTTATTGAAAACTAAAAAAAAAAATCAAAAAAATTGTACTGTTGTCTCTCCATCACCAGCCTTTTGTGCACATAATTACCAGTAAAAGGTCAATGAAAATGATGACCTATGCTGCTTTAAAGTACCCTCTCAAAGGGCACTTTCTCACGCTCGTGCTGCAGGTGAGCACTGACAAAGGCAAAATTAGATTCAGGTAGATGAGATAGCATAAAAAAAAAAAACTCTGAAGAAAGACATTCTCAGGGAAAGAAAAAAAGTTGGGAAGGAGATGGGGGAGCATGAGAAACTAGCAGCTCTCTTGGCTGGGGACCAGACGGTCCCGACAGAGTCCGTCCCCCTATTTCAGTGTGTGTCAACAGAATCCCTTTAGAGGCCGAGAGTGGAGATGAGAGAAGGGACACGAGCCCGTGGTATAAAGCCAACAGAAATGTATAGTTACTAAGACAGAAAAGATAAAACAAAACGAAGAAGACAGAGAAAAAAGATCGAGGAGATCCAAAAGAAAAAACTATGAGGAAGGGGAAAACGCTTCAGACATCCGAGTTTAAGTTGATAAAGCTGCAATGCACTACAATTCAAACAGAGTAAATTATTCAAAAGAAATTGACAGAAAACGTTTTTGTAACCATATTGCTTCATTTAGGACAGTTGGATGAACATCATCAGATTTAGATTTATTTATCTCATGGCAAAAGTAACCGATGTCTATGTGCGGATAAACGTTCGAGCAGATTTTAGATGCATCCCAAGCTTTCAAATGTTAAAACAATTAATAGAGAGAGTAGAAATCTTTTCAAGTGGAATCAACACACCACATTGTTTAAAAAAAAACATTTTAGATCAAAAACATGGCATTTCTTGATACCTGCATTTGTACAAACACTGCAGGGTAAATCACAAGGTGGAGAGTTAATGGTTACAAAGGCCGTACTATTATTCAGCATTTCACTTTTCACCTGTTGTACATTTTCACTTTGACAATACCAGTAAAAAACATTACATATACAGTAAACGACACTCCAGCATTGCCTTTAATCTACTTCATATTATGTCCAGCAGGATGATGCACCAGGCCACAGACCTCAACATCAAACTGGCTTCTTGAACATGCAGTTCGTTCACAGACATCTGATCTCAATTCGACAGAACCTGGAATGGAACAACCACATTGTGGATGTGCAGCCAACAAATGTGGGTCGGCTACATGGCATGTCGATCTGAACCAAAATGTCTGAGGAACGTTTCTGACAACTTGTCAAATGCGTGCCACAAACAAACTATGTCATCTCTAAAGGCAACAGAAGATCCACCCTGGTTGTAGTGGGATGCATCGAATGATTTGTTTTATGCAACAGGATGCATCACAAACAACACATTCTGTAGCTCTTCAATTGCTCCTCGTTTCTGTTTGGACACACATAAAAAGTGCTTTTGATATTCCTACATACCAGGGAAGAGGAGAAATAGTGTGACTGCAGTTTTAGACGGAAAACAAGCTTGTCCAGACTCTAACCCACTGCTGCTCAGCACCTGGTGGCCTATAGGAGGAGCCTGACAACCTTCCTGTCATCGCGTTCACATTATAGGCCGGGCAGCTCATAATGTGGCCGCATTGTGACGACGTAGGGAAAAGAAGGGGTCTGCCTGCAGGAGGTAATGCAACCTTTCATCAAGTCAAGCCAGTGAGAAAAAAATGTGTTTGTCACTTTAATCTTTGCTTGCAGATGCTAAAGGTTGCTGGACCTCAGTAAAAGCACTGCATCATATGACTGCAGTAAAAGACGTTTTGTTCAGTAGAAAGCGATGCGGATGAAGGGAATGGAATTAAACGGCATGCGACTTTTACAGTTCAGTGCGAGATTTGAGCATCGAAACGCTTGCATGTCAGAACTGAACCTGCAGCTGCAGAGTACGTTTAATTATTTTTGGGGTTTCGTTGTAGCATTCAAGGCAATAATTAAAAACTAACTATCCTTACCGATGTGTCAATGCAGCCCTCAGCCAGTTTTTCATCAAGATGAAACTTTTCAGAGTCAGCTTGGGAGAATGTAGCAACAAAGGGAGAGTGTGAAGAGGCTTCAGGAAAAAAAAAACAACAAAAGCTTTTCCAAACCTCTCCTCTGGCACTCTGGGAGATAATTAGCTATTGGAGAAATTTAGAGAATCTGACACAGAGCAGGCTGACCTTCCCTGTGTGACTGCATTCCCAGTTCCCACAGAGGAATGGCCAATTTGTTTAAGACTGAAGCCCAAGATCAACAGCTTCACACCACCCCACCCACTCTGTGAACACACTCACCCCTCTGTTGCCCTGACACACACTTACACGTACATACGCTCTTTTTCTGCTCTTAAAGTCTCTCTGTACTGCAACCACACACACACACACACACACACACACACACACACACACACACACACACACACACACACACACACACACACACACACACACACCCCCACACACACACACACAGTAAGAGAAGCACACAAAAACTAGCACCACACAAAAAACAGAAAGTCATCGTTGGCAGAGGCAGGGCCACAATGCTGCTGATGTTGTGCCTTTGGCCCAAAACCTTCAAGTGGAACACATTTCACCTTATAAGTGGAAAAAAATAGAGGTGCAAGAGGGGGCTGCTTAAAAAACTGCTATGGGCCCTTTTTTTTTGTTTTTTTCCATTTAACGATCTTAAATCATTGGAGAAAGATGTGAAGTACTTTTGGTTGGAGGTTAACAACTACTGCTAACAAGGTCCTCCATGGGAAGCCCTAATTGTTTTTCATGAGGGTTGCCTTAGGAACCTGTAAATAAATTAATGAGTGAGCACAAACACGAACATTGGCATCTGGGTCATGGTGAACCCACTGCAACACTAACCACTATTCACGTGCACACAATGGCGGAGGGGTTCAAAGTGTCTTGTATAAGTATTTACACCCCCTTACTATTCTTTTTTTTTTTCAGATTTGTTACCGTTTTTTAACATCAGACACTGATACTGTCAAGCAAAGAGAGAAATATTGAAGAGCATTTTAAATGCCTACAGCTCTAAGTAGAACTGGAAGGAGCATGTAGCTCCTGATAAAATGTTATCAGGACTACTATTTGTCACACACTTCAAAATTATTACTTTTATTCCTACATAGAATATTGTTGCGTTTTAATTTCAAACTGGTTCTGGTCTTGATGCGGCAAAGGTGGCATATGTGTCCCACGAATGACAGTTGACATACCAAGTAGTGTGTCTGGAGGACTTTGCTCTCATTTAGCTGTTGTACTTATAACCAACTATGTTGCTAATAAATACGTAAAACCTTTTTTTATTCTTTATATCTAACAGTGGTTTTAATCTCTGAAGAATGTTTCAGAGGGGCTTTGAAGTTTGTCCCAAATTATTGTAAGGGACACAGAAAATATGTGGAGGAAGGTATGCTGATCACATGAGACCAAAAAAAGAAAAAGAAAAAAAAACTTTTTCGCCAAGATACTACCGAATATTAATCCTGCTCAACACCCTGAACGCACCATCCAATTAAGAGCTGATGGGAAGATGGATGAGGTGAAATACAGAGCAATCCTGGGAGAAACCCTGCAAGAGGATGCAAAAGACTCGAGACTGGGGAAGAGGTTCAACTTCCCACAGGAACCACGACCCTAAACAAACGGACAGAACTGCAGAGCTAAATCCAACTGAGAATCTGTGGCAAGATGTGAGAATGGATGCTAACAAATCCTATCCATCCAATTTGACTGAACCTGAGGTATTTTTGCAAAACTGTCAAGTCGTTTGATGTGCGCAGCTGCAACAGATCTACTCCAAAATACTTAACAGTTCTAATTGCATTAAAAAAAGAGCTTCTACAAAGCGATGGTTCAGAAAGTCCAACTACAAAGTCACCACATTTCAGATGATATCCCAACAAACTACCCTGTAGCCTGTGGTTCTAACAACAACACAGATGAAAAGGCTTGCAAGCCACAATAAGATGTTCTGAGATGCAGTGACTGTAGACTCGTGCATGTGGTTTTGAAGAGATAGGCTTTCCGCTTATCAAGGAACATTACCACACAGCACAACAAACCACAAAGTATGCACCGATATACGTCTGCCAAACAATGAGATTATAATGAGAACTTCAATGAAATCTTATTTTAAGTTGCTCCTGTTTGCACAGGGTGAAGCTATAAGTATTGCTGTTACTGTCGGTTCCCGTTGGCCGGCATCTGGTCAAAATCAGTACTTTTCTCTTCGGCTCTGGCAGATAAAGAGGGAATATGCTCTGGATCATCTCACAAAGGCCAGCTGAATACCATCTTGATCCGCGAATGCAAATCAGCACATGCATTATGTCAAAGAGCAGTGGAGTTTTGAGACTCTGCATCTTCACATCACAAGCTGCTGTGGCCTTGGTGACGACTGAGGATCTGCATCTTCACATCCCAGAGGACCATCTTCTCTTTCCAGAGGATGACGACGCAGACCTGAAGGAGGGTGTTGGGTTCCCAGCATGTGAAAGGTCCGACCTCGAGGAGGGGGTGTCGAGAAAAGTCGAGCTCATCCCACTTCCCCATGCTGGAGATTTTAGTTTAATAATAACAATAAATAAAGTTATCTTTAAAACTGATTACACAGGTGACATCAAGACCCAACAGTAGAGTCAGATGGTAATAAAATTAATCTGGTTGTGTGTGTGTTATTGTGTCCTGCTTTAATTCTACTTTTTTCTATTTAATCATAAAAAAAATCATAGTCAGACAGAAGGAGTTATGCAACAGGAAAAGCAGGTTTCCTGAAAAAAGAGGAAGTTTCCAGCCTGCAGTGATTAAAAATAGTTCAGACTGCTCATTTTGAGCTCTAAAGGTTTAAGGAATAAAATCTAGACATTTTGAGGAATTGGATAAAACCCAGAGTAAAATACTTAAATTAATAATGATAACTTATGATTAAGCTAATAATTAATATTGGTTTAACCGGTGGTTGATGTTGGTTTGATTATAAGAATATTTACACTTACTCTTATACTTATTGAAATACTTACAGGTGAAAGAAGTAACTGTAACATGGTGTCAAATGATTAGAATAATGAATTATTATTGGTTTCTTTTCAGAAATGTCTGTAAGAACTCACATTATGATTATAAGAGTAACTAATAAGTAATGGTTATTATAATATTGTAAGTGAATGCTAAATCAGAGAAACTAAAAGGTTATAAATGTGATTTTGACATTGAACTGGAAATGGTGTAAAATGTGTAACTGTAACTAAAGGTCACTGATGTTGTGTTAGAGGTAGATGGTAGGTGAAAGGTCAGGTGGAAAGAGGAACTGATGGGAGAGCGGAGGTGTCCAACGCCTTATTGCTAAACTTCAACTTACCTAAGAGAAGGTTAGACACAAGAGGGCTGTTGAGCAACTCGGGGACATTAGAACAGACATCAGGTCATGTCCAAAGATGGTGATGGATATGAGATTATCGGTCCAAGCAGTCAGCCAATGAAACAGGCACAGCAACAAAGCTAGCCAATGCAAATGCACCAAAAGGGTGGATAAACCCTATATAAGGTGAGTGCAAAAGAGGAATCTTTGGTTGGATCCTTCAGGCAGCTTCGAGCCAAGATCGAGATGGACAAAGAACTCTGCAGCTGAAGAAGAGCCGGGGCCACAGAACCGAAGACTGTTCTGCACATGGGGACCAACCCGTTAGCCCCGCAACATGTGGCTTCAAATCGCACTTTTCTCAGCTGGGTTCGAGACCCCAAAGACAAAGCCAAAGACAAAGACCAAGGCAAAGATGAAGATAAAGACAAAGATAAAGAACAAAGGCAAAGAGGAAGAACTGGGTTCCTTCCATGAGACCAGCCCTTCTACATCTCGAAGGACCAGAAAGATGGTGAGACGAGGAGAAAGGAGCTACAGAGCTGCAAGACAAGAAGGAGAGGACCGCTATGCGCATGAGGAAGTCACCCTGAGGCCCAAGATCTGCCGCTCTGACTCAGTACTCTTCCTGTACTGGGAGCCTCCTGCTGCTGCAACACCTTTTTCATCATCAGGCCAGTTCTGGGGTTCAAAATGCCAAACTCCGTCCGTCTCTCTCAAAGTTTTTCTTTTTTAGTTCACAGTGTCAGCATTAGGGAAAGATAGGCTAGATTATTGATTTTACTTATTTGATTATTTCTGCTACTGATTTAAGCTGTACTGACCCTTGCAAAATTGCCTTACTAATAAAATAATTAGCATTAAGAAAATCTAAAAGATGTTGTGGACATTCAGTTAATGAGTCACCTTAAAGTTCTTTGATGGTTGTAGAATAGCTATGAAGTTTGATTCTGGGAGGAGAAAGTGGAAAATGTTTTATAGGTTGCTTTTAGCCAAAACTAAAACAACACCCTTGGGACTCGCCCGAGTCACTAAAACCAACCTGGTTCAATAACAAGTGCAAGTTGTAATAAGAGAAAGAGCGACCGTTAACAGGTGTGCTCTGTGAAACTAGCTGATTCTGGGCTGCTCTATCTGGCTAGTTCACAGGGTGAAAAAGGGTGGGACATCTGGATGAAGGTCGTTAGAAACCAGGCTAGTCTTTCTCGCACCCAGCTTAAACAGAGTTTACTTCAGTTCTGGGTAGGGTAAATCTCGGCAGATTTAGGAAACTCAATTCACCCGTTAGACGGAGAGCTGGGAGCAACATCTCCCTCCTCTCAGAAGAGGAAGTAGAGAGAGAGAAGGGGGGGGGGAGGTGTTGTTGCACAACGGGTGAATTGAGTTTCCTAAATCTGCCGAGATTTACCCTACCCAGAACTGAAGTAAACTCTGTTTAAGCTGGGTGCGAGAAAGACTAGCCTGGTTTCTAACGACCTTCATCCAGATGTCCCACCCTTTTTCACCCTGTGAACTAGCCAGATAGAGCAGCCCAGAATCAGCTAGTTTCACAGAGCACACCTGTTAACGGTCGCTCTTTCTCTTATTACAACTTGCACTTGTTATTGAACCAGGTTGGTTTTAGTGACTCGGGCGAGTCCCAAGGGTGTTGTTTTAGTTTTGGCTAAAAGCAACCTATAAAACATTTTCCACTTTCTCCTCCCAGAATCAAACTTCATAGCTATTCTACAACCATCAAAGAACTTTAAGGTGACTCATTAACTGAATGTCCACAACATCTTTTAGATTTTCTTAATGCTAATTATTTTATTAGTAAGGCAATTTTGCAAGGGTCAGTACAGCTTAAATCAGTAGCAGAAATAATCAAATAAGTAAAATCAATAATCTAGCCTATCTTTCCCTAATGCTGACACTGTGAACTAAAAAAGAAAAACTTTGAGAGAGACGGACGGAGTTTGGCATTTTGAACCCCAGAACTGGCCTGATGATGAAAAAGGTGTTGCAGCAGCAGGAGGCTCCCAGTACAGGAAGAGTACTGAGTCAGAGCGGCAGATCTTGGGCCTCAGGGTGACTTCCTCATGCGCATAGCGGTCCTCTCCTTCTTGTCTTGCAGCTCTGTAGCTCCTTTCTCCTCGTCTCACCATCTTTCTGGTCCTTCGAGATGTAGAAGGGCTGGTCTCATGGAAGGAACCCAGTTCTTCCTCTTTGCCTTTGTTCTTTATCTTTGTCTTTATCTTCATCTTTGCCTTGGTCTTTGTCTTTGGCTTTGTCTTTGGGGTCTCGAACCCAGCTGAGAAAAGTGCGATTTGAAGCCACATGTTGCGGGGCTAACGGGTTGGTCCCCATGTGCAGAACAGTCTTCGGTTCTGTGGCCCCGGCTCTTCTTCAGCTGCAGAGTTCTTTGTCCATCTCGATCTTGGCTCGAAGCTGCCTGAAGGATCCAACCAAAGATTCCTCTTTTGCACTCACCTTATATAGGGTTTATCCACCCTTTTGGTGCATTTGCATTGGCTAGCTTTGTTGCTGTGCCTGTTTCATTGGCTGACTGCTTGGACCGATAATCTCATATCCATCACCATCTTTGGACATGACCTGATGTCTGTTCTAATGTCCCCGAGTTGCTCAACAGCCCTCTTGTGTCTAACCTTCTCTTAGGTAAGTTGAAGTTTAGCAATAAGGCGTTGGACACCTCCGCTCTCCCATCAGTTCCTCTTTCCACCTGACCTTTCACCTACCATCTACCTCTAACACAACATCAGTGACCTTTAGTTACAGTTACACATTTTACACCATTTCCAGTTCAATGTCAAAATCACATTTATAACCTTTTAGTTTCTCTGATTTAGCATTCACTTACAATATTATAATAACCATTACTTATTAGTTACTCTTATAATCATAATGTGAGTTCTTACAGACATTTCTGAAAAGAAACCAATAATAATTCATTATTCTAATCATTTGACACCATGTTACAGTTACTTCTTTCACCTGTAAGTATTTCAATAAGTATAAGAGTAAGTGTAAATATTCTTATAATCAAACCAACATCTACCACCGGTTAAACCAATATTAATTATTAGCTTAATCATAAGTTATCATTATTAATTTAAGTATTTTACTCTGGGTTTTATCCAATTCCTCAAAATGTCTAGATTTTATTCCTTAAACCTTTAGAGCTCAAAATGAGCAGTCTGAACTATTTTTAATCACTGCAGGCTGGAAACTTCCTCTTTTTTCAGGAAACCTGCTTTTCCTGTTGCATAACTCCTTCTGTCTGACTATGATTTTTTTATGATTAAATAGAAAAAAGTAGAATTAAAGCAGGACACAATAACACACACACAACCAGATTAATTTTATTACCATCTGACTCTACTGTTGGGTCTTGATGTCACCTGTGTAATCAGTTTTAAAGATAACTTTATTTATTGTTATTATTAAACTAAAATCTCCAGCATGGGGAAGTGGGATGAGCTCGACTTTTCTCGACACCCCCTCCTCGAGGTCGGACCTTTCACATGCTGGGAACCCAACACCCTCCTTCAGGTCTGCGTCGTCATCCTCTGGAAAGAGAAGATGGTCCTCTGGGATGTGAAGATGCAGATCCTCAGTCGTCACCAAGGCCACAGCAGCTTGTGATGTGAAGATGCAGAGTCTCAAAACTCCACTGCTCTTTGACACCCCCTCCTTGGAGTTTTGATGCCTCCCAGGAAGTGACGAATGTCGAAGAGAACCCAGGTCGCTCTGATCCTCAGCTGGATGAACTGTCGATTCTTCAGGATGTGGCAATTCCTTAAGGACAGGTTGATGAGCTGACGGACTGAGGCAGAAACTTCACAAAAAAAAAAAATCTGGAAGTTCAGCAGAACAACACAAAAAGCATAAGCAGCAGGATGCTTTATCCACAATCGTAATCCTTTTCCGTCGCTGGAGGTCGTTAAGGGGTACTGGAGTTGTCGGAGGCATCAGAAGTTGTTCAGGTCCTGGGAGGAAACTGTTGACCCTTCCCCTTCCAGGTGTTCAATGCTTTGTTGCAGGATGATCTTTGTGGTTCTCTATGATGCCACTCCTTCCTCACGACTTCAGTCCCTTTTCCATTTTAATCCATCCGTTTGTGACAGGAGTTCTTCTTTAGCATAATCCAATTTCTTCAGGGCCCTCCCAGTCAAAGCCTTGAAGTTGTTCTTTGAATGGCAATCATCCTGTAATAGTGGAAAATCTAACACAGGATGGCATGTTGCTTGATTCTTGCAATGTTCTGGTTCGCTTTAGCTAAGAACTGGCTTGAGCACTGACCTTGTGGACCCCTTTCCTCATTAATAGTACTGTTTTGCAGTGCAGTACTTGCTTCACAAAATTCTTTCCGTTGAATTTCAGCTTGATCACCGTTGTTGCAGGCTGATCTTGAGCTTTAATCCAAACTTTCTGCCCTGTTTTCAATGACACTGCAAACCGCAACTTCCCCTTTCCCTCTCTGGGCCAAAAGGAGAAGCGCCTCTGCCCTCCTGCTTTCCGTGACGTGAACGGAGTTTCTCTGCAGGGGAAGACCTACTCTTCTACAGCTGTCACTGTTACATCATGTTCATCAGCACGAAGAGGTACTCCTGACCTCTCTTTTCTGTTATCCATGGGGTCTGCTACATCCATGCAGACTGAAGCCCTGGGTAATGTGCTCTTTGATGAACACCCTTCCAACCGTTGCCCTCGGCGACCTGCGTTGTATTTTCCACACACTTCACAGTCCCTCAGCACGCATTGGACTTGTTTCAGTGGGATCCAAAGTTCATGCTCTTCCAGCTCCTTACGGGTGGATCGCACGCCTGCATGTCCTAAGGCCCCATGCACGCTCCGCACGACCTCGTCCCCGTACTCTTCTGGGACCTCCCTTCCTCTGGGAGAACTGTCCCACTTCTCGATTCCAACAAAGACAACCTTCCTTTGATTCACTCGAGTCCATGTCTCAAATCCCTCTCCATACAGAATCACTCTCACTGGGGCTGACTGGAACAGGGATCTAGACAGGGATCAATCTTCATCTTCTCTCCTGCTTGTCTTTGTGTTCGAGTCGCCTTTCCCCCAAAGCCTCTCTTTAGCCTTCGAGCAGGGATGGGTCCAGGCTATTGGCTACTGGCTTCTCGTCCGGATATTCGAATCTATCCTCAGCAGAAGCTCTCCCTCACCTGCATGCCATACAGTTACTGCGAGGGTTGTGACTGACAGCCGGATCAGTCACCACTAACTCTATTCCTTAAGAGCTAGCCTCCAAGTGAGCTATTCAGATACTCGCCTCTCTGTTTTTACTGACTTGGTTAACGTAGGTCCTTCCTACTCATTTGAAATGGGCCCACCTCTTCTCAAGGGGCGGTGCCCCACCTCTTCTCAAGGGGCGTGGCCCCACGTTGGGCGCCACCTTGTTGTTGCACAACACCTCCCCCCCCCCTTCTCTCTCTCTACTTCCTCTTCTGAGAGGAGGGAGATGTTGCTCCCAGCTCTCCGTCTAACGGGTGAATTGAGTTTCCTAAATCTGCCGAGATTTACCCTACCCAGAACTGAAGTAAACTCTGTTTAAGCTGGGTGCGAGAAAGACTAGCCTGGTTTCTAACGACCTTCATCCAGATGTCCCACCCTTTTTCACCCTGTGAACTAGCCAGATAGAGCAGCCCAGAATCAGCTAGTTTCACAGAGCACACCTGTTAACGGTCGCTCTTTCTCTTATTACAACTTGCACTTGTTATTGAACCAGGTTGGTTTTAGTGACTCGGGCGAGTCCCAAGGGTGTTGTTTTAGTTTTGGCTAAAAGCAACCTATAAAACATTTTCCACTTTCTCCTCCCAGAATCAAACTTCATAGCTATTCTACAACCATCAAAGAACTTTAAGGTGACTCATTAACTGAATGTCCACAACATCTTTTAGATTTTCTTAATGCTAATTATTTTATTAGTAAGGCAATTTTGCAAGGGTCAGTACAGCTTAAATCAGTAGCAGAAATAATCAAATAAGTAAAATCAATAATCTAGCCTATCTTTCCCTAATGCTGACACTGTGAACTAAAAAAGAAAAACTTTGAGAGAGACGGACGGAGTTTGGCATTTTGAACCCCAGAACTGGCCTGATGATGAAAAAGGTGTTGCAGCAGCAGGAGGCTCCCAGTACAGGAAGAGTACTGAGTCAGAGCGGCAGATCTTGGGCCTCAGGGTGACTTCCTCATGCGCATAGCGGTCCTCTCCTTCTTGTCTTGCAGCTCTGTAGCTCCTTTCTCCTCGTCTCACCATCTTTCTGGTCCTTCGAGATGTAGAAGGGCTGGTCTCATGGAAGGAACCCAGTTCTTCCTCTTTGCCTTTGTTCTTTATCTTTGTCTTTATCTTCATCTTTGCCTTGGTCTTTGTCTTTGGCTTTGTCTTTGGGGTCTCGAACCCAGCTGAGAAAAGTGCGATTTGAAGCCACATGTTGCGGGGCTAACGGGTTGGTCCCCATGTGCAGAACAGTCTTCGGTTCTGTGGCCCCGGCTCTTCTTCAGCTGCAGAGTTCTTTGTCCATCTCGATCTTGGCTCGAAGCTGCCTGAAGGATCCAACCAAAGATTCCTCTTTTGCACTCACCTTATATAGGGTTTATCCACCCTTTTGGTGCATTTGCATTGGCTAGCTTTGTTGCTGTGCCTGTTTCATTGGCTGACTGCTTGGACCGATAATCTCATATCCATCACCATCTTTGGACATGACCTGATGTCTGTTCTAATGTCCCCGAGTTGCTCAACAGCCCTCTTGTGTCTAACCTTCTCTTAGGTAAGTTGAAGTTTAGCAATAAGGCGTTGGACACCTCCGCTCTCCCATCAGTTCCTCTTTCCACCTGACCTTTCACCTACCATCTACCTCTAACACAACATCAGTGACCTTTAGTTACAGTTACACATTTTACACCATTTCCAGTTCAATGTCAAAATCACATTTATAACCTTTTAGTTTCTCTGATTTAGCATTCACTTACAATATTATAATAACCATTACTTATTAGTTACTCTTATAATCATAATGTGAGTTCTTACAGACATTTCTGAAAAGAAACCAATAATAATTCATTATTCTAATCATTTGACACCATGTTACAGTTACTTCTTTCACCTGTAAGTATTTCAATAAGTATAAGAGTAAGTGTAAATATTCTTATAATCAAACCAACATCAACCACCGGTTAAACCAATATTAATTATTAGCTTAATCATAAGTTATCATTATTAATTTAAGTATTTTACTCTGGGTTTTATCCAATTCCTCAAAATGTCTAGATTTTATTCCTTAAACCTTTAGAGCTCAAAATGAGCAGTCTGAACTATTTTTAATCACTGCAGGCTGGAAACTTCCTCTTTTTTCAGGAAACCTGCTTTTCCTGTTGCATAACTCCTTCTGTCTGACTATGATTTTTTTATGATTAAATAGAAAAAAGTAGAATTAAAGCAGGACACAATAACACACACACAACCAGATTAATTTTATTACCATCTGACTCTACTGTTGGGTCTTGATGTCACCTGTGTAATCAGTTTTAAAGATAACTTTATTTATTGTTATTATTAAACTAAAATCTCCAGCATGGGGAAGTGGGATGAGCTCGACTTTTCTCGACAATTATAACGCATCACTTGAGGCGCCGTAAATTCACTCGCACGCTCTCAATAGGACTGTACATCTGTTTGGCCTGAATGGTGAAATCAATGCAGGAATGCCCCAGATTTGCGGAGCGGCCGAATAAAAGGTTCTGCGCAAAGAAACGGCCAGCTTTTCAATCTCATGACAGCTACAAAGGAGGCCTCTCACAAGCATTTGGAGTCAAACTGGGCTGGGCTTGCTCCACTCCTCACGCGTCCAGAGCTAAAAAGGGCAAACAGAGAGAAGTGTTCAGTTGCTTCCCCCAAAATATAGCTTCAGTCTAAGAAGCTACAGAATAAAGAAGCTTTCATTTTCTCTGTCACTTTAGTTATAGAGTACTGTGGGTGTCTAGTTGGATGTGTGATGAGCTAAGTGTCTCTGAAAAGTCCTTGGATATCGCACTGTGTTTTGCTGCAAGGACATGTTGAGTGAGATCATGAAAAAGTAGGGAAGGAGACATTACTTTATTGGAATTCTGCTGCGCTCTGACGCTGCTTGAGGGGATCTCTAATTGGATCAACAACTGTCCGATTCCCATCAGCCGGATTGACCTGTTTGCCCAGACTGAGGAGAATTTATCTTGGGGGTAACAGAGAGAATAAGAGTGAGATGGAGGCTGAAAGAGAAAGACTAAAACAAAGTGCAGTGGGCAGTGTGGCACATCCACATAAATACAAGGAAATAAAAAAAAAAAACAGGGGTAATAGTAAGGATATGTCAGGTGAGGATTATGGAATCAAAACCACAGCAGTGCTGAATGCATGTCGACATTTTCCGAGTCAAACAAACAAGCTCAGTGTGGCTGCCAACGAGAAAGGCAGGAGGCAGCAGCTTTTCCTACAGGGAGGGCTTTGACGGATCCCAGTCGATAGCTCTCACAACTGCTACACTGGCTTCACATCCTTCAGCATGAAAATGAAGACAGTCTGCCAGCCGTTTTGCTGACAGGGACGGCACACATGGCTCAACGATACAGCCCAATAAATGGAGCCGGCACTGGCACGGAGCGACACGGATAGGGAGAGCGTGATAGACGGAAAGACAGATACGGTGTCATAGACGGACGGACAGAGACAGGAAGAGACATTGACAGAAATGGGCAGGAAAGGGTGTGGGGGTGGGAGGTGAAGCGAGAGATTCACAGGGGGTATAAGTGACAGGTAAAGTCCAGTTTTCCAATCTGTACTGTCAAGCTCATCTACATGAGCGTGACGACCAAAGGGAGAAGGATGTCAACAGCTCTTTGCTTGCATTTGTTACAGATGCTCCATGGCTATTGATCAGCTCCTGGCCAGACTTTTCTCACACTGGGTTCATGCAGGAGGCTGGATGGCTCAGGCCCGAGATTATATTATGGATTACTTAACGGAAAATGCAGGAAAGAGGCCTGGATGCGGGCGGCACAAGTCTGATCGATGAGCTATTGCACACTTAACAAGAGTAATGTTATGTAGGGAGTCTGTGGCATGCTAATCCATCTTTCACTCCCCCTTTATCACATCTATCTATCTATCTATCTATCTATCTATCTATCTATCTATCCATCTATCCATCTATCTATCCATCTATCCCACCTCTGCACAAACAAAAATGATGGATGACTTGAGCTCAGTGTGTCTGGCTCTCAGCTCGTCCAAAACAGCAGACAGCCTAAATTAGCAGGAGGGTTTCTTCAGGGAACTGGAAGGCTTCAATATGCTTTCATGCAGACATAATAAGGGAAAAATCAATGACTTAATCTGACAGACAAAGGACTGTCTGTTAAAAAAAAAAAAAAAAGAGGACGTGTAATTATTTTAGCAGGGATATAATTGCACATTCAATTGCTGAGTCACGAGTTAATGTGCTCTTAAACAAAATTTAAATACTGTAACTGCAGTCTAGTGTCAAGCAGGCGGCGGCGAGTTTCCAACTGCCAGGCAACCCGTGGGATACCGGCTCTTAAATGAGATCTTCATTTTCAGCTAAATCAGCTAATTCCAGCGTTTCAGACTCGAACATTGCCATGGGGATTGGACAAATAACTAAAAACACCGGCGCAGGCAAAAGGGAGCGCAAGTAAGTGGAATTTCTTCTTCGCTGTGTTTGCCAACTCCAATAAATGGCTGACAATCCAGCATCTATATGTTAAAATAACATTTACACTAGCAGACAATCTTTACCGCACTCGCTCCAAATAGTTAGGCCTGAGTGTTGCTGGGTTCTGCAGACAGTGGCAGTCCTAAAGTGGCAGCCACAGATGTTTCTAATGATAAAGCCACAGATGCAGCAGCACACTGCCAACGTCTCCGTAGCTGCAGAGGGTCTCAGTATCACCGGGTGCTTTATGCAGCTGCCCAAGACGGCAATTACTGTACAAGTGGTTCCTCTGTGGTTGTTTGAAATTGAATGATGGTAAGAGCCTGAGAACAGTGTTCTGCAATAAGAGGCTTCCAAAAAGATCCTAAATAAGTAAATACCTTAAAGGGCGGAAAACAGTGAAGCCTGCATCTTATTTCAGCAATTAATAAGGAAAAAGGGAGCAAAAACCTTAAAGTTTCTCAAATTTAAATTGTATTCTTTAACGCTAAGAATATGCACTATACCTGTTAACTGCAAAAAAGAAATATCTCACTAATTAGCTGTTGTTGCTTTTGATAATTCAGCTCTCTTGGCTGAAAAGACACAACTGAGTACACGATTTAAAATGTACCAAAACGATAACAGCCTGCCGAGCCATATGTGCTCCTCGCTAAATGTGTGTGACAGGTAATTGCAGTCCAACCGCATAAATTCTATGCTTGGGTTATGTTAATTTGCCATCCTCAAACAGCTTCAAGCTCATCAAAGAGATTAATATCTAAAAAGACGCAGTAAGTGTTCCTGTCGAGACGCAGCTTGTTAAACTGGGCATACGACAACATGCAACACAAATCAGCTTGTTATTAATTTCGGAATAAAAAAAAAAACCTGCAGTGAATTTTAGCATGGATGAATTACATTCGCAATACATTATCAATCAAAAAGCAAGTCATTGGCTCTTGATGACCTCGTGGTGTTAAACTAGTTGTAGCCTGCGGTGCTATCCTTTCATGGCAAACGGTTCCAGCGGTGTCAGAGGGACTGGACAGTGGCTGTTGCTGGACCTTGCCTGTGGGGGTTG
Source organism: Poecilia mexicana (assembly GCF_051168715.1). NCBI lineage: Eukaryota > Metazoa > Chordata > Actinopteri > Cyprinodontiformes > Poeciliidae > Poecilia > Poecilia mexicana. The sequence continues at coordinate 18,495,474 of NW_028263380.1, read as the reverse complement.
ACTTGTGCTCCCACTGTGTGTGTGTCACTGCCTGTGTGGGCAGACAGCAAAGCTTGCTCTGTCCCTGTTAGCGCAGCATTATAGCACTGCCAACGCCTCCAGTGACCCATGAAACCTCCCATCTATAGAGATAAATCACGCAGGTCGACGCTTTGTAATTCAGCAAGGCGGCCCATCTAGCAAACCCAAAGCAAATGTTTCTCTGCAAATGTGATATGACAGTCACCAGAAGTCTGTGTGCAGCGGTTCGAGACTTGAATGCATTTTCAACTACGTGATCAAAACCAAGGTCAATTAAGGTGCACAAACTGTAATAATACATTTTATGCAGCCTACAGCTAAAAGTCTTTATACTCTGGATCAGTATATATTGGTATCAGCAGATATTTTAATACAAATTACGCGACTGGACCGCGACACACCAAAAAACTTCTTATTTACTTGCTTAAAGAAAAATTGTTAAAACTTTTAGCTCTAGAAATGAATAAACACATTGAGAGAGAGTTGGATGTATACGTTTGTTTACAAGCGAGGCATGCAAGTCAGAACAGCAATGTAAAGCAAACAAAGGCTGAAGTGTTTGTTAACTAAATTTCCACCATAGGAGCTTCCAGTAACAATGTAATGGACAAGAAAGAAAATGAAATTACAGCACAATAAATGAATTATCAATAAAGGGCCCTCAATACAGTATCTGAAGGAGGATCGATACGCCAGAGCCGCAGCCGCAGTGCAAACCCCTGGCTGAGGGCAGGACCGTAACTGAGGGAGCAGCCGCATCGATAATGTCACTGAGCGTGATTGACGATCAATTCTGCTAGTGACGCTGATTTATGATCAATGTAAGCAAGGCACCCGACTAAAAGGGAGAAAGGTTTGGAGGTGGGTGGTGGGTGTTTGGGGGGTCTGAGGGTCCATATTGTCCCCTTTGCAGTAGCCAGTTGGGGATCAATGAAGGGTGGCATCATGGCTGATTAGGGATCAGCAGAGTTTGTGGCAGAGGAAAAGCAGCTATGTGTGAGAAGATGTGCTTGGCTGCGTTCGGAGCAGCAGTGTCTGAGCCAAGCGGAGCTGCCGAGACGGTAATTAAACGTGCTGAAAGGAGCTTTCCACCGTTTGATAGGAGCTGCAGGTGCAGCTCTCTTTGCACTTTTGGAGAAAGACACAAAACTACACACCAAAATACGTTATGTACACTCAAACCCACTCAGACATGCACAATGCTGAGAGATCTGCAACGTTTTCAGATCGTGCCTGCAAAACTCCATTTGACATCTTATTTCTGTATTTTCTCTACATCTTGAGAAATGATTAGAGTTTGGGGCTATTGCAGCTAGCCCCAAAGAGAGCAATTTCTGAAGATGATGAAGACTTAAAAGCAGTTTTTCATGTGCACATGTGGATTTTCTCTTGACATTCCGGTTTCTTCCAGTAGTCCAAAATAGAGGTGGGCAAAGTAATTACATTAGATCATATAGGATTAAAAAGTGTTGACGAGGTGCTGAATTTTTTTCATTGACAGAGGTTTTAAGAGTTTTTCATGATGACCTGGACTTTTCTTTACTCTGTTGTAGCATAAAAATAACATAAAGTACAAAATTATTTGAAGAGTTAGAGAATGCAGATTTAGTTTCATCTTTACACAGAAGGATACATTTTCAAGTATGCATTAACGGAAATATATACTGAACCCAAATTGTAGGAAAGTCATGTTTTCCAAACCAAATCAGAGGTGACTGACACTGTGCAGTCCACTAGCAAGCATCTTTAAGGGCAGCTCTCGGTTTTAGAACTTGGTTCATTTGGACAGGAATGTGTCCAAATGAAACATTTCGTCTTCTGTTAATGTTCCTGTTTGTACAGTATTATTTTCCTGCTTTTGCTTTCGATAGTTTTGATAAATTGACTTCTTATTCTTGGGGATGAAACTGGTTCTAGCTTTAGTAGCTACTTTGGTAAAATTGTCTGAAGTTAGAATTCCAGTTTTAGAATGAAAATACGATTCCAGTCATATTCAGTTTAAGGGCTGTTAAAGAAGCAGTTTTAAGAATAACTGTTGCTTTGCCACAGGCACAGGGAGAGGGCATAGAATATAAAGAAACAATATTTTGTTCAGAGACCACTAAATATTACATGTCGCTGATTTGCACTGTACAGCTGTGCAAGTAGGATAAAATTAAGTGAAATGAAGAGGATTGTTCATGTTGTATAGCAAACACACAAAATCGCATATTTCACAAACATTCACCTACTTCCTCAAAGACCTTTTAAAATGTACTTGAAGGACCTTTAAGGAACCCCTCCACCCCTGTACCCAGACAGTGGCATCACTGAATCTTCTAAATGCAACGACAACGTTACAACCCAGAAGAAGAGCTATCTCCTAGGTAAATCACTTTGTTTTTGCTCATTTGGAAATTGATTGGAGCTTAATAAATAATCCACAGTTAATTTAAAAGAGTGAATGAAGACATGTTGGAAACTGACAGAGAAACAACTTCAGCAGGAAGAAAGTATTTTATCTACAGTGATAAACGGTTTACATTTTTCTCTCACAGAATTTTAAATATAGGTATAGGAAATAAGTGACAACTTTTCATATTGGCTGACTAGTATAATGTGACTCCATGTTTTTTGTACACAATATGGTCTATTGCCTTTACAGTTTATGCTTGGTTTAATGATAGCTGATGCATGTGCATGTAGGCGTTTATGGAAAAACTGTGCGTGGCCCACAAATACATTCTGAGTGAATGGCTGTTCAGTTTGAAGAGGCCAAAGCTGCAAGTATATGAAATTAGAAGTTCCAAAATTGAGGCAGCGTTACAACATCTATGGAGGGTCCACATAAAACGATGTGGGACTAGGATATCAGGAAATATCAACCCAAAGTCACCATGCTGTGGAAACAGTTTCAGGATCTTGAAGAAAAAAAAAAACAGTCAGTTAAGCCCAACGTCTCAGTCGCCTGGAGCTCCGTTTGAAAGAAATGTAACATCTGAACTTCAAACGATGTATCAGACATCCACAAGCCTAATAATTCATTCATTTCCTGGGTCTTAGCTTTGTTCTCGAGCAATCATGACAATAATCTTCTGCTGTCATTGGAAAAAAAAAAGAAATCCTTGAAAATAAAGTAACTTCTATCCTCTTCACAAAATGTTCGTTGCTTTTTGTAAAAATACATAAATCCCACTTGATTTAGCAAGTGTTACTAAATATTCAAAATGTACAATGTATTTTGTTTTTAGAGTGAATGTCAGATGATTAAATGAATAAAAAATAGCCTCGTTGTAATATTTTATGCATTGTGTGCTGCATCCTCTTTAATTGTGACATGTTTGTTATTACAAAAATTGGTTTTGGCTGATTAATGGGACGCAAACTGTTAAGAGTCCTATAAAGTTAAATAAGGACCGTACTTTACTTGCTTCCTGTCTCTCAGGACTAATGCTTTACTCCATGTATTCTGCTTCCACCCACTCCAACTCCCTAAAAACGCAACGTGAAAAATGGAAGCAGTTTGAAGCAGATTCCTCTTTTTACGTGAAGAAAAAAAGATGCAGACCAAACAGCTCCAGCAGATATGCTCTTCGTCTCTCGAGATAGCAATCAGAGCAATAACCACGAAGAAAGGTTGACCGGTGCAGAACAACTTTGGGTAAGACCTTGCCTAAACATCTCAGACATGATGAAAGGCTTTGTTTTTTTTTTCTCAGTACGCATTAATGGGCTGCAATCAATGCAGGAGGGTTGTGTGTGTTTTCCTCACATGTCCTGACCGCTGGGGAGACACAGGGAGGCGATGTGGGAGGGGAAAGATATTGACAACATCAATATCACCAGGGGTTTTAAAAGCAGCAACCCTCTGCTGATGGCAAGTCCTTATTTAAAACTGAGGCTGACTCTTGGTATTCTGCTAATGCAGCATCAAGGACAGACGTGCAGTTTGAATGAACCAGGTCATCAGAACGGACTCTGAGCAATTAGACACAAACAGCTATTGCTTCTCAGAAAAGAAGAAAGCATAGAACAATGTCAGGAATGTGGGGCAACAGCACCTCTGCAAAGGCGAGCGCACCGCCGTGCAGAGTCTCATCTGTCACCAGCAGCAATGAGCCCACTAGCCGCCATGATGTGCAGCCTAATTGGGGAGGCTGATGAGGTCTGATGAGGCCAGTACTTATTGAATTCCCCGGCCTGTTATTTAGATAATGCAGGAGAGGAACGGCCTCCCCTCATCTTTCCCACTCTCATCCATTCACTGTCCCAGCAGGAGGCAGCTGGCTAATCTGCTCTTGTTTATAATGGCTGTTCGAACTGAGAGGATTTGGACATGCTTTCCCTCTTGCTAGAATAAATCTAACACTTCCCACTGTTGATTTTACCTTATAATGTGTCTACTGGACGAGTTAGCCGGATTCCCAACACCCGTCTCGCACGCCAGAGTTTCTCTTATTCTGAGAAGACGGGTGGGTGGGGCGGTGGGTGGGGGGTGTCTGTAGTTCTTTTCTCCAGCTTTTCCTAAAGCGGTTACCAAACCTCAAATAGGGAGCTCTTCAGTAAGGTTTACAATGTGAATGAAAAAAAGAAGAGAAGGTGGAGGACAAAGTGTGTAAGGAAGAAGAGTAGACCACAACAAGAAGTTTAGGAGCAGATGGCCAAATGGCAGGACAACAAACTCTGCAGACAGAAACTATGAAGTCACAGAGGGATGCCAAGAGTACCTCTCAGTATGGACAGGATATCAAACTGCATTATGGGTAATCAACACCCTGTGATGAGTCCATTTTTCTACTTCACTATGCCACAGAGTAGAATAATGATAATCATAGTAGGCTGGTCTACTATGAAAATACTAGATTTTCAAACTACATTTTTTTTTAAAAGGTGAGATATTAGGTATTTGTTTTATTACCAAGCAACAATTCATTAAAAATAGAAAACAAACGGAAAGGCTGTGATTAAGCACATGGGGTAAAACTGTTTGTTTATAGGTATGAAAAGAAATTAATGGAAAAAGAAAATGTGCTGAAGGGACGAATTAACCTGGAGCTGCTTCCTGTATTTACAGTAATGTCTAGAAAAACAAAAGGCCGTTTCATAGAGGTCAGTTACTGTGGCCTTATAGATTAGGGAATATATTGACAAAGGGGGGCCATTATGACTGAAACATTTAAAAGCTTACGCTGGGAAGGTACAACCTGGAGTTCACCAGGGGCACAGCAAATCAATATTAGCTCGGCTTAGAAATCAGCTGTATAATCCTGGATCTCCAAGGCCATTTGCCTTGCTGTCTGAAATTGGATATACTCCGACAGCATCCTCTTCGCGTGTCCCTCGCCGTGTGGAGCCTTGTGCTCGCAACTCAAATAAGACATCCTGGAGAATTGATTTGGATGCAACTGTGGCGAGATTGTGTCTTAGGCTGAAAAACAGCAATAACCGGCTCAAGATAATTCATAAATCTCCATGTTCATGTGTAAGAGGATAAAAAATAAAAAAGGACTTGCCGAATGAAATAACCTTGTCGCAGTGTTTTCTTCTGATTTTACAACGGCTGCTGAACGGGGATCGTTAATTCAAAACCTTTTCAAATGTTACTAAAGGCCACGTGTTGAAAAATAGTATAAACTGTATGGTGAAGGTATAATTCAGAGCTGTTGGAGGAAAACAAATTTTGCAGTCCAATTTGTCCCCAAGCAATGCTATATTTCATATTTTAAGACATCTTTGCTGACAAAGGGCTATATTAGAAACTAATAAAGCTTTTAGCATTTTTTTCCAATACATTGCCATCAATAGGTATGTGTTGCATTTTCAGAGATGGGACCGTTCTGATCATATATCTTTATCACACCTGGTACCGACATCGGTGTTGGATCCAGTTTTGGCCTGAGGCTCTCCATCCACCCTCGATCCAGACACCAGGGTTCTGTATTGCTGCAGATGACGTTTTGCCAACTTTTGCGCGCTTGGATAATGTACAAAGAAATTCCATAAATTTTATATAAACAGATGTTGTGCCCTCCACCTCCTTCCACTCACAGCAGCAGTTCAGATTTAATAGCTCTGCAGCTGACAAGAATGCAAAAATGAGGATAAAAGAATCATTTTCAGATATATGTGTATAAAATTAATGCTGTAAATATAAATATAAATGAAGATACGGGGGGGAAAAAACCAGCTGCAGTATTACTGACGATGCCTGTGCAGTTAATTTATATTAATGAAACCACAATTAATCAGAATCTATTTGTGTAGGATGGGAATTAAATTCAAATGCATCAATTGAACTTGCTGGACTGTATTTAGGGGCATCAAGGTGAAGGAAAGTGAGTACAAATGCACTTCACACTTTAAGATATGTTTTGTCTAAGATTTGTGAAACCACAAACAATTGTTGTTCTACTTTAAAATTGTGCATTGTTTTGTGTTGGACAATTACATAAAATGTGAATAAAATAACCACAAGAGTTACTTCTATGACATCATAAAGTATGGACATTAAGTGCTAGCTGCCTTTGCTTTTAACTTTTTTTTTCTTTTACCTCATTCTTTGTACTTCTCATGGCAGAGATATGACAGAAAAAACCCTAAATACGTATCTGAAGTAGCTGTACTCTAGCAACAACACTTACCGCTGTGTGACAAGCATGAGAAAGAAACTTAGATTTGCAGGAAGGCTATAACTTTCGGCGCTTCTCCGTGTCCTGCCTGCGTTTTTAATGCTTTCCCACGGCTGTGTGCATTGTCAGAGTGACAGTTGTTGGACTCTCTGAGGCCTTTAAGCTCCCTGTTTTCCCTCTATTACTTGTGCCAGTAGGGGGACAAGCAGTTGCGGTGAGATGCGTTGCAGCGCTGCAGGGGTGGTCCCCAGACACCACAGATTCATACTTTCCACCTGACGCACAGGATGAAGAGAACAGAGAGCTGGCAATTACCAGACTCCTCTCCCTGTATATACTGCAAACCCAGCCAGCTCCGCTCCACTGTGCTCCACTATGAAGGCTGTCTCAGGGCCAGGCTCGAGGTAATGAAAGCAGCACTGTCCTAATGGGCTATTGATGTGTGTGCGCGTGCATGTGTGCGTATGAGTGGGAGACGAAAACAGGAGAAAGAAGAAAAGGAGACAATGCAAGAAATCTTTCTGATGGCAAATTGGTGTTCTTTAGCTCTGTTTTTACAGCAGCAAAGAGGGAGCATCCATGTCTGTTAGCTACTGTAAATCATTTATATAGGCTGAGTAAAAGTGGCAGAAATAAAATAAAAGTGTGATCCAATAGCAGTAATGCACCGTACTGCCAACAAATAAAAAGAGAGGCAGCCAGAGACACTGTGTCTGAGACATGAAGTCACTAGGAACCAGGTGTGTTTCCATCGTGCCGAAGCTCCACTTGAAAAGAAAATGACACAAATCGGCTCAGTTGACAAGCAGATGGTTAATTTGCACATACTTCACAGAACGGCACCTAATAAAAGTATCACTACCTCCAAATTTTCAATGTATTTCTGGGAATTTTATGTGATGAATGAAACACAAAACATATTCATGAATTTTGATTTTTTTTTTCTTTTTTTTTTTTTAAGTGTGGCTTGCATCTGATTCAGTCCCTATTACTCACAGACCCCTAAATAAAATCCAGGACATCCAATTGCATTTAGATGTTATCTAAATAGTAGATAGACTCCACCTGTGTAATTAACGAGGAATATACCTGAAAATCTGGCATTTCAGTGGGGAGACCCTTAAAGAAGAGTTAGGTTACAAAACAACATCAAACAATTCGAACACTTCATGGCGGATTCTGTAATTCGTCATCACAAAATGGAAGAAAGAACAGCTCATGTACAAGCCTACTGCCATCCATCTAAACAGACAGTCTAGGAAAATGTAGCACTAACCAGAGAAGTTGCTTCAGAGACCAAGAGCTCAGGTGAAAACTTAAACTCCACAAATCTGACCTTTATGGCAAGAAGAAAGCTATCGTTGAAAGAAAGAAATTAATAGTCCAGTTCCTGTTCGGCATAAGAAAATACGGAGAGCAAGTGTCTACCTTAAACCAGAATTCACCTGTGTAGCTATTTATGTGGTAAAAAGTTAAGTGCATCTGATTGACCTAATGATTTAATTCATGTTTTCATAAATTATCTTGAGGCAACATTTGTTGTTGAGTGGAACGCCATAAATAAATACAATTAAAAACCAACACTAAGCCCGTACAGAAGAGGATTAGGGCCACTGGGGGAAAAAAATTAAAAACTGACTTTAATCTCAAAAGTAATAATTCTGACTTTAATCTCAGAATTCTGAGAAAAAAGTCAGAATTCTGACATTAAAGTCAGAATTATTATTTTTGAGATTAAAGTCAGAACTGTTTATTTTTTTTTCCCCCAGTGGCCCTAATCCTCTTCCGTACCTATGAGGCTGAATACCAATATACATTTTCACAGTTACATTTTTGACAACCACATTTTCTTTTCCTTCCACTTCACAGTGCATCTTTGTCTTGGTCCATTGCCTAAAAATCCCAATAAAACCCACTGCAGCGTGACAAAATGTAAACATGTTCTAGCGGATGCGATTACTTGTGCAGATCTTGCAACATCGCTGCTCGCACATTCTTTTGTGTCTGCTAACCTGCTGGCTGGCTCTCAGGTGGAAGTGTGCTCCCAGAGGTCTGGTGACACAACAGAAATAACTCGGTTGACCACAGTGACCTCAGCTTGTTCTCACATAGCCTGCGTCCTGTTCTAATGGAGGCTCCGGCTCTATTTTGGGGGCATCAGCTAGATTTATCTCGCTGCCCTCTGTGTCCTGACTGGTGACAGTGACGTGGAAGGGTGTAACTGATGCCTGTTTTTTTTTTTTTTTCTCTCTCCTCTCTGCTTCCCTGACGCAAATTCGCACACACGCACGCACGCACGCACGCACGCACGCACGCACGCACGCACGCACGCACGCACATACAGGATACAATAAGTCAATTCTAAGCAGTCAGACAACCTGGCTCCCACTCGCTTTCTCAGTTAATTTTTCAAATCTATTCTAAATATATGCTAAAAATATACTCATATTAAAAATAGAAAGCCGTGCTGCACTTTGTTCTAATCTAATCTGATAGTCTTATCTCTTATAAGAAAAGATGAGAAGAGAAAAAGAGCTCAGCAGTGAATCACAGAAAGCAACCCTGCTGAATTGCTTGCATACCGCAGAGACCTTGGAGCCTGATTATCCTCCTCAGCAAACTTAATCTTCATTCAGGGGGACGGGCAGGCTGTCCGGAGGGCTATGAGCTCAGTGACCTACAGTATCTGCTGAGAGGCTGCATATTATTCTTTGGATAAAAAATGCATTGCCTGGGGTCCAGCATTAGATTAAGTTGACTGATAGCTTAAAACTTCGAGTCTACGGATCTGGGAGTGTAGCATACACATTTTAAGGCCTCTTTTCTAGAGGAGTTGTGCTTGTAAGAAGAAAAAAGAAAATAACGATACTTTTGCTTAGGTTCATAAATTTTGCCTTCACGGGTTCCCAAGATAAACTTCAACAACTTTAAGTTCCAATCACAAAGACATGGCTTCAAAATGAAAATTTTTCCCTTGACCAGAATCCAAATAATCAGTGACCTTTGACCTTAAAAAAACCCCACACATCTATACTGGCCAAAGAATTACTGATTGGAGCATCTGCAGTTCAATGATAAACAGCTTCTTCATGTTTCAAAAAGGATTATTGTGCAGTTCACATAGATGCTGAACTCTGAATGGTATCACATTGAAGGTTGTCATGGTTACTGAGTAAAGATACTTAAAGAGGAGAAAGACAAAATAATCATAAATACATTTCTATGAATGATATTTAAATTCCAGTAGTAAGCTAATAAGATTCCTCATTACAACTTTGCCTTGATATTTTAAGAGGGACATATTTTTTTTGAGCTGTTTGGAACGACCTTGCACTTTGTTGTCAGATTCAGCTTTGTAAGGTTGAGGTCAGACACTGATGTTGGACATGAAGGCGTAGTTTGCAGTCCTCTTTCTAATTCTTCCCAAAGGCGCATTCTTTGTCTGAGGCATGAGTCACGAGAGTCCTCTATACAAAAACCATCATTTCATGTCCTTATGGGCAAAGCTGGAGCACAGTCAACGCCTCCGAGTCATTCCCACAAAGTTGAGAGCATACATATTTTCAAAATGTCTTCATATGCTGCAGTGTTGACAGCTCCTTTCACTGGAACTTAGCGGCTGAGCCCAACTTCTGATTAACAGCCCCACACCATAATCCTTCCAGCCATGGAAACCCATTCCAATACGCTCACTATACAACGTTCTAGAGCTAATCAGAAGGCCACACTAAGATTTGAAATCCGTGGCGATTGACAGAAAATTGGCAAACCTCTGCACACTACTGGACCCAGCATCTGCTGACTTTGCTCAGTGAGTTAACGTGGCCTATCACCCTATCACCTCATGGCTGAATTACTGTCATCCCCAATCACTTCCACTTCATTACATTACCACAAACAGTTGACTCTGGTATATTTAGCAGCAGAGAAAATTCACAACTGGATTTCTTGCACAGGCGGCATCCTGCCATGCTTCATAGAAGCCGTCTGTATGCCTAGGTACTTGGTCTTCTGCAACCGTTGCCATGGATGTGGTTGGAACAAAATAATTGGAGGGTCGATGCCCAATATTTTTAGCAATTATGCCACAGCCTACAAAGCCCTGCATTCAAACAGTACTTATTATATTGTACATTTTGATAACTGCAGTTGTGCTGCTCCAATCCATATAAATCCAGAAAAACACCAGAAGGCGAAGGACCACATTGGATGAAGCAAGCTAATGTTCAGTCTGGAATGATCCTTCCTGACTGAACTATCCCAAACAAACAAATCACAACCCACACATTCACACTCTTTAGGGTTTAACCTGTCTTTACAGTGCAAACCGAACTTTACATCTGCTACTTATAAACAATGACCAGAAGTGAAAATTTAAGATGGTTGGATCTTGACAAGTACTGAGTACAGAGCAATGTGCATAAAAACAGCAAATTCTGCAATGAAGCAACATAATAAGACCAAATTCTTCAGAACTGGCTAAGAGAAAAATCATGAATATTTTACAATCAAGAATAGTTTTTGACAAGCCCCCCCGTTACATCTCAACCTTGTTCCTGATCCGCTTTGATGATGCGTGAAAAAATGAAAACCTGCATCATAAATGTCAGCAAATCCAGAGCATTAGAGAGAAACGCATATCTGAACAGGCAGAGCACGTCAAACAAAGATGAGAGGAAAATGCTTGTTACAAACAAAAGCAGCCTCAGATGTCCAGCAACACAAATGAGCAAAAGGGAAACGCGTGCAGCAAAACGTAAGTGTGAAGCACAGTGGCGGCAGGGCAGGTAGGAGCTAGAAACAGGATGGATGAGAGGGAGGGAGAGCATAAAAGCAAGGACAACAAAAAAGTGCAAGGAGAGGTGCATGTGTGAGGGGAAAAAACGGAGGTAGACGGGGATCAACATGGTGAACAGCTGGTCTCGTGTCGCAGGGGTTAAGCTCAGGAAGCAGTTGTATAGTCAATGTCATCCTTTCATCTCATCTGTTAGAGACGTAGCAGCCTAAACTGTGCTCATGGTTAACCTTCCAAAAGCACAGGTTGATCCAACTTTTATGCCTTTCTCCTCTGCACCACCCTCATCCTTTTCCCCCTCTTTGCCTCTTTCCATCTGTTCCCTTTTATCTTCCTCATTTTTCCTCCCATCAGAGTTCTTCGGCTCCTGAACCGTCGCCTCCATCGCCTCCTCACTGTACTCCTCTCTCCTTTGTTATGCATCTTTTTCTCATGGCAACTGTCCTTCAGTCTGCTTGTCTTTATATTACATGCGGTTGAGTGGAAAGCAAAGTTAATCGCTCCTGTCTGAACCCCTCCAGGAGTCTGAGCTCTTCTTCTCCGCCTAAACAAACTTTGAAGCCAATCAAAGGGCTTATATTATTTTCTGCAGAAGGGGAACGCAGTAGGTGAATAATTTCTGTTTCAGAGACAGAGCCCCCCCCATCCCAGCTCCTCCTGTTTTTGCCTCAAACCGTTGGCTTCACTCGTGAATCATACAGCTCAGTGGCAAAGCAAACAAAGCGTAACAAATCCAGATTATTGTCTGTAGGCAAGATAAGGTTATAATGAGAAAGTGCATCGGCGGAAATTGATCCTTTTCTCAGGAAGCTGTCTGAATTACTTAGGATGCCAATAATAACTTCCTGTGTGCTCCGTTTCTAATGGGAGGCAGGAGAAATCAGGGGCTGTGGGTGTTCATGATAGGAGGGCAGATTTTATTATGTTGCAATATCCTGGTAAGTGCATTTATAAAGGCTATTTTGCACCTTTCTATTTACAATCCCAGCTAGAAGCTTACACACACCCATCACGCGGAGTAATCCTGTCTGGATTTTGGCCCCAAAATGATTTATTTCAATGCTGTCGATTTTGGAAAAACAAGAACTGGGTCAAATACTTGTGATTTTCCTCTATCCCATATGGTACCTTCAGATGGAACCAAGAACATACAGGAACAATGAATGACTCAATTTTGTCCAAAACTGGGAAATTGGAAGACCAGTTTCACTGGCCACAGTGTGGCGACTTTTACACTACCATGGACTGAAGTAGTGGTGACCAAAGACCAAACGCCTAATAGAAACCGTTTTATTGTCAGAGATCAGAAGGATTGAAATATTTGGCCACAGTGTCAAGAAGAAATTTTGGGTGAACTAAGGTGAGGCTTTTAAACCTAAAAGTTTAATACAAACTGGTACAAACCTGCAAGATACAAATGGTATCTTGATGTTTCCTTGCTCCAAGTTTAAGTAAAATAGCAGACTGGGAAACATCTAATCCACAAATGAAACCGACCCGTAAGAACCGGGATTGCCCGCTCTTGAGCAGCAGGTTTGAAACTTGGACAATTAGATTGTTTTTTCTAACTGCTAAAACACATATCAAAACAGGATTTAGAAAAGAAAACCCCTCTGTGACAGAAAACTAACAAATTACTAGTGAAGGAATATGTACGTATTTTAGAGTAGCCAGAATAAAATCAATGTGTGTGCATCCAATACTTGATTTTAAAAATGATAGAAAATGTGTGTTGTATTATCATTCCTGCCGGAGAAAAGAGCCGTTCACGTACATGAGCCAAAAATTCAAAATGAATGAATGCAAACTTCTGACCTGCACCATATTTATGACTGATTATGCTGAATACCCGCCTAAGTGCCACTGACGGAGACAAACTGAGTCGTGCATGTTCTTTAGAAGCAGTGACGTATGAATCTGACCTTTTATTACCTTAAAAATAAACATCTATCAAATACAATTTATTCACACATGCATAAGGAACAATAGGACTTTGAATACTTCCATTGGCAGGAAGGTCTGAGTAACACTGACAGCCAAATTACCAACCTACTTGGCTGCACGTTAAATCTACACGCCATAGGGGGAACAGAAATGGGCCCACCGACAGGCCAGTTATTAGCCAGGGGATTGTGGGAGGGATGGCAGACATTAACATAGATTACTCGAGTATGACTGACAGTTTCGGAGGGGCTTTTTGGGACTTACCAAGTGATTTGGGACAAGCCTCATTTCAGCAAGGGACGCTTTAATATTGTGGGCTGTCGCTGCTGTCTTGGTGCCGTTGCCTTGGTGAGGATGCCAGCAGGGAGGGAATCATTTTCTTCTTTCGACAACGGCACCCCCAGCAACAACCCCCCACAAGTCCTCTAGTGACTACATCTCCGCACAGTTTTTTTGAACTTCTATGTCTCAGAAGTCATAATGAATGGGTTTTGTTGTGTTGTACAGATCTCAGGAAAAATTAAATCATCAAACTGGAAATTCAATCAGTATTTTAAAAGCACAATTATGCTCGTAAAGAGAACGGGATATTAGAAAAAGCACTCCTTTCATGGTCTGAAAGACCAGCAATAGATAAAAGTGAGTGAGAACAGAAGGAGGCATGAAAAAAAGAACAATAGTAAAAACAGATAAAGTTAAAAAGAACAATGCCAAAGCAATGTACTGAGAAAACAAGAGGCTTGAAAGCTTGAACATATCGCATGTTTCCGCTCTGCTCCATCTCTCGGGGCCAGTGCGGCTCCTTCCTGATGTACTTTTTATTATTTATCCAACATCCATTGGACAATATTGGAGCCAGCTCTCAACTCATTTGCCATATTGGCAGCAGGCTTTTGGAGCAAGCAACGGCAGCAGAAGCAAAAGGGAAGAAAAAGCTGTGTTGGTGCACATTCAGTCTGGATTGAATCCTTGTTTGCACAGTTATGACATTAAGACTAATGCTAACTTTATTATTGTAGTCTGGGAATTTTTTCCTCTTGTTCCAAGACCGCCTGTGCCTTCAAGCAACAAAGCCTGGATGAAAAGAAGCTGCACGATGATGGAGAGGCGCAGCACCAGCAGTCTCCTAAAAGTTATCAATTTTCCCTCTTACTCTACAAATGGAGAGGACGTTATCTACATAAGATAACTCATCTGCCATTACCAAACAAAGGCTAACGTGTCTCTGGTTCAAATTACACTCACCATAGGGTGTCATCTCTAAGCTGTTTAAATGCATTGTGGGACAGAGGGCTTTAATCAGCAGGGCTCTGTGGAGGCACCGGATTAAATCACGTTTTATCTGCTCTTCCTTTGACTTTCCCTGTGCACAGGGGTTGCAATGTAAATCATAATGCATCCCTGTAGGGCTCACTTCAGTATAGTTTATAGCTGTAGACATGTTTCATAAATTCTATTTATTTTGTGCATTGAGTAAATTCACATTCACTAAAAACAAGGATGAATCTTTCCTCCCCCCCACCGCCACCGACCCAAATACAAAGTGGCTCGTCTCATATAGGGGAAGAACTTTGAGTGCCGCCAACGACATGAGCATTTATACGTTTAAGGTCCCGCATAAAAGCTGATGCGCGTACAGCTGTATTAGAAACGACACATGGTGCAGAAATTTCCGGGGCATGTATGATGCATGAGTTTTTATTTGTGCATGGGTGGATGCATGCTCAGGGCAGGGCGCAGCGACAGGGAGAGCGGCTGCCGCATTGCACAGAATATCTAAACAGCTGTAGTGCTCCATCAGGGCTATCGATCACGTCTCTCTCTCTGAATCACAATCAGACGTGGGCCGAGGCGCAGCGGCTGGCGTGAGCCTTTGTGACTGGCTTGTTGGACAACTGCTACGCACCTCTCATATCAACCAGGCCTCGGCAAACAAACCTGACCGGGATAAGTGATTGGATGCATCTTTACGGTACACATTTTTGTCGGGAGAGGAAAATATTCTATACAGACGAGGATTTAGTTGAAGCTATTGGCATGCAACGCATGTTCACTGGAATGACGCTGACAGAATGTAGAAGTTGCCTCATGTTTAATACATGTGTCACTTAGGCTGTAGTTTAAATGAATGTCTAATAGTCCCAATTACTGTGAAGTATAACTCAGAAGTCACCAAAAGAGAAAAGAGCCCATTGATGCGCAATTTAATTTCAATGTAAACACACCTGTCCTGTTAGAGAAGATTGGTCCAAACAACAGGTAAGGGATAACGATGTACAGTAGCCTGAAGCGGAAATAGATTTAAAAACATTCCAAGCACTGTACTTCTCAAAGATTTTAAGCGCAAAAGGCAAAAGTATGGGAAAAAAAACCCAGTATCCAAACAAAATAAGGACATCGAAATACATTTACAGGCTGAGAGCTTTGATCAGCTAAGCAGCCAGGACAGCCTAAAAGAAACTCTGGAGGAGCAGAAGTGACCCAAAGCCCTGGTGGAACTATTTATATATATATAAGGGGGAAAAAAATACAAAAACAGTCATTGTTGATAAAAATGCATTAGGGAAGTCAAATTAAGTTAGTGAGATGATATCAAAACTGAACTCTTTGACCTATATAAACGCTATTTGAAGTGAAAAAAGGTACAGAGTTCATCATCTTTAACGCACCAACTCCACAGCAAAAGGTTCTTTAAGGAGGCATTATACTGTTGGGAGGGTTTTTTTTTTTTTTTAGATCGTTATTATACACTATTATATGTTGTTCCTAATTGAATCAATTCCAACAATATGTTTCTCAATAAGTATAGAGATGGTTTACAGGCTTCACATGCGGACGAAGGTGTGGTTTAATCCATTAAATCTGGATTTGCTTTGCTTGAACTTCAATCTTTCTGCCCTTTTCCCCCATATGGCGTGTGAGGATATGTGCCACAGTAAAAAACTTTAAGAAGAAAATGGTTTCTGTTCATTGATTTTTCAGGGGGATGGAGTTTGAAATTCACAGCTTTGCAGGGCAAACAGGAGTGGATCAAAACGAGGCGTCTGTATTACCAATTATACTTTCCAAATAGAGGAAAGCAGTACTAAAGGCCTGGCTCTAACTGGAGATCACTTCAAACAAAATCCTAAAATAAGGCAAATAAAGGCACTGCTCACCATTTGAGAAACTATCTGTTCAGACAAATGCTTATAATTTCATTAAAAACTTATCACTGGGAGAATGGAGGCTGTTAAGTATCATTAGCTGCCATCTGCTATTGTGTCTCTACACTGTAATTCAGCTCAGTATCGCATGTAATCACAAGGAAGTTAGATGTTCTCGGATTAAAATTTAAATAGGAAATGCATGGACGTTTTCTGTGCTGCTATTAGCTGCCATCTGCTTGAATCACGACAATATTCTGCTCTAAATGTCCATGCTCCACTTTGCTGATGCGTTATCTGTAACTCAGCGTTAACTTCCTGCCAATACGGGCGCTTCCTTTTTATTTGCTTTCCCATGGTCGGTTGAATTTAACACATGACCTGGCACTTGACATCTAGATATTTATTTCCTACTATGGGACAGCAAGGTTACGATTCAATATCCCTTTGTTGGCACAGAACACACCTGGCTCGAAGAAAGAAACCATTTCCATTCACACGCACACACATGCATTATCTTGCACACCGTCATGTGTTAAAGTGACAGGGCGGAGAAGATGCAAACGTAGAAAAGAGTTATGTACTGTGCCTTACAAAAGCAAAGTTCCACTTCAAACAAAAACATGTTTTTATTCATAAAACTCTGAGCGCTGACCTCCTCCGAATCAGTAATTTATTAAACTCATTTTTGCACAAATTACAGCTGTTCTTTTTGAGTGATCCTGTATCAGCTTTGCAATTAGTTTGCATAATAATTTGCACTCAGCCATAGTTGAAGTGCATATTAATCTGCCGTAGATTCTAAACTAGATTTATGCCTGGTCTTTGACTGGGTCATTGTATTGCATGAATATTGTCTGGCCTAAACCACTGCCTTTTAGTTCTGGCTGTATGTTTGCACTCGTTCTTCTTGGAGGTGAACCTCGACCCCTGTGTTTTGAAACTTCTCAAGTTTTCTTCCAGGATTATCTTGTTTTTATCTGCCTTTATGTTCCCTTCAACTTAAAAGAGTTTCCCTGTCCACACTGGGAAAAAAACAAAACAAAAACTTCCTCACAACATGATGCTGCCAGCACCATTTCGTTTAATTTCCCATCTATCTATTTATTCCAAACAGGTTTTTAAAAACAAGAACATAAGACATCAGTAAGGACAAGAGAAAACATGTGCATACATTACCTTGAACAAAATAATTTGCTTATCACTACTTTTCTGTTTGAAAGGGACTAGGAAGAAGTGAACACTTATTTATTCCTTCTGCTCATCATGGTGTTTCTATGTAGGGAACAATGTTTAAGAGTAATAAGAATCATGCATTTTTTGGTAGTTGATCTTTTTCATGTAGATCTGAACTACTTCACTGTCAGCCTCCAACAGGTTATTAAAGGTCGTCAAGAAAAGCCTGCATGTTGTCTCCTATAATAATTTAAAAAACTGGAGCAGGCTAATACAACTAGACCATGGCACCCAAACACTTTTCACTTTGCTTCCTAAATTCTGTTAAATCATTTGAAAAGCACACATACAAGCAGACTTTCTAATGAAACAAGATTTTAAAAATGTCTTTTGAAATGCAGCACTGTGGCTTTTACGTTTCTGCGTATTAATGCAATTGACAACAATTTGCTATGAAGACATTTTTACTCTGTGAAGCACTTTGTGATTTCATCGGTGGTAGGTGCGGTATATGTAAAAATGACCATGTTTCTAAATGAGATAAAATCAAACACAACGGGGATATTCACTAACAAGATAATTTTTGCAGGCAAAACTGCCTTCACTGAATTTAATTGAGGGATATTGGAGGATGCATACCATACTTTTGAGACGATTATTTCCTAAAACAAATATTATATACATATATATATATATTCTTCAGTGAGAAAAAAACTGTTTCTCATTAGCATTAAGTTGATGGTGACATTCCACCCAGGTCAAAGTCATGGCTCCTGGACCTTCCTTTTGCATTTTTGTAGTTGGTGTTTAGGCTCGCTGTATTTAGTCATGATGGGTGTAGCAAAACCACGCACACACATGCACACACACACACAGACGATCCTGCTGTTCTGTGTGTGGTGAGAGGACCCCGAGGGGTGCCGCTGAGCTGTCAAAGCACAATGAATGAAGAAGCTGGCCTGCATAGCAAAGGGCTCGGGGGAAATCCCACCAACATGACACACACACACACACACACACACTGTGGCATAGCCTCTGTCAGTAGACAAGAAGTAGATGTATCTGCTTTAGACTTGCGAAATAT
The DNA here is from genome assembly GCF_051168715.1 of Poecilia mexicana. Lineage (NCBI taxonomy): Eukaryota > Metazoa > Chordata > Actinopteri > Cyprinodontiformes > Poeciliidae > Poecilia > Poecilia mexicana. The sequence goes on along the minus strand of NW_028263380.1, from coordinate 18,476,700 downwards.
AAATATGCAATGTTCAATCTGGACAAAAGACAAATAGGAATGCAGTGAAAATGTAATCTGCATGTCCACTTGCATGCAAAATTAGTTGTTTACTCTGCAAGCTTGAAAGAGAAACAAGCCTCGAGTCTTCTGCAACATCTGAGTCTGATAAAAGAGGAAAGTCCAGGAATCTAAGTGCAGCAGAGCACCAGTCAACATGGATTATATCAGGAAGCAAAAAAAAAAAAAAAAAAAACTACACACTTACTTACCAAAGGCAAAGACAGCCTATGTTTGTTTTTGTACAGCGCCTTGCAAAATTAGTCATACTTCTTGAACTTTCCCAATTTAGTCACAACACAACAGCGAACTTCAGTGTATTTTGTTGTAATTCCACGTGCTGGCCCAACACAAAGTGGAGAATGAAGAAGCTAAATCTTACACAACTTTTGATTTTTTTTAAACAAATACAACCTCAAAAATGTAACATGCATTTCTCTTTAGATCATTTTACTCTGATACACCTAAATAAAATCCAACAAGCATTTAATTAAAAAAACAATTTTGGATCTTTATGGAAGAGTGACAGTTGGTAAGCCATAGTTATAAGAAAGCTTTTCAGTTTGACAGAGTAACGCTGCGGTTAGATTTAACCAAAATTCTATGTTTTGTGCAAAATGCTGTGATTGACAGAACATTTCTATCCTGAAAGCCACACAGTAAAATAGAGTGGTGGCAGCATCATGGTGTCAGGAAACATATTTTATCAAACAAAATGCTGATTAGATACATAGAAGTTTGCAATTTTATTTGACAAAATCTGTGCAAACCATTTTGAGACACTAATAATAAAAAATTTTCCTGACATCATTCAGGAATTTAAGGTTGTGTGTGTGTAAAATCATACAAATTATATTAAAAATATACTGAAATCATCTAACTTTGACTAGAAGTGTCCATGTTGCAATGTTATTGTCATTTCTGATGCTCATGCATTTGTAAATCAGGCTCCTTCTAAATTGTCTGTCTGTGCATCTTTGCTCTGAGGATAAATTTTATGTCAAAGTAGCACTTCATCAGAATCACATCCTTCAGCAATTACTATAAGTTGTAAAGAATCAAAAATATATATCTACTCCAAAAAAGATCTCAAATTACACCTGGCTGCAACAGAAGAAGGCAGCGGCTCTCTTTAACAGACGTTTATTTGAGGGATTGTGGGAAAACTAGATTATCCAAGCACCCCTCGGTGACTGCGAAGCAAAACTTGTAAACATAGCCATTCCTAATTCACAGAAGGATTTTCCTCAATGAAGGTAGTAAATCTCTGAGCTTGGCACGAGCCTGAACAATCCATTTACAATAATAAAGCCTGAGCAGCAGGGAGATCGACCCTTAAAGGCGAAGGTCAACCTCATATTACGGCTTTAAAGGTTTCCTATTACAGATAAACTTCAATATAGACGCTCAGCTCGCCTATAATGGCTGCTGGCTATGCACTGGCTGAGCATGTGTGGACATTCTAAGTCCACTTTTCTCCGATATCACTGGATAGTGGAGACCAATTTATGGATGTGTTTCTGTGCCTATGGTTGATGAGGTGAGTGATAATAAAAACCTGACAGCTGAGGAGGAAATCTCTGCACATCGGCCTATCTGGCCAGCACATCTCAGGGATATTTAAATACCGAAGCACCTGGACTCAATAGTGCTAAAGCAGCACTTTTCATTTCCTTGGGCCTTCTCGTTTGACACTTCAGTATATTTTTTTTCTCCTCCCAGTTTACTTTTTTTGTCAGCCTGCTGCTTCTAAAAAGCTTTTCCAAGCCTGAATACTTGCATTGTTTCCATAAATTCCAATCCTTCTTGTTTGACACTTCAGTATCTTTATTCTCCTTGCATTGTTTCTTTAAATTCCAATCCTTCTTTGGACACTTAAGAAATCTCTGTGCTAACACACCTAACTTGTGCTTCGTTTCTCCTTCACTGCTCTCTACAGGGTGACTCCGGAAAAGCAGAGCGGGAAGGGAAGAGGACACTGCAACAGAAAGAAGGAGCAGAAGTGAAAAGAGGCGAGAGTGCAAGCTCTTAAGTAGATTGCAAAGAACAGCACAGAGGCATGAGTGTGAATATTAAGAGGGTTTTCTCCTGACCAAGAAGTCCCAGCCTGCAGCAAGTGCACCACCAGAGAGAGAAAGAGGCGGTGGCACAGAAATTGAGAGAGGCAGAGGAAAAGAGCCCTACAGAATCACCAGCTATTGAGGAAATGCCACGATGATCAGCTTAGGTGTCAGAAACCACTGTGTGTACCCCGCTATTCGTCTGATCTAGATGTTAAATTACAGCAACTGAATTAAATATTGGAGTCGTTTTTGAAAGGGTGGGATTTTTTTTTCTTTTACAACTGAAAGAAATGGAAATGCTCAAGAGTTTGGAAAGAAAACTCACCTGGGATTCCTGGTGGGGTTTTCAGGTATTTTCCATTGAAATGCTGTATCACAACTTCACACTTCTCTGTTGACTCCATCCTGCAATTGAAAAACATTAATTTCAAAATTTAAATAAGCTTCAATTTCAACATGACTGCTATGTAATTCTGTAGTAACCTCATATTTATTACAAAAACATGCGACTTCTTTTCTTTTTTTTCTTTTTTTTTAGAAAGACCTGTCCTTGTTTCTGCAAAGCACTCTACTTGACGACCGCATTCCCTTTGGCAGAGTAGAATCAGTCTGTTCTTTCAAAAAAGACAGATGGTCTCCAGTGAGACCATCAAGAGTTTGCCTGTCTCTCTACTGTGGAACATTATTGTCTGCATGCGTAAGACGCTGATAATGAAATTCGGGCCTTTAATGGAAAAGGTTGTTATGCAGCCTGTGTGCTGCATAACCGAAACTTAAAGGCAAACGAGGACCAAAAGTGATACTTAAAAGCCTTCACGGGCGTAACAGAAAACGCAGGATTACTTATGGGCAACGTGTAAAAATGTTGTGAAAACAATAGCTCATGTATTGTGTACTGAGAGAGAAAAGACATCAAGCTGAATAACCCATCTTCTCTCTCCCAGCCACTCGATCAAAGTCTGAGAAGAAGTCAAACAGCTGGCCAGTGGGAGGGCTCTGATCTTTCACACCACATGCCCATACGCTCTTCTGTTAGACATTACATAAAACATGTGTATTAGTAAATCAAACACATTTTGCACAAATGCACAGCTTGTTTGCATGCAGAGAAAAAAAAGACATCACCTGTCACCGAACTGTCGTGTTACGATAAATGTCAAGTTTCAACCTCATGCATGTTTTAAAAGACAGTTTTATGCAATGTTTGGATATGAATCATTCAATATCCAAGAGATAAGACATTACTTACAAGTTCAGAGAATGTAATATTTTGTATCAAGTGTTTTTTAAAAAAAATCAAAGCAATACTGACAAAAAAAATATATTGATCAAAGTAAACTTGTTTACTTCTCTCCTCCCTCTTTGTGAGCTGCATCACAGCTCATTACCCTTTTGTATCCACTTAAAAGTTGGCAATTGAATGATTTTGTTGCTTAAGATTTGTTTAGGATGGCTTTGCTTTAAAAGTTGCTCCATTATTTATACAAATCATTCTTTTCAATGTGAGAAAAATGTTCTTATTCCTGCAAGTCAAAAACTGATCAATAAATGATCAATTCGCTTCTCTGTGGAACAAAAGAAATTCTGTAACATTTGTTTCCTAAATCTTTGCTTAACCCCCCCCCCTCCTGGTGGAAGCAGACGATCTACTGACGAGTCAACCAAATTCTGGTGGAGGACATTTGGGTTAATGGAGTCGAAGGCCTAACATGTAGTCCACAAACATGATCCTGGTGTTACATCTCTTGATGGTCAAAGTGGTGCAACATGAAGTGTCATGCCAAGCTGGTAACATCATCCGCCAGACCTCAGGGCGACAGATCTGCAGTCATTTCACCTGTGGTTTTCCGTTTCTCAGGGACCGGGATGATGGTCGGATGTAGAAAGGTGATGGTTTTGAAAACACGTCGGACAGTTTCTCTTTGCTGCACTGACTTCCTTGGTTAATTCGTTTCTTGTCTATGTAAGGCCTGGTCCAAACCACTGCAGTCATTTTCTTTAGTCCAAAGCAACTTCCTCAGATGTGAAGTGAACCATGATTTGTTGTTGTTATATGTGCGGAAAGTCAGTACACACGCCTCACAAAAACGTACGTAAAACAGGCCTGTAACATCCACTTTAACGCATCAGTCTTTCTCAACAGTCCTAAGAGATTTAGACGTTTTCAGTTCCTGCTTGTATTTTGGGGTGAGATGAAGCAGACGAAGATCAGAGCGTCCTAATGCTGCACAGACAGCATGTTGTGCTTCTTTTAAGACTGCGTAGCAGTGGTCCAGTTTGTTTGTCTCTCTGGTGGGACACTTTACATGCCTTTTCTATTTTGGTAGTTTATTAGAAAGGTGTGTGCTGGTAAAATCCCAAAGAGCAATGAAGGGAGAGTCTGGCTGCTTTTTTCTCCAGACCTGTTATCAGCTCAGTGATCTGTTTTTCAGCTTCCGATGTTCAGGCCTGTGGTGGGATGTAAACATCGACCAGAACAAATGAGGAAAACTCCCTTGGCAAATAAGAGGGATTACAGTTCATAAAAAAAAATGACTCCAGGTGAGGAATATGTCTGTAATACAGTGACATTAGTACACCAACCTTCATTTATATTAAAGCAGTTTCCTCCGCCTCTCTTTTTCACTCCGAGATGAAACAACTGGAAGCCCGGCATCAGAAGTGTTTTGTTTCATATATATTAACGGAGCCACCTTTTCGTAAAGGAGAGCAGCTTCTCCGTTTTGCAGGCCAGTGAGCAGACATTCACTAGATGGACAGACAGGAAAGGGGTACGCAAGCCGCACTGGCAGAGCATGATGAGAATATCTGGATGTTCCCTCCATTGGTGTCTCTTGTAAATCTCACAAAGAGCTGACTCGCTTCCAATCAGGATCTCAGAAAAAAGACTACGAACTGATGAAAACCAGAGAAAACTTGATTAGAGAGATCTTCCAAATGTTCAAGGGTTGTTCCCTGGTGGAAAAAAAAAAAAAAAACTATCTATGCAATGCCTGTATCCTTCTGTTTCCAACCAGGCCCCTATTTAATCTCCAAATGAACAAAAATAGGATCAAGTTGAATGTCAACTCTGACACAATACTGATTTGCGAGCACTCAAGGGCCAGTTACAACAGCTGGGATCTGAATTGCCCCAGGAGAAAATCCAGCTTCTGTCTGACTCTAATTCAGAATAAATCGCTGCTTGTATCCTGTACTTAGGAGGTTCCACAACCAACTGGTTGTGCGAACAGTGGCCTCCCACTCCTGCCAACTCTGTTCTCCATTTTATCTGACATTTTACTCACTGCAGTGCAGTCACATTAGATCACCTCGATTCCATCAGGGTGATCTAACCTTAACGTGCTTGTTGATGTGTGTGTAGAAAGCTTGGTGTGTACAACACACGATATAATTTAAAAATGAGGCTCTTATGCAGATTATAAGTAGGAAGGATACCATTGTTTTTGGTGCATGGAAGATTTCCTGTAATATAACGCACTGAAATAAACAAAGCTGGCAAGAGTTTGGGGACAAAATGGTTTGAATGCTAAAAATGCTGGTCAGCATGGACTTCATGTAGATGTGACAAAGGCTTTTTCCTGCCGCAAGTCTTGCACAACATCTTGAATTCAAACTCAGCCAAATCAAAACGTTCCCAGCCTCTGGTGTGCTTAGACACTTCACAAAAACAGATTATATTATAATACAATGAGTGGGAATAGATGGATTTTAATTCTTACACCACAACCTCCAAAGTCTATTTAAATTTAAAGACGCTACAGGAAAAGCCAGCAACTCCAGTCAAACAGTTGGATTTGCTTTTCTGTGCATAAGGAATTGCTATCAAAAAGCCAAATAAAGTTAGGTCACAGTAACATATTAAAAACAAACATTTATATGCATGAATTTGCAAAACCTTTGCAGTAAATACATTTCAGATTTCCTTACAGAGAAAAGCCTGATATCAAAATGAGATTGTTTTTCAATGCAGGCCCCAGCGACTGCAGTGCCTTTATTATAATATGCTCCCGGAATGTGCAGAATTCATTGCATTCCACATTTTCATGCTTTTTTCACCCACACCTCCTGAAATACTCATATCATCCTGTCAGCCTCTCACTTCTCTGTCCTTTGTCTCTCATCCCTCCCCTATCGCAACCCTCATTCTTCTTTTTTTTTTCAAACCATAGCTTCTTTATCGCTCTCACCGTCCCATCCATCTTACTCCCAGCCCATCTACACCCTTTCTTTTTGACGTCTCTCTCTCATTCCTCCCTGTCTTTCAACCTTGGTTATTTTCTCCATCGTTCACCATTATGCTCATTCTTTTTTTTTCGCCTGCTCTCTCTTACTATCCGTGCCCTTCTTTTCTTTATCTGCGCATTCCTTTCTTTCCGTATAGCAGCCACTTAACATCAACATCTGTCTCTCTTTTCTCTCGCTTATTACCATTATCTTTCGAAATAAATTATCTTTCACACTTCCTGGTATGATTTCCTATTGACCCTGTAACCACCCTCTTCCACTTTGCCCTGACTGCTACTAAGAGGTCAATGCAGCTTAGCTGATCAATAAATATGGTTGGTGGCCTTGAGCACTTCACTAGCACTCAGAATCAAGCAATTAGCTCAAACCTTTTCAAAGAGTGTGTTTAGATTAGCAGCAAACAAAGAACTCTCAGTACCTAGTTTGAATAGTCTACTTACATAGACTGACTCATGGATAAATGTGTCTTTAAATGTATCTAAAAGTCCTTTAATTCCACACGTTTTCCAGGATGGTAAAGAGAGAAACAGGCCTACATCATCACATACCATCCTCCATGCTTTACAATGGACACAGTCACACCCAGAGCTCTGTGAACGTAAAGAAAGGATTTAGGTTCTCATCTTCTTCTCTTTTAAATTTCCCAACAATGAGGAGGGCCTCTAACATCCCTTTACCAACTGTCTTTAGATCCAACCTTCCTTGCTAAGGGAGACCATTTTTCATTTTGCCCTACTTCTCTTCATGGGACAAAAGTGTGGCTCCAGTATCCTCCAATGCTAGAAATTGCTTCTGAATTCCACTGCAAACCTTGAATTTCCTGAATCAGCTTTCAGAAACTAAGACACGCCTGAAGTAGTGCAGTCATCTCTTTGTTTCAATTTCAAACCAGCAGCAAAGGTTTGAGACCATTCCTTTAGTAACCACACAAATCAAGCTCTAACTGGATGGGGGAAACGCAGTGACCAGACTAAGTTAACCCAGAGGTTAACTCTTCCGGGACAACAATTGACCAGATTTCTTTCTCAGACACCACAGAACCAAAAGAGAAGAAAACACAACACCAGACAAGAAAAGTTGTGCTGAGCTCTTCTTCTTCCATAAGAAAAGAACATTTACATCAAGAGAGGAAAAATCTGTCTTAAAGATAACAATGACAAACCAGGTGCAAGATAGCATTAGCGCGATAATATATAGCTAAGCATAAGACTAAGACACATCATTAATTCAACAGGTTTTCTTTGATTTGATTTATTTTCATGTTTCATGATTTATTTTTATGGTTAATTTTTTGTGTGATAAATGTGTTAGCATTAGGTTTTGCATGCGAACTGAGCCTCATTTGTTCCACCTGTCACATCACTGAAGGAAAGTAATCCACAGCCTGTCATGAACCAGGACTGGATCTCAAGAGAGATTCAAATACATCACTCCCTCCAACATCTACTCTCCTGTGTACCATGTGTGTTGGAATACTTGTGGGTAACAGAGAACAGTCTATCATGCAACATGTGGTTCATTAGATCCCCCATCTTAGGACTAATTTCTTTCTTTTTTTTTTTTTTTTTTTGTCACAGGAGCCATCTTGTTGCAAGACCAGACTGACCATGTTTGAGAATCCTTTGTCTTATTTTTACCCCAACGTACACACCCACAGCTGATGTACACACAACATAAATAACAATTGAGTTTTTGATTTTAGGTATTAGTTGGTTAATTCCTATCACAATCAATATTAATAGTTTATTATGAACTAATAACGAGACTAGTTGCTACGGTAAACTGACTATAAATATGAACCGGTCAGTTGTCGTCGTCTGCTTGGCATCTCCTACCACCGGGTTGCCAGGGCGCAGCAGCATGTCCCACTCACCAACCTGTCCCAAATATGAGCCAGTGTAGGTGAGTAATCATTTTATTGTAGTATTTTCCTCTCATTAAGATCAAGTCACTTCTGGGTTAAGTGAATGGTATGGTAAAAACAGCACTGAGGTTATTTGGGACTAATTCTAAGCGCGTTACTCCTGCATCTAAAAAGTGGATGACTGTTAAAAAAATAACATTTTAGCATATTTCCTTTTTTTTAAATGGTAAGAATTGCTAATGCAGAGCACACCTTTGTTCCTTTTCTAAAAATGACTTTTTTTTGTTTGTTTTGTTTTGTAAAAACTCCATCTCTTGTCATTGTCTCTCCATCACCACAGCAGGCAGAAATCAGCCCAGAATACTAGGAGCAAATGAGGCAGGCAGACTGGAAAGCAGCCACTGAGAAACAAACCAGTGAGCCAGGCTGAGCGTTGGTCAGTCAGCTGCAGAGTCAGGCAGGTAGACGGGGAGGCAGGTTTGGGTTTTCTGAGTATGCTGCTGGTTAATGGCATCAGGTGCTGCTGTCTGCAATGATTAGTGCTGGGGCTGGAGTAATGGGCTCTGATAACAGTAATGGATCAGCCCACAAACACTTAGCTCAGTTTACTCTCTCTAATGCCCCTCACAGTCCAGCCCTCAGCAGCTGCCTGTCTGTCTGTCTGTTGACACAGCTAATGGGAGGTCTACATTTTATGTAGTCTATTGATCTGTTTTGTCTTCTGTGGACAGTTGTCCTTCTGGCTTCTTTTACGGACACTTTTTTTTTTTGTATAATCGATCATTTCTTCAGCCATTCGTGCCTGTATAATAATTTTTTAAACTTTGCCTCTTTCACTCCTTTCGCTTTCTGTAAAGATTTCTGATCATCTCAGTAAAAAAAAAAAAAACAAAAAAAAAACATTTCGTCTCTTCATAGTGACCTCTAAAGTTACTCGTTTCTCTGAGACCGATGCGTCACACCCGCGTCCCTCTCATGTAGCCGCTTTCTCAGATTCCCTTTCCATCATGTCTGTTCCTGCAGCCACTGAGGCTGCTTGAACAGGTGGCCTGTGGCAGGTTGTTGCTGTGCTCTGTTTGCTGGTCTGCAGGAGGGCTGCCTGTTTGAGGGAGCGCAACTAAGAGGCTAGTTTTTAATGTGTGTTGTTACGTGTGCACAACGGCTTGCACGTGGGATCTATCTGCGCATATGCTTATTTGTGCAGTTGTTTATTTGGTGTGTATGCGTTCATCTATCCTGCTTTAACCTTTCAGTAATAGAGCAGGGAATAGGAGAGGAGTTTAGCCAGAGCAGGTGATTAAGAAAAATCCCTGCAAGATGGCGGTGGTGTGGCCGTCACCGGCCTCCTCTGGGTAAACAGGGAGGAATGAGAGCCTGGTGGCTGCTGTCGAGGACAAGGACAGAGTGGTTTATGACTTTGGGGGATTAATAAGCTGTAGAAGAAACTTTCCAAAGTAGAAAATGGAAAAAAAAACCTGTTAAATGACAGGCTTGGCTCTAGAAAAACAGCAGCAGTGACTTTACAGTGATGCAATAGCCGCTATCCGTGCTTGTGAAACACATGGACACTGCGTTTGCTTTATAAAAGTATCCACTCCTTTTGAAACCTTTCACAATGTATCAGTTTACAACTACAAACTTTATTTATTTTATTGAGAGCTATATGTTAAAAAGCCGGCACAAACAGTGTACAATTGTGAAGTTTAACGTAAATATGTTTGTCCTTTTTTTATTTTTACAAATGAGAATTTGAAAAGTATGGCTTCCAGTTACACTCAGCTGCTGTGATCAACACATCTGAATGTTGATCGTAGCATTTTAAGCTGTTGGTCTTGGTCTTGTAGAGATTAACAGCACTTTTCTGATGTCGACACAGATTCTCGCTGTGTGTTGGATACCCACGTTTATTTAAATCCTCAGTAATAGTTTCAACCCAAGACAACAGTTGTGCAATTTCTTTTATGGCTCTACTGGGAACTTCTCAGAATTTAAAGAACCATTACTTTGATAAGTATGTGCCACCTAGATACCTCCACTTACTCCAGAGACATAACATTTTCAATGTAGAGCTCAAGTCACAGGAATTTATAGATTTTTTTTAGGATAACTGTTTCTCCTATAACATGCAAGGACAAACAAGTCAATTTTTGCCCATTGATTTATGGTCTTTATTTACCTGGCGAAGCCGACTCCTCTGCTGACCCCATTGGCATCTCTAAGTATCCTTGTAGAGATGACGTGACCCAGGGGCTTCAGCATGTTCTCCAGCTCCTGTTCATCCATCGACACTGGCAGGTTGGAGATGTACAGGTTTGTGGGGTCCTGCTCTTGTTGCTGCCAACGACAGAAAGGGGAAAGTGCGACACAGGGGAGAGGAAAAAAAATGGAAATCGGTCAGTCGATGACATAATTGTAATGGATAATCACTAGATAGGTTGAAATATGGCAAACTATAACCAAACTCTGGTTAAAAAGCATTTGTCCTCTGACACAAACACATTTATCGGATCAAATGCTCGGTGACTACATCAATAATTCACAGACGTCAAGCTCTGAGCGCATGTGTGTGATCATTTTAAGGGATTCACGGGAGTGGCAGGTACGACAGTCAAGCCTGTATTGGCGTCTCACACAACGCATATATTTACAAGAGCAGTTGTTTAAATGGTCAAGTTTAGAGCTCAAATCAGAGAAAAGGGTGAAATGTATTATTGAGCGACAGAGATTTCAATATTTCCAGAAGCAGCTCTTTGCTGGGGGAAGCTGCGCAGCTGGTGGTGAGCTTAGCCTGAGGAAGTTGCGAGTTTCCCTCATGAAACAGCTTGAGACCGCCCAACCAGTCAATCATCCACTGAGTCAGGCAGGCAGTCACAATGTAACTCACTATACCATCTACGTTTCAAATCAAGGCTCAGTGCTTAAATTAAGCATGAAATGCCATCCTCAGTGCTAATTATGGATTTATGATGTTGTGTAGGCTGTAAGCACATTAGCATAGCATCCTTCCTCCAGGTAGTAAGTGACTCATCCGATCAGGCAGCCGTCCAGAGTTTCCCTGTATGCGAGATACATCGCTGAACCCTTTATTGAACTGCAGTTGAGACCATCATGAGTTAAAAATGCCAGAGGCCAATGCAGAGCTACAGACGGCCAACTATGGCGTGGTTAAAGCCAGGAAAATAAAATGAGAGCGAAGACTTGATGAGGTTTTAATGAGCTTTACACCCACTTCGGCAGCTACATTGTGCCATGGCCTCTTTTATTTTGAATTTGAGTTATTTGTTTGGAGGTTAAATTTATTAGAACATGAAAAATAATAATAATAATAAAAAAAAAACATCTGAAATCTTTAGAATAAAGCAACTTTGTTGTCTAAACGACCTGAATAAGTCTAAAAATATTCTTTACGGATTGTAAACTTTAATCCCTTCAAACAGCATATCATTTTATATGATCGTGGTAAAATGTGTGAAAAATTTACAAAAAAAAATCTAGTGTTTACGATGCACTATAGTTGGGAGAAAGATTATGAGCAAACACAATAAAAAAATATTTGTGTCTGATGAAAACGTTTCTCTGAAGATTAGGCAATATGTTTTGGATAATTATGCCAATGATCATTGCTTTCCATTTTTAAAAAATACATTTAAAATATCTCAACATTGTAAAGAGTATTTGATATATTGTGCTGTCCTAAAGTTTCCAGGCTGTTTGGTAGAGAAATAGGCCAAATGCATCAAAGATTGCTAGACGTCAACAATGAGGAGTTTTTATATGTCTTAGTTTTTTGTTTCACAGTGTTTTCTTTTTTTTTTTTTTTGAAAATCTCAATTTCATCTCCTCTGACCAAAGCACACAGTTTTAGCTAAAGTCCTAACATTTATCTAAGTCCCAAAATTTACATTTGTGATTGTTGGACAATGTCTTAGAGACTGAATTAGAGACTCAGATGCCTCTTTTTCCTTTAATTGATCATGCTTCCAATTATTTTGGTATCAAGGATTATTAAAACAATAATTTCTTAGTATGGACATTTTACAACAGAAAAATATGGCCAAATATATGTATTTTTGTACTGTAAGATTATTCCAAAGCAATAACAGATGAACTGCATTTAAGACAATTTACACATCTTTTGTAGTGATAATAAATGTGCTTTACTCTATACATATTCAGAAGCTGAAGATATTAATAGAAAAGAAATGGTCTAAAAATTTAATTTCAGGCACAAAATCTTACACAAGAGCATTGGCTACGAGAAATTAACGTAAACGGCGTGCACTGCAGTCGAGTTTGTTTTCATGTCAAGAAATATTGCTTTAATAGCTGATTTAGTGTCAAAGAAGATATTTTATATACATAGGTTCTGTAAACAGCAGCTCCGGTTAGTCTTAAAATCAAGAATCTATCATCTTCTCAGCTTGGGGTTGTGGAAAAACGTCAGGCAGTATGAATGTCTTTTCTCTAAAGACAGAATCCTTAAAGACTGTATGATTCACTACAGGCAATCTTTTCTCAGCTGGTCTCTTTCTGCATCTCGATCGAGAAAAGTTGAAGGAGGAGAGGACGTGTCTCCGCCAATGTCCTGCCTCCGTATTTCCATTTGCTAAAAGAGGGGATTGGTCTCTCCCCCGATTAATTAGCTTATGTATCTGACAAGCCATATTTGATCCGATTAAAACCTTCGGGAAAAGGCTGGTGCCCAGGATCCCAGCATTTCCCCTCCCCCCTTCAAACATGAAGTGAATTATCAGGCAAACTCCTTCCTCTGCAGGTTTGCTGCATTTGGACGCGTGAGAAAAAAATATCACATGAGTTCGTATGATGCAGGATCAGTCATCTCAATGAGGCTTAATTAAATCTGCCTGTAAAAAAAAAAATCTACTGTACATGTGTCACTCTACCAGCTAAGTCCCTTGAGAGTGTGTAGCCTTGCAGCTGCACTTTTCTTTGAGTCTCATTGGTTGCGTGAGCCAATGTTTTTCAGGATTATGTCAGATAGGCTTCATATCTGAAAGCAGAAAGGAGGTCTGGATCAAAGAGTTAACTGACTTAGTGACTCACTCACTGGGCTAAGCCAATGATAAGTCAGTGTGTGTGTGTGTGTGTGCGTGTGTGTGTGCGTGCGTGCGTGCGTGCGTGCGTGCGTGCGTGCGTGCGTGCGTGCGTGCAAGCATCAGAATGTGAAGCGGTAATTTGGGTGCGTGGGCTAATTGTAGAGGGGCTCCGTTTGCGCGGGTATTATCGCAGGGAGGCCTCCTTTAAGCGCGGCTGCCTCACTAACTTTTCCTCTTTGATGACGTTCCGCACCACAAAGCTCTAAATACCCAGATGAGAAGGTTAGGGGAGAGGAGTGGAAATAGGAGTATTTTGACAGCGAGGTGAGATGGGCTGGCCCATTCCACAAGGAGATTTAATTTCCTTTAATGTCAGATCTTGCACATGCACTGCTGTCAGGCTATGAATGAAAAGGTAATTGAGGTGTGTGTGTGTGCGCGTGCGCGCGGGTGTGTGTATCTGATCTCGATGCGATTATGTATGGGGCTTTTGTTCCATTGAAGGTACAGTTTACAGTGTATACTGTATGCTTGTGCGTGTGTGTGTTAGCGCGTATGGTTTTAAAAGCCCCCCTTGCTGCGTGTGTCCATCCCCTCGCCATTGACCAGTGTTGTATAAGGTTAATGGAAAGGCTCCAGGCTGCGCTCAGGCTTTGATGAGCATAATTCCTTCACCTTGCCACCAGGAGGAGAAGAGGAATCAAACTCTGTGCGTGTGTGTGTGTGTGTGTGTGTGTGTGTGTGTGTGTGTGTGACATGATGGGGGTGGGGGGTGAACGACGTGTCATTTCCTGCTGACGGATGGCTCCCTTGCCAGACCTGACAGCCCTGTAGCAGTTATTTCATTTCCACTCCCCTGCTCTGTTTACCTCACTGTAATTTCGGAGAACATTACCATGCTGCGGTGAGGGGGAGGGAGAGTATTAGTGGAAAATACAAAAAAAACAGAAAAAGCGCAATGACTTTTCAGTCTGATTATGAGCAGGAGGTTAAAGAATAATAAAAGGTGGGAAAAAAGAAAGAGATGGAGGGAGCTGACATGACAGGCAGATATAACACATTAAAGGAAGCCCTTGCTACCTTTTGATAATGCTTGAGGAAAAAAAGACATCAAGCTTTAGAAGTCTCCTGCTGTGCCTATGGGGCTCTCAGGGCTGTATCACTTTAACTGATAAAAGTTAGAGAGACGGATGCGTGTCTTGACCTGGGGCTCTGCATGCAACACTGTACGGAGTAAGGGAGCTGCCCTCACTCTCCTGTCAACACATTTATCTCTCTACATCTCCTTCGCATTTGTTCGACTTCTTTCCCAGTTTTCTTCACGCCACATGCAGTACCAATGTTAAGTATTCATCCTGAAGTTTTTCATATTTCTTCATGTTACATTCTCCATTGTGCTTACTGTGATTTCGAAAGACAGAACAGGAAAGTAATGCGATTTTTTTGGCACATGCCTCCATCAGTTGTATTTATCTGTAGTTGAGGTTCTGAGGATTCCTTTTTTTTTTTTTATAAAATGGCTCAAACTCAACCAGAATGCATAGGGAGCATCTGCAAACAAATGTTAAGCTTTGCCACAGATCTAAACTTTGATTGGGGCACTCTACCAGATGAATATGCGGTAAAACTTTATTTGAAGGGGTGTGCATTGTGCGAAAGACTGACATGACACTGTCATAAACATGACATAACGCCTGTTATGAACATGAAGGAGTCCGTATGAATGTTTACAACTTATCATAAAGTGTCATTTGGTAAATAATGACACTTATTTCAAAGTTGTACTAAAACTCGCATTAAAATTTCACTAAAAGTGTCAACCTTGAATTGAAGGCGTCATTATGTACCGAATGACACTTCATAACAGTCATAAACATACATGAAGGCTCCTTCATGTTCATTACAGGTGTTATATCATGTTTACGACAGTGTCAATCCAGTCTTATGCACAACCTTCAAATAAAGTGTTACAGAATATGCTTCTCTCAAAACCATTCTTTATATGGAGAAATGATTCCTGAGTTAAATGTTCCAGCATCACATACCATATTTACCATTGCCACAGAACTGATGCAACTGCTACTCAGATTTCACAGATTTACATTAGTCATAGCATTAATTGAAGGCGACGGTGTGCAGAAACTTGATCTGTACTGATAAAGATTGACTCACATCGGGATGTACAGGGCTTGAAGCTAAAAGTTAAACTAACATCATGACCTACTTATTAATTTGGCTCACAATGACCCAACCACCTGTGTGACATTGAAACTGCACTGACAGTTTGTCTCTGAATAGCCAGTGGATGATTAAATATAGCAAAAATTAAAGAAGACAATGATATCATGGAAAAAGCACCCCATTGTAAACCAGTGAAAACATTGACTTTCACAACCATGATCTTAGTACACATGCATTATTCAAACTGAAAGCCTTTTAAAAGTATCATGCATACTTGACAAGACTCTTTAGACCAATGTAGGCCACAAATTTCAACATCCCAACATTCATAACAATATTGTGTCTTTATCTCAAGCAAAGTGGAATCAGAGTACAGCGAACAAACATATATGTACAATAGAGAGAAGTATTTTATATACAGCATTTATAAACAAACCTTTTCATTTTTTTTCTAATACATGAAACTGCAAATGGACACTTTACGGTATTTGTTTGCAACGCAAGATGTGAGAAAGTTCGAGGCGTATGAATACATTTGCGAGGAAATGTGCGTCCATAGGTTTTTATTCTCACTGGCAATCTGTGATCCATTTCTCCTCGTCCTTGCTTCTTTCTTCTTTACGTCAGTTCACACACATCTTGCCAAACCTTCCTATTACTACTGCTGCCGTCTCATCTCCTCAGCCCTTTATCCATGCTTCTGTCTCCTCTCTTTCTCTATGCATCCAGCCTGCTCAAGAGATTAGAGCTGTATGTGTAATTGGCACTACAGGGGATCCTGGCTGCTTCTCTTGTGTGCAAACACACATTCAACCACACTAGTCTGTGTGTTCTTGTGTATCAGGCTGTCAATCCTTGGGATAACAGCATACTAGTCACTACCCTCAGGTATAACAGTTTGGCCTGGTGTGTGACTAAGCAGTGGCTTGGAGGAGAGCAATAAAACCAAAGACAATGGGCAATGAGTCAAGTGGTTGGAGGAAACGGCAAGGATGGTGTAGCTGCTGTGTTCCTGCTATAGCGAGATGTTTTCTTTTTGTATATAGATTGAGGATTTAAGAACATACTATGGAAGCCCTGCTACACAAAATCCATTCAAAAGACACAAGTCCAACCAAGAAGAAGCTGGTATGGGGATGTGAGGGCAGCGAGAGTTTTATAAGCCATTCTGTCAGCTGGTAAATCCGGTGGTCAGACAACAGCAGGCAAAGTCACGAGGACGGTTTGCTGCCCTTTGATGAGTGCTTCCCCATGTTTCTGTTTCCACTTGTCAGCGGATGGCTGAATCACCTCCTGTAGAAGCAGTTGTCCAATGTTTCCTCCACACTCTACATTTCTGCCGCTGTGAGACTCGGACGCTTTATATTCCCAAAACTTTGCATTACAGCTTGCTTATTTTGGTGGTAGTGATTTACTGCACAGCCAGGCTGGAGTCTTTCCACTGCAAAAACAATGAAGTTGGCTGGCTAGTCTCCCAAATCCATATTATTTACAGTGTCTTGTACACATATTCATACTGACTGAGCTTTTACACAAATATAACGCTTTAGGTAGGGACTTTGTGACTTTAAAGCGGAAGTACAAATTAAACCTATTCTTATTTTAAATAAGTGAAAGCAGTAGTGTTTATTTGGAATTAGCCCCCTTTCCTCTTAAATGAAATCCAGCACCACTGATTTTAATCAAAGGCCATTTTAATCTTTAAACTTAGAATAAATACAACTTTTCTGTAAAACATTCTAGGGTTCGTTAGAGAAGCTTCAGCTCAGGTGGACTGACTCTGCCAATACAGCAAATGATAGTCTTGTATTTAATAATGCTGACCTTTATTGAAACATGGCAAGGAAAAAGCCATTTTTACAGATTACAGAAAGCTGCAGACAGCACTGTTTGCAGTTCCCATGTGCAGAGTGCAAGGCAAATTGTAAGCCTGGGACTAACACTTTGTGGCTCATATTTAAAAAACTCTCAGAAAAATAAAGTTGAACTTTGCCCTGACCACACAATGTTCAGGATAAAAAAACGTGGCAGCACCATGCTGTGGAGATGCTTTTCCCCACAGTGCAAACGTTCCTTAAGAAACAAGCCCAGAGCTTTATATGTCCAACCAACACTGAATCAATAACAAGAAGTGCTTTTCCACATATTCACTTTTTGCTTAACAGCTGACCCAACTGAAGTCTTTGCCGCCGTTTTTCAGTCAGAAAAGACTAAAATTTTGATTTTCAGCCTCAAATTTCAGCAATTCTGGTGAAAACTTTTTCCCTATTTAATTGTTTTAAAAACTAAGGGTTTCATGTTTAAGTGTGATATCATAAATGTGCAATAAAAGATTACTCTAATTTTACACACGTTTACTGAAACATGACAATTTAATCTTCCATGAATCAACAAAAAAACTAATCAGAGAATCAAATGTTTAAAGGCAGCGAATTTCATAACTTAATATAAATATCCTTTATTGTCCCACAATGGGGAGACTTATGAACTTAAAATACTAAGTAATGCACTCTCCACATTCAATATTACAGTTTTTTAAGCTTTCAAATAGCTAGAAATTAAGGTGCATGCTGCATCTTTTATAATTACGAAGTATGGATGAAACATACTGCAATAGTTATTACTGCGTTTGAACAGTCTGTAAAATTAGTTATGTGTCAAAAAAAAAATCAATCACATCTTGTCATCTGTCCCATTTCAGATTGATACATTTTTCTATCGTCCTGTTATCTGTCTCTGTAAGATACTAAACCGATCGATCATTCTGGGACCACATTGGGACGCTGCCATGATCAATCAGCCTTTAAGGCAGCAACAGGATTATCCACTCACAAACAGATGGTGGATACCGAAACACCCATAACCTAATTTACAGTTTTCACAGCAAAAAGGCAGATTAAAATCCGTCACATGGAACAAGCACATTTCTTTAAAACAGACAAAATACAGGAAAACCCGAGTTTGAGAGCTCACCTTGCTCACGCAGCGTTCCGTTTGGCTAGTATTCAGTGGTACCTGATTAAATAAAAGTCTAACAAATTACCATACATTGCCGCAGAGCACACCTTAATATATCACATCATTCAGCCACAGAATTCATCCCTCGAGTGCAATCCAAGCCAATGACAACGCCGTGTGTCCTGGCACCCAAAGGCACTGAGGTATTTAGTCTGGTTTTAAGGCCCACACCCAATTCACACACACTTTTTACAGATAATACCTTCCTGCACGGAGCTCTATGCCGTGAGTGTAAAGTCATACATAGACGCACAGACACACGAGTTTGTACACAAACATTCACACATTGTCAATCTTTGTCCTATTAACAGCTATGGAAAATGGCTGTTTGAGTTCCACCGTGTTACACTGTGATGATAGATGCTGTGTAAGGAACGAAACTAGGTGATATATTATTGAGCCTTTGAGAATGCTAACACAGTGGTGGTGCTTTGCTTCACTTATTCTCTCAGCTGGGTCTGCTCTCTGCTGGAGTAAAATATGCATCAAACATGAGGCATAGGGAGAGCTATGGTGCAAAACTAGTTTTTGGTATGTTCATTCATCCATCTTCCCTTTTACAAACCAGTGGGGGAGTTAATGGGGGGGCTGGTGTCAATCTGCAGTGGTTAACAGGAAGCTGGGTCAGGTCATCATTTTATGACAAAGCAACAGACAGATACGTGGACAAACAACTCATGACTAAGAGATATTTAAATACTTTAGGACAGAGGAAGAGAAATCATGTACCGTAGCAAGCGTGCGTGTTTGCTGTGAAGCAAAGCAACAATATACTGTACGTTTCCAATTAAAGTCCAAGAAAAGTTTAGTAAATGTCAAATGTTTGCACTGGTAATGGTAGAAAAAACAGTTTTTCTAAACTTGGCATCCCCCCCTCTGAATGTGCTCTCTCAAATTTTCAACAGATAATTAAGCAGTCATAAAAAAAGTATTTATTAAGTCTTTTCTTTTTTTTAAACTTTATTTTTGAAAAGGATTTTATACAAATCAAGCCGTAACAGTATACAATGAAATAACAATAAAATAAATAAACATACAAATAGATAAAATTGAATGTCACAACCAGGACAGTAATCGACACTCAAAAAAAAAACAACAGAGAGGTCACCAAGGGAGGGGAACAGTTATATCATACAAAAAGATAAGACTTAACTGACAAATAACTGATAACTGATAAACGGGTTACAGTGTATGTAAAGTTCTGTGAGGAGTCAGGCGGGTGGGAGTTTGTTTCCATATTTACCAAGACCTGCCAGGCTACTCAACACCTGGCTCCTCATACCGCACCTGATGAAGTAATAATGGAACTCAATTTATTCTCGAGTTCCTATAAGTTAACCATTTCGACCAAAATTTTTTAATTTTGTTTTCCTGAAGTCTGATGGAGAAGGTGAGCCTTTCCAACTCCCAAATTTCTTCAACGATCGCTGTCCAATCCCTCAATGTCGGCGAGGTCCTATTTATTAAGTCTTTTCACACATTTCTGACTAACAAGGCTCACAGTAAGGAGTATTTGGATTTATCAAAAGTGACTACTACTTATCTGAGCAAAATGTTCATATTCCTCAGCTATGAGGCAGAATATGAGAAATATTTTTGCGGAATAAAAGAACATGGCTAGACAAAAGGACACATTTTCAAAATGAGAAAACATTAGAAATGGAAGCTTGATGATTTAAACTTACATTATCTATACATTTTAACAATTCTCTGGTCAATGCCAATATCAAAATGCATATCTGGTTGGATGTGTGTTTTAATAATATTAACAGGAATGAAAGTATATACTCTCAAAATTATAAACTACATAAGGTCAACTTTTGCTGTACAGTGTGTACAATATGTTATTTTGGCATCGACACTGCTGACATGAAAAAAAATTTGAATGCCCCAAGGTGCATCCTTTTTAAAATTTCCTTGCATCCAGCAAGTCCCACATCCAGGCTCATTTTCACTCTTTTTCAGATACGCGATGAACTGATCATACCTTTGCTTTGCAAAACAGACATAACACCACTAAATTATGTCTGCCATCAGTGTCACGGCTCATACATTTTGATGCTAGGTTAATATGAATTTAAATGGGTCGATATGGGCTACGCCCGCTTAATCACGACCCCGTGATTTGATTTTGTATCTCCCTCGGTGAGCTAATATTCCAGAGATTAAAATTTCATGTGGAGCTTATATCAAAAATCCATTATTAACATGGAAGATGGGCATGTCAGCCTTAGCACGGTGCTCCTCCAAAAAGGAGACAAAACTAATGCACGCATAAGTGGGCAGTGAGACCTGCATGCAAAGATAGTTTTTGCTCTGCTCCCTGTAGACTTGAGGACAAATTCATCCTTACTTTGTTGAAAAATTGAGGATTTTCCATATAAGACATTTTGCCCTTGCTAGTTCTGCCTCAGCTTGGAAGTTGACAACATTCACAAATGTCTTCCTGGCTCCATATGTATTTTCGTCACCATAAATTTCGCATTTTTACATTATGGTGGTTGCAACAACAGCTTATTGTGTTGTCGCCTGGGTAAATGCATTTTTCCGTCTCATGCATCATTCATGATATCCCATTTCGGAGATTGAATTCCTCCTGGCTGACATCATATGAAGGCGGATAGTGGTGCGGGAGGTTTTAGTTTTGGAAAAGGTTTGTGGGGTTGAGAAGGTGTTTATGTGGGGGTGTTAAAAGCAACCGCTTCGATTTCCGCAGCTGACCAATATAAAGAGCTCAGAAGCAGGAAAAATACAGTTTGTGCAAATTATGGATGTCTGTTGAGTTTGTAGCAGAGCCTCTCTCTTCATCCCGCTTCGTCTGTCAACATCAGATGTCTTTCAAATATTTTACTTTTCATTTTCTCTTTTTTGAACCACTGTTGCACTATATGAATAATTCCTATCTTCTTACACAGACCACGCATTTGATAACAGTTGATTTACTCTTGGCTGAGAGGAAATAGAATACTCAACTGAACAAATGACATTCAGTAACTGCTGTGTAGGACATATTCTAAAAGAAAAAAAAAAGTTGTTTGGTGGAAAATACTTTTTTTAAGCTTATGAAGGGCTATGACTCTAATATTGCAGTGGTTTTCTGCGTATAATTCTCTGTGTTTGAGGAAATAGAAATACGTGATTGGGAAAGAAAAACTTAAGCTCGTTTCATTGGGTCTACTGATTTTCAGTGGAGACGGGAAGGGCAAGCATTTAAAACACTTTCCATTAGTGAAACAGAAGAACGGCTGTTATTCTTGGCAATTAGCCACTTCACGCCCAGGAGGTCAGCCCTTCTGACTACATAGGGCCGGTATGCAGTAGCTTAAAATTCTACTATTTTGAACATATTTATACAAATGGGAGATTGTAATTTTAAATCTCTTTCAACGGACATTTAAAAATTGTAAGAGAACTGCCATTTAGCTGATATTAGTAGCCATCTTTACGAGTTACTTAACGTTTTCTTTTCTTTAGTTGTTTAAATTAGATAGCTAGAAGATAAACAGTTCTAAATTGGGCTAAATCTGTTTTGTTTTTTCATTATAAAATAACTTACTATGTGAATAGGTGAAAACTGTCCTTATATATGAAATAATGATGCAGTTTCAGTTGACTTTCAATTCAGGAAAGTCAGTTTGGTTAATCTAAAATTAATCTGTTCTGTTTCAGCAGAGTAGTTTGGCAAGACAAGAAATTTGACAAGCTACCACACATTGTAAATTAGGGCCCATTACTTTGTATTATTATGGTGTATTTTGTGTAAATACTTAACACCAAAATAAAAACCATTTTCTGCACTTTTATGTTTTTTTTTATGAGATATCTTGATAGCTTACATCTGTTTTAGTTAAGTGATTCTCATACATAATTAATAAGATTAAGAATGAAATGCAAATGAAAGTGAAAAATCTTGACACTTGAGACAGTTTTTGATGGATCCATAATGCAACATAAATAAACTGACATTATAAAAGATAAAGCAACCAAGACCACTTTAAATAGAATGCTACGCTTGTAAATGCGGTTCGTCTGCCATAAAAGCCAACTAAACAGTTCCCTTCTGACAGGTTGTTGACACAAAATTAGATGTTTTGAACCAGGAAGATAAAGAAAAATCTCTTGAACAAACACTAACCATCCAGGAGCTCAAGAATTCACTGCATCACACTTGAAAACTCTCTAAAAAAAAGTCCCATGTGGCCCAGCATACCAAATTCTCATCTTCACTTCAGAGAAGCTGTCTCATTCAGCACAGCCCTGAGAGCCACATGTGCTCCCCAGAAGTGCCCTCAATGGGTTTTACTGCATCATAAAATTGTCATACGTGTTAACGCCATGGTGCATGGGTCAAATGAGCCATGGCAGTGGATGTTAAGTGGTTTCAGAAGGTTGGAAATGTCTATGTGGGGGAATTGTGCTTTTGGCAGATAAACCTGGTTAGAGGGTTTGAAGTCAAATGAGAATGAAAAGTCCAATTTAAGGATTGCAGGGCTGATCGCATGTTTTTAAAAGACAAAAAATGGTGCCAGGGTTCATGAGGTTTGCCCTGAAAGCTCTGAACATTTGATGAACATGCTTCTTTAGTGATTCGTGTGGGACTGAAACAACAACTGCAGACTGACAGGCTAGGGTGACGCAGACAGTCTCTCAGAAAAGAACCCAGAGAGTATGCTCAAACTATCAAGAAATTACATTTCCAGCCTCCCTGGCAAAGTTAACCTCTGAGCATTGCAAAGAAAACTGATGACTGGCTTTGTTTCAACTTTTGGAGCAGCATGTCTATGATTTTGCAGCCATTTACACAATGAAGTAGTGAGAAACTTTTCTGCTCTGGTCATTGCTACCAGAGAGCTTTTGTCTTTTAAAAGTATGTGATCAGTTCTGCAGTCCTTAAATTGGACTTTCTATTGTCATTCGATTTCAAACCCTCTAACCAGGACAATAGTTTGGCGTGATGTCCATATTATCCTATGTTTGGGTTTTTCCTTTCAATCGCATTGATATTGGTGGATATCTTTTGACTGCGTCCAAATCCAAAGTTTCCACAAAAAAACAAAAATAAAGTGCCAGAATATAGATATGTTTGTACGTATCTGCTAAATTGTTTTCATTATGTTTGCATGGCAAATAAATTTCTATGAGACAGAATGAAATTAAAGGGTTTATTTGAGGACTTTAAGACCAAAACCTGCTACAAACATTATCGGAGCAACGACCGCAGCTCCTGCATGCTCACATTCCTGTCCATATTCACACCCACGATAGTGAGAAACAGACTGAAAAATTGGCTAGACCCGAACCAGACATTAATCGGCTAGAGCGAGACTTACTCCTACTGGGATAGGACCACCTGGCACACACCTAGAATCTGTTCTGTTCTGGGACAGGAATGCCTTTGGATCCCCCAGAATGACCCGAAGAGTGTCACTGAATATAAGGATGCGTGGGTTTCCCTCCCGGACCCGTTGCCCTCATGACTCAACCTTAGAAAAGCAGTCGAGAGCGAACGGCGTGAAAGGACGGATCAAGGCTTTTCAGAAAGACAAATCTTTGGACAGAATTACACACGTTTCTAGTTCGTCTTCCACTGTGTTTAAAAGCAGCCACTTCCAGTATGTTGACAAGTCAGATTTGTTGCTAAGATGACAGCCAGAACGTGTGAGCCTTTCAGCAGCGCGGTACACCGTCATCAGGAACCCGGAGAGTGACAATCGCTTTGTTTCCCTCTGTGCTCCAACACCTGCTCTCCAAATGGAGGCACAATGCAATTTTCACTTATGAAGCTACTGCAAAGCAAATAACATATGCTGTTTTCCTTCTGCACAAACACATCCTGGATAACCACCACGGGTCATGGACTCATTTGTTATTCCTTAATGTGACACCGCTCACCAGGGAACACTACGACTGGCACGTGAAACTGCACTTTGAAGTTGAACATCATATGTCTAGCTGTGGAGGACATATTTTTCCTTAGCTCTGCAACGTCTGTACAGAGACATAAATGCATAGCCGAGCACAGAACCACGGAAATATTGAAATATTTATTACAGAATTATTTCTCAATGGAAAACAGCCACAACAAAAGTAATAAAAAAGCAATAATGGAAGTGTTGTGCAGGGGGAAAGCCACTCGGAACAAATCAGCATTTATGTGAAATCAGTCAGGTTCAGCGGTGGAGCTGATTTTCAATTACAAAAGAATGATGTAGAGTATTAGTTTCATTTCAATCAGAGGACAAGCTTTTATGAGCTCTTATGTGCATGCACCTTCATTTCATATTTTACTTATTTTTATTATATTTCACACAAATAGTTCAATGACTTGAGCGGAACATAATAGAACCTCCTTCCAAGCATGTTTTAAATATCTGAAATGTGAAACGAATAAGTAGCTCTGTTGTTAAAGATTTTACCGTTTGAAGATCGGCTATATGTCTGTGCGTATTTTGTCTGTGACCAAGAAGTTGTCCTGGCCCTGACAAAGTTCTGACCTCAGATCGATTCAACTGTTGTGCTGGGATTCTGGAAAAAAAATCTGTCCACAAATGAATTCCTGCAAATTGCAAGCAACTGAAGCAACGATGGAAAGAACAGTGTTCAAGAATTCCTAAAATGGTGCGACACCGACGTAGTCATACAGAAAATTACAACCTTGACTTATTGATGCTGAAGGTGGTTCTACAAGCTGTCTAAATGTGGAGTTTACCTAATTTTTCCCTCCACTGCAGTGGCAGTCATGGAAACGTCTCCTGGCTGTACATCAAACTGTAAAGTTCAGATGATTATGCACATAGCACTTACCTCTCTGCCCTGCTGTGATATAGTTCAAATTGCTATTAAGCCTAATATTAAATATTTTCAGGAGGACTTTAACTTAACATATGTCACACATCTTGAAAAGCTACATAATTCAAAGTATTTAACCTGGGTAGAAAGTAAATGGAAACATAATTGCTCTTACCATTTTTCTAGCAAATACTGTTGATTTATACTGGTGGTAATGTATTGGTAATTACATATTTGTGTTAATACCCCTTATTGTTTTAGCTTTCAGAGATTTTTGACATTTTCTACACATGAGGTGCCTCAGCCTGAATAACCAAATTAAGAGATTTTTAGCTTCCACTTCTAAAAGTGCCACAAAAACACGAGGAAATAAAATGTAAAACACAGAAAATGCCAAGTTGTACACCAGTGAGTGTCATTAGCAGCTCATGACCTACATAAAAGGAACGGCTGCTTGTTACAGTCTAATTATCACTCTAAACGGCCTGGAAGTGTGGCGGTACAGCGGGAGATGATGTGTTGGTTACGGACACTAACGACATCGTGGAGGCAAACCAAAAACACACCCGGCGTGTTCGGTAGAGTTCAGTGAATTCGTCATTTCTGTTTTATGGAAACAAAACATATCCGGTGCCGTTTTTCTTTAAGTGAATATTTAAAAATATAGTTATTTAATAATATAGCTTTCACTGACGACCAGGTGTTGTAAAATAAGATTAAAAAAAACATAATGAAGTAACAATATGCTGTTAGCACACATTCCCTCTGAGTGCCATTTTAGCTGCTTCTATAAGCAGGGTTAATCCACTCGATTTTGATTTGGTTTGCTGTTCTGATTTTAAGACATTTTGTTCTCATTCTTTGTCTTGAGTCATAAAACCAATGAGACGCTTTCAAACAAACAAGCTCGTCAAGTCTCACTAACACCTACTCTGTCAAACCTCTTTGTTCTAATTTCTGTTTTGAACAAAGGAAAATGTAAAACTAAAAAGCAATTTTCTTGAATAAAATGTTCTATATTTTTGGAGAAAAGTAAGAACAAACAAGTAGTTTGCAGCTTAAAGGCTAAACAAAATAATCAAAAAAAGAAAAAAATATTTGTGTCACTAGTGCCACTCTGAAAAATTTATATGCAAATGAATGATAATAATAATAATTTAAAAAAAAAAACACAAGAATAAGCTTTTTATCTCGGTAATGAAAAACATTTTAAAAAGTTTCCATTTATAAATAAATGTGACTCTGGTGCTGCACGTATCAGAGTCCTGCACTACGAGTTTCCTACTTGACAAAATCCCCCTTTTGTCAAGATTGGTTAAAGTCCATCTGCTGACAAAATTGTGATTTATGTAAAGATCAAGATTTTATTTCAGCTATGCTTACCTGGTCATAGAAAAGTGACAATGCAATAAGAGGAATCTTTGATGCAGTTCTCATCCTTATAGCTGGACTCATTCCCTGCCTCCAGCGAGTTTGCAAGAAGTAACAGAACTCGGATGCATAAATAACTCGGCATAGTCCATCAAGTGTGAAAAGTTATGGCCTTAAGTCTAAAACCGGTACAGTTAAGGTTAGGGGATAGTAGCTTTCATTCACTCTCAGAGCTTAGTTTATGGTGCCAAGAAGAAATGTGCCGAGTTGCAATTTTTCAGGTAAAATCACCATTGTTCAGTTCAAAGTCCTTCAAAAAAAGGAGGTCATTGAAGAACATGTTCAGATGGGCGTGTTCATCAGCAACACTGCTGAAAGTAGATTATGAAGGTCTCCTTAAAAAATTAAACTGAAAAATAGTAAAGGCATGAGGGGAAGTCTGGCGGTTTGAAAGGCAACAACATTATGACTCCCAGACAGAAACCACTGGTCATGGCAGTCGAGGCAAAGATAAAAGTGTTCATATGTCAGAGCTGAAAGAAATGAGGTGACATGACAGACATGCTGCAAACATGGAAAAAGGATCATATCCTCTACGAGTCACGAAAAAACAGGACAAGAAGAAGCTTGAATAAAGATTTGTAATCTGAAGCACATTTACAAATCTTCAGATGAATTATCACATATGCTCTCATTTGAGAATTTCCATAATTATCCCATCATTATTATTGTTACTCAGAGGATATCATCATGGTAAATGACATTGTTATTGCAGTCCCCAAGTTGATTTTGGCTTCATTAAACGTGTTTGACTATTCCAAATTCAGTTAATAGACACGGAAAACAAATCAATAAGCAGTCAAGAGGCGATGCAAAGCTTCACTGCACAAGGCTGTGCAACAAACGGCACCGTTAAGTTAGAACCACAAACCTTTCTCATAAAGCCCGTATCCAATCATTTTCTGCTCATCAGTGTGTTGTCTGTGCAGCATCTAATGAGCTCTCAGTTCCAGAGCGTATCTTGGTTGGTGTCAGAGCTGTAAATTAAAACTTTCATTTTAACGTGATGGGGCTGGGGGTGGGTCGAATCCAAGGCAAATGCGTGTTTGCACATCTTATTTATGTCAACTTAAAATAGTCTGGATTGAAAGAAAACATGAGAAAAAGGTAAGAGTTTAACGAATCGCTCGGTTTATAAATTATTTAGGTAATTTATGTAGCAGAACACGTGATCACAAATGAAGCCGTACACAAAATGTTTCATTAAGATGTAGAACCACATTCAGCAGCTATAACTCAGCTTTTCAGATGATCAGCTTTTAATGCATTGCTTTGTTTCACCGACTTGTTTCAAGACATTTGCTTTGGCAGAACTCTGTTGAGGTCCAACCACAGTCTTTCAGACAGGTTGCAACACCATGACTCTTTTCTTTTCAGCCTCTTTTGTTGAACAGTTTCGAATGCATTTTGGACGGTTTCCCTGGGAGCGCGGTGTTGAGTGTGAATGGTCAACTCTGCCATTGCAACGTGACCAGATAAGATGCCTCCAAAACAAGCTCAAATCACCACTCATCCACCAGCATGCTTGACAGCTGGAATATATTTTATGCTGATAGGTTTTGATCAAACATTGGACTGTGCATTATGGCATCTTTTTTTGGCCCCGTCTATGTAAACAGATATATTAAAGGTTTTAGAGGTCCTAGTGATAATTGCATTGCCATATTATCTTTAAAGAGCATTCCCACGCAAGCTCCACTTGTTCAGTATTTTAATGTCACAATGCAAGTTAAAGGATGTGTAGTCCGAGATGCATTTGTTCATCAATGATTTTCAATATGTTCATATCCTTTGTCTGGAAAATGATCCCAAAATCAAACTTTCTCCAACACAGAGCTGTAGCTAAACTGAGATTTGTTTGCTGGTGTGAGTTTGGATTTCATGGAACATGGTGGATATTTGGGAAATACCATTTCTTCATATTGCTCGTCACCAACATCTGCTTATCTATGCTCACTACTGATGCATTTCCTCTATGCATTATTTTGACACAAGGCTGTGTGCTCCAAAAGAGCAAACTTGCCATTTCTTGTCCCCTGAAAATTTATGGAAACAACAAAGATGTACTTATTTTTTCTTTTTCTGCCTTTTGTAAAGAATGAGATATATTTATTATGTGAACAGATTTTTTTTTTTTTTTTTTTTACAAAACCAGGCAGTCCCGTGGTCTCATTTCTCCATGTGGGCAGTCAGCTGTGAAAATATTCAAGATTACCTACAGCGCTGTTAGCTCAGTGTTGTAAAATATGCTTGTGAGATTGCCAGAGATTGCTATGGAGACTTGGAGATATCAAACATGACGTCACAGAGTAAAAAAGGGATTTGTTAGACGGTGTTCTTTTACAAGCCAAACCAGGGAGATTACTGTTCATCCCATTACAGTCCCACTAAAAACATAATGTGTCCTTACATTAGTTTGACCTTGTTAAGAATGTGCGGCGCGATTACACATGACTGCCACTATCATGCGTTTGGCTGCTATTATCGACTTGCAGCGAGTCTTCACAGCTGTTGCAGTGATGTTGCAAGCACTTTTTGTTGTTAGTTACTGTTGTTGTTGCCACCGGAGTAGCCTCCAGGCTTTCTGGCTACACTTGCATTCCTGCTCTCTTAAGTGTGAAGACTTGCCATGTTCTCCCCGCTTTCAGTTGGTTACTCCATCTTTTCTGTCTCTCTCTGGTTCCTGCTCTCCTCCTGCTCACAACCCAAGCTGGTATAATTAGAGTAATTGGAATCAGATGATGCTGGCTTAATTGGAAAGGAATGCAGACGGGGATTTGGGGCTTTTCCGCACGGGAAAATCAGCTGGGAGAAAAAAAAAAAAAAGAAAAACATAGTAGGCAGAAGAGAGGGACAGGCGGAGGACAGGGTCAGCAGTCATGCATTTGGACTCTGGTTTAGATAAAAGTGTCAGGATTTAGTTAGACACACAAACAAATTATGAGGGCCGCACAATTTGAAATTTTTTAGAGCTTGTCAGGTACATGTAATAGATGCAAACGGAGTTTGACAAGCCATTCAAATAAACACCAACATCGTTTTGCACAGTAATGAGAAAATGCTGAGCTTCAATCTGGCGGCATTTTAAAGCTTTGGGTATTGGCAGTGCTCAAGCATTTTATAATAAGGGTAAAAAGGCCACAGGGATAGATCAACACATATTGCATGATGAAAACTGGATAGACACTTGCCAACACAGGGCAAGAATATTAAAGGTTAGAATCCATTGGTAAGAGGGCAAGTTTCATTTAAACAGAGCCGGGAGCAAACTCCTCTTCTAAGTATGAGACTCGGAAAGAGAAAGTGAAAGGAGAATGACAGTAAGAAAAGCAGAAGAAAGAAACAAGAGTGGTTTCATTGTACTGAAAGGCACAACTGAAAGTCAGCTTTTATTGTTTGCTGTTTGAGTCCACTGATGCATAAGACGAGTCGACTCCCTGCAGGCGCTGGGAGCTTAATGAAGGAAAGAGACACACTCCTGTTTCAAGAGATGGGACTTCCTCATCCACACCCACACGTGGGGGATCCCAATTTTGTAAGTTGGCCTCCTTATCAAAAGGTGGCACTGCACGCAACTTTTCTGCGAGGGAAACCGTGCATATCTACTCTGTTTACTGAGTTAAAGGGCTGGATCTGCAAGATGTCACCCGAGGTTCATTCAGTTATCCCAAATGTCTCAGCGTCTCCTCACAACTCATTTTCCGTCACCAGAGTTTGCAACCTCTGCCTGGAGATCCTGATGGATAGGTTCGTTTGTCGGATCTAAGCTCTATAACTCCTGCTACATCTCATTATGCTTAACATGGGGGTGGCAACCAGGGAGGGCTTGGAAAAATCTGTAAGGCTATCTCCTTCCTTTCAGTCTCCCACTCTCTCTTGTGTTTGTCTATGTGGGCTTTAAATGTGTGCATGCAGCATTTTTTTTTTTTTTTTTTTTTGTTTTGCTCACTACTTGCTGCTGGACTGCTCAGAGCCTTTGTCTTTCTGCGATGCTCCCCAGATCTCAGTTCGTTACAGAGCGTAATTAGCGTGGCGCGAGCGGGCTCCCCAGCCGACACACCAAACTCATTAAATTTCACTAGACTTCTTTTTGCTGGCACACTCCCCTCGCCCCATATTAATCTTCCGTCCAACCCAAACTTTAATTCTCTGAGAAAATGTTTATGGGAGGAATTATATAACTTCCACCTGCACATGCAATAACACTCTCCCTACTTGCTTAGCTTCTTTTTTTTTTTCCTGTTTTGTAACGATGGTATCTAAAGGGTCTCGCTAATCAGCTGCAACGGTGCCTGCTAAGCTAATGCAGCAGGCTTTACATAAAACCAGTGCTGCTCCTTAATTTTGATGCCCTTAAAGTACATAAGGTACTTTATGAGTCAAGTCTTGTGGAGTCTGCTTTGCGTCTAGAATTTGTCAATTCTTTCTTGGAAAAAAAAGAAAAAAGAAAAATCCAAGCTTAGTCAGAATAGATGAAGGGAATCGGTAACATAATGTTCTGAAGTCTTTGTACAGATACTCAATTGGATTAAGGTTTGCACTTTTAATTTAATCCGTTCCATTGTGTCTTTGGTTGTATATTTATGTTGTCTGTCTTGTAGGAAGGTGACCCACCACCACTGTCTGATATTTTTCAGTTCAGCCTCAAACAGGTTTTCTTCCAGGATTACCCTTCACTTAGCTCCATCAGACTTCCCATCTCTGACCTGTTTTCTTATCTGCTGAAGAAAAGCATTTCACAGCTTCCACCGCCTATTTTTTTTTAAAAACAGGGGCACCATGTGTGCAGTTTCTCCTTCACACTATTCCATAAAGACATCTCATAGACGCCTACACCTGAGTTGTGGCTCTCCACAGATACTCCAGAGATACTCGCTAATGCACTGGTTTCATGTTAAGCCTGCTGCATTAGTTTAGAGGTTCACGAGATACGCAGATACTCGTGAACCTCTTTGTTCTTTGTTCAATTTGTTCTGTAAGTTGTTCTACGACAACTTCTGTAGACTTTCAGTTGTGGTACGTCGTGCAAATTTTAGTTGACGGATTGATGGATTTTAATCCACAGCTGGACTCTGTTTAATAATTAATGAAATTCTTATACCGTGTTTCCCCGATAGTAAGACACCCCCGACTGTAAGACGTATCAAGGGGTTTCAGGGGGGTTGGCTAATATAAGCCGTACCCCGAAAGTAAGACATATGTCTTACTTTCGGGGTAACACCGCTCATCTAGCTGCGCGCCGCCTCCTGCCCACGTCCGCACCGTCCCCCTCTCCATACGTCGCCGCGTCTGCCACCTCCCTCTGATCTTAATGAGCGCCGCCTCCTGCCCACGTCCGCGCCGTCCCCCTCTCCATACGTCACCGCGCCGTCCCCCTCTCCATACGTTACCGCCCCGTCCCCTGCACTCGTCACTGCCGTTAATTTTATGGTTAAAACAAAAGAATTCGACAATTTTTTTCCAATATAAGACATACCCCGAAAGTAAGACATAGTGGGGCTTTTGGGGATAAAAAGAAAGTAAGACACTGTCTTACTTTCGGGGAAACACGGTAGCATCTTGTTGAAATTCAGTTTTTATGAGATGTTGGAAGAAATAGGATGTTTTTTTTTTTATTATTTTAATTTTGAAAGCCCCACGTCATTTTCCCTCCACAATCATTTCCAATGGTGTGTTGTTGGTCTATCTCCTAAAATCCAAACAAAATACTTGGTTGACATGTGGATATGAATAATTTTAGCCCCCCGTTTGTGTTTGTCTGGACCTTCAGACAATGACCAGGCTCATTTCCAATCTCGCTGCCCAAAAGCGCTTCACTCCTAACAGGGCCACACAAACAGGGTCAGTGAGGCGGCTGTAAGAGGAAGATGCATCATTTACAGAGAAATGGATGACATGATGCTTTTATTTTTGACCAGAAATATTACTGCAACCCTCAAGCTCTCTCCTCTCTAATTGAACAAAGAGGCAGAAGACAACTGCCACTTGAGCTGCAAGGAAAATTACCTCTTCAGTACTGTAGAAAATATCCAACCTACTGTTGGAAAATAGCAGTATTTGTTCAACATCCTGGCTTAAGAGGTCTGAAAACAGATTGGGTGATTTGGAGGAAGGCGGTTTTGATGACTTATCTGCCCACTGGTACCACGGCCAGTAAGCCTCTCTACGTTACTTTCCATAAAGTTTATATTTGTCATCAGATACTTAGATGTCTTTGAGGCTGCAATAAATTCCTTAACCTAAATATCATTTGATCTATTGTTCCTCAGTCTTTGCTCTTAACCCTACGTTTCTGAGAGAAAAAAGTATCCTCATGGCTTCGGTGAAGTGGGGTTAGCGATACGGGGAGTTTAAACCTTTAAAACAATCATTTTTCAGGGACATATTTAACAATGAAGGGGTAGGATCTTTGCTTAAGTAGTAACTATTGAACATTTTTTAATTAATGATAAAAAAAACAACTAAAGGCGCCCAGATTAAGAGTAGATCTCATAAAACCGTATTTTAGTGCATGATGATTTGCATATCATGGGTGTTACTATCATGCTTTACCTATTGCTCTCTATAACGTACTTTCTATACAAGTATGACTTTAGCCATTCAACTACTTCTGAAGCCACAGCACAGTCAAAGTAAGAGTTAAGATACAGCTGAGCTAGCTGACAGCATCTGCATGGGTTTTGAGCTCAGCATAAAAAAAAAAAAGCCAGCGCTCCCATGGGTCCAACACCTGCCAGATTCAGATGGACATAAGGGGTGGCAGCCGGGGGTATCTGAACCCTGTACCCTCAATCAGCGATCACAGAAAGACAAATCTAACTTGGGCTGGTGGGGAGACAGCCACCTCTGGGACTTCCACACCGCTGCCTAGCATTTAATTTAACCTACTTGATGGGTGACTGGCTGCATTCACTTGACATTTGCTTCTGCACATCATTTCAGTTGGCAGAGGATATGAGCAAATTAGCAGCCTCGCTACGGTGGCACAAAGTTTTGATATGAGGTTCCATAGTTAACATAATTTAAAAAAAAATAAAAAAAAATCATATCCTTTCATCACTCCAATGATGTGTTTTAATTAGGTGTATAATCACCTTCATCACGAGGAGTGACCTTGGAAGGGCAGAGGCTGATAACAAAAAAAACGGAGCAGAATTGAACAGAAACAAAAAGGAAAGGGCTGAAGAAAGTAAACACTGCTTAGTTGTGTCCACAGAGTGCGGCTTATCTTCATCAAGTGAGACATCAAAGCAAATATTTGAGTAAAAGCAGGACCGCACTCCAGAGTATGAACTTCTACAGCTCCCACGGCTCCAGTTCTCAAGACGGGTCCATTCAGACCCATTAGCAACCTGCAGGTTTTGCTAATGTCTCAAGCTATCCAGGCAGGTGGCAGTCCCCAGTTATGGTAATGGTTTCACCCAAGTCTTTGAAGACACACTAGCTGTAATGGTGTCTGAAGAGAGCAATTTCAGGGTACAACCCTCCAGGGACTCATTAGCGAGGAGTGGAGTTATTTGAAGAAAGCTGAACACTGGTGGACCAGGACAAACCCTTTGACAATCACTGTGGGCAGTAGCAGTTGGCAAGAAGGCTGGAGAGCTCAAATATCACCATAGGCCACAAGAAGAAATAGAATAAAGGGCTCTGTTTGGTAGATGGCTAAAAAAACAGAGTATGGGAGAGAGAGGGAAAGGTGTGATATGCCAAGTGTTAGCTCCAACACAAATTCACAGCAAGAGTCTTAGCAGGGGGCCGTCACAAATGTTCCAGGGCAGCACATGCTGAGAGGAACTTTTAGTTATTCTGATCCCTGGCGACACGGTTACTGCAACAGTGCTTCTCCTGAATCTTCACGGTAAGAAATACAACTTACTCTTACTCGAAATTTTGGATAGATTTCGAGTCGATCCATTCTCACTCACAGTCTTCTGACTTTACTATGAGTGTTTATATAAAATGATGCAAAAGATGACATTGTAATCTGTTTAAACAACGTGTGCGGTTAAAAAGGGACATATGAAAACGTATCTACATGAAGATATCTAGCGACATACCCTCTGTTCCCCTTTTAGAAACAATGCAGCCCTTTCTCACACCAGATTGCCATTTGCACCCAAAATGTCACACACAAATATTTAGTTTGAAAAAAAATATTTCACTATAATAAAAACTTGCTCTACTGACTGCTTACTTTCTTCCGCTTATTGAAATATTGTTCAGTATTCGCACAGTTTTTTTTAAGAGAGAAAAATTATGTACTGTTTTCTTGTCAACTGAACTGAAACGAATTGAATTTTTCCCGTCTGTGTCACAATATTTCATCATCCCCAATTGAGCTAAATCAATACGAAATGCTAAAAAGACGTGAATGAATCAATCTCCATCTCAACTTTGTCACATCAAGGAAGAAAATAAAAATCAGCAGAGTGCGAAAATGCTGAAGAGTGAGGTGTTCGTTAACTGGAAGATCTCTGCTTTTTTTTTTTTTTTTTTTTTTAAAAAGACCCCCACCATTTACATTCCCCTAAACCCTTGCCTTTCATTCCAAGCCTACTTTCAATATCAAAGCTCCTTTTGAGAGCCTCTGGTGGAATGATAACAGAGAGAAGGGGACTTTAGTGAAAATGTAAGATCTTGAAAAGAGGGAGAGATGAGGAGAAGAGAAGGAGAAGAAACGGGAGGGGGAGGGGCCCGCCGAGAAGACGGTAAATCAATCGCTCCTTTAACTGACAAGTTTTCTAGAGTGAGATGTTTTTTTTAATCTTTTTTTTTAAAATATGCACAGAAATGTGAGCACAATGCCGACAGTGTGATAAAACATCATTAGGCATCATGAAAGAAGCAGGCTCTCTCAGTGACAAAAGCGTCCTTCTGTCAGATCCGCTGGATGACATGCGGGAGCTCGGTGATGTGACGTTTTAGGAAAACTGAAGAAAGCCTGCAGTTGCTCCTTAACTGACATGTAATGCGTGTCTGCTTGGGCATGCATGCGGATCCAACTGTGTATTTGAGTGGGGGTGGGGGGGTTACCATGAAAATACGCATGCATGTTTATGTTCAGGGTCTTTCAGGAATGTGTGCAATCTGACTGCACCTGGAAGCTGTTTGAGATAAAGTCAAGCTGTTCGGGATTACTCTCACACAGCAACATGCATGCCAGTCTCACTACACATGTAAGGTTCTGAAAGGAGTGTGTGTGTGTGCGTGTGTGTGTGGTCTGCACAACTTAATTTGTACCGTTTCTTCATCCAGGTATTAAAAATGAGACATAAATGTCATAAACCAACAAAAAAAACATGCTGTTAACTGGAAACTATGCAGCTGTTGTTTGGTAGTACAATTAAAACACTGCCAACATTTTAAAAAACACTTTTTATGTTTAATATTTGGCAGGATTTGGAAAAAAAACAAACAGTTTTTTGTCACGTGTTTTTTTTTACATGCAAATAAGGTGTGGCTACTTGAAACAAGAACACACTATTATTACACATGTATTCTCATACATGTATGAATCTTTTCAAGAAACCAATATGCATAAGTCATTGATGGTTGTTTTTTTTTACATAAGTTTCAATAAACAGCCTCATGCACACTTCTTGGATATGAAAAGTAAATTGTAATTATGAATAAAAATGATTCTTTGTTAGTACAGCTTGTAAACATGTGTTAGACGTGCACTGGAGTAAAAACTAAACTTGAAGGCTAAATAGCCCAACTTGACCCCGTCCCTGCCATTAAAAACCCTGTCAGCACGCTCCCATCCTTTGGCAGGAGCCTGCAAGGCTAAGCATAGGATGAAACACAATTCACCTTCAGAATGCTGTGTGATATTTATGTCTGAGAGTGAACGTAATCCATAGGGTAGTCAGGCTCAGCCTTGAAGAAGGGGGGAGACGGGACCATCAAAGGGAAGCTCAGAGGAGAGTTACTGCTCATCCACACACAGCAGACAGGTGAGGTGGTTCAGGTACAGCTGCCTGTTGTCCCAGGCCAAACAAGGCCCTCCAACCATCAAATAATGGTCAAGAATATACGAGAATATAATTCGTGTATATATATATATTTTTCCCAGAAGAAAAAACAGACCTGATATTTAAGCAATATAAGACGTTTCACCTTCCCCCTATTTCAGCTCTGTTAAAGACAGACATACTTGTTCTACTTATGTGTGAGCAGAGTTGTTTGTGTGCCTTTGTTGCTACGTGACCCTCAGGTCTTGCATTCTAGGCATCAGGGAGCACCTGGTAGGAAATGTGCCTTCTCTCCCTGTCTCCCTCTATTCTTACCATGATCACTCAGTCCTAAGCTGTAAACATCACCCTCCAGGTAGTGAGACCGATCGGGGAGCCTCCGCAGACTAAAACCGAGATCTGTTTTTAAAGGAACATGCCTGAATTTGTTCTTGCATGAATCGCATCACCATTCAGTTTCTACTCTTGCAATGCCAGATACAGAAATTGTATGAAAATGTTTCTATGAATAAAGGTTAAAATACAAGGTAAATATCAAGCAGAAAGCAGCTATCCTAGGGTTAGCAGTTTTGTTTTTTGTTGCTGAAATCCAAAATCTAGGCGCAGCAGTTTACTCCTCTCTTTCGAACATCCAGTAATCCCCTGGAGGCATCTAAATAGGACCTCCACACAGTTAATGACTTCTCCTGCCTCTCCGTTTCTTCCAGCTCTCAGTCCTCACAACTGTGCAAGTATGCTGGCAGAGGGACACTGACCCCATCATGTTCTTTAGCTTCCTGGATACCATTAGTCAGAAAAATTGGATAACCAGCAGGTCTGGGGATCTCTAATGCCAGCATGAGCAATGCTCCCTAACAGTCGCATAAAGTTAGCCGTTTTCAGGAACATAGAGGGGCTTAAAATTAAGTCAGATGGAGTAAGAAGATATTAGAATTAATTTAAAAGGAAACTGTATTTTCTGGTAAATGTCAAGACAGGTCTGCAAAGAAGAAGAAGACTCACAGCAGAGAAGAAGGCCGAACTGACATTCGCCAGGGAATAAACAGAGTCCTGTTTTGCAAAGGTAGGTGGACTAGTCACTAGTGTGAGATTCATAAATGAGGTTACTTTGACCCTTTTTTGTCATCATTTTGAAATAGTTAAATCCTGTTAAATTCACAGGTCACACACAGAACAGCTACAATGTCACCTCTGCTCCTGATATAAATAATTTATCACCAGACAGTAAAGGATAGAAGGATAGAGGCAATTTGAATTCGTATCATTAGGTCAAAAGTTTCCAAACACCAGACCAGATAACTGGCCATGAAATACTGAAAGGTGCGTCTCTACTGTTTAGACTGAACTTGTTTTATATGACTTCTCCCCCGTTTATCTCCTGTTCACGTATTTATTGTCTTTAGCTTGTGAATCCTCATTTTCTACAAATGGACTTAGCATATGATTACACCTTCAGACTATACAGTAGAAAATCTATTAATCTCCCAGCACACAGAGGCTCCATCAGCAAGCCAGCAGCTAAACACACAAGAAGTCTGTCAATTTTCTGAAAAATAATACAAACTACAGAGAACCTGAATCTCGCTCAGTACCTCCTAAAGCAACGCAATGGCAATTTTCTCCCATTGTGTTTCTGACAGGCTGCACACCCAGGAGGGGAGTGAAGAAAGAAGCTTCCCTTTGGGAGGGAGTTAACGACATGCCGAGGGCTTTTCAGATGGAGGGGAGTGTTTGGCATGTGCCACTGTAAACAAGCTAAGGTGCTGAGAAATTTGGTGAGTGAGCGGTGCCCCGAGTTAAGCTGTTCCAACACGAAATCTCAGCTTTTGATGTCAGGCCACATTTTTCACCTTTACGACCCTCTGAAAAGACAATACCTGAACGTAAAAAAAAAACAAAAAAAAAACGTTCACAATACACCATGACTCGACACAAACGCAGGCACTGCTCCAGCAAAACAATTATTTTACACTTAGGTGGCAGGCTCCCCTGCAGACCAATTAGTCAAGACTATTCTTAGTCTTTCTGATGCACCGTCCCTGACCTGCAAGGCAGAGCAGGAAACATCTCGAGCAAGTGCTTTTTCCGAAGCACCTCTGCATGAGAAGAATTTCTATTTTAAAACTGACAGACTCATAGCGGGGATAGATTTTAAATTGCAGATTTTGTGGGTGAACAATAAAAACACGTGGCTGAAAACTTGACAAAAGCACAGCAATCAGAAACACATTCCTGAGAACCACTAGGTGATTCACCTGATGGATATAATCAGTAAATATTTCACTCCGACATGTGTCAACTGTTCTGGGTTTTATCCAAGCTAAACAACGGGGATAAGAAAACTGCTGGGGGTTGCATTAAGTACCCCCCTCCCCTCTAGAATGTACCTACATCCGATTCTCCTCCTCTTAAGCATCGGGTATACAAAAAGAAAGAAAAACTTGCCTCGACCAAAACATGATGAGCCCACAAATCTCCTGCGGCTGACAGAAGGAGATGTCTGGCATCCTGTGTAGGAGGAGGCCAAGATTTGATTACATTGTGTCACAGCGCACTTGGATGAAAAACACAAACCTCGGCCAGAGCCAAAATGGCGTCTGGGACACGGAAACAGGTCCCCTACGGTGATTAATGGAGAAACCAAGGAATATGGGCATTTCGAAAGGTGTTGCAAAGCAAGACAGAAGACCAAAAATACAACACATTTTGCTTTTCCTTTAGAGACAGGAGTATATAGAGTTATCACAAGGGCTATGGCAGTTTAAACTTTTCCTGCAAGCATGGACAAGTAAACTTTTTGATTTATCATCAATCAAAAAAGTCCAAAGCTAAAAGTGCACAACAACATGCACTTGGTGATAGATGTAAAAATAAACTGCTGTTGAAGAATAAAGAAAATAATCCTAGTTTAATTAGGAGTACGATTATTAAAGCGATACTTCATATTTTAATATTGACATTTTGGAATACCACATCTTTTTTCTGTTTCCCTTATTTTATTCTTCTCTGACCCTGGCCAATAGAAACAGCATTTTGTTTTGCTTTATTTGTGTAAAAGCTGGAATGACAATAAATTCAATCTTAAATCGGAACAGCTAAGGAAAGTGGGATTAGCTGATCAGCAGAAAAGGGGAAGCGGAGGCTGAGTTGGACTGTAAGGGAAACAATCAACTGCAGGCAGGGTCATTAACCTAAAATTATGCAGCCCATACAGAATGTTCCACATGGAAATGTAAGACGACCTGTACAGTCATCTGCTAGTTTCAACCTCATGTGCTAAAAGGCCTGAATGAGTTTGAATTTGAGGCAGCTAATGCCATGATTACGTGATGTGAATGTGCTACAAAAGCATTGGGAGCCTTTCTGGAGTGTATGGCATCATAGACTGAAAATAAATTGGTGAAGTCTTGTAGAAAACTGTAGTTGAGTCATAATTACAATCTTTAGCAGGGGAATGATTTAAAGTATATGACCAAATTAACCCAGAAATGGTTCGCCAAATACAAAATCTGTATTGTTCAATGATGCTTTCAGTGGTAGGACAGTGAGACGAGATGTACATAGAACAATTATCAAAGATCCCCTCTCTCTACGCTCCAATGTTGTCGAATACTTTAGGGGGAGACAAAGCGATGTGCTATTGACAGTGGGGAATTAATTAATAGTAGGAATGCCAGTAATTATTGAACTTTTTCAAATAAGTTGGATTATTAAAAAAAAAAAAAAACAATATAAAATCACAACATAACATTAAAAGATTAAATACAATATTTGCTTTTAACATGCACTGAAAGATATACGCAATTGAAAAGGTTTGATGAGGGGAAGACAGAGCACTAGGGGTAAAATCTGCTGCAAAACTAAACGTGGTTACAACATGTAGTTAGATTTAAAAAAAACAACTGAGTTTTAAAATCAATTTGTTAGAGAAAGACAGACGGATGTTGTACACCTTTTGCCTCAACACTTGAACTAAGCTGATCAGGCATATAACATCCCTCAACTCTGACACATTATGTACAGAAATATAGTCACAGACAGATACAGTATGCAAGTAATTTTTGCCTGCTTGTACAGATCATTTTCCTGGCTGCCGCTGGCAGAGCTTTGAGCAGTGACCATCTGGTTTTCCTGTGCTTATTTCGATCTGGGTTCAGTTTAAGTAGCAAAGACAGACAGACCAGATAGGGAGACTTGAAGTCTTTTTAATGTGCTTGCTCATGTGTGTGTGTGTGTGTGTGTGTGAATGTCTGTTGTCACTGCTTATGTTCCCTATTAAGACAAGCCGAACACTACAGATGTGTATTAAAAATGTTCTTGCTCCAGACAAATGGGTAATAATTGATCCAATAGTTAATGTATCTGTTAGGGAATAAGAACTTCTAGGCAGCAGTGAAGAAAAGCCACATAATTGCTGCAGCTGCATGGTGAGATGCATGCACATGCGCATAAAGTATATCATAAATAACGATAGCTTCCCACAGTCGGATTGAGTTAGTGGGATTAAAATACATCATTTGGTAATTAAAAGAGCAGATGTTTCTGTGGCCAGGCACGCTAGCCGGATTAGCTGGGCTGCAGCATGGATCCCAGGAAGTGCAGGACAAGGTCAGGCTGCCAACCTGCCATGTGCTGCGATGAGTCTGCCTGACAGCGGTG
Organism: Poecilia mexicana; assembly: GCF_051168715.1. Classification (NCBI taxonomy): domain Eukaryota; kingdom Metazoa; phylum Chordata; class Actinopteri; order Cyprinodontiformes; family Poeciliidae; genus Poecilia; species Poecilia mexicana. The sequence goes on along the minus strand of NW_028263380.1, from coordinate 18,435,377 downwards.
GATATGCACACTGAGCTGCTAGGGTGTGGTATGCAGTAGGGAGATAGAGAGAGGGATAGGGGACAGGTTGAAAGGAGGATAAAGAATTAGATGGTAGACAGTACAAAGCCAGATGGAGCTGTGGGGGTGGGCTGGGGAGGTGGAGACAGATGATGTATGACAGAAAAACACTCTGGAGGCAGGGAGGGAGAAAGGGAGCGTCACGGTAACCCTTTCACTGAGGCTAACTGTGCAAGAATTTGCAAACATATCAAAGAAAAATTGTATTCCCAAACAGATATGTTGTAAAAAAAACAAATACTGGAACATGTGTGAAGAACTTGTGAAACTGGCGCAGCATCCAAATTTAACAGAGCCGCCTCAAAGACATAGAGAGCGAATCCCTGGACATGATAGCAGACTGTTTAATCAAATTTAATGAATGAAAACGATGCAATTCATCAGGATTTGTGATGTCTTGATCAGATCTGATCCCAGATATCAAATGATGGTCCTGCTGCTCAAAGCTCTTTTACCTCTCTAGCACTGTAGTCCCTGGCAGAAATTATAGAATCCGTTTGATTCTGTCAGCTGTGGCTCTATTTTATTTAAATCAGCCTTAATTTGCTTTGTACTTCTCTTTATTTGCCTCGTCAGGGTAAAATATTTCTTAGGGAACCTGCATCGTCAAAAACAGCATTAGTGGACAGCTTAAGTAATATACATTGGTAATGCTGGCAGGTTGAGGAAATGCACCATTTTATTTCACGTCACATATCGTTTCATGATTTTAGGCAATGTTCAGACTCGGTACCAGGAAATGTGTATTCTTTAATCACTCCTATTGTTATTGCTGGGAGGAAAAAAAGGGGGAAAAAAACTAATTGAAACATCTGTAGCAAAATTATCTATAATGCTTACAAGAAGTATGACACTGCACACCAGTACAGTGTCATACTGTACTGGTGTCATACTGTACACCAGTACAACTGACATAAAAGCATGGTAGTACTACCATTTCAATGTGTTTCAGTTTCTCATGTCCTCTGCGTTTCCTTTCAAAATAATTGCATACTTGCATTTACGTTCCTTCAACAGAAGGAACGCAACGACGAAGGCTCAAACGTGCCGTATGGAGGGAATGTACTCTTTAATCACGTCTACCTGGCAGAGGAAATCAATGTTTTCTGAAACTTCTCAAAGAAATGTAACCTTCAAAGTGAGCTTTGCAACAAAAGGCAAGTTGCATTGAAACTTTCGGTCATCAAACAAGTTGAGTGACATAAAAGGTAGAGGGAGAGAAAGGCAACTGAAAAATTGTGTTTAGTAGAAGAGTGGTACCAGAGGACCTTGTAACATTGGTCACAGAGACATAATAAGTGGTCGGGGATGATGGAAAGTCAGGACCCAGCCAGCCTGCAATGATGAGGTTGTAGGATTGGCGAGCTGGTGGGCAGTCAGTCAGTCAGGATCTCGGTCCATCCATCAAAGATGTTAAGATAATAAATCTTAACTGACGGTCAACAGCACCCCGCTTGAGCAACAGAAGACTGGCCAGAACGGGCCAGGCAATGAGGTGTGGAAGATTCTGTGAATTTAGAGCCTTTTGAGCAGAGATTTAGCATCAATTCTGCCCTGCATGGCAGTGACTTGCACAGAAAAATAATATTACTTTAAAGACAAGTGAAACATTTAACAGACTGCTGCTCTCAACCTTTATAGGAGGTTTTTTTCCTCTCTTTTTTTGTCCTTTTATTTCTATGAGGAATACTGTTGGCTTCTACCACTATCACCATCAAACTAAAATGACTGTTCAGTTTGCAAAATGAAGAATGCAAGTGTCTGGCATTATCGCCATAAAAAACAAATGTGCACAGTACCATAAGACACTTCATCAGCTTCTGGGCATTCGAGTGGAGAAAGTACCCTTTCTAAATGCTATATAAGAGGCCTTCAAATCACTTAAAGCTGCTAATGTCTAAACAACGAAGATGATGTGATGGCGTCCCAAAGGACATACGCCATTGGTCCTTTTATGCCAGCATGCCATCTGTGTGCAGAGTGTTGTCAGTCTGAGAGTTGAAGGATCTATGAGCCCCACAACAAGCTCAGGGAATTGAACTCTCAACCCCTCTGGTAATCTGTGAAGAAAGCAGTATGACTGCAGCTCACTGACCAGAAATGTCACCCTGCCCTTTCCTTTTGTCAAAGAGAGCTCGTCGAGTCCTGAGGGCACCGACTAATTACTGTTCCTTCTGCTGGGTTGGCAACATGGAGGAGGCGCGTATACATGCTCTTACTGTATGTGCGTGAGATGTCACTTTAATCTTTTGTTTATGTTTGAGTCACTGTTCTTCTATACATCTTCTATAGACCTCTGTAAGGTCAAACTCTACTTGTTTATCAGCTCTCTATTAGTTGGTGAACAGATGGGCTGCAGCCAAGACAACAATAAACACCGGGTATCTGTAAACACATATAAAATAGAGGTTTATGGAAACTACACTGGAAGTTCTTATGTGATTTTTTTATTTTTTTCCCCAACAGCCAAATAATAATAATAATAATAATAATAATAATAATAAAATCTTATCTTATATGTCCAGCTTTTATTTTATTAGCATATGAGGGTATACAGTGTTGAGAATAAATAATTCAGTGTTTTTCCTCCATCTCTTTTAGATTGTTGCAAAGCTAAAGCTAAAGGAAATGAATGACATGTTAGGAAACGCCCTCAACGCTAGGGTCAAAGGATGTGACACACTAGGTAACGCCCTCTTTAGGTTAGCTTAGATAGAGGCCAAAAGGAGATCACAAACTGTTCTTGGCTGCCATTTTGTCCTGCTAGCTCCTACAGGTAGCATGAGGAATGGACCAGCTGTTTTTTTTTGTGGTACTAATAAATGGGGTTCAGGAATTCAACTCACTGACTCTGTCAACCTCAGACATCAAGAACTTAGCATGGAGAATGGATGATTCTCCACAGCAGCTGTAGGGAAACGATAATCTAAAATTTAAATCAAGATTCAGGCAATGTTTTACACAGGTGTGTTGGGATTCAGTTACTGATATGTGTTGACTACCAAGTCGGTATTATATCATCACCATCTTTAAAAAAAAAAAAGGAACAATCCACCTGAGCCCCACAGCCCCTGCCGTGATTCACAGTGAAGAGTCTGTTCAGTGGGAATGACCTGTGAACTCTGTTTACATCCTCATGAGTTGCTGACTGACAGGTTACAGTGTCAACATTTTGAGTTCCAGCTATAAATAACCTGCTGAGACTACAGACAATATATTTCCACTGAGGGACATTTGGAATAAATGGAAACAGTAATATTTGGATTAATTAAGAGGAAAAGAAAAACTTATTCTGGCAAGACTGATAATGAATAAACGTTAATAAATGGTAATGGTTGGGAAATGTTTAGTCTGAACCTATTTAGGTTTACTGAATGCATGAAATCTTCCCTAAGCTAATAAAACACATGCTACACCTGCTTCAGGATTCAGCTGCACTGGGAATCTCTCACTGGACGACATATCGAGTCATCAGCAACTTATCAGCCTATATGGACAGAGAGCTTCATTAGCACAAACGGTGCTTGCCAGCTAACGCTGCATAATTTTACACCCCCTCTCACCCTTTGTGTGTGTGTGCGCGTGTGTGTGTGTGTGTGTGCATCACGGAGGCTCTTTGAAGGTGTGTTGACATATTTTCATGAATATAGTTGATGGATTTAATCTCACACAAATATCCAATTGGGAGAAAATTCACCCATTGCTTAGCTTGGATATGCATTTTAAGGGTAATACGTTTGCAATTCCAAACACATGAACGTTAATAGAATGTTTTCTACAACATTATAATGGGTGTAATTGAATTATGTTTACTTCTATTCCCTGATAACTTGCTTCAGTTTATTTATTAATCATATTTTTGGCAAGTGTGGCACATTTGAATATGACTTTTTTGATTGCAAGTGGGTGCATGACAACTGTGTCCTTCATCACACTTGAGTTTCTGATTTAGGCCAAGGTGATTTAGAGTGTGTGTGTGTGTGTGTGTCACAGGGGCAGAGGCATGCTACAGTCAGCAGAACAGGGTTGCGCCTCACTGTTTGTCCCTGCAATGTGTTTAATGGGCGCTGCACACACAGCGCCTCCCTGGTGAGAGTGATGTTAATTACCGTGCAGCACCTTGTGACTCTTTCTTGCTACTTATCACAAAGTGACACAAAAATACACGAGTGCATCTGCAAATATAGATCCAAGCGCCTTGGCACCGCAAAGATCCATCCATTAGGTAGCCAACGACATGCAAATCCTTTCACAAATACGGTAAACTCACATTTGCATATGTACATGTGGCTGTACAGGAAAACCACACACCAAAGAGAAAAGTAACCAGAAAGGATTGTGTATTGAGTCTTATTTCAGTCCCTAAGGGGATTCTTAATTTATCTTCAGGTCAAAGTACTTAATGGATAAAGCAAGTGAGAGATCCTATGTACATTAACCTTCAGTAAAAAACATCTCACATTGTGATGGTACTAACAAATATTTAAAACGGAAAAATAAAATCATATGACCAATTTCCCTTTTATTTAAAAGAGAAAGACATTCCCTATTCATATGCTAGTGAGACTATTTATATATTCTTTATTACAGTTAGTATTATTCAAAGTTTTCTTATTTTAATACATATAAGAAAAAAAAAACAGAAAAGGTATCAGTAGGAGTTTTCAAGTGATTGTTGCACATAGTTTGATACTTCTTTGTACGTCTTTACAGAGCAAGATTGGAAGAATGGATGTATTACCCAGAACAACTAATGATATTAACTGTTCAACTACTTCGGTGGCATGGTAACTTGCCAGTGATTGCTGGTGCCCCTTTTCACACTATAGCCGACCAAATTTCTTTTCTAAACAGCTGAATTTGCCTTTGGTCATCTGACCTGCAGTGTGGAGCAACATGTGGGACAAGGGCAGTACTGTGTTACTCTATGATTGGTATAGCTGATAGGAACTTCACTCACCCTCTCTGGTGCCAATTAAAATTACTATAGATCTTAGGAACTGAACTCAAGTCATAAAAAAAAACAGTCAAGCTAAGCCGAAAAGATGTTTGAAATCCCAAATTTGCACCAGACAAGCGCATGAGGGGATGGTGACGTTGGCAAGAACAAGATAGTTTACGATTCTAACAAATTTTGAATCTTGTTGTAATGAGGTTTTTCTTGTTATAACAAGATAATCATCCTGAATTTATGTCCAAGGTCTGGCAGCTAAATGTTTCCGCATTATCTAACCAATCAGAGATTGAAAGTCGTTGTACTAAGAAGTACAGTGATACATGCAGGAGCCTTTCTTTTATTCTTGTATGCAAATAAAATTGAGTTAATCATAGTCTGAAGTGTCACAATCAAGTTCCATGACTATGTGAAATATGTCTTTAATTCCCCAACAACTATTACATTTGTTTTAAGCCTCTTGAATTAATGCTAAACATCCACATTTCATTGTGATCTTGATTGCCTAACTTAAGGTTTTATCATAATCTGATGTTGAGTTAGTTTTGAAAATAAATAAATAAATAAATCTGTGAAATCTGTTATATTTTTTAGTTTTACAATTGAATGGACCTGATTTTGTTCAATGACATTGACATTTTTACAACTACTGGTTTTCCTTCAGGCGGCTGATGAAAGAAAGCAGCTTAATCTACTATCTAAAACACTATGCATTATAAATAAACTCCTTAATACAAAAATATCCACATTGCTCTCGTCAAAGACAGTTATCTATCCTTCAGGCTTTTTCACTGGGTCTGAAAAAAATTGAAAAAAAACTTCTTCTGACCGTTTACCTTCAGGGTTGAAATCTACACCATCAGATGCAAATAAACTCATCACTCTGAGAAAAAAAATGCTAGTTCACAGACTGCACTTGTACACAAATAAAAAGAAAGCCGTTTTATAGTTTTAGAAATGTTGAGATTGGCAAGGACCCAAAAATCTAAAGCATGCAACAAGTAAAGGATTTTGCCCAAATGAATGCATTAGGCTTGTATGGATACATCAGTGTGTGTGCATACTGTAAATGTATGAACATCTGACTGACTGCGTGTGCATGTGTGAGGATCTTTCCCATGTGAGTGTTTGGAAGTGTGTAGTTAAAACACACACACACACACACACACGCACACACACACACACACACACACGCACAAAAGTGCTAATAGGATGCAGAAAGTGGTACAAGCCTTTAAGAGCAGGTTTGGGTGTGAGTGTGTTCTGTCTATGGCTGCAATCAATTACAAAGCGTTGGGGATGCATGTTCTAATCAGAGGCATAAATGTCAGCTCCTTTCCCTCGCACACGCCTCCATTTGCATCCATTAATGCAGAGGGATAAAGAAGAGAACATGAGAGTGAAGTGAAATGGGGAGAGAGAGAGAAGCTGCCTCGTGTTTCATCTGGAGGAGGTGAGAGGAAGCTGGGTGATGAAAATCTGTGTTGAAAAATGATGGTCAGGCCACAATAACCGGTTAGACAGGTAAAACTGCACTACATTATAATCCAGGATAAATATTATTGGCTGAAATAAAACGATACTATTATTTTTCACAAAAAGCAAATGGGGAAAAAAACCCCAAAGCTTTTTGTGTTATTTGGAACAATGCTTCCCAGGGTTTATTGTGCACGACTCACTGCTGTATTTGTGATTAAATGCCAAGTTATACTGCCAACTTGAGACAGGGTTGCTCTATATTCTGATAAGTTTGCATCTAGGGCAATATTTCCCAGCGCTTAGTGCATCTTCCTCACACCGCAAACACACAACGTATGAGTATCCCAACTTACCGTTTTATTTGCAGATCAAATTCAGAAAGCAGAACTGATTAAATGAAGTAAATAAAACAGCAAACTTCCATTAGTTTCTTACATATTGGTTCCAAAAGTATTTATTTAATTTGCAAATGGGCTTCACAACTTTTTTTATTTCCAAATGATACAAGAAGGGTTGGTCAAATCCAGTCACACTCCATGAAAAGCCCAAAAGCTGCTGGCAAAAACGGCCAATTACTTTCTCTGCAACCTTTATGTTAAGATATTTATATTGGTAATAAAAGAGCCTATGAAAAAACAGGTTGTTTCATTATGCAATGTGCATGTTCTGTTTATTAGAGCACAAAACCCAAAAGGGGCCCCTGTCTAAAGCATACGCCAGCAGGAACAACTCTTATGCACTGGATTGACCCCGTAATGTAAATCTGCATTGGGCCAAAAACCACAAACCAAATCGTATATTTAGCAAACCGTTTCACCCCAAATTTACATAAATTAGCAAATCTCTAAGGTAAATAGAAATCCTGCTTTGGCAAGCCATGCTAGTTTTGACAACACATGGATGTGTTACTTTTATGTAAAGTAACACATTAAGTTCCCAATTTTAATTCAGGTGAATTACCAAGAAACCCTTTATTACTGGAAAATATCAGGTTATTGTCAACGGCATCTGCAGTATGAAAGAGCAAATGGATTAAATCATGACGTTAAAGCAAACTATTAACTGTGTGCCCTGTTGATGATTTTTTAGTGCTTCTAATAAACTATTTTTTTCATTTTGAAGATGGACCTGAAAGACCTTCGGAGCTCAGATGGACTGTTTGAGCTGCAGCTGCAATTGTAATTATCCTTTTATGCTAAAAACATAAGTTTGCAGAGACTGAAGTCATGTTGGATAAGCGGAAGAGAAGGAAATGGAGTAAAAGAGGAGAGTGAATAGTTGCCAGAGGAGCAACAGAGGCATATCACTTCCTCTCTTCCTTCCTCTCTGTCTCCCTAAACACCAAAACAGTGAAAGCTATTCCCCGAGCTGCTGTGCAGCGTCTCAAATGCTTCCTAAGTGATTAAAAGGGTGACAGCACACACTTGTATATGTCTGCATAGCATGTAAACAACTAGTTTGCTCTGGTGCTGGATTTTTGTGCATCTTCCCAAGCCAATAGCTGGAGGAAATGCTCAGGGTTCACGCAGTTCGTTTGGCTTCTCTACGTTTTTTCAGGGACTAATCGATCCTCTCCTGGATATAAATTGATGTTCCATCGATGAACTCTCGCTCTTGGATTTTTCAGTCAAATATGTTGGAGTGGTTCCCAGAGTACATCCAGGGAAACATCTTGGATGTAATAATCAAGATGGAATACTATTTTAGTATATTAAAAAAAAAAAAAACTGTTTTTACCAAGTGATAAACAGTAATTTCTTGCATTTCATGAAAATTCTCCTAGGACAAAGGAGGATATCATGCATAATTTATGTTGAGCTTTATATCATTCTACAATGTCATTACCTTAACAAAAACATACCAAAAGTGTATATTTCTGGGTACACAGATATATATATATATAGAAGTCCATGTTGTGATTCATGATTTTGTTGAATTGGTCTGTTTCCAAACAGATCAATATTGTCATATTTTGACATGTGAAAAATACCATATGGTGCATGGTCTGTTACTGTTATCACAAGAAAAGTAGTGTCAGAATCAGTAAAGAAGGGCCACTGCACTGAGATGTCATACAATGTATGCATTTAATCATGTTTTCAAATATAGCATTTTCAGTAAAGAGTCTATTATCATCATGCAAATATTCTTGTTGCAGTAGTATTTTCTTTCCACTAGATGATAAACATCGTGATATTACCCTTCTTGTTTCAGTTCTAGCAAATGACAAGGTGCTACATTTTCTTTGCACATCCATCTTACCCATAGTGTCTCATCAACTGCTACAATTAAGACCACCAATCGCCTTCACCGACATCTAGATGTCGGTGAAGGCGATTAGATCAAAGGGTGTAACTGTAAGTGTTTAAGTTCAAGTATACGGTGGTTTAAAGTTGTATTGATGAAAATTATGACTCTGCAGAGCAGTTATCGTCAAAGCGTTTTGCTGAATATTGATATTTTAAAATGAGGAATTTCTAGGCGTTTCTCTGATTAATGCCTCCCTGTTCAGCGTGCCAGTTTAGGTGAACAGACGTGTTGTAGTGTGATACTCTTTCCGTTTTCAGATAATGGATTGATCAGTAGTCCACTAGAAGCTGGGATATTGTTTTATAAAGTAACCCTGCATTAAATTTCTCCATAACTTTATCTCTGCCCCGTCTGCTGTGGTTCTTGGCATTCATGAGGCTGTTCGTTTTCTGATGCGCCCACAAACCCATCAGAAACAGAACAGCTGTATTTAAACAGACTGAATTCCACACTGGTGGAGTCTATTAATCAATTAGGTGACACCGGAAGACAATATGATGCAACTGATTTGATTTAGGGACATTAGAGTAAATGGGGTTAGACACAAATGTTGAACATCATGCATCACATTCCTTCCATTTATGAATTATTATTTACTTTGTCCTGGTTTACCACATAAAATTTGTCTTTGCAAGGACTAAAAAAAAAATGCATGTGTTCTAAATAATTAACTGATAGATGTGGGTACATTAAATTACAGGTAGTATATGCTCTCCTTGCTTTATATAGCTTAAGCTACGCACAAGCTGCTGCGAACCAGAAACGCTGCTGCACCTGTCACTTCCTCTTGAGCTGACGGGCTTTATTAGAGGAAGTAAGGATCCTCCTGTTTATTCATGATCACTTTGCGGCACGTGGAATGCATCAAACTAGACCCACCGTGCATAAGCTTGTTACATCCGTTCAACTTGTGCTGCATTGCTACAATGGCTTTAGTCAGTCATTTGTGATGGAATCAGATTTGTTCCTGAGAATGAGTGTGTGGGAGAACAGGGACACATGCCACAATATTGTGGGAAGGCAGATTGCCAGCGCTCAAAAGAAAAAAAAAAAAAAAAAAAAAAAAGGTGATTGCTCACTTATTGGGACTTGTTATGGTATCACAATAAGCCTGACTGTCATCCACAAATAAGCATATGGCTGAAATAAAAAAAATAAAATGTCAGCACTCCCAGAGCACAGTCAGACAAAGACACACACACAGGAACAGAACTTCATTCTGTTTGGCTGTTGCTGTTAGTTTACGACCTAAACCCTCCATTGTTGAATTAGCCCCACAGATAGGAGTGGGTGGCTGAAGCCACAGTGCCAGGCCTGCACTGTCCCCACACACACACACACACACACACACACACACACACACACACACACACACACACACACACACACACACAAAGAAGCCACAACACAAACTAACTCCTGGCAGGGGACGGAAAGGCAGTATTTTTTTTCCTCCAAAAACTGATTACCTTCATTCTCTCCAGTTACTTTCTCTCAGCGACAAGCTGTTCCTTTGGCAGGTGTTTCCACAATGTCAATCCCCATCCGTGGGAGGAGATCAGGGAGGATATGCGCCTGTAAACGTCCACGTACGACGGAGGGAGACGGGTCAGGAACTCTCTTTATGCAAATCAGTGTGGAAACATGCCAGGTTTCCCCACCCCCCTCTCTCCAAAGCACTGAGATACTGAAACTGAACACAATTAGCACTCAGCACCAGTGTCCAAAGCCGGAAACCCTTTTTTTTTTTCTTTCAGAGGGTTTGGCCTTATTATTCTTGGATCCCTTTCCATCCCAATGGCGGGCCTCATTGTTTTGTTTTTCCAGGTGTTCATTCTCCTGGTGATCCGCTTTCATCACACCGGCCTCATACACACCAAAATATTCTCCAGACAATTTCCCTCAGTTTAGATTGCTGACATGTAGAGGTCAGCTATTTTCACCATATTCTATACGCACATTAAATATACAAAAAAATGCTAATGAGTCCTTGGTAGGACTCATTAGAGGATAGATGGTACTTTTCCTTAATACACGAGTCAAATATGGCCAAGGACCCTAAGGGCGGAGCATGAACAGTACATCACAACTTTTCTCTGTAATTAGGAATATGAGAAATGTTGCCATTGGAAACAAACCTGAAGCAGAGGATTACAGTAACTTCTCTCAACTTGGCTTTTAAAAATGTTTTACATTTAGCCCAAAACGTAGAGACAGCCTCTATGTCAGCAGAACAACAGATTGCCTGTCGCACATATAAACACTACATCAAAAGTAAATCTCTCTCGTCTGCTATCAAAGCATCTTTATCGTACAGACCTCCCACTGAGCATGCTCACTAGGAGCCCACATTTGAGCCCCTAATGCACAAGCAATAAGATTATGGCTGTCGATGTAAGCCTTGAATTACTCACGTTGTGACTTGATTGGCCAATAATTTGATTGGGGTAACATCTCTACTTCCCCTCCTGGTTTTTCAGATCCCATCTTGCCTAACCCTGACTTCACTACTGCTTCCTCCTGCTCCTCCTCCCTCTTCTCCCTGTTTCTTAAGGCAACAAGCAGCCTTACCGTCAGCTTCTGAAGCATGGGTGTGACTGTCTCCATGGAGATTGCTAAACTGATTTATTAATGGAAACAAAAAAAAAATCATCCATCTATTCCCCCTTAGAGTATTAAACAAAGTCATGTTTTCTTATGAAAACATAATGTGCTTCAAGTTTGTTTCTTGTGTTAATGTATTATGACAGTGTCCATGAATACTCATCAAGTCATCTAGAATTAAACTGAAATAGACAACTGGACAGCCACAGTGCTAATAAATGTTGAAATTGTGAAATGACAAAAAAAAGAGAAACTGAGATAAATCCATCTTCTAAAAAAGGCAAATCATCTAACAATAGCAGCGAAGAATAACATTTATGGCACTGATCAAAAGAGCCTGGCTGACTGCATGATATTCAGCAGGACACTGTTGTATAAATCACTTCAGGTCTATTTTAAAGCATCAAAAAGTAACACAAATGTAAAGAAAAATATAAATAAATGCCTTAATTTAACATGTTTCATATTTTTTATATCATCTATTATAAAATGATGCTGATATCTGCAGATTGTGTGAAATCCAACATGACTCATCAAACTATCCTCCATCATGTATAGCTATGAAGGTCACTCTTTTTCTATGTCTGAGCCAAATGAATGACTGAGGTTTTGACTGCAGATACATTCTGTTTGTAAATCATGTTTTTATTTTTACCATTTACTCAACAGATTGATTAGAGGAAGACTTGTACTTCTACAATCCCCGAGTATGAAGTATTCATACTAGTGAATGCTCCAAGATGCTTTTCTTAGAGCAACAATGCTCGTGAGAAGTAGAGCAGAAATGACATTTTCCTTTTTTGTCATAAGTGATTATCAGTCACTGATTTTGAGGTGAACAAAGCTGAACATTGAGAGTTTTATTAGCAACTGCTTTCACTCATTTCATAAGTTAATATTTCTTCTGACCTATTCACTGGATAAACTAAATATGAGCTGAAGATGTTGCTTCAACTTCTTTAATCTGGGGACTTGGATTGTGTCTGGTGATCCATACCCTAAAAGGCATCAGTCTTTGGTAACTTTTGACTTTTTGAGTTTCAAGAAGCCTTTAATCTGTTCTTCCACAGTCTTTTTCATCTTTCCTTACTACAAAGATGGAATTTAATATAGCTCCTTTGAGCCATCAGCCTATAAAAGAGCCGAAAAAGGAAGCATTGTGAAAATGATTTGTTAAATGTGCAACTTGAAAAAGACAAAAAACACTGAGATCGACTTCCTAACGTGATGGGATATCGTGAAGAGAAACATCCCAATATGTTGGCTTAATCTCGCAGAGGCGCCTCTGGGAGACTGATCATTATTGGACATGGCAGTGTCTCCCTACCAGCTCGTTTGTCAATGCTGCCTCTGCCTTTCTCTGACAGTTATGAGGTGTTCGTAGCCTTTTAATAAGGGTGCGCAGGATCTTCGGTGGTTCCTGCATTGCTATAGGGCGGAATAACACTGCCAAAAACATATTGTGTACACAGCTCTGACTTGCTCTCATGAGTACTAAGCATTTCCGTTTATATATCTGATAAAGCAGCTGTCTCAGTGATGTTCTGCATAAGGGGCAAAAGAAAAAGGAAGGAAGAGAGGCATTAGCCATCAACTAATGTACAAACAACCTCAAGCAGATACTTAAGAGTCTTTTTTGCAGTGCATAGAAGATAAAGAGCTGATTCTGTTTGACTGCTTGCTTCAAATTTAATTTGTGAAAAGTGTGTTTAACTCTGCAAATTAACCAGGGAGATGTTTTGTATCTATGTCACATACCAAGCAGAGAAGGAAGATGCAGATGGAAGCTCGCTCTACTGAGCCGGTGGCTTGATGGTAATCACATCTCCGCTCCCCTCCCCCCCATCCCTTTTCCTAGCTTGTCTACCATTCTCAATTTTAACGTTCTTCTGCTGTCAGACTCCTTTGCAAGAAAGCAGCCATCTGGTACGAATCACGTCATGCTCTGAATCAAATGTAACAACGCACACTTGCAGACATGTAAACACAGGCGTACGCAAATGATGGCAGCAGAAAAATCACAGTTGCAGTAAAATAAAAAAAAAAATAAAAAAAGAAAGACATCGCTCAGAGCTGAACAGGTTTGAAACATGCGAGAAGCCACATCTGAAGGAGAAGGCTCTGAAATAAAACAGTTTAAAAAGCATTCAAGTAAAACTAAAACAATTTCACAAGAATAACACTTTAAGTACGTTCGGATAACATGCATGAAAACTACATACACCATCCGCTGCCAACAAGATTACACCCTGTGGTACTGCTAAGAAATCTCAGAGTGGTCCAAGAGAAAGGTCACCTCCTTGACTGTGTCGTGTGATAAAAAGGAGACGACAGGACTGAGATAACCCGAAAGATGGCGCGAAGATAAAATGCGAGACACCAGCACCAATAACGTTCTGCACAACACACCAACAGCACAGCGATAACCAAAAGAATCTGAATATAACAAGGAAAACAAATGTATCAAAGAGGAATGTTGGAGAAACAGCAGCAAGGCAGAACATCAAGCGTAGCGTAAGTGAAAGAAAAGAGCATACTCGCTTTTAGGAATGTAAAGGAGCTATGAGAAACATTGACAAGCATAACAAAGACAAATAGAGATACAGGGAAGATATAGAGCGAAAAGGGAAATAACACCAGTCAGCATGCATTCACAAGACTGACATTACAATGCATGCATGCAAAACAACTGGCACTGCAGACAAAGGGCAGCAGAGAATCCTGGAAGTTCTAGATAAGAGTTTCTCTGAATACATGTGCAGAAAAGCTGAGTTTGAATGACAAGCTATTATAAAATGTGACATTTGCCAACAAGCAGTGAAATGAAACTGACTTTCAGACTTCAATGTCTTTGAGGGAGAGAGTGTGTGAGATAGATCGACACACAGAAGAACATAACTATGAAGCGGAAGCGGAAAAACATGTCTTGTATTTCTACAAATAGCAACTGAAAAGTGTGGCGTGCTCATATATTCAGTGCCCTTTACTCGGATCAGAATCTGAAAATCTGGCCCATAGATTTTCCACGAGGTTACGGTCAAGAAAGTTTGCTGACCATTTGTTGCCTAAATCCAACGTGACAAGACTTGAGAATTTATGTTCAGGGAACATTTGCCAAAGGTCCAAAGGCACTGTTAAGACCTGCAGTTGTACTTATAGCAAAAAATCCTTAAAGTGTTGATTCACATACAAATGCACACAGCAGTTTTAAGCAGCATTTTCTATCCACTTCTCTGTTATGGTCTACATTGTTTTGGTTTATCACACGAATAGTCCAATTCAGTTTGTGGATGTAATGTGACAAAATGAGTAAAAGTTGAGGAGGTATGAAGTCTTTAACATGGGACTGAAACTTGGCTGTTAGATGGTAACTAACAAAAAAAGAGGGAGGGAGGGAGAGAAATTCTAAAATAAGACTGAAGAAATATACAACATGTGTTTCTTTCCCAGCCTGAAAGACTTTGGGATCTTTGGAGCTGCAGAATGTGCTGATGTTTAGTTTTGTTTGTAATACACTTTGATGAAAAGCCAATGATCTAAAAATCACCTCACAGGGGCCCGAGACACCCATGTGCCATACGTCTACCTCTCCCCATTTGATTTCCTCGTCCAGACTGCTGACCATCTCTAACTACATCCAGACCCTGGAGAAAACTGTGCGAGGAAAAAGATCCCCTACTTCACTCCACTTTAAGATCTACACTTTATCTTCCTTTTCTCCCCCTCATCTATTTCTTCTCCTCTCCTGCAAAGTAACACTCCTAGAATATGTCTTGAGTGCTTTGGCCCTTCTGATCATAGATAAACTACAATGACCCCTATCTTTCAATCCTTTTTTTTTGCACACAGAAAAAAAGGTGAATAATTTAAGATAATGTCTCAATTGAAAATGTACAAAAATTAAAAAAAAATAGGTGTCAATTTTTATTGAGTGTTGGATTATCACAACCTTATTGCTTTTCTTATCACTTTGTATTTCACAGCCTTGTCCACATACAGAGATGCTCTCGAGGGCAGAGCTAGTGAGATGAGAAAAAAGTCAAAGAGGCCCGTTAAGTCCAGCCTTCCTCCTGCTCATTAGGCGGGATGAGCGGCTGACTTTGTGTCAAAGAGCTGATCAGCAACTCCAGCCCCGATCTGCTCTGCCTGGACTCAAAGCTCCGTCTTACTACAGACGACTCGCATATGATTGAGGCAACTGAAAATGGATACAGTCAGGGTAATTTAACGTGGCATACCCGCTGAATTCATTCATGAAGGGGAAGATGCTGAGGGGAAAAAGAGGGCAAGAGAAGGTGGTGCAATGAGAGGAAGGTAAAAGGAACGAGGGACAATTGTGAAAAGTAAAAATGTGTGAAGAAGTACTGAGGTAAAGAAAAACAACGTAGAAGGTTTGTGTCTGATAGAATTGATATGACTTAAAAAAATACTAATACTAAATACTATATTGATCTTACTCTAATGTACAAAGATACATGACCTCCATCACCTGGACTGATTCTGAAAAACTCAACCTGGACTCCAAATTCCTTTATCTGAAAAATCTGTAACTAAATCCAAATATGCTGGGAGGCTCTTTGCAGTTTATGAGCATGAAAGGTGTGTGGAGCTAACATCGCTAAGCGGATGTAGAGATGAATGGAGAAACAGCTAAAGGGAATGCATAGATATATAAGGAAGAGTCTCAGGGTGGGTGGTAAAGAGGTTTCCAATCAATGACTTAATTAGCATGACTGATGAAGACAAATTGAAATGGGTTATCTGAGTCAGGAGAGAAACGAGGAGTGAAAATTGACATGGCTTCAAAAAGAACCAAAATAAGCAAATGCAAATGTTGAGCTGAGATGTCGAGGAGAAAGTTTTAAAATCCTATTTGGGCCTAAAGTTGTCAGTAATGAAATGGGGTTGGGGGGGAAGAACTCCTTAAAAAATGCACCAAACTTTCTCGGTGAAAGCTTTGCTTAACACTAAAGGTGTGCGATTGATTTTCCAATACTGGCGTCTGTTCCTGGGTTGTCTTCTCAGGGCCAGCTGAGTAAATGAATGCAAAGCGTTTCACCTGGTCTATGTGTGTCAGCGTCGAGCGTGGAGGCCCGGTCCTTTGAACGCCGTCTCTGTGGGCCCACTAATTGAGCCAGATCAATTCACAGAGACAGCAAGCAGGTTGGCACAGTTGCCACATCAAAGAGATTCTAATAACTGCACACTGTGGCCATTACTAAGCCTGAAAAAGCCATATTTATATTTGCTTCAAAGCCAGCCTGGCAGCAGTGAACAAACTGAGAAAGGAGGCCTTGAGTGTTCGTTTTTTTTGTTTTTTCTTTTGAGCAGATGATTGGACACAAGGCCATTTTGGAACAATTTGAGAGCAGAATAGATAATATTCACATATGCATAAATACAATCATTTAAACTGTGCTTTAATTAGGCGCAGCTTTGCAGCGAGAGTGGAGAGTCATAAAACCTGCAAAAACACCCTGATGATCGGCTGATTATTCCTAAGAAGAGCTATAATGTTTCACACAACCACACTTTGATATTATCGACCCATCTTTCTACCATACTCCACAGACTACTCCTTTAAATAATCCACTTAGTATTCATGTTTTATGACACGAAGGGGGAATTCACTAAGCTTTTTGGGGTGAAATAAATCTGTGTAAGAAACATTTGCGCATCGACACGGCTGCACCTAAAATACAGCAGCAGTTAAAAAAATATATAGCACTTCAGGTGAAGTGGGATCATAGATATCTATTCAAAACATTTGATATACAACGTGAACTTTGTCGTGAACAGGAATGCCAAAGTCAAGTCCTTGAGAGTCAACTTCCTGCAACTTTTAGATGCATCTCTTCAATACGCCTGAATCAAACAAAGGGGATCATTACGGTGCCACCGCAGAGCCGATCAGCTGCTAGTGAGGGAGTTCAGTAATTTCAAACAGGCGTGTTGGAGACGACTTTTTAGTGCAAGTACATGGCTATTTCCTGAAAGCGGTAAACCTAATCCATATTGCATCATGAAAAATAAAAGCGCTTCGTCATTAAGTCCAGGACACCACGGATTCACAGAAGCATCAGTTATGCTAAAGCTGTTTCTTGCCAGTTATCTCCTTCCTCTTCGTGATTCACTTTCTCACTTGCTTCTCTCTGCTTGATAAGTGATAAGTTTGTAACTTTGTTCATTAGTGTGGGCCTGTCTCCTGCTGTACAGGCTGTCTGAGGTGATATAATGGGTGGCAAACCTCTGGCTCTCCCCTTCCAGCCATCGCTCTCTCTCTCTCTCTACTGGGTCTCACTTTGTGTCCCCCTCTCAACTTCCATTTTTCTTGCAACCCTTCTCTACCTTTGTCTTTCCACTTCGTCTCTTTCACTCCGGCTAGCCGCGTCTCTGCTTCTCACTTTCTCTCACGCTCTCAGCTCGGCACGTCTCCGCGTTGCTCTGCGAAATAATTTACCACACGCAGTGCTCCCGCGTATGATTGAAGCATAATTAGATAGCGGAGGCAGGGAAGCCAGCAGAGGTGCTTGGGAGCCAGCGCTCGTCAGATGGTCCGTCTCACTCTCACTGGCTTTGCCCTTCAAAACTATCACTTCTGCAGCAGGAGCTGGGAGGGTGTGCTGTGATGAGCCACTGCTGAGCTAACTTTGGCACAAAAAGTCAGACATTAGCGAGGAAAGTTTATCTTTTCTTTTGGAAGTAAAATCATCTCCCAACATCGAAAGATACTTCCAACACTGTTCACGTTTGCAATGACTTGCAAAAAGTGTTCATAGTCCTTACACTTTGTTGCATATAAATATTTTGTAGTACATATAAATAAAGCTGTGCTTTATTATGAAAATGGATAGTTATAAAATGAATTTTCTCCCTTTTTACTCTAATGCGCCTAAATAAAATCAAGTGCAACAAATTAGGAGCAAAGTCATGGAGACGTTTAAAGCCAAGTTATGTCATAAAAGAATCTCACAAGCTTTGGACATCTCACAGAACTCTTTTAAAAGGAAAGTTACACAACTGCAAATCTACGCAACACGGTTGTCTGGCTAAGCTGACGGGCCAGGCAAGAAGTGTAAATAATCAGAGAAGCAGCCAAGAGGCCCATGGCAACTCTGGAGGAGTTCCATGTGGGAGAATCTGTCCAGGCTGTAACCATCAGTTATGCAAATCACAAATCAGGCATTTATGATAGAAGGAAGTGGCAAGAAGGAAGTCGTCGTTGAAAAGTTCCAATAAGAGGTCCAGTCATGTAGGAGACACACTGAACCGAGAAGGTGATCTGATCAGACAACATCACACAATCTTTTGTTGCTTCCATACAAAAAGCCCCAAAGTGAGACAGAAAACTAACACTCCATTCTCACGGCAAAACACTGCGGTGGAAACATGCAGTGGCAAGTTTTACTTCAACATGAACAGGAAAGTTGTAAAAAAAAAAAAAAAAAGAAGACAGGAATAGTTTTACCTTACAGTCAGTGATACGTTAGAATGGCTTACATTAGACCCAAAAATATGTTAGAATGGCTCAGTCAAAGTCCAGACCTGCTGTTAACAGATATTCTGCTTCTGATCCAATTGGTTTCCAGAGGTCCAACCTGATGAAATGCACAAAACTTTATGGTTGTAATTTGGTGAAATGAGAAAAAAAAGAGCCAAGGTAGAAGGATATTTTTGAAAGTAATGCAGTTATTGACTATTTTAATTTCTAAATTCTTCAAATAACAGTTTAAAATATGTTTTTATTTGTCAGAATAAGGTCTTGACTTTAAAGCAGCATACATTTCAGGCTGCTTTGAAATCTAAGAGCCCCCCCCCTCCTTTGCACAAAAATATGCTGGAGAGGGATAACATTTAAAGTGAAATATTCACATGCCAACGCAAACGGTGGACACAATCATTCAGGTTTGTTGTTAGTTGTGTATAAATGGTGACTATGGTGAGCATAAAATATGCAGCCAGAGCTGTTGTGAGCAGCCATGATCATTAGGATGCCAATGTTGATGGCAGCTTCAGAGGAAAAATGCTGATCACCACACTGACACCATCTGCTCTGCCAACAAATACTGAGGCAGATGTCAGAGGGGAATTGGCATTACATTCAAAGTGGCACACATCGCTCCGAAAGGTGCACGATGCTGCTGAGTGAGCACCCGAATCCCCCAGTGTCTGTCCAATTATCCCGCTGTATAAAGAATACGCTGTATTCCCAGAGCATTTCCTCAAAATTTAACCCATTCTACGGGAAGACGCGGGCCTCACCAGGCTGGCTGTCGTCAGCAACCAACTGTAACAGCACTGTCAGCCGTCCCTTTGATTACCGCCCAGAGGTCACCCTGTGTTGAGCCGAACCGCGGCGGTCCGGTGTGTCAGCTGAGCTGAGACGTCAGAGAAGTCACCTTTAAAGGATAATAAGAGGACTGCTGACTGACTGCAGACCACCAGGGGGGAGGGGAAGGATTCGTGCTTTTTCCACATGAATATAAATGTGATATTGACAGGAAATTTTTCCCAGGAGAGAGAAGCGAACAGACAGCAGAAGAGACTGCATGGGGGGGAGGGAGAGGGGGGGGGGGACACAAAGTGAAAGTGAAAATTCATGAGAAACAGACAGCAGGACTGATCACTCAACTTTGTTTCGCACTGTTGTGGTTTCTGCTGTTCATTACTGCTTGATGGACCAGTGGTTCCTCTCGGTTTCAGCGTAAATATTTGGGATTCACTTCAAGGACACATGTTAATGATGCCATTAACACAATTTCCCCTACCAGTTGCAAAGTGAGTGGAAAGTAGCACCCCTCTGTTCGTCCTTACTTCTAAGAAGCCTATAAATATTGCCAGTGATGCACAAAAGGCTTCATTACTACTGTTTACAGTGAAGGAAACGGGTCCAGAACTGAAACTGCCCGTTGATGATTAACCATTCAGACTGGCAGAACCAAGACAATTTAGTTTCTAATCCACACTTGTAACCCTAACTATTGCACATAAAGGAACTCAAATGTAAGCCAGTGCTTGGCTAGTAAGTCAATGAATATAGGCATGATACTATAAAGGCAAATAAACAATTGTAAAACCTATTAATTAGTACTATGGTTATCTTTTAAAACCAGTGGCAAAACTATGTATGCCAGCAAACAGACAGAATGCCGTCAGATTTTCTTGAACACAAGATGTTAAACATGTTGGTGGCAGCTTCATGCTGTGCTCAGAGTTGATTGTAATAAATTCAACCTTCCAAAGAGGTTAGAAATTGTGAAATCTTACTTAAGTCTGAAATCCAGACTTAAATCAAATTTCACAATTTGTGACAAGACTTGAAAATTGTTCTATGCAGATGCTCCCAGTTCAATTTGAAACACATTTAAGCTTTTTTTGTAGGAAAGGATGACAGAAAGTTGTCAGTCTCTGTGAAAAGCTGATATGCTGAACTCTGAAATGTTTTCAATAATGCACCAAAGGTTTCAATCGTACTGCTTGGGAATTAAACTTTTAAATGAAACCCCATTCTAGCTTAGAAATAACACATCTGCAAAAGAGTAAAGTATTACTTTTTTTAATCCTTTCATCACTGTTACTTTTATCTTTTACAAGCAGCTGCAAAAAATATGCTACACATAAGCAATTATATTTTTCATGTAACACCATTTATAAATGTTGTCTAAAGGTCCCCACGGATGGGGCCACAAAACAAAACTCAGCCATACACATGTAATTATTTCCAGATATCTCTTTTTCCCACTCGACTAGAATAAATAAATACCCAACATGCCATCAATAAATAATTTGAAGCAAAAACAGGACATTTTGTGTGGAAAAGCTAACTCATTTGCATTCATGCTCTTTCATCTTTAAAAGTATCACAGGATTTCTAGTCAAAGTTCATACTAGAAACAAGAAATGTCCATGGGATATTAGCGTTGCTTTGCTAATTCTCAGATGTACACGCTGGAAAAAGTAAAGTAGAAAATGGACAGCTTTGTTTTCATCCAGGCCGTTATCAGCAAAAGCCGACTGCAGCGAGAACGGGGAGGGATGATTTCCATAAAGACTGGCTGTTGTCTGAAAGCAAGCAGCTGTCAGGCGGAATTACCTCTCCGACACAGACACCACAATCGAGGGCGCCCTTCCCATAATTCAGTCTGATTGGCTCAAGGGGAAAATGGCAGCCTGTGGAGAGCGAGGCGAGCGGCTGGTTGACAGGTTTGCATCTGCGAGGCTTGATGCGGCGTTTGCCTGTTATCATTTTGTCTGCTCGACGTGTCAGTTTTCTCACTTCGGATAGCTACCTGAACAAAGTGGCACGGAGAGTGGAGTCCGTGCTGTGAGGAAGCAAATAGGTGCCTGTGCTCTGTTTATCGAGACTCTTGCACAAAAGGTGATGAAGAAAATAACTAACATCGCACGTTTTAGAAGGTTTTGGAACTTAATCATGGTAGTTTATTTTTGTAGAAATACTGCCATTTTTTCGTATTGTTACACATTTCTAGCCATGTTTGATTTTAGAGCTTTGAAATACTGAACAAAAATCTTAACACTTGTTGCTAAGATGCATGTGATTTTTATTCACAGTAGGTTTTTGCATGTGTTCTTGGTTTTAAAGCATTTCATGAATTGGTGGTGGGAAAAAGAAAAAAAAGTCAAAAATTTCAGTATTTAAACTAAAAAAAAGTGCAATTCAAATTTCTGGCTAATTAATGTAATTTTTCTTCACATTTGTCCAATTTACTGTATTTACTTTAGACAAGTTTCCTACATTGTGAAGAACAAAATATGTCCACAGTTTCTTAAAAAAAAAAAAAAGTGGATGTAAATGTATTTAAAATTAACAGAACATTACATAACAGGTGTTAAAATCAATGACCTCAGTAGCTTTTCACAATTTTGAAGTGCTTGACATAACCAACTGCCTTCCTCTCCAGTAGCCACTGTTTCTTCATGTGTATATTCTTGTATACTTTCCATATTGGGAGTTGGTTGATTATAGTCTGCAGTACGAGTGCAGCGAAACTGATGGCCATGCAGGACAGCCTGTTTTTAATTAAATATTAATCTGTCCAGTGTGCAGTGAAGCTAAGAAGTAACATAGGGGGGCAAACAAACTCCAAATGTCAGATAATATATTCTGCAATAGCAAACATTTGTATCCAGCTCAGTTAGCTCCAAGCCCGCAGTGCAGAGAGGCTGGGACGTAGCACAGGCCCGGTAGCTGCAAAAGGCCCTCCGAGTTCACCTCTCTGTAAACGTTTTTCCCTAAACTTTGGAAACTTGATGGGAGTCAACTCCGAAGCGGACAACGTCAGCCCTGCAGGAAGCGTCTCCTCTGTGTCCCCGACAAGCCAGTCAACCGGAACAGGAAAGGATAACACTGGGGATGGTGCTGTTCCGGTAGCATAGCTAGCGCACCTTGTTGCGTTATGCCAGACAAAACAAGGAAAGCTAGACATTCATTTTAAAAACTAAAATTTTCAAGGATTTGTCCCACTTTTTTTTTTTCCACCATACACATCTGACTGACAACTGACGGTAACAAGCAAAGGCGGTGTACTACTCCACCCTGCACAAAACAGATTGAAATGCTTTGAACATAAACCAGAACCATTTTGACCAGAAGTCAGCAGCTGCATTCAACTCGGGTCTGAAGAGTGATCAACAACATGAAAAGTAACAAGTATATTTTTTTCTACAAAATAAGTACACCCAACCTATCTGTTTGGTCTCTTCATCAAGTGCAAATAATTATGAACTTTTGCTTTTTCCTCCCTTTGATCCACTTTGCAAATCATTTCTATTTTGCATACATAATTATCCAACAGTCTGATGAAATTTTGACTCCAGTTTAAAGTGTTCCATGTTAATTTGTTATATCTTATCTTCCAAATATTAATTTTTATAATTAAATAATTGTTTAACAAAATTTTATGACAGCAAGCAAGAGCAACTTTTAAACAATAATAATTGGGATTCCTGCAACATGTTTGATTCGTTGTTGAACTGCACAACTTCACTTTCATTCATCAAATATAAAAATAATGCTTCACACACGGATCACCAGAAAAACTATATGTTGGTAGTAATTAGGATAAAAACCTAACTTTACCTTTACTGTGCATGTAAGCATCCAAGCAGGCTCTCATACTGTACAGTGTCGGGTTCACAGGCAAACCCAAATACCAACAACCCCACACCTGCGCCCCTCAACATATTCCACGTGTTCTTCTCTGTGGCTTGTGTGGAGGTGAGTGACAAGGAGGGAGGTGCAGGGGGAAGTGTCCTGTAGGTGTCTTAATTATGGCTCTTCTCCTCCCTCTCACTGTCACCGTCCCCAGGGGAGAGAAAGACAAAAAGAAGGCAATGTTTCATCTCTGCTGCCTTGGTATTTTAAATTCCGAGGGGAGTCGGAGGAGAGACAGCAAGCCATTTCTTTGGGAAAGGAGGGAGAGAGGAAAATCAAATGATGGCTTCTCTTTCTCCTCCGTTTCTTGCCTCCTTTGCAGCTGTGTTTAAAATAAGGCATCTTAATAAAAGAGCTTTAATGGCGTCAAAGCAGGAGAAAGAGGCACAACTTGATTACTGTGACGGTTTTATTTAATGAGCTCAAAGCCTCTGGCTCTAACTTGGTATTTGTTTATTACTTTGTTGTGGGGAGATATATGTGACAAAATGGAGCAAGAGCAGCGAGAGAATGGGGAAGAATGTTCCTCATATGGAAGTTGTGGCATTCGTGATTTTTTTTTTTCCTGATTTAGATTCAATCCAGAAATTATATGCCTTTTTTTCCCCCCTCTTATGCAAAATACTGCTGTACAGTGAGAAAAATAAATATTGAACACCCTGCGACTTTGCAAGTTCTCCCGCTTAGAAATCATGGAGGGGCCTGAAATGTTCATCTTGGGTGCATGTCGACTGTGAGAGACATAATCTAAAAAATAAATAAATAAATAAAAAAAAAAATTGGAAATCAGGATGTATGATATTTTAAAATAATTTATTTGTATGTTACTTATTTGCAACATGATTTCTAAGTGGGAGAACTTCAAATTCATACATTTTACAAACGAGAAAAAATATACACGTAATTTTATGCTTTTGAAAAATGTTTAAAATTTAAACTTTGGTAATATTTCTCAGTAATCTTTTTTACAATTAAAAAAACAGGAAACAAATATTTGAATATGTTTTATATCTGAAGGTCAATGCTGAGCTCTCTTCCCTTTTTAATGAAATTATGAATATTGAAAAAAAAAATGCTGTTGCAGAAAATGGATGACGTCATAGACAATTTGGCAGGTAGGCAGAGCCAGAAACAGCACACTTAATTATTGATGGGAATAAATTACTCTCATTGGATGTTGGCTGGGCAACCTGTGGTGGATGTGAAAATAAAGATGGGTATTAATGTGTACACCAGAGGGTAAAAGTGGCATCAAACAAAAGGCAAAGAGAAAAAAGACAGAGGGGAGGCATTAGGAGGTAGAGTTGGTAGAGTGATGGCTGTGATACCTGGTAAAGAGGCATTAGAGAGATGCAGAGGGAGTCTATAAAAGCAAACTACTCCTTAATGTCTCTCGCAAGTGTGATAAAAGCACAGGGTTGCAGCACAAAAAGAATGCTGGCCTTTCTATTTGAATGAACAGAGCAAGGGGGCATTCAAAGCTCAACTATTATACATAAATGCTAATAAAAAATGATTTCATGAATGCACCCACGCACGCATGCAAACAAAGGTTCTCCAAAAAAGGTCAGCTCCTTTGTTTTGGGACACAGGACCCCCTCAGATGAAAATATTGACAGAGAATGGGTGAGCAATGCAAAGAAAGGGCCTAAAATGAGATGGACAAAGATCCTATCTGTATTCTGAGAGCCTGCCCTCTTATAAATATTGGAAGAAGGACACTGGTGGGGAGAGGAAACGGCCAAATGGTGCATTTGAGAAATGGCACACCTGAGCACCACGCGGGATGTCATCTCCCCCCTGTCAGATCCCATCCCATTTGATCAAAATAATCGCCACCTTCATCGTTATCATCAATTCTGTCATCTTCACTGGCGCCATTCTCCATCTCATCAGCCCTTCTTTGGCTTCAAGAGTGGAGGGGCTGAGGGTGGGAGGGGATTTTTGGGATCAGATCAAATGCTTACATCTCATCTGTGAAAATCACTCATGGTGCACCTCTCAAAGTCATCACCATATTTATTGCTTCAGTGCTGCCGACGTTTTTCCCCCACCTATTTAGATATTCGGACATTGTTGATTGGTGCCGCGGCAGCACAGAGGGAGGCCCCTGCTGGGCTTTGTTTAACAGCAAACTGTTGTTCCACTAACATTAAAATTCTAATTTTAGGGAAATTAAAATATCCTTGATAAGTCAAACGTCCTTTATGAGATGGTGATAGGATGCGTGATATATTTCAAGCTTTTTGGTTAATTCTAGAGATTTTGACTTCAAACTAATGAAACCCACAATTAAATGTTTTTTTCAGAAAACTAGTTTTACACTGACAACTAAAAAAAACGACTGTTCAAAGACAAAGTTATGTTATAACCTACATGATAAACATCAACCAACCACAGATGCTCACCGATACCCTCAACAAAGAGGGGAAAACCAAAAGCATATTGCTTCTGAAGAATTGGTTGTGTCAAAGTAAGTTAATGGAAGGAAAAACTGAAATTGAAGGTGAACATTTTGTAATAAATGTAATGATTAACTGTGCTCTAATTTTTTGACATGCATCCCCTAAATAAAATGTAAAAATGAAATAAAAAAAACTGTAGAATTTAATTTCTTGTCAGGCTGACAATCACATTATAGTCACGTCAACGTGTCAGAAAGGTTTAGGATGCAAATTAAATCACGTGTGTAATTTGACCATTTAGGTTTGCTTGCCGACATGGCCTTCATTGAACAACTTACTGCTGTCTTTATGAGCCTGTCTCATCTGCTTCTACTTTAACGCTTTTGTTAATGCGGCACAACACAACTAAACAGGCCGGTCAAAGTTCACAGAGCAGATCCAGTTCAGGCACAAGCAGACACGCAAACCAACAGTCAGCCCACATCACCTCTCTGAAACAAACTACATCCTTACTTCTGCACATCCTGTCCGTTCACAAAGCATCAGAAGTACACAGATGTACATACTCCACATTCACCTTTAAACGCGCCAAAGGAAGACTAAGCAGCTTACAGGCCACGATAAACAGGCTTTCTTAAATTAAAAGTTGTCACTAAACTGCAACATATTGCAGATAATTACATCCAGGAAAAGTGTGTTTATTGTGTGAAGCTGAATGTTTGTAAGACCCTGAGAGAGATCCGTCTACACTTTTTAAACGTGTTAAATGTACAAACTTAAGTTTTAGCAGAAAATAAATGAGATGGAGATGTGAATAGGCATCGGTCGGTTCGTAGCATCAAAGTGACAAGAGTTACGAAAGTTTACGGTTAAAAAGAGTCTACAAAATTTTGTCAAATTTTACAATTTTTCATGATTCTACATTTCTCTTCCCTACAGTAGATACAAATTAAGCTGAAAAGCAAGAGCGTGGAAACTGAAGGAGTGCCCACTTTCACTCATTTGGAGTAGCGCTGTTTTTAACTAAAAAAAAAAATAAAAAAACCTAAGCTATCAGCAGCATGGCTGTGAAGCAGCCAACTGCAGGCTCAACCTGAGCAGACCGCGTGACTAATCAATATAAATTCTGCATAATTCTGTCAGTTTGGGGATTTCAGAATCGCAAAACTCTGAATGTTAGACTTTGCACATTGATATATAGTCACTGCATTGGTTGGCGTCTATTAGCTGCTTTAGCTATGGATGGATTACAGTGATGCATATAAACAAAACCAAACTGTTCTGATAAGGGATGTGCATGTCACAAATATGGCCGTAGTGCTCTTATTTCTAATACAACATCTATAAAATAGATTCATTTTTGACTTGATCTCAAAAGACAAATCAAAGATGGTTGTACCAACAATTTGAACGACGGTTGCTTTTCAGTTTTATGCAACGGAAAATTGTTGTTTTAATTTTATGTGTAGATGCAGTGAAACTGTGATGTTTCTTTAAAATTAAAATGCGAGAACCTCGTACCGACACATGGCCATTCAGTGTCTTGTGAAAAATAAATAAATCCCTCCTTACCTTGGCCATTTGGGCTTGCACCCCAGTGGCTTTGAGAGATGACACGGCCTTCTGAGCTGCAGCTGGGCTGTCAAAATCCACAAAGCCATAACCTTTAGAAACAAGGAGGGGGAAAAAAAAGGCAAAGAAATGAGAAATGATGAACATTAGTTAGGAAAAAATGAGTGCAGATGACTAACAAGGAGAATGACGAGCACTTGGTAATTGTAGCAGTAATAGGTTGGTAACATGACTACAGAGGCTGCCAGTTTTCATATCTGGTGAGCACTACATTGTTTGATAATTAGTGACACTGACGTTCATAGGGGGATGCTATGCATCTTAATTAGTAGCATGGTTGAGCGATTTAGTAATAACAAACCCCGGCACCCTGCCCACCTCTACCTCCACACGCTCTGATCCAGTAATTCACACACAGTTGCACACACTTTGAGCAAACACCCATAAACAAAAGGCGCACTGAGTAGCTGTTTGTGGCAGGCTGTGGTTTAATGACACCTCGTACGCATTAATTTCAATTAAGGTAATGATCATTTCTGAAAAGTCTGCGATTTAAAAACACTGATTAAAGAATATCGGAGATACTTGCATAAACGTAAGAGACCTTCATTAATTTTTTTTTTTCAAAACCACGCTTTTCTCCCGTTCAGCCTTTTGATTTTTGGAGACCGACGCTGGCAGACCCATGTCGTGTTCCTCAATGGCCAGCATATTAACTCAACCCCATTTCACAGCCTCCATAATCCTCTCCCTGGTAACAAATCTCCCAAAGTTTGACAGCGTACGAGAGCAGCTGCCATTTCTCTCCCTCTCTCATCCTCATAAAGACACACTTTATAAATTTCCCAGAATTTAACCTCGCTGTTCATCTTCTTACCGCGTTCTTCTATCCATCTCTTTCTCCAAAACACTTTCCCTCTCTGTCTGTCTCTCATATTTTTGCCGACCTTAACAGTCACCAGCCCCCATCTGGAAATTCATCAAAGCCGGGAAGCAGGGGCTGGGTGGGGGGGGAATGAAATCTGTGACTGTGATTTATGAGTTATTGTGATCCCGACGTTCTGCGGGATGTATCAGAGACGGGGGTCACGTCTGTGTTAATTAAAATTTGGTGGCGGATTAAAAGCAGTCAATGGTGCCCTCTGATCCACTGTTTCAGGAGGAAAGTGTAATTAGAACAGGATAATGGCCGCAAGATTTTCCGTCGGAGGGGGTTAAGCGTAAACTCGCAAATGTTTAAGTACACGTGAAACCTTACTTTTATCCTGTCATACATGTAGACGGCGAGTACAAATGGAGACGTTGTTACTTTCTCTCTCATTTGTGCTGCGGTGGCGGAGAGGGGTCATTTTCTTGTTGGATGGCCGTTGGGGAGAGCAGGGTAATGTGAAAATCATAACCTGTGGTGGAAGAGAAATTGAGCGCGAGGACTGATTAATGGCCAGCTGTTAGAGTGGCTCTAGGAGGGGTGGCTCTTTAATTGTGGAAATATGAAGAGCCAGAGTAATATGTCCTGATTCAAGTAGGCAGATTTTTTTTTTTTTTCACAAAAGGTAATTTTTCATCCAGTGTTATTTTTCAAGTACCTGTAATTAAACAGCGCATCCAACTGTTCTGTTACACTAAATGACGACTAAGATCAGTGGCAAGAACGTGACAAATATAAACGTGTGTGGTGGAGTTTGATTAAAAACTGTAAACAAAAAATATTGGTGATATATTTATATATATATAAAGTTCCTCTTTTGTGGAACATTTTAATCTGAAAATACTTAAATCAACTGGATGTTAAAGAGTAGCTAAACCCCAAATCAACTGTTTTTGCAGGTAAACTATATAAACTGGGCCTTGAATGATATCTTTATGTTCCTGTGCAAATTATGACATTTAAAATCATCTCAGTGCTGCCCTCTTTGGGTTGGAGGGTGGCCACTGCAGTTGAATTTTCCTATTGGCTACAACTGCACAGCTTGGTCAATCTCTACGTCACAGTCCCACAATTGGGTAAAAAAAAAAAAAACTCTCACTCAGGCACACATAATGTTAAAGCGAAAAATGTTCATGTATTTTATTAGGGCTTTATGTGACAGGTCTGTCAAACTAAGACCAGCTGAGAAAAATAAAACAGCATGGCATGACAATACAAAGTCTGCTAACCATGAGCTCTTTCTCATTTCCTAAGATACTGTTAAACTCTACATGAAAAGAGTCAAAAAGAAAAAATGTGAAATGTGATAAGTGACCCACGCAATGTCAAACTTAATAGAATTATAAGATACTAGTAATAAATATTAGCCTGAGTCGAAGTAAAAACATTTACCAAAGGACTCCCAACAATCAAACCTTCCCTCTTAATTTTGTTAAGGTGGCTAAAGGACATTTTGTCCCTCATCAGATGACTACAGCGGGAAGCAGAAGTTGACATATTAAAGTAAAGCAGTCAAACAAACTGAGAAATTACAACAAATTCCTTTTAATATATTGTGGAATTGAAGCATACTACAACATAAAATGGAAAGCCTCAGCAAAGCAAAACTACTTGAGAATATGTGTTTGTGATCAATCATTTGGAAATGCCTATAGATGATGGAAACGGCTACAGTGATTTAAAACGGCATTTTAACCCAGGCGTTTTTGATAAGATAGCTTTTCAAAATAACCCAATCCATAATTTCAGACATCTTGATCTCTTTCTGTCTACATGCTGTGAATTTATTAGCACTGCATAAAATTTCAGCGGTACTGTCAGGCTTACTGGTTCCCTATTAGCGCTCTAAAATAACTGCATCATACTGTAAGCTAAACTTAGACACCACAGCTCTTAGCTTATGAAATTTAAGTTTGATCGTTACCCGAGTGTCTTCTGGCATTTCGAGTGCAGCATCCTACATTATCTGATCATATTCAGTTGTGCCTTTAATTCAGTAATCGTTTTCCGTTTAATTAAACTTTCATATCCGTTTTTCACTCCAGACAGATAGCATTTTCCAACCGTAGCATTTGAAGGTTACATCCCGCCACATTATTTTTATACAGAGACTCTGGATGACTGTATTCTCATTCTTTCCACTAACGATGGAATTTACACGTTTTTAATTTGTCTGAGGTGACAATATAAATAAAGCCACGTTCCCCTTTAGTTCCACTCATTAGTGTTTTAACTCCGCATTTAGGCGAAGCATGTAATGTAACTGAGGCCCTTCTGGGAAATGATTCACTTTAATAATCAGAATATTCCAATGGTGAACACTTGAAACTGCTGATTACAAATTTAATATTCACCCCATTACCACCTGGAGTGCACTTATCAAACTTTAAACAGAATGAGGATTTTGGAAACGCTGACCCATATTCTGAGAGGTGGAAGGAGAGAGAGAGAGAGAGAGAGAGAGAGAGAGAGAGAGAGAGAGAATAAGAGCACAGAGGGAAGAAAGAGGTTTTCTGGGGTCAGCGGAAGAAGACCCAACTGACTATGTGAACTGGCAGCAGCAGTAGGTCCAGTTTGCTCTTTTACTGTGCAGTTATTCTGGCTAATTTGAGCATTATGACTCCATGATGTGTAATATTCTAACCACAAAATAAAACCATTACAGGTTTACGCGATAGAAAAGAGATTCATAACTGAAAGAGATGCAGGAAAAAAAATCATCAAATTATGCTTCTATCAGACAGAATGGTTGAGTGATTATCATTATTGTTCTCTGAATGAATCTGCAATTATTCTGACTCATCCAAAGGATTTCGAGGAAAGCTTAAAGTATGACGGTTAGATATTAAATAATTATGCTACTTAGACTGAGGATTAAGATTAAAATTTAATTGTGCTTATTTTACGTTGATTTTTAAATGTATAGAGACAAAATTATTTAAAACATTAAAAACAAATATTGGTTATTTAACATGTTGCAAAGAAATAAATATACAGTTTTCAGTTTTCAATACTATATACTTTTGAATTTTATAGATATGTTTCGTATATCTGAAGCTTTTGTGATTTATTTATTTTTTCCACAAAGTTTCGCTTGTTAGAACCTGACTATTTAATGTGCCTCCGCAGAAAGTAGGATTTTTATTTTCTTTTTATCGTGACTATTTTTGTTGTAGACAGCAGGAGACATTTTTAGTGTTTAAAAAGTTCCCAGCCAGCATTTACTGGACAAACGTAAAGACAGGAGATTTAATTTCTTGCTTTGTTGTGCATCAACACAAATCTTGCACTTTTATGATCATTCAGGCCTTTTTATTGATAAAGTCAGACAAAACCAACATTAGTTAAGCTGCACAAAGCCAGGAGTACTTTTGCTTCTATGATTGTTTATATGAGGTTTAGGCTGTAAAATTAAGAAAGATAAATCTGGTTGTTAGTCAAAACTCAGTGGTTGGTTCATTTCTTGACTTATACAAGTAAACTTATTACAGAAGTACAATTAACACTTTGCCTCACCTTTGCAAGAACAACATGTGCTCTGGTGCATGTGGATTTTTTAGCACAAGCGACACCAGGATAATTAAAAACTAATTAAAGATGTGCTTGTTTACCATCAGTGGGATAACAGCACAGGACGATTTAAATAAAACCTGAATTTGTCTTTATATTTTTCTTGCAGATATGAAATCCAGGTTTAAAAATAAATGTAAGCAACAGAAAATATTGCATATTCAGATGATTAAAATTGATTGCCTAACCCCGAACTGGCAAAGTTATGAATTTGTATTTTAAAGTTGCTACAAATCTTAAGGTTTAAAACAGGAAAAATTACATTTGTACATTTTTAAAGATTTTTTAAGTGCTCAACAAATTTGACAAAATCATTTGAAAGAGCATGCTTGATCAATTGAAAAATAGCCATTTTCCAGAGGGGAATATGTCAGGTCGTCCGCAATCTTTGAAATATTACAAAAAATATAAAGGCAGATGTGAGAAATATTATGTTTTTTTGTGAAATAGCCCAAAAATTACTAGCTGTCAACATTTAAATATATGCATTTTAGCCAAGCACAGTGTCTATGGCAGGCATGTTTACTGCTGCGCTGATCCTTGAGAAAAAGTTGAAGAAAAAGTCAATTAGGTTGTAAAAAAAAAAAAAGAAAAAGAAGAACGGTTAAAACGCCATGCCAGACACCCAAGAAAGACACACATCGCCATGAAGATGTGTGCAGATGTCGCCACAAAGAAAGGTTTCTCAACCCAAGTCAATGTCGCACCGCCTCTGTATTCAGCAAGTACACTTTCTCAAGTTACAATCTCAAGAGGGATGCAGGGGGCAAGGTGTTGCTTTGAAGCCTCCGCGCAGACACAAACACCCAATCGATTGCTGTCACTTAAAAGCAGCTCAAAGTGACGGACTACATGCGTGGCTGCTGATAATATTGTGTAGTTGCACACCAATATGCACACGGAGTCGCTGAAGGACACGTGCAAACAGGCAGAATGACACCACCACACACTCACTCTCTTTCTCTCTCTCTCACTCAGACACACAAACAGAGAGTAATGTGCAGACACACAGACAGTCTGAGAGGAATAAAGAGAACATGAGCTGCCATATCATATTTCCTGGTCTGGCTCTAACTGGTAGCCTGTCAAGATAAAAGGACCATCTTCAATCAGTTACTACATGACAGTGCTGTACTACCCTTGCCTTGCCTTTACTCTGTGCTCTGTGGACGTGCGTGTGTGTTCAGGAGGCAAGATGCTCCATAACACAGTCTCCTTAAGAAGGTGTTGTACCATAGTGGATGTCACCTCGAGCCACGCGCACACACACACAGCAGTCTTCGGCAGAGAGCGGAGATAAGGGACTCATTACAGAAAGAATCGACGTATCAATCAACGTTGCATCATTCCTGCATTCACCATCAAATTATGCTAATCCTAATTACTTCTGGGGAAATGACTATTCTTTATCTGCTAATAGTCAGGATTGTTTGGGGTTTCCTGCCTACAACATTCACTATTATTCTCCCCAATATATCAATTTTTCACATTCTCATATTCAGCACTAATGATCCCATTTTACACCCCATACAATAGAATAATAATGCCCCAAGCATGAATAATGAATCAATGTCAAGTTATGGAGACTTACAATGGACTGCCAGGCAATTGTTTACATGTTTGTGAACCATTAAGTAAGTTCTGAAGTAGCCATTGTGAGAACGTTATTAATTACTTTGGTTACATGTATGCAAATAACTCAAACGTTGGATGGACTGCAATACACGTGAGAATTCAGGAATGTTATTTTGAATTGAAGTACAGTTTAGTTTAAAGCTGATTCTGCCTAAATATGTCTGTTTAGGAACACAATTTATTTAACTATTCAAGCTCATATTTAGCATATTTAGGTTTAAAGTATATGTAGTTTTGAAGTGATACTCCTTTTAGATTGTCTTTTTTTGAGAGACGTCTCATTTCATATCAGAGGCTCTTGGTTGAAGGATAATTTTATAATTAATGTCATGAAAATTTTAGGTTTAAGTGTAAATGAAATGTTATACCTAGGCTACATTAGCAAATGAATTAATGCTAGCATATCAGCTAATATTAGCCTGTTTTGGCAGTTATGCGTTATGAGGTAATGTTAGTTAAAAACATACAACACTGCAACAGTTACAACTAAAAGCCCAAACTATATTGAAAGCCTCTTGAAATAATCTTTTTAGCTCGTTTTTAAAAGAATTAACAAAATAAAGCACACACTAATGTGGTAAAGTCAGCATGTTTGTTAGATCTGTATTTATAATCTTAATCAAACGTAAGCAGAAAATTTAGAAAAGGGTAAAAGAAATGAAAAAATGCCTTTTGATTGGATACCGGCATGCAGTAAAGCATGAAGATGGTTTAAACATAAAAAAATATATTTAATTAGAAAGGAAAGAGCCTAACATTAAACACGGTCATATTTGTTCGGTAATCCGTTTACACATTCAGTAAAACCTTCATTTCGTAGAAGCTATTCGTCTTTGTGCAGTTGTGACAAGTCTCTCTGCCTTGCAGGGTGGGTGGGTGCTGAATTTTGGGGGGCTGTGGTATGCTGAACAAACACTGAGGCAGAGACCAGTGGTTTTACAAAAGTGAAAAAGGCATCCATGACTAACTGTGGCCAAGCCAAGACCGCCTTGGTCACACTCCAAACCAAAAGGAGAGCATCCCGACTGGGACGCATTCCTCCGTCCTCCGTTTACCCTGAACCCCAGCAGCTGAGTTTGGGATAAATTCTGTGGCTACTAAACCATGAGTATTTGTGGAGCGAGTATAAACGCCCGTGTGTGACCTTCACATTTCTCGTGCTCATGTAGCGTGCATGTGTAGGTACGCAAGTAAACAAAGGAAGATGATACATTTATCTTTCTGCTGCAGCGCCCCGCAGAGAAACATCTGCATTGCAAATAGCTGCGCAGCCATGAGTATTTAAAACTTCTGACCACATGACTGTCATCAGCGCAGCGACACTGCAGAGAAGTGACAAGACGCAAGCCGATCCCCTCCACCGCCAGACTACAGCTTAATGTTCCATCTGACATTCATAAAATAAACAGCTTTTGCTTCAATCTCAGATCGAAAAACAGCTTCCAACACATGTGCGGCTTCTGCTGCTCCACAAATTGGAGGGCACTCATTTTCTTGTCCAGTGCTCCAAACGCTACCGTCCTTGTGCCTGGTGAGAAAACTCATTTGTTGTAGAATAACTCACATAGAAGACTATTCTATTCTAGACACTGGTGACAAGATAGCAGCAGGGGCAATTAACTTAACCTTCCAATGGATTTATAGCTAAAGCATACATCTTGGCCCAAAGCAGCCAGGTTATTGGCTGTATTGTGTTTCTTGTCATTTTCCTCTGCAGGTGTAGGAGTATCCTTGTCAGGAAGCCGCAGTCTGGATCTGCAGAGGGCAGAGAGCCAGGGCTCGGGGCCAAAGAGGCCACTGGCAGCTCATTGTGACGATGACAAACTGAGCACATGCTTAAAAAAAAAAAGTAATTCTTCATCCAATATCTGTGCAAGCGATATAAATAGGATCTATATAACCGCAAGGCGCCTAAATTACATGTTCAACTTTGTCTGCCCTTCAGGGAATAATGGAGGGATTTTACATAGGAATGAAACAAATGTATTGCTTTTATGTGGTGGTGAATCTGTAAGTAACATTTTTTACATTTACACAAAGGAATACAGTTTAAACTTTAGCTGTGCAGCACACAGCTAAATATTTAACGACTGAATGTAAAAAAAAAAAAAGTTAATTTCTTGTAAATGTATCATTTAAAAATCCCTCTTCACGTAGAAACAGCTGTACAGTATATATAACATGTTTCCTCACCTATACACAGATTTACTGAAGGATTTGGTGTGCATACTGAGTAAATTTCTCTTTCATGCACTCGGGGGAAAGAGCACATCAGGGGCTTCTAATTAGATGATGACCCTGCTCTACCTCTCGAGTCACAGCCGCCCACAATCAATTAATCTAATAACCCAACTGGCTAAGAGTTTCTCAGAAAGCATCACTTCTTTAACAATTATTGCTGGAGTTAACTTTTTTTTCTTTTTTTCCACTTGCAGCAGTTTATTTCACAATGTTGCAGCTGTACCCCTGACCACAACCAAGGAGGTATTTTAGCTGTGTTGGGAAATAATGAGGATTTTTATTTTTTTTTCCTCCCACCAAAAGCAGCGTGAGAGCGAGCTCTTTAGTGGTTCTATAGAAACATAGCAGAGAGACAATGGGGCTTTCCCCAGCCAGAGGGACATTTTAATGTTTTGTGAAAAAAATGAGCTCAGTTCGATTAAATTTAAATTCTAATAAACCGTATTTATCTCAAAGGGAAATTTGATGTCATAACTCCTATCCTCCAGGTTTTTGTGGAGCATAGTGCTGTAGGCAGAAAGGATCTCCGGAAGCAGCCAGTGTCGCAATCACTCATAAGGCTGTTGCTGTATGACAGTATCATAGCCGTCATGACATGCCAACAGCTCAATTTCCAGGTGCAGAGGCTATATTCAACAATAACATGCCATGAGTGACACCATTAGCTTTTGGTAAGCATCGCTAATCCCCCTCATTTGCATTCGCCGCTCTGCCTTAAATTTCTGCCTGGCCGTATGATTAGAAAGCCAAGCAGAGAGATGTTGGAGTTGGGGATCTGAACTTTACCCATCATGATCTAGATGCTTTGAATTTCATTCTCCCTCTGCTCTTTGGTCCTACTGTGTATCCACAAAGCTTCCTTTTCAATTTTTCTGGATTTTTTTTAAATGATAGCTCAGGTTTTATCTGAGCTTGTAATCTGTTAATCAGTCGCTCCCAGTTTTAAAAACAATACCTCGTTGACAAGGTTGCACATAATAAAACGGTCTAAAAATAAAGTAGTAAGAGCAAAACATCCAGAACCAGAGGACATAACTGTCCAACCATGCAATGGCTCAAGCAAAAACGTATGAACAAAAGTCAGGAAAACGAATAAATCTGAATAACACGAGTACTCCAACATGTCACCATGAGCAGCGCGATTCCAGAATGCTGATCCTGCCTTTCTTATATATTTTTTAGAGGAGCACATTGCAGAGAAACTTTACAAATTATATATGTATCTATGCAAACAGATGCTTTATTATTTCCTGCATAATTCATAAAATTAAATAGCTGATTTTTTTTAGAACAGTTCTTTGACCAACATTTATTCCAGTAGATACCAACAGGAGCTGCTCACACCGTTTCATGGAAGCACTCACAAACTTTGATTGGTTTTCAATTCCTATGAAGTTCTGCTAATGATCAACATGGTTTTCTTCTCTGCCCCTAACAGCTACAATGTTTTGTTTTTCTGTGATAAAGTCAGAATCTTAAGCAGAGGAGGGAAAAACAACTGACACTAAGCCACCAAATACTGGTAAGTAATTCCACCATACCACTTTAACATGCAACATCAGTTAAGTTTAGGGAAATACAACAAAAAGCATTTAAGGTATTCTTTTATATATATATATATATATATATATATATATATATATATATATATATATATATATATATATATATATATATATATATAAATTCAAAATCAAGTTTAATGAAAATGTGTGGAAACAGATGCTGAACATGAAGTTTTTTTATGAAATTATGTGATTTAAAGATTACACTCAATTTCCTTTCATCACAATTTCAAACTATTTTGTTATTTGACAGTTCTCTTGATATAAATTTAGACAACTGGTTCACATTATAGTTTTCCCTCTTTACTGAACACAACAGAAATCATAGTGACAAACATTTCCTTACTCCGTCAGAGCGACTTTCATCTGTTTTCTCCATTTCCCTTATTGTTTCTCTTTTGTTCTGTCTTATTATCGTTCCTTAATTAGCTCATATCTGTTCACACTCATTAGCTACAGCATTGCACCATATGGCATGTTGAAGATTTCCAAATATAAAATCAGAATACCAGTTAAACGGTTGTTTTCACCGAATATGTTTGTAAGAAAAGATGCTAACAGCTATATTGCCATCCATGATGTCTTCATTCAAAAACTTATATATTCAGCATTGCCATATTACATTAAAATTAATTCTTTTATCTCCAAATCTCTCTTAATCTTTGAGCTATAGAAGATATAGAAACCTTAGGAGAAACATAAGAGCGATTTGTTGAATTGCAGCAACATATTGCTTTATTATGAGTGCCTCTGAGCTTGGTAACTTAATTCCAAAAGCACTGATGTGTTCGGTGCAACATGTGAAGAGCACTCGAGAAGGTTTGAGAGGTGGGCTTATTTGTCAAGAGATTGTTAAAAGGTGACCCGTGGCAAAAACAAGAGAATCTACACGTTCTCAAACACCCAATAATAGCCAACATTTATGCAATATACATTGAGCAAGTGCAGCTCCTCTTTCACACTTCTTTTACTTCACATATGGAATGTCTTAAAATAACTTCTCCTTTATTCCACCTATACCTGGATACTGCTAAGTTTTGCATTCATACGTGGTTCTATCTCCTGCAGCACCATATGATCCTTCAGCATCAGTTTAATATATAATATAATCATGCCCAGTCCAATACCAAGCTGAAAAGATGAGGTGACAAACTAAATATATGAACAAAGCCAGATCTCAGAGTTGCCTGTTGGATTGGATCATGGAGGAAATCTCCAAGTAGAGGTAAAACTTTAGACTCTGGACAAAGACGGATCATCCACTGGATCCAAATGAATATGCAGCTCATTTTTTAGGTCTTGCATCTGTTAGTCATTCATGAGAAACTGCTCTGCCGCCCACAGCTAGAATTCCTATTCATTGGAGTTATGATTTATGCCACCCTTAACTAATCAAGGGTATGATCATTAGTCAGGGGATGTGCAGAGGGTGAAAGCCATGGCAGTTAGGTGGAGAGTTGTATCTTATACAGTGTTTCTCTTCCATTTTATGGCTTAGGTTAGGGATAAGAAATGACTGCAGGTACACCTCCTCGCCGCTCACTGGTGTTTGCCGAGGCATTTTGTGAAATTTGTTTAAAATGCAATATTCTTTTAAAGACTTCTTCATAATCAACTGGGTTGATTTTTTTTTATCCACTGTTAGAACTTTGTTCCTTAGGATGGGGGATTTCTGCAAAGTCATGATGCAATCTGCAGGACTTAGACTTTCTTAGAAAAAAAACTGTTTGCAAAACCTGTTCACAAGTATTTTGTCCAAGTCAGACTTAAGTCAAATCAGAGGTATAATGAGGCCAAATTGTACTGCAGTTTCTACTCTCCACAGATTAATCTAATATTGTCACATCGGATGCATCTGGTCTCCCTAAAATACAGAATTGATGGATGGTTTATTATTATTAAACTTAATTTAAAACAGGAATTGGTTGCGGTTTCGTTGTTAGACAAAAGACTAGGCCAGAATGTAAGGCTTATGTCACTAAAAGGAAAATCAATGAATTTTTGGTCAAGACTTTTTTTTAGAATGTCAAATATTTATTTGTATATTTTGTGTAGATTATATTCTCATATGCGATGGTAATTTAGCAGAATATTTTTTTCAAATTAATAGTAGCACAATAAATATTAATATATATAACAATATTTTAAAGAAATCCAACACCTCTTACTTTTTTAGACATTCAAGTCTAAATTTTATTGATGTTTAGGATCAACTGATAGCACTGCAGTTGTTCATTAATCAATTATTCCTCACAAAAACAACTTCCCTAATTCTTATGCACACAGTCTTAATAATTGCACATTTGTTACATTAACTTAAAAGACAAACTTGGAAGCAGCAGTTAGCTCCTTTTAATGGCCTTTACCTGCTGACCAACATCACAGAAAACCTTATCTAGCATAATGACCATCCATTATATACATTAGAGCTACTCAAATGATCTACACATACTGGCTTACCTTAACCCCTGATTACATGAGACAAGCTTTATGAAACTTGGGTATCAAACTTTGAGTCTTACTCAAATTTAAACCATCTTTTTTACTTTTATTCCAATTTCCCATCTCATCTTTTTACTGAATGACATAAATGATGGTGAATTGATTCTGTGTCATAGTATAATTTGGATTGGTTTGCATATAACTAAACATGTTTCTATTGATAAAAACTTCAAAATGTAAGATTCCCTGACGGATTCTCCAAATTTGTAACTGTGCTTGTTCTTTCCGATTTCACCTCACCACGGCCACTACTTCTGACACGATGAATTGGAAATCAACAAAAAGAGGAGACAACCGCACTGCATGTGAAAACAGCACAGGAAGTGGATGGAGTACAAAAGGTCAGAACTCAAGGAATGTGCTGCTCGTAGCCAGGCTCCGTCTATTTATGACAAGCTTAGCCATTCGGATGTCTACTTGGTGAATGGCCAGCTTTAAACCTTACAAGAATGGAGGCAGAGATAGAGCAGGGACTGGGGGGAGGCACTTATGGTGGGTTCCTGTGTGATTAGAAGATGTTAACAAAGGCTGTTGGTGTTATCCAGTAAGGTTCTGCACACTGCATCTGCCCAGATCAATGTGATTATCTCTCAGCTATTGCTAATTAGAGTCATTAATTCACAATGCAAGCAGGAAACAGCACACACTTACTTTCGCTTTCTCCTTTGGCTGATCTCGCTTTTCTCTGAAATGGCTCCGAGTGTGCACAGCCTCTTGGATAAGGTCTGTGTGTTGGCCACACTTCAGTCGAGATTCTCATCTGCACATAATTCACTTTCAAAGGGCAGAGAGGGCGGCAAAGAGAATCCTTAATTGCGCCGCCACAGTGTCCAACATAGACAAATGTTTATATCTTGGCCCGCTAATGAGAAACCAATAACGGATGCGAAAAGCATTCTAAGCCCCCCCACGGGTATGCATGGACATGACAATGAGAAACAGGCCATATTGGAGAACTTCACCTCATTCATCAATAGTCCTCATGTCCAGTTCTGGAATACTCCACTTAGGCTACCCACTGATGCAGCAATAAATCTGTCCTACAGAATGTGTCTGTATTTCTCCATCAGATTGATCCTTGGGCGAGGCAGGAGGTCTTCAAACTGCTACAGTCAAACTCTTGACAGCCTTTTAGGATGCAGAAAAGAGGCAGCATTTACTTTCAAATAAAACCAAACTGGATCAATATCCCAAATGAGGGGGGGGGAGAAAACACCACGCAGTGACTTTTTGACTTGAAAACATATAAATTTGTGTCAAACATTAAAGTTTCTCAACATCTGATACAGGCTGTCAGTACGTCGCAGAGCAAATGCAACAGCAACTCCTTCAAGATGCACTTTTATGCAATGCCCTTGAGAGTTTTTAGCGTCCTCGTATAAAATGGACAAGAAGTTCCAGGGCAAAGAAATGAACAGCATACTAGAGAATATCTCCTCATCTCATCTGTCCCCCACTGTTCACTGCGGTGGTGGTGGTGGGCCCGTAACAGCGGAGTGTCAGTCCGGCCAGTGAAACGCCACGCTTTTATCTCCCAGTGGCAGAGGAGGCGGAAAATAAGGGTCCTTCAAAGGGCTGAGGTCATTTCCTGTGCCTCATGGCTGCGACAGAAAAAAAATTTAATGTCTTCATTCGGTCGGCCCTGCTTTATTTCAAATGTCGACACCGCCGTTTAAGAGGGCCCTTGTGGGCAAATAAGCACTTTTGTGTCGTCGCAATCTATCCCCTCTTTCCCCACTCCTCTCACCATTTTCAGCCCCCCCTCTGCTTCGTCTTTGATGTAAACCTAAAATCATGGTTGTATTATTTTTTTTTTAAGTATGTGTAAAAGTGCAGGGGCAGATATACAGATGACAGACCATGAGAGGGAGTAGGTAAAAACAGGCAAAGAGGAGATGTGCAAGGCTGCAGAGGAGCATGAGAGCGACAGTGTGAAATTAAGAGCTGAATGGTTCCTCTCATCCACAGCCCTCTACAGCCCCAAAGCCCTTTCATAACTTCCTGTTTTTCTCTGAACTGGGAAACATCCAAAGCACATGTGTGTAAGTAGGAATGCACTGTTCACATGCAACTGATATTGTGTGTGCGTGTGTGCGCAATAAAGTAACGCAGCAGTGAGCGAGTGAGTCAGAACTGGCAAGACAGAGAGGCTCAATGAAGGGCCTGCGTGGTGCGGTGGTGGAGGAGAGCAGCCGGAGCAGGCAGACAGGCTCACATGCTGGGATGTTAGGAGGAAGAGTGATAGATCTATTGCATGGCCACTGTTG
Source organism: Poecilia mexicana (assembly GCF_051168715.1). Classification (NCBI taxonomy): domain Eukaryota; kingdom Metazoa; phylum Chordata; class Actinopteri; order Cyprinodontiformes; family Poeciliidae; genus Poecilia; species Poecilia mexicana. Next base: position 18,393,110 of record NW_028263380.1, on the reverse strand, counting down.
CTGCAAGAGCAGAACACACCTCGGGCAGATGGATGGGGAGTGCGTGTGGGGGTACGATTAATCTCTGCGAGTGTGCCCTTTGTGTTGGAGTGCGTGGGAGAGTTGTATTACACGGTCTTGGAGTGTAGTGCTGGAGATGCGGTACTTCAAACGGGGCTTTACAGTACTTCTACGGCTACTGAAGGGCAAACGTAGCAGACGGATGTATGGTAGAGGAAAAGAGGAATGCATGTTCATGTTGGTGCGTGGGCATTTGTCACGGTCTGTTTGTTTGTTTGTGCTCCGGAATACACCTGACCTGCAAGCACAGAAAGCATCGACACTTGTTTTTTTTATTCTGAAACACTCCCACTCCTATGATTCTACCAAACATCTCACCCAGTATCCTTTCTTCCATCTTTATTGTTGTTCGGTTTATTTCTCTTTTATAGCCTTTTTTACTGGCGAAACACAAAGGTTCCACTATAACACAACCTTAAAATGCTCACATAGAGGAAATACGCTTTAGTGGGTACAGCTAATTAGAAAATGCTTCTAATCGTTTGATATTTCAAATGGCAAATCAGCCAATTACATGGCAGCAACTGAAATAATTTACACGTGGTGAAGAAGACTTAATAGAGTTCACACTCAGAATGGGTTAAGAAAGGAGAGTTATGTAACTTTAAAGTAGCATGATTGTTGTTGGCAGACAGGCTGCTCTGACAAGTTCAGAAAGGGCTCATCTACTTGTATTTTCACTCACAACCATCGTTCAGGTTTTACAGAGGATTATATGGAAAAGGTAAAGTATCCAGCTACTACAGCTGTGCGTACAAAACTACCAAGCTGATATAAGAGTTCAGAAGAGAGAAACCAGACTGGTTTGAAGTGGTAGAAAGAAAAAAAGTAGGTGTACATTTTACGACAAAGGTAAGGAGAATACCATCTCCGAACTCACAGCAGGTAAAATGTTGAAGCGGACCACAAAGCGTGCGACTCATATTAACCAAGAACAGAGTTAGAGGATACGATTCATACAGTTTAACCAAAATTGGACAATAACGTCTTGAAAACATATTTCTTGAAGTTTCAGCCTTTATACTCAGCTGGTAGGTCAAAAATTTGGCATAAGCAATATGAAAGCGTGCATCTTTTCTCCATTTTTTGCGGTTCAGACTTATGGAAGGTGCAGGGGATATTTTACTGAATAAAACAATTTCATAAAAATGTAAGATGTGTGACAAATGTTTTTGTCAACACATATCTGTGCTCTCTCATTTGCCATATTTATACATATGCATCCAAGTCAAAGTAACAGGAAATAAATATTTCTTTAAGTATTAGCTGCAATACTAATGAAGAAATATTTCTTTTTTATACTTGCAAGTAATAGATGTTGCTTTCATGTTTAGATTAGGTGATGTTTTATATACTTATTTGAAACATCTTGGCTTATATCAAAGAAAAAAAATGGCATTCTTACTCAAGTTTATCAGACCATAAACGTGACAAAATTGTTCGCAAAAACATTCTGTGTGCATGGACGACTGTTAAAGAGTTAAAAGGTTAGTGTGTGTTCAGCAAAACATACACTGAACACTGAGTTGCTAATAATGTGACTAATGAGGTAAGAAATCCTGAGCATCAAGACATAAAAAGAAAAAGTAAAAATTCAGAAAATTGGGGAGAATAGCAAATTTTCCCACAGCAACTTCATAAAACGTGTGTTGTGGCTCTGCCAAGACCTGCCCTGGTAGTACTGCCAATGTTGCGTGTAAAAATAAGTACGTAAAATGTTCCTTCTTCAAGAGGAGCTTGTGTGAATTTTTAATTCTAAAGGCAAAACTCATTCACTTGAGCTGCAAAAACACACAAGACAGAAGTGACAGAGGAAAGAGATCACACTGTCTGATGGTGGTTAGTTAACACTATTTAAACAGCAGCAGATCAGGAAGATCTGAAAATTTACTTTTGTTTCAAAAATATTAACTGAAAAACGTTCCTTCAAACAAGCATTTACTTTGACATTGACATATTTCTGTAAAAGGAAACAATACAAGCAAGTAAATGGACACAAAGATAGAAATGGAAAAAAAATAAAATGGACATAATTCAGATTGTCCTCCCAGTAGCACATCTGATCCTAACCGCGAATGCACAGGACCACGACTCACTGCCAAGGACTGCATTGCTAACCGTTTAAATTTTCTTTTGCTACTAGGACAGTTATTTAACTTTGTCTTCTTCCTCCTGACTAAAAAAAACTTGACCTTGAATGATATTTTTTGGGAAGTTTTCCATTACATGGAATTGTTTTTCAATTTAAGAATTGAGATTTTCCTTTCAAGCTTGCCAAATCCTTCATCTCGCATTAATTTTTTTGTACTCTTCCTACAAGTCTCGTGTCGATCCGCCGCCCTCTTTCCACTCATAAAATATGCTTGCTTATGTTTGCCTCTTGGCATCTCAGTAGTGTTGCATACCAGGAGGGTGAGTTATGGCAACTGTTGTATCCCACACAACAACGTACTAAACTAGTTAGATTTTTTTTTTTTGTACTGTGTGCTGTGCATAACTCCGGTTAGGAGGGCAGGGAGAGTTGTAAACATTTCATTTCTTCAGTTTTTCGGACGCAGAACTTCAAAGCGGTTTGTCACCTTGTTTTATAGCGCCGCACTTTACAATAATCCCCTTCAATCTGAATTCTACACACAGAACTTTCCTACCAGCAGGCATTCATTGTGTTGTCTTTATTGTCGTGCAGGACCTGTCAAGATGATCAAACTATATTTTATCCACTAAATACCAGAGTCTTGACCCTGTGAATTGCCCTGGTGGGATAACGTCAAATGTGCTGTACGGCAAAGAAGAAAGGCCATGCTTCAGAGACTGGGAAACCACAAAAAGCAATTAAAAGTATTGACGAAACTTCAATAGCTCTTTAACAGTGCTGCCAGACACCTTAAGGCGAGCGCCGCGCTATTTTTCTTTTCCTCATTCCTCTAATTCCCACTATTTTACAGCTTTTCCGCTTAAATCTTTGCTGATCTTTATCATTAACAAGTGACTGCCTAAAAACATGTAAACTGCATTATCTGCAGCCGTGCACGGCCTATAGCAAAGGCACTGAGAAGATGGGGGTGACAGAAATATTAACCGAGGTTTATCTAGTCCCATCCAGCCTGTTAGTGCTCAAATTACTCAAGAAAGTATATCCAGTTATTTTAAAAATTAAAAAAAAAAAAAAAAAAAAAAAACATGAAATAAAAAAGTACAAATGGAGGGCCTGGGGCCACTGCTGCCTGTGAAGCAGCGTAGCATCAACCAAGATAAGGTGGTTTTCATAAATTCTTCCTGCAGTGGTAAGTCAGCGGCTCCCTAAATCACTGAGTTACAGCTTGCAGACTCCTTGGCTCAATTTCAATCTATACACAGGCACATATTGCTCCCTAAAGACTGATGGCATACTCAATGAAACAAAGAAAATAAGAACTTACCTTTGCACTGGTTAGTGTTCTTATCGAGAATGGCCTTGGTTGACACTATTTTTCCATACCTGTAGAGACAGAGAGAGAGCGGTCAGCTTACTAAACCCCATGACACTGAAATGTTAGAGCAGTTTATTCACATCATCAACCTGTGGTCACAGTCATGTCTTATTTTTCGTATTATCTGCCATTTAAGTGCAACAAGCAATTTTCAGAGCCGTACAAATGTCAAAAGCCATTGGAAAGAGAAATCACTCGAGGTTAATAACATTATGTGTGTGACCGACTTCAAATGACTGAGCAAGCCTCTGACATTTTAGAGAGCCATCGGACAATTTCAAAAGGTCTGACAGAACACAAATGCTGCAAATGGCCTTTTTTTGTGTTTGCATAGTGTATAGAGTACATTTAATCCCGACTAATGTCCTTTAAATAATAAAGCTGTAAAACACGTCGAGCAACAGAGCAAACGAAAGGGGCATTGTAAGTGTTATTTTAAGGTTTCCGTCTGCTTAAAGTTAAATTGTTTCCAATTTGTATTTTTGAGGTCAGGCAAACAGTCTGCTGGATCGGACAGCAAACCTTGACAACCACGGAGGAAAGCAAAGAGAAAAAAGTAGACGTCCACCAAGCAACTTCAAACACCGACATGAGTCGAGCTCTGGGTGATGTGCAAAATTCTTGGACTCCAAATCTTGGATCTGTAATAACCGATTTATTATTTGAAGAAAGCTCCTAAATCAGATTAGGACAACACTCAAGGCCAAAGCTCGTCATAATTTTACTTCTTAAAATCAAATATTACCTTCAGTAAAATCCTGTCTGTTCACTCCCAGTGAACACCACTTCTGACTGCTCGAGAGAGAGCGAACAGCCAACCAGAATGCAACAGAGGTTAAGAGCTTGTGACCTTCTTCAAATTGCATCATGTTGCAACCACAACAGATTTGTTGAAGTGGGAGGAAAATGATGCAAACATTTTTTTTTGCAGGAATTTGTATCCAGCCGTCTTCACACTGGGGCCCGGAAAAGTATTTCGTAAATGTAACGTATTTGTGTGAAATTTAAAGTATAAGGTGGGTAAATAATGGTGGTTCAACAAAATACTAAGAGAACTGGATACGTACGTAGGCCACATTTTACAGACTTTTTGATTGCAGTACAACTTCAGAAACATGTCACAGCTTTTATGCTCAAAAACAAAAATGTTCCAACAGTGACAGGCGGTTTGTTCCTACATGGATTCCAACTTGATCTTTTGGAAATTATATATGACAATTTATTTAAAAAATGTAGACCAACATTCACCAATTATTTCTTAGAATTCAGGCAAAGTAAAAAGTTCACTTAATCGGTTACCAAAAAGTTCAAAACGTTGTAAAAAGGCATTTTAAAATCTGCCGTCATCCAACCCAACATTTGTCAAAGCATGGGGTGTGGTCTTAACTTCTGTGACTGGGAATCGTCTAAAAGTTGCCAAATTGTTCACAATATTTTCAAATATAACAATGAATTGTATACCAAAGTAGTTTAGTTATATTCTTGAGTGTCTAAAGAACAATCAATTCTTATGATTTACAAGAATTGGGAAAAAAGGCCACAACATCTCAGTACTTTGATGACAAAAAGTAAAAAAGCTCACGGGTGTGAAAACTTTCACAAGGCGTTTTAATGGCCCTGAAAGTTTCAGTTTCCAAATTAGATTCCACACGCGTCCAAAGTTAATCTAAAAACAACTGAATTTAATCATTTTCTTAGCGTAACTTACAGTATTAATCTGCTTAAAGGAGTCTTTGGCCACCAATTGTTGGGTGAAGGTTTGATGTGTAAGCGAATCTCCAAAGCTTAAAAGATTTGCATCAGCTGACCTTTCCTGAGGATAAATGTGAACAAGTCAGAGACCTGACAAGCTAATTAAGGTCTAGTAGAAACCATGAGAGCTCTCTTAATGTGTGGAAAGGTTTGCATGGTGTCCCTTTTCCTTACTCTGAAATACTATAAAATAACATTTACTTTTGCTAAAGATCAAATAAAGGGAGGGGGGGGATTTCAAAATTTAACTAGCTCTAGACCCATAAATATTTATCCCAGATCTCTGTGTGCAACAAAAATTTTGAAACATGAATCGAATGACAGTCAGTTATTGTATTTTCCTGTGTCATCTCAAAAGTGCAACATGCTGCATTGTTTGGAGTGTGAAAAGAAAGTGTGTGCCTGAACTTCTTTTGTGCAAACAAATATACATCCTTCAGAGTATGAGCACTTGCGCGTCTGCGTGTGTGTGTGTGTGTCTGTGCAGCTGTTTATACAATTACACTTGCGCATTTGGCGTGAGAGTCAAGCAGTTCTTTGTGTGTTGAATCCACATCACAATGAATGAAGAGAGAAAGTGCAGGCTCTTCACGCACACACACACACACCCACACACACACACATTCTGTAGGGAAGACGCAGTGGTGCATCCCGGCCCATATTTCACCAGCAGGGGATAATTGTGCCATTTCTCAACGAGTGCCAGAGACTCTATTTACTGCATGCTGCGGTGGGATGGGTGGTGGATATGAACTGATGAGCTCCGAGAGGAAAACTACCAGCTCACGCATGTACACGCGCCGATACAGGGATAAACTCGCACGCATACACAATGAGTACTCACCAATCAGCGCATTGTCTCCCCTCGGCAGATAAAATAGGCCATTTTAGCTATAGGGATCCATAATCTACTTCAACAGAAAAAGGCCCAAGGTGCAGTATTTGATCATACTGAGATACTCTCGAGCATAAGTACACAGAATGAACACAGAGCAAGGAGTGTTCATTTGATTAGAGAACAATCAGAGCTTGAGTAGCGGCTGCTGGGAGTCAGACTCTTTCTGAGACGCAACTGAGAAACTGTTACAAGTAAAGACTATGGTTAACGTGTCGCACACATCATCGACAAATTAAATACTACAAACCTGCCTAAGAAGATTTTAAACAGAAACAATAAAAGAATGTTTTTTTTTTTTTTAATGGATAAAACACCTTTGATGGCATTGCTATTGGCTTGTTTATCTCTGAATCAGGCTCGATGCACTAGAAGACTGACTGCTAGAATCCTTCCACGCTTTGAAATCTACATGTTGATGCCGTCATACATATTTGAGTTAAAACCGGACAATAATAAGCGTCCTAGCAGGTACCACAACCCGACAACAGCTGGTCACCATGGAGGCCGACTTGGCTGGGGGAGTCACCTTCTGACCAAGGGGTTACAGATGTCTTGTCTAGAGACGCAACTGTTTCAGTTCCTAAAATCTGAAAAAAAGATACTATTTCATTGATATTCTTCCAATTTCATAAACGATTTTGTTTTCTTTGTAGCGACTTTAGCTGATGGCTAGGTTCAGGCTACAGAGAAAAGAAACGGGTCCCATTCAGACACAACCAAGCTCTGCAACAGATTCCCATTGTAGCTGATTTCTGTACACAGTTATTGTTTATTAGCTCCTAATACTGTGCTATACTTTGTTGTTGTTTTTTCCTGGACATGTAGCTCAGTTTTAAATGTGCTCTATGACTGAAGAAATAAAATGAAATATTCATATTTTCTATAAGACTAAATTATTTTCACTTGTGAAAATGACAAGATAAGCCAGATTAGCAAATGATGAGAAACATGATGGGAAACAGTTTCACATAGTGATGTGAAGCCAAAGTGATTGGGTTTCACATCACAGGTAATAGACAACTTTTAAAAACTTATTTTAAACCTGCATTAGGTCAGAAAGGAAACCCTAGTTTACAGACAAAATATGTGCATTAATCATTAATCATGAGCTTTCAATAAAGTGTAGCACAGGTAAGAATTGGCTCTCATCTGGATTCAAATCACAGGAAATCACCAAATTAATTTGATATATATGGACCCAAGAAATACCATCAATGTCTTCGTAGGCAAAGCAAAACTAAATGTTATGAAATGGCGACACACAAACTGCAGTGCAAAGAGCGAAAAACAGTCTGTGTCCAAAATATAACAATCCAATCAGCAATTCATTGATAGTCTGGTGTACTGACGCAAACTATTTTTTTTTTTTTTTTTGCTACACACGTAGGTATATTCTCACTGTACTCTTTAGAGAAATGTGTGCTTTCAGTCTGGGAAGTAGTTAAAAAGCGCTGTGCTTTTGGCATAAATCGGGGGAAAAGTTCTCATTAAAACTTTGTTTGGACCCTGCAGAAGCAGGAGACAGTAGCTTGTTGATGCCAACTCATCACTGCTAGCCTCATTAAATGTTAAAGATGGCTCATCAATGCACACTATCTTCTGTCCCCATCAAAAAAAAAAGACACCACAAAGATGCTGCGGGGAGATTAAAAGGCCTAGCAGCAAGGAGCTTGCTCCAGCCAGCTGAAGGAGACATGCTGGATATGGACGGACGAGGTGATCATATATGAGATGCGTGTGTAGATGTGAACGACCCTGCTGGAGGCTCCTTCGCCTCTCTGCCAGCCAGGCCTGGGGTGGCTTTGATGTGACAGAGGGAGTCCCTGTGAAGCGCAGGTTTAACACTGATGCTGTGGCCAGGATTCAGAGCCCGTCTCCACTAATCCTATTTCAATCACTCTTGCAGCCTCTTATCTCTGACTCTGCTGGCCCACTGCCCTTTCTCTCCCTACAAATCTCCTCTCTTTTTCTTTCCGTTTTTCTCTCTACCCACTTCTACATCTCTCTCTCTTTTTTTTTGTAATTTCTTTGCTTTTGTCCTCCCTCTTCCTCTGTGTAGGAATCCCATAGGGATAGTTCTGATGCAATATCATATCAACCCGACATAATGCCAGAGGTGAAATTTGTAAAAAAATAAATAAATAACAGAGCCTTTATGAGCTATTTTAAGCTGATGAAAACCTACAAATTGTGTTGGATGTAAAACATGTCATTCATACGACAGCTGTCTGGGCACTGAGATGTGATGAAAATCGAGCTCGGCTTCACTTCTAAAAAGGAGAGCAGCTGCAAGTGCGTGAGCGACAATCCCGGAACTGCATTTCCTTCTTCTCTCACTCTCTCGGTGGATAAAAGGATCCAGGCGTTTTCCATTTCTATCGTTGGGGCTGGGAAGCTGAAGTGGGTCTTAGCTGCATGTGGGCAGTGAGAGAAACCAGGCTGGAGCGGAGCAACACGTCACTGTGGTGCTGCTGGTACGCAGCAAAGCACAGAGCAGAACGATGGAAGGACCACCCAGGTGCTCCGCACACACTTTGCCCGAACGCTCTAGTCAGCATCGCCAAAGGCCTGTGGCTACATCTTTGCGTAATTACTCAACACGGTTTTCATAAGAAAGTCCGGGGAGGTGAGAGGGTTTTTTTTTTTTTTTTATACATGAGACTAAAACTACATTTACATATTGCAGTTCATCTATGCCTGCAGATGAAGACGAGAGTCTAAGATGCAGGTAATTAGGTTAATATCACTGCAATGAGACACGGCGTATCTTTAACACTCGTAACTCTTAAATGTTTTCATATCTTGTTACCTCGCCACAACAAACTACAAAGTAGGGTTTCACTCGAATTCGACATACATTTGTGTTTGAGAAACTTCTAAAGCACAAAAAATATGCGGGGCATTTGTATTTAGCCCTCCCAAGTCTTGTATTTAGACTTTGACTGGGCCATTTCAACAGATGATTTTATCTAAATTAGGGGTGTTAAAGTTCCTTCCTTGATCATCTTCTCGGCCACTTCTGATTGCATTTGGAGACACTGGATTTTAATAAGAGGTAAAATGAAGGTATGTTGAATACATACTCTTGTCATACTTTTCAGATTTATATCTTTGAAAAAATATGTAAAACCATGCATCCATTCCCAACAGCTTCTTAGTTATATGGTGTTTTGTGTTTGTCTAGCACATAAAATTCATTAAAGTTAGTTGCTATAACGTGGCAATAAGCAAAAAAAAAAGATAATACTACACTATATCCACTGAGTATTTGTTATTTTCATATGGATGGGGATGACTCTAACCAGCCAGATTTAATGTTTGTTCAGCACAGCACATCCAACCCTGTGGGATTTCATAAGCTTAAAACATGCTCCGTTATTAAAAAAGGTGTAGTGATTATGTTAGTGCTGCGGTGCAGGGAAAGATCCTAATATACCGTTGTTTTTTTTTTTTTGTTGTTTTTTTTTTTTTTTTAATATCATAACAAGAAACTGTCAGAACTTGAAGTTCTGACAGTTTTGCAAAACTTGAAGTTTGCAAAATGAGAAAAGCCCCAGAAAACGATTTGTTTTAGGCTGAGGAGGAACTCCGAGCTGCTCAGCAGCTTCATATCACCAGAAAGTGTACACCATGTAACCGCTCTCAGATATAATGTGAAATAAGAATGAAAATGTTCCAGATGTTATTTTTTGTTTTGTTTTGTTTTCTTATTAACTCTGCGTAAAAAATAAATGAAGTGTTAAATGATAAATGCATTTACTTGTTTATTTCAAAATCAGACGCTACATTCGGTGAAGAATTAATTTAGTGCAAAAAAGGGAAACACTTCAGATTATCTCCAGTTTTATACTCTCTTTTTTTTTCTATGCTCGCCCAAAAAACAGATGTGACAGCTGCAAACACACATGGAGAACAAAGGGAGGAAAAGATTAAAAAACACTTTAAACTTTCTCATCTGAAGACGGATGGAAGAAATGGAAGGGAGACTGTGCAAAACAAACAAAGTACAAAATATAACCAAGAAATAGATGAATACACACACACACACACACGTACAGAACCATTCTTCTAATCAAACATTACATGCCGTAATGTAATGCAAAAATAAAATTGTGTTGCTCTTTTTTCTGTGCCTGAGAAAAAAAAAAAAAAAAATCAAGATCCATTGTAAAGAAAAATCAAGTAGAAATATAGTCCTAAGAGTTTTCAGTGACTGGTGGATGTAGCTAATCTGCAACTTCGGATAAATATTTTTATTGTTAACATGACACTTTAATCCACCTCAACACATCAACCTCTGTCCTGAATTACCTAAACTTTGTGTATATATATCCAAATATATATTTTTTAAATCATTATTATTGACAGGCTTTTGTCAAAGTCTTTCAGGAATAGAGAACTCCTTCAGAACAAACTGACAGCAACAGGGGATTAAAAATCAGTCAGAATATAGAGGTTTTCTGTGGAGTATTGGAGGTTTCGTGTAGTCCAAAGATGTTAGGGGTTAGGGTTTCGTTTCCACGAGTTTATAGACTGCTGCAAACGTGAACGTTGATGCCGTGGTGGTGCCGGTCGCTTATCATGGTGGCGTATCTTGGTGCTGGGTGGGAAGCGCATGCAGTGTTGACTGTTCATTAGAGAACCTAAAAGAGAGGCACCAAGGCTGCAACCTAATTACTGGGAGCTGTCCAAGTAATTTATTGTAATTCTATTGGCATCACGGCTGCTATGGGCTACTTGTTCCACACGCTAAAAGATCTAATCCAGTATCAGCATTTAACAACTGATGCAAAGTGTAGATGCCATGTACTCATGGTGGTGGGACCAAGACCATAATCGGATCATCCTTGCCTTTACTAGGTTTTCATTTTATTTACTTATTTTTAAGATCCGGCATGTTCCAACAGATGTGGAGATCCTGGAGCTTGCAAGGTGGTCCTAATCTGGTGCGGAAAGGCCCTTTGTGTGACCTTTATTACCAAAACAACACGAGATGTATCGTTTACGATATTCAATTTTAAAATCACCCCCCCAACATCTGATTCTTGAAAGCTAATTTGAAATAAACAGTCTAATAAAACATTTACTGCTGTAACTGATTTGCACAGTTGAAGTTTGAAGTTGAAGATGTATTTTTTTTGTAACATCAGTAAAATGGCTGTGGCGATCCAAGATTTCAAATGAATGCGCAGCTAGAAGAGTTTAGAGACTGGTGGGTTTGCTGTAAACTGACGAATGTTTGCTCTCGCGTCTTAAACTACTCAAAGACATAAACGAGGTGACTGCCGGGGTGGAAAGTTAATGCAGTTTTGGTGGATGTTAATTTGGCCTTCATTTGCCTCCATAAATGGAAATACCCCAGATAAAAAGGAAAAAACTGGTGAATCACCAAGAGATATTTTGCTAAACAAAAAACAGAAAATTGAAAAAAATAAAAATAAAAATCAATGCACTGTCCAAGGTCCATTCATCTTCTACATAACTGTGCAGCTACAGTATCTTGGCCGGTGTGCATCATCAAACCCATCTGTTAAAGTTGGCTCTGGTTTCACACACACTGTGGTTATTTGCAGTCATCAAAGAGTCTCATTCCAGTCTTTTCTTTTTTTTTTTTCCCTCTCTTCTCTACTAATGCGCTTCCATTCTACGGAAAAAAATATTTCACCTGCAGAGTTAGAGGTGGATGACAAGTTAATTAAAAAACATTGAAAATGTCCTGAATCCTAGAAAAGAGGAACTGTTCTGCAATGAGCAATATTCTGTAGCTGCAGTGATTCAGGCACTTTAAAAGGCAAATGACTTATTTTCTTAACTATGTGGTCACAATTCACTGTGGAAAAATTTAAATAAATTTATAATAATTTTCATATTTTTTTCCCCACCAGGAAAGCTTCTTAATCACACAATTCTTTTCTTTCTTCTTCTTTTTTTTTTTTTGGATTAAGTTTCCTATAATTTAGTCTGTCAAGTTGATAAAATAGTTTCATTGATGGTTCATCTTTTTCTTCCACTGTTAACTTCCTGCCAGATTTTAATAAATTATTTATTTAAAAATGATTTCAATTAGAATTTTACGTATTTTGACAAGTCACAGATTTGTGAATCTGTAGAATTACCTTTTGTACATGTTATTAGTTCTAAATGTAGTCCGTCACATTTCTACCTGAATTCATTTGATCCGATTTCTCGATGAGACTAGATGGGAGATCTTTCAGATCTCTTTTGCTCTTCCCAAAAGGAACAAGTCTCATGTTGACTTTTGCAAACTAAATATTGTGAACCATCTGAATCATTACACTCCTGACACTAATGTAGTTCTATATGTCCCTGCAGTCGACATCATACATCGCTAAAATACACTCACTGGCCAAATTAATAGGGACATCTTATTAATACCAGGTTGCTCCATCTTTTGCCTTGTTAAATGCCCCAATTCATCCCAACAATCAATAAAAAAGGTGTCAAACATTCTTCAAAGATGTTGGTCCAAATTGACATGATGCTTTCATGCGTCTGCGATAGACTTCTCAAAGGCACATCCATGATGCAGATCTCACATTTGACTGCATACTAAAGGAGTTTTATTGCAATGAGATCTGGTGACAATGGCCAAATGCATTATGTTCAAAAACAAGTTTGAACGATTCAAGCTTTGCCACGTTTACCTCTGCTGGAAGTAGATGATGAGTACTCCACATTCTGTCATAAAATGAAGGACGTGTTGCTACTTGCCGTGTGCCAAACACATTTACATCACCACCAGTCTAAAGTGATAGAAGGAGGACGCCTTCATCCCTTTAGGTCACTAAATTCTGACCCAACAATGTAAACGTTGCAACTGAAATACAGATCAATCAGACTTTGTGACATTTTTCCAATCTTCTATTGATCAGAAATATTAAGCCTGTGCAAATTGTAGTCTGTTTTCCGTCCTTGGCGAGAGTGACAGGAGTTGGACAAAGTGCGGTTTGAACCATCTGCTTTAGGGTTCAGTGTATTCCGAGTTCAGGGATGAAACTCCACACAACTTGGTTGTAACTACTGGGTATTTCAGATGCTGAACCTCACTAAGACTTCCTACCAGTTTGCCATTCTTCTCCGGCCTCACAGAACCACACAAAACTCACTTGATATTTCCAGACCATTCCCTGTAAAGCAAACATGGTTGTGTGAAAAATTCCCAGGTGATCTGAAGTTTCTGATCTACTCAGATCAGCCTGTCCACCACAGATGAACAGATGACCATGTCAAGTCCAGAGTCACTTAAATCCACTTTCTTTCCAATTTTAAAGCTTAGTTTGCAGTTAAGTAAATGCATCTGGTACGAGGTTGATTGATTGAACTGAACAGATAATAGTAAAAAAAGACAATGCAGAACATGCAGTGGAATATAGATGCTGGATGATCATCTTTACAGCATTACTGGGAAATGTGTAATCTGAGAGTCTCCATCAAGAAAAGCCAAAACGATGTAGGTATCTAAAATCTCTCTAGCACTCTTCCTCTTTACACACAAAGCTGGTTGTTTTCAGAGCCAGCTTTATAGAATTGCCTCTGTTTGTTCAGAAATGTCCAACCTGTCAAAGCTGCACAACATGTACTGCTGTCTGATACGCACAAATGAACACATCTCATCTGCAATGGAGCTGCGTTCGCTATCTAGATATGGCGTTAGAGGAAAATTCACTGAAGAGAAATGGAGGAGAAAAAAAAACAGAAAATGTTGGAAGGGAGGACAGCGAGACAGAGTCGCAAAATTCCTGGCTTTGTCCCCGACGTCAATCAGTCTTTTTGTATCCTGCACTCTAATGCTACTTCTGCTTCAGCTTAAAACTCTGTCTCCTTCTATGTGGATGAACTGACGTAAAATGCAAAGCATTGTGGTGGAGGTGGGTAGAACGAAAGGGGTAAAGAAATGATTTCCATATCAGCAAGCCAATGTGACGTTCCATTGTTTCCTTGGGGACGTTCCATCTCAGAAACTACTCAGAAGTGAAAAAGAAGCAATTCCACACACCACCAACAACAACAACAAAAATCGGCAAAGTTAACTAAAGTCTAAAAGTGAAAGGGGAATACTCGTCAGGCTCTAAATAGGCAAACAGTCCATGTGTCATGTTTACAGTAATGGGGAATAAATAATTCAAAAAGCAGCCTAGGGCTGAATAATCTGGCGCTCTCATCCCTGCTCTAAAGTTGATGTTTGGGGATGTAGCTATTAATAGTTGAGCACATTGAAATATTTTTTTTTCTTATATACTTTAAAAAAAGTTAAGCAACACAATTCTTTCAAGTCATGAATGAAAGAAGACGTGGCTTAGTTACAGATTAACATTAGCTACATTAAACATTTTGTTGCAATCTAGATTGTTTGGAAATCCCACTATGCGTGCTGCACTGACAAAAACACACAACAAAGTTGTAAACTTAAATCTTATGGACATGCAAATCTTTGCATGTCCATAAGATTATCCACAGCTGTAAATAAAATACCAAAAAAATCTGTTAAAACTATTCACAATAAAATCATAAATCAATAACCTTCAAACAAACAAAATAGTAATTAGTTTTTAAAATGACTAATACAAGGATTTCTTGGTATTTTATGAGGGCTGTGTTGGCAAGAAAAATATATTTGAGAGTTGTAAGCATTTAAGATGAGCTTTATTATAGATAAATTGTAGACAATCAGGAGGCAGAGAAGTCGTTTCTTGCACGGCAGCTTCGTTTATGAAAGTGAGGATGATTGAATATTAAGAATATTGTAAGGTTATTTGTAAAAAAAAAAACAGTTTCGGGTTTGGAAGCTACAAGCTATTTGAAGGGTTTAGTGCTGGGGAATCTTTGAAACTAGAATAATCTTTAGTCACTTTTTCACCTCTGGTTTCACTTTTTGAAAAGCCAGGGGAACGGGATGGGCCAGCTTTGATGGAGGATTAGGCCTAATTTGGCTTCTGTGTCTGCTGGGGTCTCCCTTTTATAAAAACAGGTGGTCTCTGGGTCACCTTTTTGCAATCCACCTAATCTACTAAACAAACCTCCCAGTCCCACCTCCTGCCCCTCCTGCCGTAATCTCCAGCTGCCCCTCCACAACTCCCTCAGACACATGGGAAAGGTTATTTGCACAATTGGTGGTGATTAGCTCTTGATTTGGCTTGTTCTATTTGTGTGACCAAGTCGGTGCATGCATGCAGAAACCAATTCCACCGAGGGCACAGCTGCGGCTCAGCCATGACTGAAAATGGCTGAAGAGAAGCAGACTGGGAGTTGGGTGGTGGAGGAGGAGGAAGATGAGAGGGTGAGGAAAAATAAAAGCATTGAAATGATGGAGTGTGGACCATTCAACCCACTCTGGTCCTTTGTTTTTGTGGTGGTTTCAATTTTAGTCTCCTTATTGTTGGAAAAAAAAACATCTGAACTATTTTATCTGTGTTGGCCTCGGCTCTAATGATCGTTCTTAATTTAGACCTTCAGGGCACAACTCCACCCTAGAGGGGCCTGGGGTGGGGTCACAGCTTTAGATTCGGTCACTAACAACGAAAGGTCTTCGAAAGTTTACTTTACACCAAAGCGACTCAAGGGCGTGCTGGGTTTGATGGTTGGGTTGAATATGTTGGCTGCAACCCTCAGTTGGTGTTGGACTTACGGGTTGGCCCGGTGCCTCAACATAGCTGGTGAGGCTAAAGAAAAAGACAACAACGGCTGTTTTAGCCGCTGCTTTTTTCCTCTCCTTTCCTGTATTCATCCAGTCATCCAGCCAGGCAGGCAAGTGGGAAGACCTCTCACGAACTGTGTGTTCAGCCAACTATTCCCACCCCACTCCTTTGGCCTCCCTGCTGCAGCCATTTATCAGGCTGATGGTTGGTGAAGAACTCTTCATCCAGCCAGATGAATAAAGCAGAGATTAAGTACCCACCCAAATTCATTTAATAACTCATCTAACAGCTTGCGGCAAGTAACCTTAACCACTGTTGAAAGGCTGGTTTTCTTTAGCGTTTAATTTTACTCCCATGGACAACAGAGACATTAAAGGAAAAGTGATTCTAAAAAAAATGTTGGCATTAATAAAACATAATGGCACATCCAGATGTTTTTATAGGAAAATTGTTGTTGCATTGAAGCAAGGTTCAGTTACAAGGGTGCAATGACTGATGAAAGAAAACTAAAATAGACTGTAAGGAATGACATGCACATTAAAAACAAAACACCTTTAGCCTCCATCGCGTTCTGAATGAACATAGAAAACCACACAATTCATCCATCATCATTTATTAGTTGATCTAAAATGATTTTTGAAAAATATTTCGGCAGATTATGTGAGCTACTTCATCTTTTAAGGTCAACTGATTATTTAAATGTGCCAGTATGCATCACACTGATATGTCCCTGAACAAGTGTATTTATTTTAGATAATTCATTTAAAGTTCATCCATCCATCCATTTATGGGCAATTTGGAGAGGCCAATTAACCTGTCAGTCACGTTTTTGGACTGTGGGAGGAAACAGGGAGAGAACATGGAACTCCATCAGAAAGACCGGGCCGGGGCCGGGAATCGAATCCAGAACCTTCTTGCTGCAAGGCAACAGCTCTACCAACTGCGCCACTGTGCAGCCCTTCATTTAAAATGTTACACTATATAAGCAATGGCTCAGTATTTTTGCTCCATGGCATAGGTAAGGTAGTCTCTGGTTTAGAAGTGGCTTAGTCCAAGGAATGTGATCGTTGCAGCCCACATCCTGAATACCTTTGTAGCTCTTGAGGCACCAACTAAAGCTGCAGACCACTCCATATGATTCTGTCAAACTATTGAATGTGTTCACAATTCTTTTAAGGATGTGCTGTGAGGTTTATTTTTTCTTACTTTTGCACAATTTTCTATCAGTTTTTTATTTTTTATTTCCATTAAATAACTACTCAAAACTTTAGCAATGGCCTTTAAACTTCCTAGTAGAGCATCCGGCAGAAAACTCCCATGTTAACTTTTTAAGAAACTGAAATTTGAGGGGTATTTATGTAGAAAAACTACTATTTATCAAAATTGATGAAAAAGACGGGTCAAACATGGGTCAATGGTTCAAGTCAAACAGACAAAGAATTCTGTTCAATATATTTACAGGGCTTATTCACATTTACACTTTCAAAAACTCAAGTACCTACAAATGTGTTATTTTTGACATTCACAGCAGTGCCCAGTCTTCAAAGGTGTAAAGTTAAATTGAAAGGTCCACAGCATCTAAATAAATAAGAAAATGCATAACTATGGAAGATAAGCTATCTGCCATTTCTGACACACTTTTTAATTTTATGAACAAATATGAGATAAGTTAAAGCTGTGGTGAAGATTGCTTGAAGTGAATTTAACAGAATTTTGGCAATGAAATTTCAGTTCCACAGAGCAAGGTTACAAGCACAGCAACAGAAAAATATCTTCCATTATTTTGGCAACTTTATTTTATTGTAATTTGCGGCGTCAAATCAGCAGCTACAACATGGCTTCTTGACAAGAATGCAGCAGTTTGGCAGCAGTTGGTTTTGCTTTCCATATAGAGGTGAACCAGGACTCGAGCGGCGCTTGCGTGTGACAGAGCAGCCAGAAACCACAGAAATAATGACAGAAATTGTCTGAGCAAGCTTACCAGCCCTTGCTTATGATTATGAAAATTACCTAAGCCTGCTAACAAGATTAAAATAATTTTCTTTATCCTTAAAATAAAGCTGCCATATTTAGTGAGAGTTTATGTCTAACATTCAGTCTCCCTGGGAGAGCTGCCAGGGTTGGGAGCCATGAGAGGAGGAGCTTTGTGTGTTGAAAAGTGCCAGGGCATCTGGGAAGGAAAAAAAAAAAAAAAAAGCTGAAGGGAACCCAGGGAGCTGGTTTCTGCAGAACAGTTGAATGACCTTTTCTAAAATGCTGCCACCCGCCTGCCACTGAAACACAGTCTGGCTAATTAAAGTTTCAGTGGCATTGAATTTTCACTAGCATAGCAAACCTCGGGCAACCTTGGGGGCTCAAAGAGGGAAAGATGGGCGATATAAGACAAGAGGATGAGCAAAAACCAAGGAAGCAGCTGAACAGGAGGACAGCCACAAGAGGACAGCACGGCAAATCCATGCAGGAAAAGACAAAAGCCTTTTGCTTTCCATAATATGTAGAGAAAAAAAAAAAAAACATTAAAATGCAAATCCACAATCCCAGAGTATTTTGCATAAGCTCTGATGTGTTTTGACCTTTCAAATTGTGGTGCTCGAAATGTTTAAGATCATATAGAATTAGAAATCAAACTGAAACTGCCCAACTGTGTACAACGGGGGGCGGAATGCATTTAGAAAGGCCTAAACCAGAGATATCCAATGTCAAAACGCTGAGTGCTTTTCCAAATCCTATCGGGCCGCCTCTCAACCTAATGGAATCTTGATGGTGAGTTTCAAGAATAAATGCATGACTTATGACACAACTACCGGGAGAATTACCCAATATAGTGGACGGCATGTTCCCGTCTCCAAAACATCATTGAATAATTGGCCACGTTTGACCAGGACATTTCTGGAAAAATGGCCAAGAAAAGGTTATGCAACCAGACAGATTCACTCATAGCCTGCATTTCACAATCTGCTGGCCTTGTCTGCATTAATGATCTTGACCTCGTTTTCACCATGTTGGGAGCGAAAAGGACTTAATAAAGCTGAACAAAGCTGCTTGTGTGTGTGTGTGTGTGTGTGAGAGAGAGAGACTGTGCGTGTGTGAGTTTGAGAGAAAGAGGAAAAGGAAGGCCCATGTGACTGTGTGTTACAGCTTGATGAGGGCTTGGTCTGTGATTCCTGGGGGATGTGGTCCAATCTAGGCTTTATTAGGCCTCACTGAGCTGTGTGCAGGGAGGTCTGTGTGCGTCTTCTCTATCGAGAACATTCGTCTGAGCATTCTAAGTACTTCTTTGTGTGGAACTTTAAAATGCACTCAGTTGGTAGCAGTTTAATAGTGCGTGCAAGGTATGGACCTTTTTCATGCTGCAGTCTGCTCAAGAGGTGAACTGCTTAGTTTAATCACACCATTTGTATAGACCGAGGACTACTGGTAATTTATTTCATGCATTAAAAGCAGACATGTATACACTGAAAAAAAAAAAAACTATTTCTAAAATAAAGGACTGGTTAGAAATTATTTCCAAAAAAGTAAGTAATTAAAAACATGACCCCGTATTAAATGGAGAGCTATGGAACTGAAGATGTAAACACATTTTAAATTGAACCCAAGCAAAGCACAATAAATGTAGCAAAATTATACAAGTTAAAGAGTGGCACTCAATAGACACGAAGCCTCGAGTCAAACTGAGAACAAATGCTATGGAGTACAAATATAAGAGTCCTAAGCAATTAAATATTGTGAGAAAATCTTCAGCCTCTTCTGGGCTGACTGACTTCTGGGCAGGAAAAGGCAACTACCAGTTCCTAACCTAATGATCCGATTTTTCACACCAATCAATGAAATATTTATGTCAAGAATTTTTAAGTATATATGAAATTTATTAACCAATGTAGTACTGAATTTTTATGTCCAAACCTAATTGACCGAGATCAACATCTTTGGAAGAAAAAACATCCTTAACAGAACCTCTCTACCTGCGACATCACCTTCTGAAATGATGGCATACATTTTTGGTTTTTTTTTTTTGAGCAGGCGCTATCCAACATGAAGCCGATTACATTTGCAAACGTGAATTTGGTATTAAGGTTTGACGTCCTTACGGTTGGCAGAGCTTGATAAGGTCCTGGTCGGTGGTTCCAGGCGGCAGACCGCGAATGTACAGGTTGGTCTTACTGAGCTGCTCCGCCCCTCCCTGGCTGCAGCTGTTGGTGCTGGGGCTGGGAGGAGCCATGGGATGAGGGGGTGGAGCATAGGGCTGCTGGAAGAAACACAAGGAGAAAACAATGATTTAGCACCAACTGATACAATATATTTTCAGTAAAACTATTATGTGAGAAGAGGAAAAAGTTAAAGACACTAAGATGAGGTGGAACAATGTTTCACGAGGGAGTTAAAAATGTGTGAAACAATAATAAAAAAAAATAAAAATACAGCTTTTGACGAAACGGCAAGCACTACAAATTAAAAGACAAGACATTTTAGGGCAGCTGTGAGACAGAGAAGAGATTAAATCACTGTTGCTAAGAGATAAAAACACAGCAGCACGTAATAAATACATATTTTAATACCGTCCCTTTAATCGGGAACAGGGAGAAAAAAAAATAAAATAAAATTGCTTTCCACAATAACAGCGTTCCAAAAAGGGCTTTCAGGTGAGATCTTGAATGCAGCATATGATTTTTGTTTTCCAGTCCACTTCATTATGTTTTAAGTAAACAGTTCACTGAGGAGGCTCTCACAAATTAGACTTCATATGGCTTCCAGCAGATTATAAACAGTTTTAAATGATGGCAAGATCCTGCTCTCTACTGAAATTGCCAGAACCAATTTCATTACACTGCGAAACAATTTTCACCTCCGAGAGTGTGTGATCCTGATGCAATAATCCACTCCAGTATATTTTATAACCATCTACATATGAATGTCTTTTTCAGTGTAATCCTCAGCTCGCAAAACTTATTCAAAATTTGATTCCACCTTTGTTTTTCCTACTCAACTTCCCCCCCCTCCATCGCTGGCTCCTTTTATTTGCTTGTTGTTCTGTTTGTGTAGATTTATGGTACAGGAGTCAGGGCCCCCTGCTCACAGACCATTTATATCTCTATTGCAGGGACACTGCACATAATGACAGCGAGGGAGAGCTGAAGCCCAGTGGGTAAGAAAGGAGGGAGAGGGAAAAAGAATGTGGAAAAAACATGGAAAAAGAAAAAGACTATGTGCAATGCAAAAAAAAAGAAAGAAATAAAATACTGATGGATGAAGCAGAAGAGAAGATGATGTCCAGGAAGAGAGGAAGACATAACAAAATACCACCTACAGCTCTAGTTAACCAGGTTAACCCTCATCCTCCCAGGGGAGGACCTTAAAACCTTAAAACATGCTGTGAAAACACACACACACACACACACACACACACACACACACACCATTAGCCCTCCGATTTGCACCACACGTTAACAGCGACTGTTGGAGCATGGCTGATTTGATGCGCTATTTTAAGCGTGTGTGCCATGCCAGCGTGTCTACTCCCACTTCTCAGACAAAAAGCCGGGGTCCCTGGAGCGTGAAGAGGGAGCCACGTCCATCAATGGATGGCCAATTACCACGCTGAGCTAAATGGAACTGATGGGCAGCCACTCTCTGTGCCATGCTAACACGTACACACACTGTATGCTGGAATACAATCAGACCGATGAGAACACACACACACGCAGTGTGAGAACACAGAAGGAGCTCTCTCTCGATGCAGGTGCAAAAAACAGCCACCTAGAACATGTCGGTAACAAACCAAGACTTTATCCAGTTCAAATCCAAATCATGTGATCTGAGATCATCTAAAGATAACGGCACAGAAGGCAATTTAATAGCCCCGTCACACTAACGTATGAAGATATCTGGGTCTAAGTAAGTTTCTTTTCTTTACATATTATCCATCTTAGCATGCGTCATTTGATATTTTTCACACGTACAAAAATTCTGTAGCCTACTGCAACTCACAGTGACAGCACACATACCCCACCACTACATTATTTACAGTGATTAAGTTTATTCAAATCTCCTAAAAAGAACACCATAATTAAGTCATGTGATGCCATGAACTGCATAGTAGCTCTGTCTGCCCTGATGAAGATCAACTCACCTCAGCATGCTGAATTTTTGTATTGAAAGACATGACAGTGTAATTTTTTGACCACTTTAGGTACTTGCGGCACTGAACACTGGCATTTCAGACTAAGATGTTAATGAGATCATTACGTTTAGGTAAAAAAAAAAAAAAAAAAAAAAGGTGTCATGACGGAACGGAAAGAAGTAATGCTGTGACCAATGTGTAAAACCCTGAATGAACTCAAGTTTTAAAACAACAACACAAATAGTTTTTGCTGAGCAATTCATCTATGTGTCCCTAATAAAGTGGCCAGTGGGTGTACTTCATTTACATGATAGAATTTGATATGTAAATGTTTGGATCCTTACCTAATAACATGTTTAAATAAACTAAAATGGCCAAGATGAGCAAAATGCACACAACTCAAGGTACGTAATATTTCAGTAAATTAATTACCAACTATTGGCATAAGTAGGTGTTTATAGAAAGCAGAAACCAGTGAAGATGTTAAATAAACTGGTCTTTTGATTAAAGGTGTATGACACTGCAATTGGGAAATTGTGTTTTATCAACATTAGCAGAACATAGACAAAGATTTGCCCACATCTGCAATGAAAACGCAGCTACTCATAAGACTTAAAACAAGTTCAAGATTTTAAAATCAACACTATATCTTCACTTAAATGCCTTCTGTCTCGTCTTCTGGACATAGTTGCACAAGCCACAAGGAGAAAGAACAAAATTAAGCAACATTTGCTCTGGCAGCTGTGCACAGGAATTTCAATCCCTTGAATGCTCTATTGAGTTATTTCCACCTTCTTAGGGTTCCTTGAACTTTCACAGCTGCAGTTCAAGCCTCGACTTTGAGGTTTTGTTTTTTTTTTTTTTACCTTTGTCTCCCCTACTCTCAGCTCTTCATTTTGCTTTGTCCAAATTCACTGTAGCCTAATTTACTCACAGAGTGTTGCAAATGTCATCTCACTACATAGACAGTTGCTCTAGGAGCTGTGCGTTAATGCAAAAGTTCCTTCCTTTCATTCAGGCTTTTGTGAAGTTCTTCAGTGATCCACACAGCTCTCTTCCTCCTCTTAGGCTCCAGGCTTGGCTTGAATTTTACTCTTTGGAATTCATGTGTCCCACCCCATCGATTTGCTTTCATTTTTTAAGGTCAGAAGCTGAAATCTTACACAATGAGGCATGGAGGGTCAAAATGAGCCCATTACTTACAGTCCTGGGCGAAGAGGCACAGAGTGAGGTTATCCAAGGGGAAAAGAAAAAAGGCTGGAGAAGTGCTCTGGGATGAGGAATGGTGCGCCTAAGGTGGGCGCCAAAGGTCTCGAGAGAGTGAACGTTTCTGAATGGCTGAAAACAAATAGTGACCAATAGCCATCTTCTGTTTTCATGTTATGTTTTAAAAGATCCAAAAAGACTTTTCAAGTTAATATACTTACGCTAGAGGAACCTTCTGCAGTCGGTTGTAAAGGCGTAAGAGAAATTTAGTGGGCACACAGGTCATTGCCAAATAATTCAGCCATTTTAAAAATCACTTGTCTGCGGGCTTCTCTGCTGCCACCCTTGAGGTTAATAACCAAGCTTGTTTCCCTTCCTGGACAGTTTAATGACTGCAGTTTGCCCTCAACCTGTCAGCCTAAAAGATTCCCAAATATACAATAAATACTGGACTCATGTCAGAGTGACGAGGACTGAACGCAGCAGTTATAGTATATTTCCACGAAGAGGGGGGGGGAGGGAGATGAAGGTCGGGTCGTGGTGGGAGGGAGGGGAAGCAGAAAGTTAAAAAGAGCCTGATGGGAAGACTTGAAAAGAGAAACGGAGAAGAGCGGGAGAAAAGCTGGTCATGACACTTGGGGGTGGGGGTGGGGGTGGGGGGGTTAAACTCCAGGTGGTAAATGAGAAAACCTCCATTCTGCCGCCTCCCTACCCAGCTGTGACATGGCGCTACGCAGACTTACTGGGGATTTCAATTTGCTGCACTGTATTTCAGACAGGCAAAATGGTTTACACAGGCCCAATTTACCGAGCCAGTCGTGCAGGGGGGTTCGCAGCCTGTGTGACATGCCAGGGAATGTTTATGAGTGTATTAAGTGAGGGTGATAAATCTAGCGTGCGTCGCAAAGGCTGAGGGCACACAGCGTTGCAATGTATATTCACACATCCACACAAGGACAACACACATTTCTTTAACAGAGCTAGTAGCCCTCTTTTGTTACTGAAAGCAGGAATGTCATTTAAAAACAGCCTGAACCTAATATGTGTTCCATCATATCAAAAAAAAAAAAGATTTTTAATGCTCAATAAAATAAATCAATTTAAAAAAAATCCATTTTATTTCTAACAGTTTAGATATTTTGTTTTGTTCCCAAACTTTTTACATCCCCAGCTTTCTGAGGCGAACTCAGCTACAATGGCCAATGCAGTTTTTATAGCGCTTCGAATCATTCGGATACAAGAATAAAATCTCGTTGCTGGCTGAACGCAAGCAGTCGTCTGCCAACTGGAGTCAAATCTCAGCTTCCCCACCCCACATGTCGGTGTTGTTAAGCAAGAGTCTGAATCCTATGATGGCTTTAATTTACTGACTGATGTGTGAATTTAAGTGGGTGAATGTAGCTGGAAGTGCAGTGAGAGATCAATAACACACACACAAAAATGTGTAAATGAAGCACATTTACTGTTCTCTTGAGAACAGACTCCTATTTGACCTAATCTTGAAAAAGTAAAAAAACATAACACGTAATAAAAATCTAACACCAGTTTATGGGCTTACTTGGAAAAATTTTTAATGCAGAATGGCTCTGCACCCGTTAAGTCTTTTTTTCTTTCTTGCTATATGAATTTTCTTTTTTTTTTGGCTCAAAATACTACAATGCAGAAAATTACAATGCAATTTTGAGGCTTTACAGTTTTTGATGGGGATAAGGATAACATTTGCTGATGCAATGCATGCAGAATATGAGGAAAATAGTGTGAGTGGAGATGGAGGTTGGGCAGTTTTAAAGCTAACATTACTGCTGTCTCCCTCTAATGTTCGTCACCTAGATAAAAGGCAGAGATATTTACAGCTGCAAGAACAAATGCAGCATGTACAAAAATTGGCAAATGACTTTTTTTTTTTTTATTTCAAACTGACTCCAGTGCAACATCTCTGAATCCAGCTGGATGTACTTAAAAGTGATGAATGCTGCCGTTACTTAAACCGATTCCTTGCTGCTGGGGGCATCTAGAGATGTAAAAAGTGTTGCACCATCTTGAGTGATGTTTAATATCCTAAGATCTAAAGCAGGGATTTGAAACTTCAGGGGGGGGGCAATGTTCTGCTACTTTAAGAACATCTGAATGAAATATTGACTGCATGCTAAGGAGGTCATTCAGACATTTTGTTCAGGTGTGTTAGACCAAAGATGCATTTAGAAGCCAAGGACATTGACTAGTAGTAATTTGACTTGCTAGTCCAGTACATCCCCACTGTTGCCCAATTGAATTGAAATGTGTGGAACCTGCAGGCCCTTTCAACACTTCAAACTTCTTGTTGTACTTCAACTCTTCATGGATTATTTGTGCCTCAGGGGTAAAGTGCATTAACCAGCTAAAATGACCCCCCAGTCGCAATCAAATATTGTTTCCATGAACAAATGTATGAACTTTGCATAGTTAGTTAGGAAAGTGGTTTATGTCAAAGTAACAACTGCTTCAGATAAATAGAAAATCTCCAACTTCTTTCCAGATTCCCAACAAGGCATCCTATCGAAAATCCAGTTCGGATAGGATGCCTTGTTGGTGCCCTTAAATATAGACAGTGGCTGGCATGGCCACTTTGATGACTTGCAGCTGTGTAGTCCTTTAAATACCTAACTCTAATGCTGTATGTTGTGAGCTTTTTCTATGTAAAAACAGCATTTATATTTTTCAGCAATCTGAGAGGGAGTTTTCTCTCTACCTGCGTCATTGAGCTGATGGTAGATATAACCTCTATTACTGGGTCACCACTGTTCCTTCCTTGGGGCTCTTTTGATAGATATTGATCTCTGCAGATATCCCACCTGAGATGCAGGTTTGGACAGGTTTTAACCCAATCACCTAGCCATCACAATTTGGACATTGTCAAGCAAGTTCAAGTTTTTAAACTTGCCAGTTTGTCTTGTTCCTAACAGATGAGGGACATTGTTTCGTTGCTGCCCAGCATATGTCTCTTACCAACAGGTGCCGCAAAGCAGGTGTGGTCACAGTTATCCACATATGAGAGGCCATTTTTTTAGTCATCTTTGTTTCTATATGCAACTCTGATTGGGTAGCTAAATCTCATTTCAATAAGAGACTTGCTTTAGTCAATCTGTGTAGTTTTAGGGAATATGATTAGTGTAACAGAACGTAGAATTTAGTGTAAATGATTTTAGAAAAGCTACCTTTATACACAGCAAAGTCCTGTAAGGCGAGGAATGATTCAGTCATAAAATGTTGCATTTTAATTGAAAGTTATTTGGAACATTTGGACATAATATAAAACAGTAAAAAAAAACAGATTAAAAACAGGAAGTTACAACATTATTAAGGTCCCTGGTTCATTTTTAAGCAATTTTTTTGTTTTCAATAAATGAAAAAAACAAAACAAAAGGAGAAACAAAGGTGAGAAAAAGAAATTATAGAGGATGAAAGATAAACATTTTAAATTTACTCTAGAATGATTTGTTGATCTGTTCAAAAGATGTTAGAAACAAGAAAATGTCATATTCTGGTGTAAACAATAAGTACCTTTACAAATCACAGTCAGTTGTTTCAGTAAGTGGGATCAAAGACTTTTTTTTTTTTCTTTTTTACATCATTTTCCTCCTCTGTGTTTCCCTGCAGTGCAGGGCAGAGCTGAATGAGGTGGTTGCACACCAATGTAGTAATTGGGCCTGATTTATAGGAGGCCAGAGGATCTAACTCAACACTGGAACTGGGCCAGACAAGGCCATACTGTCAATATCATCAGTAAGCCAGCACAACCCTGCCCAAGCCTGCACACGGTCATGACACCGCTATTTCAGGTCGCCAGGCAGACACACACGCACACACACACACACACACGTGCGTCTGTTACTGTGTTAATATGCGTTTCCTGTTCTGTGCATTTCTCCTCAGTCCAAGTCAGACACTGCTGTAAAAAAAATAAAAAAATAAAAAATTACACCCAGTCTCTTAAAAATGGAGGAAAAAAGCCTCCCAACTCATTCTCCATTAATTCATGCTGGCAAAGTCTCTGCAAAGACTCTTAGAGGCGAGCATGCTCCCAGAGGCATCCCTTCCAAACTGCCAGAACTAACGGTTTGCTCGGCGGTCGGCTGCATTCGCAGCAGCCTTAAAGCACGGAAGGAACACAAATCCCCCATCCATCCTGGATTGCTGCTTCTAAACCTTTAGCTCAAAAACATGTGCTTTAGAAGCCATGACTGAATCTCAATGCTCAAAGAAGAGCAAGGGACGCTGGAAACCTGCTTGTCGTCCTTTCTTTACTTGTTCAGTGTGTGTCCACGGCCCTCTCTTGGTAAAGCATAGCCAGAGGAGTGAATAGCAAATCATCCCCAATTCACCTGGGAATGCAGCACTGCTGATCCTACAGCCAAATGCATCTTAGCAGAAGAGATTGTTAGCTCTCTGTATGTGGGGGCATGAGGAGAAGAAAGAAAGAAAAAAAAGATGTTTAAGACAGATATATATATATAACAGCCATTAACTGCCAGAGTTAAATCGAAGGTCTAAGAGTGTTATAAGAGGCAGAAGAGGGACAAGCTAGAAAAGAACAAACCTTACACATACAGGCTAACGTATCTGAAGTCAACCAGGCTGTCTGACACAACACACTGGTTGGCTAACGATGATAAACACTAAAACAAGTATAACTACAGGTTTACCCACTCTGTTAAAATTGTTAAAGATCTCTTTCATCTAACTATTTTCTCTTTTTATGTGCTCTCTGTTCTCGCTTTGTTTCAACAGCTTCCACTTTCCATGTGTCATAATACAGAAACGCTGCCTTCAAATTCAGCCCATGACTTTTAGTTGTGTGAAAAACAACTCATATTTTATGGAGTATTGCTCACTTTGTTCCTTTTGCTTTTTCATACCAAAGTTTTTTTTTGTTGTTTTTTTTAGGTATGAAAACTAGCAGCCTTTCGTACCGACACTGTTTATTCATACCTCTCTCTCGGAACGTTGCCTCCTTTAACACCTGAAGATTAACATGCTCTTAAAATAATTCAAGATATGTGGTTATACGTTTCCAACAAACAGTGTCGACCAGCGGGAAGTCGCTCTTTTATTTCGGTTTGACCGAGAGCTATAATCCCTCGTATTTCATAAGCCAACATGAATCTCACACCAACCCTAAATGCTTTTTAGGGTCTTTGCTACAGTTCTCCAAGTATGAGCTACAAACATCTGCTATTCAGGAATTACTGGAGTCTCTCAGTTTGAAAAGCAGCTAAACGATACGGGCCTTCATGCCGTTTCATTAATAGTACCATTGCCTTAAAGCAAGAAGGTCCAGGTTAAAATCTTCACCTGGGCTCTTCTTTTTTTTTTGCATGGAGTTTGCACATTTCCCTAGTGCATGCTTGGGATCTCTATTTAAATGTTTAGCTTAAATATTTTTGTAATGTTCAACAAACTGAATACACTTATTTTGCTTTTTATTCTGTTGTAAACATTTTTTTTTCCCCCTTACACGAAATATGAAATACACATCACTTCAA
This sequence comes from Poecilia mexicana, assembly GCF_051168715.1. Lineage (NCBI taxonomy): Eukaryota > Metazoa > Chordata > Actinopteri > Cyprinodontiformes > Poeciliidae > Poecilia > Poecilia mexicana. The sequence goes on along the minus strand of NW_028263380.1, from coordinate 18,364,428 downwards.
CTTTCAGGTTGGTTGGCAACAATGTCCTCAAACACAACCTAAAAGTGGAGCTGGACTGCATGCACCAGTCCTCCAGCAACCCTTAACTTGGTTCTCTGTGGACATCAAGAGTCAGCCAATGTTTAGGTGACATAACTGGGGCTTAAGTGTGTTTGTGCTGCGCAGATTATGACGGCTTGGCTGGAAGTACAGCGCCGAGGAATCTGCAAGAGAAAGCACTGGGCGAGCCGTGGGCAGAGACAAAGTGAAACTCTATGGACATAAATATTTGGGCTGATTTGTCATCATTATAGCCAGCTGGGTCTGTTTGCAAGCTTTGCAGTGTAGGAGTGGAGACTGCAGGATGACTGCAATGAAGGAGTGGGCAGATAGAGATGCTCATTTAAAGGCAAGGCAACCAAGAGAGGGACATATTAGGAAACCAAATGCTCTAAATCTGTTCACCAACTGAATCCACTTGGTTGCATCCTCTCCCCAAAATAGATATATTTATATATATATATATATATATATATATAAATTGCAGAAATGTAATCCAGGATTGTTTGGTAGTATCTTTAACTCATGCAACTGAACTTATTTGCAAAAATATTGTTTTGGTTGCAGAAATAATTAAAGAAAAAATAAATCAGAGAAATATTACACATTTCTTTTCAGAAACGGCATAGTGCCAGTGCTGATAAGAAAATTTTAAATAAATTGGCAAAATATAGCTAGTTAAATCCTGACATCCGCCTTAACCGGCAGAAGATTAACCATATTTTAAACACTTGAATATTACCCCATTTTATTTTAGTTTCATATAATAGAAGGATCCTGAGGGGTCTGTCTGAAAACTTGCCCTGTGTTAAGAAATCTTTTGTGAATTTACATCAGTTGCAAGTTGTTTACAGCATTAGCAATGGCATACTAGAGCAGTTAAGTGATGAAAATGTACCATCAAAATCAATGTGTTGAACAAGAAAGCTTTCGAATACCTGATCTATAGTGCACACCATATATTCAAAAGCTAAACAATATTCCCCATCTCTGATTAGAAACTGAAAATTTGTAGGGAACTTTGAAAAACTATGACAAGCTGAGAAGGTTGGAGCAATTATAATGTTTGAACGTTACGCTAACTGGAGACCGCTGGGTAACTATAGCTCTGGACCCAGAAGAGCGAAAGTGGAAAGTTCAGTTTCAATTGAAAAAGAAAAAGCAAAAACAAAACCCAGAAGCAGTCACTAAGCCCCAACCCTATTCTTCGCCACTAATTGGACACATTCTTCAGGAGTCAATTATGTTTTTCACAGGAAGTTTAAGTACAAACACGGGACTGTGTGGAGGAGGCGGAGGACATGGTGTAGCTGTTTTTCATTGAAACAAATGCCTAGCAGTGCAGGAACACACATCGGCTGGCACCCGGCCCTGGAACGCCAAGGCTTCGCTCGCATCCCGAAAAACAGAAGAAGAGTCCGCGTAATGGAAACTCAGCTCAATCTGTCTTTACCTCCCACCTTTAAACGTTCATCTACTCTGGAATATATCAGTCTCTCATGCTACAGTAGCTCTAGGTGTGCATGTCTTTGTCTGACATCCAGGGCCAATTGCTTGACAAATTGCCAGATTTTGAATGAACAACTATAGATAGCAGAATGTCAGGCAGAGAGAGGGAGACGGGAGACAGATTGATATCGGAGACGCTTAGCCATTTGTCATGCTATTCTGCAGACAAACAAATTTAGGTCCACTCTTCCAGAAGGTCAACTTTGCTCAAATTCATAAATAAGCCTGTAATTGACAGAGAAGGTGCAGAGAGGCTGAAAGTTCCCCAACAGCTCTGTGCATGAGTTACTGCCCGACACTGACCTCAGACCTGCATGTGTGTTTGACTGTGTGCCAGCAGCCATAAGTCAAAGGAACTATGTAATGTTTGCATAACTGAATGATGCCAACACCGTTCTCACTAACACAACCCGATATCGGCACAGACTTGTGAAAAAGGCAGTGCAGCACAATACAGTATAAACATCTATAGGTCTGCGCATGCCAGCTAACACAATAAAAAGCTAAAGTAATAAGGTTATAAATCCCTAAGAGATCTTCCCCTCAGATGTTCGGTCTTGAATTTTCTTTAAAAAGCCTTTCTTATCAGTCAGGGTAATCGAAAAAGAGAGGCAGAGAGATTGGACAAGGGAGAACGGCAGATAATTACGTGACTAGTCCAAATTTACCTTGTTCAAGAAATACATTTCCATGTCAGGACTAGATTTGCTAATTTGTGAGTGAGAACATGAGATATATTGTTTTTTTTAGATTTTTAGTTTCTTACAGTAATGAGATGATGAAGATAGGATGAAACATATGTCAACAGTGAACTACAGAAGAGCAGACGTGGCTATGTGTATATATATATATATATATATATATATATATATATATATATATATATATATATATATATAAATTCCCTTCTCACCCTCCGTGGGTGGTCTCTTTCATCCTCTGAGCTCGGGTCCTCTACCAGAGGCCTGGGAGCTTGAGGGTTCTGCGCAGTATCTTGGCTGTGCCTAGAACTGCACATTTCTGGACTGAGATGTCTGATGTTGTTCCTGGGATCTGTTTGAGCCACTGCTCCAGTTTGGGGGTGACTGCCCCGAGGGCCCCGATGACCACAGGCACCACTGTGGTCTTCACCTTCCAGGCCTTCTCCAGTTCCTCTCTGAGGCCCTGGTATTTCTCCAGTTTCTCATGCTCCTTCTTCCTGATGTTGTGGTCACTTGGTATTGCTACATCCACCACAACGGCTTTCCTCTGTTCTTTATCCACCACCACAATGTCCGGTTGGTTCGCCATTACCATCTTGTCTGTCTGGATCTGGAAGTCCCACAGGATCTTAGCTCGGTCATTCTCCACCACCTTTGGGGGTGTCCCCGATTTTGACCTCGGGGCTTCCAGTCCATATTCTGCACAGATGTTCCTGTACACTATGCCCGCCACTTGGTTATGTCGTTCCATGTACGCTTTCCCTGCCAGCATCTTGCACCCTGCTGTTATGTGCTGGACTGTCTCAGAGGCCTCCTTGCACAACCTACACCTTGGGTCTTGTCTGGTGTGGTAGATCTGAGCCTCTATTGCTCTGGTGTTTAGGGCCTGTTCCTGGGCGGCCAGGATGAGGGCCTCCGTGCTGTCCTTGAGTCCAGCTTTCTCCAGCCATTGGTAGGATTTCCTGATATCAGCCACTTCAGTTATTTGTCGGTGGTACATCCCATGTAGGGCCTTGTCCTCCCATGATGGTTCCTCCAGCACCTCGTCCTCTGTTCCCCATTGCCTGAGACATTCGTTGAGCACATCGTCCGTTGAGGCTTTGTCCTTGATGTATATATATATATATATATATATATATATATATATATATATATATATAATACAGAATGAAGCTGGACCTATTAGAAAACCTTTTACACTGTTTCATAATCCAGTCAGGATATGGAGAAAACTCAATGCAACAATTTTATAGCATATATGCTGGTCCAATATACTTTAGCCATTTGGGTTCCTTTGTGCCATTAATATATCTGACAAGAACATGCAATGTATATAAAGAAACGTTAAGATCCATGCATAGTCACAAGATTGAACACATATCTTCATAGTTTTTGAATATTTAGTTCATTTGAAATGCATTTTTTTTATGTTTCTGTTTTTTTGGAGGGGGTTAGAGTCTGCAATGTCACTTTTATCCTCCAGAGGAATGTAATCACTGAAGCATCCTGAAAGTTGCCAGACTAAATACTGGCACAAAACACCAACCACTGTTGTGACAGGAAGCCTGGAGACAGCCATAACAATCAGCAAGAGAGCAAAGAATGATTGGATTGAGGTGGTTTATAAAGTTATTTTATGACATACATCTGAAAAAGCCATCCGGAGATTCCACACAGGGATCTTAACCAACCCGAGTTCCCATTTCATCCCTGCCAGAAATATCAGGTGTGTAAGCAGAAGCAAAAAGAAAGCCGCTACACCAACGTAGAATTGAAAAAGCCCACATCTGTAATGGCTATTTAACTCCACAATTTTTGGTTTTAGTACTCTGACAAATTTTAAACACATGGATATAGTCAAATGAAGCACAGGAACTCAAGTTTGCTCTAAAAAATGACAACATTATGCCTGAAAAATATTACAGTGCATTAAACAAAAGCAAAATGGCTCTGACATGGCGCCACTATTTAATTGCAAGACAGGCTGTAAATGAGATTTTGATGGATGTGAACTTCCAGATGAGTTTCACAAAAGGTCATGGAGGCAGCAGGCAATCAAGGCAAAGAGAATGCTTTTGCTTTCTTTAGACAAAGAAAACCATAGCAGGGAAAAGAATGCCTCATCGTAATGTGCATGCAAATCTGGCATAGTTAAACTTATTTTTGCAATCAAAAAACTGAACAGCATATCTAAAAAAAAAGAGACTTAGTGCCGGTCATTTTTGATATATCAAACACTGTGTATTCACATAATACTATCGCAACATTTAACACCACTGAAAATGTGTTGTAGTTGATCAACAACCCAAAGGTTTTGTGAGTTTGGTGTTGTTTCCATCAAAATTTGAATACCTCAAGAAACCTTCAACCAAGTCGAGTCTCTAAATACTTCACATTTAACCCACTGGATCTAAAGGAACTGCTGGTAAGCTGACTGCAGCCAGCAGAAAACAAAACAAAACAAAAAAAACAACATTGTTTGTTCCAGTGTCGTTCATATAAACTTTTCCTACTTTGTCAGAAGTATTTAGAATTGCAGTCAGTCATTTAACAGATGCTTTTAACCAAAGCAGTTGTAAACTGCTTTGGTTAAAAGTCTTGTAGGAAACCCTAATGTAAGTATTTACTGCTTACACTGAAGCACTAAGAGCAAGTTTGGCATGTTAGTGTGATAAATGTATTTGAGTGAGGAGGGTTTCTCAGAAAACATGGGTCTTTATTCCATTCTTCATGGTGCAAAGCAGCAGCGTCCGATCCCAGTTGTTGAGAGCCGTGTGTTCTGTATATTGTAGATTTCTCCCGAGTTTCATACATTTAAATACTTGGGTTATTACCTGGCCTTACAAGAACTTACTAGCATGTACCTGTACTTATTACATACTTATATGTATAAGTATATGCTGCTACATCATCTGCTCATCAATGTTTATGGTGCTCTACACTCTGGTTTGTTACCTGAAAACCAGCTTCCACTTGTGCAGGCTGGGAACATGTTTCCTATTATTCTCATTTGACAAGTTTATGTGAATTTAAATCTGAATTATTTGGCTTCAACATTACACCATGCAAAGCCTTTTTTTAATCATAGACCTGTTTTCTATCCCAAGCCCTGTATTTTGACATTGGACAAAAAAAAAAAAAAAAAACTCCTGACAGCCTAAGTGTTTTGTTTTATACATACAGACACCAAGCTATCCTCACTACTAAACTCTGTGAACCTCCATTCCCTGCCCCCTTTTTCCTCCCTAACAGAACTCATCCCTTTCTAGTCTTCCCTCTATCCTCTATTCACCTTTCCCAATCCGTTCAGTCAGCTCCTATCTATCTCTAAATCCATCCCAATCCTCATCTGGCTGCTCGTCCTCCATTTCTCCTTTGTGCTTTCTTCTCTGAATCTCTCCTAACCCCCTTTCTCCTCCCAGTCTAAGCGCCATTGGGGAGTTTTTACATAGTGTTAAGAGTTTAGTAGGGCAAAGAATTCGCTGTGCCAGATCTCGCACTGAGTTAAGCAAGTATCCCCCCCCTTTCAAGGAATAACAGCATTACTCAACAGAAAATAACCTGTATCCGCCCGCCTCCTCGGGCCGATGCATGCGTACTGCAAAGCTGCTGTCAGCAGCCGGCATCGGGACTACACAGGGGATTGTTTTACTCGAGTTCAATCTGAGAACAATGCCGCATTGTGAAATATTTGGAACTGCCATCTAACATTCTGCCTTTGCACACACACCTGGAAATGTCACAAAATCCGGAAAGGAATATTGGGAAAAAGTGTAGACTTTATATCAAAGAGAGAACTAAAATAATATTTTGTCATTTATTTTTCTTGAACTATTAGGTTATCGTTTCCCCTCCCACAAACAGATGTTTTCTCTGTTTTACTGGTTTGGATGAGAGAATGATGCTCGAGTTGGAGACCTTTTAGAAGCATCTCTGAGTGATTTAAAGGACAAGAGACAGCCTCTACTGGGCTGGCCATCCTGGTCTGTCAGTCGCATGACTTACTGGAAACCCAAGTGTTTTTCTGCTCACACAAGCAGAGTTCAATCAGAGCGAGTGTGCAGCTTTATCCAAAAAATGTCACAATTGCGTGATAAATAAAGTGAGCACAGTTGGGCAGCCAGCTAGAGCGAGCGACTTAAAAAAAAAAAAAAAAAACGATGCGAAGTAGAAAGAGAGAAGTAGCAGAGAGGGGAAAAAAAAGATGAATTGGGAAGCAGACGACTGCCAAAGAAGAAGAGATGCAGTGTCTGAGTCACTCGGACCTTGATAGTGTGATTTATTCATGAGATAAGTCACCGTGTCTGAGGAGTAGGTGAGTGTAATGGTGTAATGTTTCCACGTATCCTGACTGCTTGCCTCAGTGACTCTGGTCTGCTGTGTCCTTGCCAGGCTGCTGGAAGAGTTTAATGCATGCAACACTTGGACACGGCAATGGATCACAGCCAGTACACATAAACACAGGCCATCTGGGTTAAAACAAACCCAACTCTGACGCAATCAGTCCGTTTGGATCTTCAAAGGTAACTGAAGTTATGACTTATTTCCACTTCATGGTAGGATGAGAAAGAAAAAAAAAAGCCAATGTTTATAGCACATTCATATATTTATCAGTCTACTTCAGGCTCGGGGAAAAAACTGTTTTGCATAAATGAAGGTTTCTACCCAAATTAGGCTGAATTTATTCACATAACTTGTAGGTAGTCGGCTTCACACACCAAAGGTAGACGGAAGTACATTTCCGAAAAGCGTGCAAAATTGTCAAGTGTTAGCCTACTTTGGAGGGCAAATTCTTACATAAAAACAAGAATTATAAATATTTTCAAGTGTTAGCATACGTTTAGGATTACCCGTCAAAGATTTATTCACCCCATTTTCAACAAGAGGGAAGCTGCTGGTCCTTCACCATTTCACACTTTTGCAGTTTTGGTTGTTTAATTTCTGACATTTTGGTGGTAAAATACAAGCTTTTTCAGAACAATAAAGTCTCAAGTCATACTTGCCTGGGGGACATTTTCTACTTGCTTTTGACAACTAATGATTTAATGCAATTCCTTATTTCTTTGGTCATAATCTACTGGAAGATGTAGTTAGAAAGGTGGTTGCTGCGTTCTTGATCCCAGCAAGGATCACATGCTTTTTAAAAATACTTTTTATAAATACTGACCTGCTTTTTTTACATTTCCACTGGTATTTTGGTGATGATCTCCCACTCTTTGAGGTGAGAAGACCCCTCCTTCACATCTCTTTAATTTTTAACTCCTTGTACAGATCCTCTATTACATTCCTATCAGGACCCTGATTGGAGCACTGCAAAGCATTAAGATCACTTTCAGCTTGCAGAAATGTGCTTGTAAAATGTAAATATTACTTTAGATTAGGGTTTGGTTGTTTATCTTTTTGTAGATGCACAAGTAAGGTATGCATTTCATTGGTTTATTTTCTAATCACATAGCTCATGCTTTTTCACTAAATCCTCCATTGCAAAAATGGTTTCAGTTGATTTCTAACAACTGACGAAATCAGATGTTCTGATTTAGATTTTACTTTTACAAGAATATTCGGTGGTCTGGTTTGTTGTATTTTCTAAGCCCTGTATTCATCATGTAGTAAAAACGTTTTATGAGATGATAGCAGTATTGTTTGGCTCTGCAGTTTTCTTGTTTTATCCTTAAAGTGAGGTTCTATAGCATCTCAGAAAAAAAAAAGTACTTGTTCCATTACACAAAGGCACAGATTAGCACATGGACAGCAGCAAGCAGTCCCCTAAATATCCAATACAGAAGCATCACCGAGACTGAATATGAAGAGGCTTGCCAGATTCTGTGAATGGGCAATTACCATCACAATGAAACTCATGTTGTTTTTATTATCATCTTTTTCCAATTATTTTTGACCAGCAAATTGGGGGTGGGAGAGGCTCAGCCTGCCACACACAAAGCACTTGACATGGCTGAACAGAACCTCTGTGGTTTTTGGTCAAGAAGGAATTTTCTGGATATGCTGAAATAATTACAGGAACCTTGATATCCCACAAGAGACTTCACTTATTTTCCTCCAGCTCCATCTGCTCAATCTTAGTTAATATCTCCCTGCGAGGGGGGGGTGGATGTTTATTATGGTAACCTGCTCAGTTTTGTGCAATTTCTATAATTACATCAGGCACAAATAGAGTTCTCATAAGAATAAGATGAGGCTATTTTAAGCAAATATTACGTGTGAAAAATTGAAAAAAAGGTTGACAAAGAATAGTTTGATGTTGGTGCTTGACAAGGGTAACTAAATGACTAAATGCATATCTACAGTTAAGTCAGTGATGTTTCACACTTCTTCTATTTCAGACTGCAGAGGAAAACAAAAAGAAAGCGAATGGAAAAATATCACGTCCAAGACAAACTATTTTTGCTCCCAACAGCTAAAATTAGAATAAAAAAAAGAAACTTATAAAAGTTTGATTACCAAGAAAATCTATTCTTATCTCCGGTTCTTATTACAACCTGAAGTGGGTTACATCTTATTCATATTTTTACACTTTCCTTATCCTCGGGCTTATTCACATCCAATAAGCCCGAGGAGTAATACAATTTCAACTCATCTGTTTGCATTAGAATTGCTTTCCCCGTGTTGTCAGTGATCCATCCATCTATCCATTCATCGCCACTAAATCAGGTGGTGATGGTAATATCCTCACAGCAGGGAGAAAAACAGTAAGTGAGGCATACTGAAGGACATCATTTCTGCGTCTTGTTCCAGGCCTGAGTCACATCAGCGTTAAACGACTTCAGCTTGGTGGTTTTTCAAAAATAACAGGGCAGGTAGGAGGTAAACATTGGCTCTAAAGCCATTCAAAGGGCACTTAAGCCATTTCAGTGACAAACACGGGCATTGTTAATGTATATTCTCGAGCCAAGATTGAGTCAGCCATTTCTGAGTACAAGCGACAAAAAAGTGAGTAGGCTGTCGGGATCTCTATTTAAAGACATCTGAAAAAAAAAAGCTTTTTCTTCTTCCTTTGTTCCCCTGCAGCATAGCATTAAATAAGTAAATAGGAAAACACTTAAAAGCAGCACAATGTCAGAGTATCCATACATCTCTTTCTTTAAGAGTCCCATTTCTCTGTGCTCTATAGTTGTTTCCCTACTTATCAATTCTAAGGGAGCAAAAAGTCAATCATAAACAGAAATCAGCCTCTTATTTTGTTTCAACTGAGACACGGCTGACAATTCTGCAACCCTGAAGAGGGCACCAAGAAACTTGAAAGAATCCATCTAGTTGTTCATGCACAATGATGGCTACATAAGATTTTCCACACAAAGCTGCTCCAATCCAGCATTTTATAGGCTTACAGGGTTCACGACGAGGCTACAGTGGTGAAAAAGAAGCATTGTGTTCTCCAAAAACACCAGACACATTAGCAGTTCTTAACTGATGCCCTCCCTGGTTTATGTTTCAGGTGTTAGCTGGAGCCCTGAATTCAGAGTTAACAAGCCGGACTCCACCTGTGGCCCCTATATACGGCCGTGAAGACCTTCCATGTCGACATTGGCTCAAGGTTCACAGCACCTCATTGCCTTAGCTACAACCGGGCAATAAATCTCACAAGAGGAATGATTTGGTTGACCTCGAGGGTAGCTGGTGTTGCAAGTTGCAATGTAATACCGTACATTATCCTACCTGTGTCTCGGCTTCTCTTCCTCAAACCGTCCACGTGGCCCACTAAGAAATACTTTTAGAAGATTTATGGATTCCAAACAATGGAAGACCACAAACAATTAGCAGGGTTCTGTTTTGCGAAGGTTATTTGTACTTTAATTATCACGGTGTTGGCGAAGTGGAAAGTCATCTTGCGCTTTAATGAATGCAGCTTTGGTGCTCAGGTGGCTCGGCCCTGCTTCTTGCCCTCCGTCACTGCTCCTAGTCGATGGGTTGCTCTTAATAATTCATGGGCTGTAAGAATCGGCATTCCCTAATTGGTGGGCAGGCTTTCTCTCGCTGCGCTGCTCGAAAACAAAGGCAGAGAGCATTTCTTTTACAACTCAATTTTTCATTCCCAAGCAACCTGAAAAAATAAACAAAAAAAACAAAAAAAAAACCTAACATGTCTTCAAGGGTTTCAAGTTAAAAGGCCCCTCCAGATATTCAACAAGCGCACCTCCACGCACATCCGCTCATCCACGCGGGGCGGGACTAAACGGAACGGAAAGTCAGGACCGACTTTTGCATGTTCTGAGACTGAAACGTGGCTCCTCTGAACCAGACTGTCTCTCCTCCTGCTAAAACTTTACGCAGGAAGACGTGTTACTGCTAGCTGAGGTAAAAAGGGCACCTTTAAGAGCGCATTCGCGACGACAGTGATGCCACTGCATAATTCATTGACGTCTGTTCGCCAGTCAGCAATCACTGGATCAGGCTTTAGGGAATACATTTTGCATTGTATGCATTATGTAAATGTTTTATACATTTATTTATCAGTACATGATGGAGAAGTTGCTTCAGAAAAAAAAAAAGAAGTAGAACACAACAATAAAAGGGAAAATTTAGCACCGACACCTGTTGGTAGTTAGAGAAACCAGACACAGTTGTTTGTCTGTATAACACTGAACTGCATGTATGTCAAGAAATTCCTGCATGTACTTACTCTATGTATAAATCTCAACATTAACAGTGCATAAACATACAAAGACATGCAAATACTATTGTAGTCGAGTACTGCCTTGACAACCCAAATTGTTTTAAATTTCTCCGTATTTTCCATCATCCTAACGACCCCATTGAGAAAGACACGGGGTATATCCTACAAAAGTTATCAGCCCATAAAAGGATAAACAAATGTGCAACCGATCAAACCAAAGGAGCAACCAAAACCAAAAGTCAAGTGTTTTGACTGTGGGAGGAAACGCACAGAATAAACCTATGACTTTATTGATGGGAGGCAATAGTTTTAAAACGTGAACTATTCTAGCGTATACTACAATACACTGCAGTGTTGTGTCTAAAATATGTACTCAGCTCTTCCTTTGATAACAGAAGAAATGGGTAGCAAGTTTAAAAGCATCTGATGCAAATCATAATCCCACCACATGTCAGATGAGGGAATTTTCCTGATCCAACATCGATATTGTGATGATTATTGTGGTTCTTTGTATTATCCATTTAAAATTGATAATTATCATGTAAATGTGAATGATTCTGGGGATCTTGTTCACGAATGAGGGAAAAGGGAGCAGGAGATCGACAGGCGGATTGGTGCAGCGTCTGCTGTAAAGCGGGCGCTGTACCGGTCCGTCGTGGTGAAGAGAGAGCCGAGTCAAAAAGCGAAGCTCTCGATTTACCAGTCAATCTACGTTCCCACCCTCATCTATGGTCATGAGCTTTGGGTCATGACTGAAAGAACGAGATCACGGATGCAAACGGCCGAACTGGGTTTCCTCCGCAGGGTGGCTGGGCTCTCCTTTAGACATGGGGTGAGAAGCTCGGTCATCCGGGAGGGACTCAGAGTAGAGCCGCTGCTCCTCCACGTCAAGAGGAGCCAGTTGTGGTGGCTCAGGCATCTGGTCAGGATGCCTCCTGGACGCCTCCCTGGTGAGGTGTTCCGGGCACGTCCCACCGGGAGGAAGACCCAGGACACGCTGGAGGGACTATGTCTCTCGGGTGGCCTGGGAACACCTTGGGGTTCCCCCAGAGGAGCTGGAAGAAGTGGCTGGGGAGAGGGAAGTCTGGGCCTCCCTTCTGAAGCTGCTGCCCCTGCAACCCGACCCCGGATAAGGGAGGGAGGGAGGGAGGGTGGATGGATGAATGGATGGATGGATGTGAATGATTCCATGTTTTAACCTTCCAGTAACAAATACAAAGATGAATGCAAAGTGTTTTATTCATTAATTCATCCCCAGTTTTATTTTTCTTTTTACTTCTACTGTGTCTGACTAATTATTTTTTAATTTTAAGTCATTAGCTGGTATAGGATATGCAGGAGAGTTAACTCAGTGTTTTTAGTAATTAGACCAAAGACACTCAGCAGGTTGCTGATGTCTGATTGCAATCTTCACGTCTCTCTACCCCGAGACTCAAACAGAAATTCTCCAGCTTACTTTTAATTGCATTGTGTTAGAGCTACAAAAAGCTCCCCGATCTCTGCACGACACCCTCGACTTCCTGGTTAGGGTTAGAACAGTGAGGATTTCAGTTTTTAAACCATCCTCATGAGATGCATTTTCAAAGATGGCATCGGACTAAAAATGACTTCAGTTAAATGTGATGAAATTTGATACATCTATACAATAGTTTTTCAAAGAAATCAACTGGTTTGTTCCAAGATGCCAAACTAACTCCAAAGTGAGGAAGTTAAATTGCATAATCACATTTTTTCCAGGTAGATTTTGGGCCCCAAAGCACAGTGAAATGGGGCGAGCATGAAAGTAAAAACAAAAGACAAACCTTCAGCTGATGCGTCACCCCTTGAAAGACTGCAGATGATCCACCGTCAAGCTCTTTGGAGAGCCTCCTGCCTTTTCATCCCCCTCCATCTCTGTGCCTCGCTTTTATTGAATTACAGAGGAGCAGTCTCACCCTGTGCTGCGTTTTAAATGGCACTAATGGATCTCAGTGTGGGGTGCCGTAGCTGCAGACAATTACCAATATACTATTTGTTTCTCTCTCCATTACGGGATGGGGAGAGAAACAAACAGCCATGGAGAAGCACTCCTTTGGATGACACATTTAACAACTTCGAGATCAGGGCTGTGTAATTTTTGTTCTTCGATAAAATACCTTAACAACGCGGCTCATCTGTGTACATTGATTCCTCCCTCCCCGTTTTTAATTAGAGCACGAGCAGGAGTAATCTAGATAACTCGCATGATAAAACTGTCCCCTTTTTAGCCATGTTGGATATGTAATGAAAATTTAGGTATAAAACAGTAGCATTGATTAAACTGCAACTCAAGAGATTCAGAGTAGCACATATTCAACTTGATTAGCACTGGTTTTATGTTTGATGCTTCAGTCACTTCATTAACACTTGGAATTGATCTAATAAAACACAACCTGTCAGTTTGCATGGATTTATTTGACGTTGCAGATGGGGTGTTTCAGATAAATTAAATTAATTTCCATTGCACAGGCAGAACAAAGCTGATTGCCTATTCTCTTTCCGTCAAGTCAAAGAGCAGAGAGCAGGAAGAAGCTACCGATGTGATTAAACAAATGTTCTATTCCCACCTGCGGGCCCATAAAACCCCGACTAACCCCGGTCATCGCAGGTGAAAACAAAGCAAGTTTTATTAGCGGAATGATAGACACTTTGGGGGAGGCGGAGGGTGAAGTTATCAAACCAGACTGCTAAAACATGCAGCATATCCCTGTGAGGAGATTGGATTTCAAACGTAGGCTCAGGGCAGCACCACGTAGGTCACTCCACAATCTCCACGGGTCACAGGAAAGGCAGCGCTACAAGCTGGTTTGACGTTCTCCATTAACTCACCCTCGGTAACCCGCAAAATAAACCTGAGATTCTAAAGGGAGCGAAGTGGGAGAAAAAGAAAAAAAAACAAACAGCAGGGCGACTACTACACACAATTACCCGGAATATTTTTGGTAAATCAAACTTAATAAATTTATTGAGATGAAAACAACTGAAAAAAAGTAACGCTCCATAGATCTAGGAAGAACAGGAATAAAAATGAAGACAAAATTTATGGGTGAAACATCAATTCACACTCCAGGGAAAGCTGCGTGGGCAGCATTTAATTTGCTTCAGGAAATTTAAATAAATAACATTTGCAGCATTCCCAGGCATTTAGTAGCTTTAAGTTTAAAGGGACATTTCAGAAATTTTCAACAGAAATACTTTAAAAAGAAATATTTTTTTAAGAACTGGGATTGAACTGGAATTCACTTTGAATCTATACAACTAGTCTGAATCAAATATTTCTGTTAATGAGTTGGAGGGTTGTTTGTAAAGGGAGAATAAAAGGAGATTTAAAAAAATATATATATATATTTTAGACTAAACTAATAGGGCTGTGTCTGCGTCGTGCTTCTGTTGTTGCTGTGTCAAACGATGAGGCACAGGTTCTGGTGGCAGGGTCACCAGAACCAAATCATCAGGAATAAACCAACAGCCTTTTGTACTTTGTCCTTTCCATCTTTTCTCCCAGACCACATATGATCAGCTCTGTTATTTCTATCACTGTAAGTGATGGTTTTGTCTACTGGTATGTTTAAACAAATGGGATTTTTGTCAAACAGGGTTGCAGTGTTTTGAAAGGACTGTGATCCGTTTAAATGGATCATTTTTAGTCAAAAACACTTTTTGCCTTCCAACAATTAAACCTGGAGAATGTATTAAAGAGGGCCGATGTTGCAAAAGAATTGAGTCAGATTAACGGCACTTTATGGGAGAAAAGAGAAAACTGTAGTCATGTAATTGCTAATCGGAGCATAACTTCACAATCAGTCATTTCAGACTGTATTTTCATAAAATTGATGAAGAGCAAGAACTAGATCATTCAGAAGCAGTGACTTCACTCCGGAATATTTACCTGAGAAATAATGGTGGAGAATTAATTCAATTTGGACCCTAAACCTTTCGCGTTCTTTAAGCCCGAGTTTGCCAAACCGTGAAATACGTTCATGTCAAGTACAATCAACCACCAAAAGGAAAATTGCTTTTAATTGCATTGTGGAAATATTTTTTTCCTGCAGTGGCAGTGTTTGATGACCTGCATGCTAGCTTAGAGTTGTGTTCGACAGGGCAAAAGAAAAACACTTATCTGGCAAGCTACTGACTGAAAAAGTCATTTCATGATTGATCATTAAAAAGAAGACACTGGAGAAGTTACGACGCTCTTCAACCACAAGTAAGACATTTCCTGCTCCCTCAACTAAAGCCAACCTCAAAAAATCTGAAGTATCCATGCAAACTTTAACGTCTCGCCACATTGCTTTATGTTACGTCTACAGGATGCACATCGTTTGGATTCAGGATGACAAAAGGAGCATGTTCAGCATAGATGAAGCATAAAGAGTCAGCTGGGAACCACAAGCCACAGATATATTTAAAACTTAAGCCAACCTCAAAGTGACTCGTACAGAATACGGCGTTCAGGGTTGCCAAGAGCTCAAAACACAAAGCAAAAAAAAAAAAAAAAACAGGAGAATGTATAGAGACAAATGTATGAAAAAAAGCACTTTGTTTTCTGTTTTTCCTTCACGTGTCTATTTTTTTTTTCTTTAGATATTCCTCTCTACTCCGTTTGATCCTATATTAAGTCATGGCATGCATCAAGAGATCCACAAAGAAACTATTTACCAAAAGAAAAAACACCACAGCTTAAATATCATATTAACATTTATCCTCCTCTTGAAATTATCCATTTTACTGCTATCAGAAGTAAAATAATTTTACCGCTCACAATCTTCCAAGCAGTACCTCATGGAAACGGCGTATTTGCATGTGCAGCGATGTAGATCTGTGGTGCCTGCAGCAGCGATCACCTCTGTCAGAGACATTACCGAGGCCATCGATAACGGCCAACAAAAACAAGGAACCATGCCAGCGCAATTATGCGTGTCTGTTTTAACATAATATTGGGAGAACATGAGATGCGTGGGAGCGAGAGGTGACTGCTCTGTCGTGGGGGTGGTAGCTTGTGTATAATTGTGTCATCGCGCGGACACGGTCGCGTGAACGTGTGCGTGGACGCGCGTCTGTCCGAGTCGTGTTGCGTGTGTGTGGCTGACTGAAAGTGAATGTCCGTCTTGCGTGCTTGTGTGACGAGAGAACAGGAGCGGGGATCTACAGAACACATGTTTAGGATCCTTTTGTGCTTTGAGTTGACAGCGTTGTTTGGGTTGGGGAGAACATTTCAAAGGGCTGCTTGGGATAAAAGACAAGACTCTAGAGTTTGCACTTGCTACAGTTTTGACTGTTTTGTTTCTCACAATGCATTCGATATTGAATATCTGCATATGTTGGTGTATTTTGTGTCCATGTCAGGCAAGTTGTTAGTTTGGGGCCATAAGCTTTCAGTTAAGATGACTTAACTCAAAACTGTATTTGTCTGAAAGGATCAAACACAGTTTAACAGAAGCACTTGTAAATTTACAGAGATCTAAATGATACATGCTTTAGCAGAAAGTTTTTTTTGCATTCAATAACATACCAACATTAGACATCAATCATTTTCAGAAATCAAAGTTTCTTCTTTCAACCATTTTTTTGGGGGGATAGGGAGCCATTGTCAAAGCTTTAAATACTCATCCCAGTGTGCAAATTTGAATTCAGATGAAAATGGTTTGATGCTTGTGTATAATACTTGATGCAACAATTTATCAGTAGCTTGATTTTTAGTGTATTTTGGCTTTTAATACATATCTCTACCCTACTTCAAAAGTCCTGTCCTATGTTTCTTAAATGCAGGGCATAAATTTGAAAACAGAAAAGTAAGACTGGCATAATCACTGCGGGGTTTCCCTAAAATAAGCAAAGCCCTTCTTCTTACATCATTGTGCTGGCACAACAGAGTTTCAATGCTAGTCAGGGGTAGAGCAGAAACTGCAGTGTTTATCTGAGTGTTGCAGATTCCATTAATTGTCACAGGTCGTAATTAATTCCTGTGACGAATTACAGGAAAACCGGGTTGACCACAGAGAGCTTTTAAATCTCGGTGTAATTTGCCAGCTATGTAGGTTTCCGAGTTACTGCTATAGAGGTAACTATCCCTATTATCCCTGGAAGAATCTCCATATAATTTATTTTATGAACTCGCATCCAAAATTCAAGATTGTGTGATATATTGATACCGCAATTTGATGTTCCAGACACCATGCTGTCATCTTTCAGGGAATTTTGGCAGAACTCTCAACTGCCTTGAGCCATTTTCCCCCCCCCCCTTATATACGCTTTTTTTTTTCTTTCACATATTTGTGAAAATAAATGCAATTGTCATGAGTTATACAAGCACAAGGACAAAAGGTAAAAATGGTCATACAGGCCCCTTAAAGGCTCTTTGATTATGTTATGGTCCTGTTTCTGCCAAGCCTGAACTCTTTCTGATCTGACCATTAACTGATGGCAAAACTATGAAAATAAACCCAACTTGTAATAAATCCAACTACTCTTTAAAGAATGAATTTCCGCCTATAAAGGCTTTAGCAGCCTTTCGGGGTATATAAAACAACTCCTGCATTTCCAGAAACACATCAAGTTCAAAAGGAAAACCTTTCAAGTCTTCCCGATAATTTCTCAGACATTGGGATTTAACATGGGGAGGGTGGCGGGGATAGGGGTGGGGGGAGGGAGGTGAGGCGAGCTGGCAGGCGGGATCAGTCAGTCAGGGTGACCTCATGTGTTTGGCACAGTGAAGGCCTATCAGGTTTCCCTGTGTGCAGATTCCAGCTCGCTCAATCCACACTATACCCGGGACCCAACCCCCTGAGGCATGCCTGTGTGCGAGTGAGTGAAGGAGGACAAAACTGCACGTATGTGTGAGCGCGTCTGTGTGTTAAAGTGTACGAGGTGGAGAGTTCGAGAGATAAATTATATGTGATAAATTATTCACATCCACCCTGATTGAGAGAGGAAGAGAGACACTGCAGGAGGGTGAGCAGTGTGTCATTCCCTTCCAGTGAACTCGGCGAACTCAACAGGACTCCCACCATTCCTCACACGCGGCTTCCCCCCACCCCCTCCTCCTTCCTCGACAGTAAATGTCCAGTTCTCTCATGCTTTCTCTCCTGCTCATTATGCATGCAACAACTAATGTGTCGACATATTGTGTTGGCTGCAGCATAAAACGTCTCTTTGAAATCCTTCAACAATCAAATCCGGTTTAAAAATCTCCTGATTATTTTCATAATTATTGACAGTCAATTGCAGTCAAACATGCTATTTAATATGTACAAGAAATCTACAATATTAGAGACAGTATCCCTGTTTTCTATTAGTAGCACCCGTAGGCTGTGAATGGAAACGACTAGATGAATTTTGGCAGTGTGCTGGTGTGGAGCATTTCGAGTATGTCAACAGTATCCTAAAAAGCTAAATTATCAGAGATTATGTTAGGAGAGATTTTTCTGTAGCCCAGAAGGGGAGTTAGAGGCAATCTGTTGTTCATCATTTTACTGTGAGAAAGACTGTACACAAATGGAAGAGGTTCAACACATGTCAGTTTTGCACGTAGAATACATTTCAGCCAGTTCAACTCAAGGACAGTTTGTACAATGCCAAGAAAAACTAGAAGAAAAAAAAAAAACATAAGCTATATTATGTCTCAGTAGGAATGTTAGATATTAAAATCCAACTACAAAGAACAGAGCAAATACAAATTTTTGAAAGAAATGCAAATAGAACTTTCTTCCATGAAAACATGGACACACGGCTGTGGGGGGAATGTAAAAGGAATTGCTTTGTTGATAGTTTTAAAGCTGCTCAAGAGCAATGTGAGCCTGGCAACTTACAGCTAGAAACTCCCCTAAATATTCAATTATTTTCATTTACAGTCAGATCTAAATCCTAACATGCTGAGCGGATGCTGGTATCTGCTCAGCATCTTAGGACTTTTCGAAAGGATCATGCAACTCTGTGTAATGTGGGCACTGCAGTAAGCAAACCAAAAGATTGGAAAAAAGAATACTATAAGGTTGTCACAAAGTCCAAATCTCATCCAGAATTGCACTGATCACCATGTTTTCATTTTATTTTGGAATATGCAAAATGTTGCTTAAAATTCAAGATTGAGGCTAATAGATGCATCCACTTTTTAAAAGGTAACTAAACAAAAAGCCCTTAATATGCTGGTTGGTATAAAATTAATTGCTAAAAAAAGAAGAGAGGGACAGATGTTGTTCTACTTGGTAGAACAACATCTGCAGTTTGGACAAACTTAAAAAAAAAAGTTAAATTACAGAACTCCACTTAGCAAAGATGCTTTTGTAACCTTTTCAGACTTTCTGCTACTTCGGTGCGAGAGGCAAGCAGCCACAACACCGAATGCCAACTGTCACTGCAGTGACAAAGAAAAGCACATCTTGCTGGAAATCCTCTTAATAAAGCCTCAAAAGGCTAAGAGGCTTTAAGCAGCTACTATTCCATCAGAAAAGCAGAAAAAACAGCATTAATTCTGTAGCAGTGGCACATATGTAATGAATATAGAGGTGCATCTTAAAAAAAATTGATGATTGAAAAGTTGATTTATTTCCATAACTCGCACACAAATTGTTGCCTTAATGTATGTTATTTTTGACAATTCCCCCTTTACTAAGGCATGAAAACATGACTCAATTTCTAAGATTAGAATATTACATCACACCAATCAACACAGAAATGTGAACATTAGAAACTATGTTCAATACCTCCTTAACGGTAGCTTTTAATCTGACAAACAGAAATTGAAACACATATTCCAATTTTTTAAGGTGTGCCTGTATCATCTATTGAAGTTGCATCTCTTCTGCAGCACCAGAACGTTTTGGTACGTTACTATAACCACCTGGCTTACATAGTGATAACATTTCAGATGCTACAATTTTGAAATGTAAATAAAGGCAATGCTGGAGTACCATTGACTTCCATAGTCTATGGTAGGGAATCTCGAAGCGGAAAAATCCTAGCAATGTCTGACTCACTGAAAAATAAATACAGAGAAAAGGACAGCGACTCAAGACTTTAGCACAGTAGCGAGCAGCAAACCAGCACTTCACCTTGATCTTTATTGGAATCCTATATAACCAGGCCACAGAGTCTCTGAACACTTTTGAGAGAGACAAGTGTCAACAGATGTCTTCACAACTGCCATGGGTCTGGGTTGGGGAACATTGGCTTACCATTGCCGGGGTGTTTATCCAGCGTTCTCAAGGCGGCAGGCTAATGTCAGCTTAGTGATTAATTGCAGACTCAAAAGTGCTGAGGAGACAGAATTTACTCTGTAGCGCCAACTGCAGCTTCAACAAGGGTTTATTGCTTTATTGGCTAAATCCTAATGCGACCTTCTTCTCCCCATATGACAATTCCATTGATGCTGGCGCATCCAGAAATACTCTGCAAGGTGGCATTGTGGTTACGTGACAAATGCAAAGGCCCTTCACTGTTGGAGGAAGCCTCTGTGCTTGAGAAAAAAAATAAATAAAAAGATTAGAAGACTATTCAAGTGCGGCACGTCTGAACACTACTGGAAACAGATCTCTGTGGGTTGACATACAGCTCTTCGTAGAACGCTGTTCTTCCCAATATGTTGGGGGAAGCATAACATATGGTGGTTACACAAGCATGCAGCTGTTGTTTTTGGGGGCTAGAGATAAATAATGGATAGAAGTCCTCCACAGGGCACTCACGACAGCTAATGAGAGAGAAAAAGCAGGCAGAGAATTAGTAACAGTTTCTCAAAGCGGCTGTTTTCGAACATTTTCCGAGTAGCCCAAAGGCAAGAAAATACGGAATTAAAAAAAATAATAATAAATGCTAACACTTGCATTTTTCTTCAAAAATTAAACCAGTAATACTTTACATATTTTAATAGAAAAAGGAAGATTTTTCTCAGATTTCTTTGATATATATATGTATATATATGTATATATATATATATATATATATATATATATATATATATATATATATATATATATATATATATATATTTTTTTTATTCTCCTCACACTCTTTCTGAACACCTGTTCCTCTGTCGGGTGCAGGTGACTTTCAACTTGCCCTGAACACAACGATGTATTCAGTGTCAAACTTTTCAACACATTTCCTATGTTCAGAGATTCACCTAAAGCTAACCACAAACCTTCAGAATCTGCGGACCCTCCGTGCTCATGATTAGACCTGATTATCAACAGAAGAGAAAGAAAACCAGCCTCTTGTAAAGAGATCACATATCATGATGGCACTTTTTAATTCTCTTGCCAAAGGCTGTTTATGCGCTACTAATTACTGGTGAAGAAAAATAATCTCTCCTCCACTCGGAGTATTATCGTGCCCAGGGCTTTCTACCCGCCTTTTCTTTCTATTTATTTCTTGGTTGGGCACTCCGCTGGCTGGGCTCGCTCTCTACATCAGTGTCCTTGCAATCTAATTCATGCCGCCTACCTGTCCCGCTCTGTGTTTTTCCATACAGTGACTAATGTGTACACTTCGCGGCCTCCAAAGCAGCTGGAGCAGTGGAAGGGTCTGCCAAAGAAACCATTCAGGCAGCGTCTAAGAGGTTGGCTTGAGTCATTTAACTCAAATAAAGCTGGGAGAAAGGAATGTTTGCTCCTGGTAATCCCCCCACTTGCTCGACAAGGCTCTGCAAGGTTCATCTGCTGCTCTAAATTGGTGCACATATTCTTATTTGTTTAGGAGCTCATTGTGGTCGGGTGAGAGAGGTGGGGGGGAGGGGGGGGGATCTAACAGGACTGGCAGCTATTCAAGCTCTCATGCCTATTTGCTTATCCCCATTCATGGCAGAATTGGCTTTTTCCGGAGCCATTTTTCAAGCTATGCATGACACGGTATTTTCATTGAGCCTGCCACTGCTAATGCAGCTGTGTAGAGTAAATGTTGCAGGCAGCCAATGTGTGTGTTTGGTAGAGGAGAGACCGGGGCCTCCTACTGTAATCAAAGCGGTAAAGCTACACTACCATTTGCGTGTCTGTAGTCAGGGTTTCCTCCCACTTCCACTTCTGCAAATGTGGGCGATGACTCCTGGTTATCGGATTGTGCGGCCACAAGGAAATGAAAAGCTAATTCCTTTAAGTGACATGTGGAAAGTCAAGATTTTTTTTATTATTATTATTACTATTCTTGGCCCGACTACGACATCTTTAGATAAATGAAAGACACCAGTGAAAAATAATACCAATAATAATCCTCCCGACTGCGTTTATCTCTGCAGGTGGTGTTCCTGCATTTGATTGCAGACGAAGAGAAAAATGTCACTCCTTTTACAATACTTTGAAGAAAAAGACTAATGAAATGCATATTCGAGACTGTTCTGATCATGGATTCTTCACCATAGGGTGCTTGCGGTTTACCATAACATGTCTGGTAATGAGGCAGCCCAGATACTAGGAAGTGAGCCCAGTTCTTGGCTAGAAACATATGACAGGACTGCTTGTATTATTTGGATCAGCGTGGGGCATCGGTTTTTCAAAGCATTAAACGAGACAAAGGGGGTTTTCCTGTGATTGGTGAACTAAATTCAGAAGACAAGCACTCAGTTCCAGTAAAGTTTGTAGAAGCAGGAGTTTTTGAAGAACAGCTTTGCAAAAGTATTTTTACTACCAGAATTTTTTTCACATTTTACTGTGGCACAACAATAAACTCCATTGGGTGATTTTATTATTTATATCGATTAATGTGCTTTGATCAAAACGAGGGATTAGGTACAAGGCAACATGTCTTCGTGTTGCCGTTTTTTTCACCAGTTTATTCTAAGGATGTATTTACTCATTTAAAAGTAGACATAGGTGGATTTCATGAAAACATGAATATCTTTATATGCCACAATTTTCAGATCTGAATACAAGAAATAAATTTTTAAAAATGGTTGTTGTTTTTTCTCTCCATTATTTCAATATTCCTATTATATAACACATGCTATAATTTCACAAGTTGTTGAAAAAGTTTAGAGGTATGAATACTTTAGAAAAGCAGGTTAAGCCTGCTAGCGAAAAACCATATAGGGTTGATGCGTCTTTTTGATCTGCCCTCAGACTGGAGGGTGGACAGGGAGTTCTGCTGCACTATCATGCAACCATGCAGGGATCCTGTGGCGCACTGCTCCCTTAAAGTGTGCGCAGCAGCCACTCATTAAAAATGCAGGAGCAATTACGCTGGCCGAGTCTGACTCAGTAAATGCTACCATGCCGAGCTTCCACCCCAACCTCCTCAACCTCCTCTTACCCTTGAATTGCCTAAAGCGGCAACCCGAGTAATCTACATGTGAACCGGCATGCCAAAGGTAGGGCAGCAGAGACGGCAGAAAAAGAAAGCTACCGTTACACAAGAGCAACAAAAGCCCTTCTCTACCTCACTGCTCGTCTGTCTCTCACGAGGTGCATTTGCCTCCCTCCTCCTCCTCATCCAGCACGTGGCTCACATCCTTCACCCTCGCTGCTCTGCTGTCTTGACCTGGTTCTTCATTTGCCCTTTTTATCCACGCTCTCCACCCTTGGTATGAGCCTAAGCAAGCACTGTTTGCCCGAGAGTCTCTCAGTTCATGTGCAATCACCATCACAATTTTAGAGTGAGAGACAACCTCAAAGGAAGATGGAACAAAATGAGAAACAAGGTAAAGAATAAAGCTTGCAGTTCTGCCCAGAAACTTACATACACTCATCCCGATTTTGGGGCTTTAAATTATTATTGTATTATTCTGTAGCATTCGTTTTTGGGGGGCGAAATAATAGCACGACACACAACTTTAATGCAAACAAGAATTGGAAGTTGATTTTTTTTATAAATCCGTTCCTGAACCAGATGCAGTGGGTGTTTGGGATCACAGACCTGTTGGAACACCCAATTATGTCTATGTTTACACTGGCCTGAAGGTAATTTGAGGCAACCTTAAAAACGTTATAGACTTCCGTCTGCATTGATGTGCCCACCAGTGCCACTGACAGCAGAACAGCCCACAGCATGATACAACCACCATCACAGAGCCTCAAACTTTTTCAGATGAAGCCATTTGGCTTCTCCATGTTGGCAGTTACATATTTCAGTGAAGCTTAAAAAGTTGTTTCCAATTTGAAGGAAGCTCTTCTGTCATGAGCGTTCCAGTTTATAACAGTTTTACTATAAACTGAGAGCGTTCATTGGGTTGATTTAAAGTATCCTCACTCCTCTGATTTTGTCTGAGATGGAAAGTTTGAGTCATTCGGGAAAAAAATTGATCACAATTTGGTATTCAAACCGGAAAATTATCTCAAGCAAACAAGTTTAATATAATCTCCCTAAAAAACCACCCCAGAGCCCTGACCCCAACCAAGGTGATCATATAACAAACCAAATTAAACAAACTACCAGTTCTGCCAAGAGGAGTTGTGAAATATCAGGTCAGAGTAACGAGAGTGATGGAAACACAAAGTGTTTGTGAGACATCTGACTAAAAATTAGAGGATTTGCATTTACAGTGGACCCCCAGAATTGGAGACCACACGCACTTGCTGATATCTAAAATAAGCCAATTCACGAGACTCCCTGTAAGAACACGCATAACTTTCTATTTTAATAGTTTAAACGCCAAGTATACCTTAATATGCACAGTGGAAATAGTCTTTCTTATTTTCACTCTTAGATTAGAGACAGTCAGCACCAAGGAAAATGAATGAAGTTCCTTGATTGGCTGCTTTGCAAACATCACGCTTCATCATTTTCAGTCAAATATTTTAGATATGCACTACAAAAGTATCTGCAAATAGGCGGGTATTCCACAACTAATTTGAGTTATGTTCTATAGAAAACTTGATAAATAGCCGGAACCACAAAAAAATTATTGAGTTCAAATGTGTAATTTTGACTATGTGTAAAAATATAAAAAAGATTCATGTCAATTCTGGCTGCATATCAACTTCTGACCTAATACATGTGACATATACACATGTGAAAAAAAAATCACAGGAATTTCCATCCAACAATGCATAGCTGATTGATAAGTCTGACTTTCATTTGATTAATTCCCCATATTGATGAGAGCTGCCTTTGCTAAAGAGGTTACCACTTCTGGCATACTGCACAGATGGTAGGACACCAGGCCCAACAGACAGCAGGGGCTCCCGGAAATAGAGCAAGACGCTTGCAAGAGTGATGGAGGATGGAAAAGGGTAATTATACAGAGGGACAACATGAAAGAAAACTTGGAGATTAAGGCAGGCTTGGCACAAAAAAAAAAAGAGTAAAAAAACGAGCATTTGAGCTAAAGTGACGGGAATAAACAAACACTCAACATAAAAGAGAAACAATTTGAGACTGTACCCCACTACTTTGAAAAGGGGAGGCATAAAGTAGTAATAACAGGTGTAATAACACAAGGCAGGTCCCTTGCCAGTAAGGCAGTGGAGTGAAACAGAGGGGCAGGCTAGACAGCTCCAGGCAGATACTGTTTCGGAAAGAAAGGGCTAGTAAAAACAAAAGAGGGAAAAAAGCAGGTGTATTTGCAGAGTCCTGCTGCACTGTTGGGTTTGAGGGGCACATCATGCGTCTCGTTTCATCTGGCTCTAAGTCTGAAGCAACGTCTTTCCTGTCGCTCAGTTTCCCTTCATCCCGTCTCTGCGTGACTCTGTCGCTCTGTGCTCCAAACACACAGACATCAGACGTCGTCAGAATTTAAGTGCGATTTGCACGACTTCTGAAAAGGACAGATCTCAACGTTCAGAGCCCAATATATATATATATATATATATATATATATATATATATATATATATATATATATATATATATATATATATTTTTTTTTTTTTTTTTACATTTTTAAATTTGAACCACATTTGGCTGTCTTTTCTATTTTGAAGAGTATTTTATTAAACACACCAAGTAGATTGTTTTTGTGTTTAGTTGTATGTGTTCAGTGCATTCTGTGCTTTTTTTCTTTTCCTATTTAAAAGAAATGTTATGGAAAAATATGTGTAAACGAATAAAAAAAATATAATAATGTAGAAATAAAAAGTTGCTAGAAAAAACGCTAAATGTTGTATTTAATACGTCAACCTGGGGTTTTAAGTTAAAAATAACTTCTCCAGCCCCATCTCTCCTCGTTTCTCTCCACAGGCGTGAGTTCCTCCATGTTAAAGTGCAGACCTGAGTCACCAGTTATCTCCAGATGGTCAGGGAAGGTGAGTTCAGAGACACGATTCCCTTGGGCTAGAAGTCCACCACCAAGCACATCATTTTATACTTTTATCTCTGATGCTTCTCCCCCTCTGTATTAACCTCCAAGTCTGTGAGCAAGTATTTTGTTTTGTGACTTGTACAAGGACACTTCAATGACGCAAACAAGCTGAGGAGAATTTGTTACCTGGTTTGGGCCTCAGCTCTGAGCACTGTAGTGTTTCACAAAGCACAGAGGTTGTGGAAACTTTACAAACGTATGAACCAGATATATCCTTTCAGTCTGCAATTCTGTGAACACTGTTTTTTTGTTAACAGACTCCAAATTCATTCATATATTTCTTTGAAGGAGTCAGACTTTACTGCGATGTGTGAACGTAGTTTTGAAGGTCGTTCACACTTAAATAATTGTAGCCACGCTCCATAGAACACAGAAAACATATTTTCTCTTTTCTCTGTGGTTGTCTTCACTACTGAGAATATGCAACGATGTCCCGAGAGCAATCTGGTAACACAGCTAAGGAAATGTGTGTCAGAGGGCCAGGTCTTGGCACCAGCCTCTGTGGTGTACTCCATGAAAGGCCATGCGAAGCAGCAAATCAAACACAATCTTAACGTATGGGTGTGGAGACGGGGCTTGGCCGTCGACAGATGAGAAGTGTTTAAAGTGCATTTCTGTGTCTGTGCATGTAGTTAAATAAGGAGGCCCTACCAAATAAATTGAGTTGTCTGCTCCGCTGACTCACAAACTGATATTTTACAAAAGAAAAAAAAAAAGCTTCAGCCAAACCAGGATACAAGCACATACTGGTCAATTATCAACATTTACCAATCCGTTGAAGTGAAGGATTGGAAAAAAAAAAAAAATGAAAAATGTATTTTATATAAATATATATTTAAATACATATCTGGTTCTCCAACAAGGAGCTCTGAGAGAAGACAATGATTTAACTTACAGAAAGGTGCAGCGGGATTGTGTTTCAGTCAGTAACAAAGAACATATTAGGAATCAGAAGAGGGGGAAATGAGCTGAATTACTCACTCCCAGCAATAATGAAAATATACTCTCCCCGACTCCAAACAGGGATGGGCTCAAGAAGAAGTAATTTAAAACCTGGGTATTTGCAGCAATCAAAGTGCGTGATGAACATTTTAGGGATATTAAGGAGAGGAAACGAAGGTTCTAGCTGAGTTCATGCCACAGACAACCAACAGATGTGGACGGCGCAGTAAAACAATCCTAATAATATTTGCAATCTTATTCACTTCATAACCAAGCACATGTTTCAAGTTTAAGTCCCAGTGCCATTTCAGAAACTCCACATGTTTAGTTTTATGATGGTAAGGCATTTTCTTAGCGGCTATGCCAAATCACTGGTTGGCAAGTGGACAGGATCTTTGTGACTGCAGAGACATGTTGAACCCAAGATGGCAGCATTTGTTGAAGATTTCTAAGAGTGAGCATTGAGATAATTTTACATTTGCCAACTATTTTACCAGATGATATAAAAATCTTTCATAGACCAATGACTAAAAGAAATAGAGCTCTGTGTTATAACGTTTATACTTCAGGAAAATGGAAAGTTAGGAAACACTATGAACTTCCTAGAATGTGTTGAAGTTAAAGAAATCCTCTAGTTATATTTATTCCAGTGAGCCAACAAGGCTTAGGGATTTCTTTCCATACTGAATAAATGTACTCAACTTAAGTTGTTTTTATGTTTTGATTGTGCTACTTCAATAAAATATAAATTTAAGTTTGTTCACACATATTTGTCAGATGTGCCATTATGTATTGTATTAGAAGCTTTTCTAATCACTGCTGCTTTCCTGGTTGGTTTTACTTGCCTTTCCATGTCTATGTACATCTGTCTTCTCTTTGTTGTCTCAGATTTTCCCTTCATCTATCAAGGCATTAAAGGGAGATTTAGAAGGCTCCATTGTTATGTCTGTAGCACAATAGAACAACCCATGTAATGCAAGCCAACAATCTCCCTCACTTTTAACTGGTCCCTATAAGATCCAGACCATGGTGCACACACAGAACATCCAATTGCCTCCTATGTTTATAAGGAATTAGATGTATAAGTGGTGCATGCAGCAGGAGCAGACATGTGTGGATCCCCTCAAAGGCCTCCCTTGACTTGTGTTTACTTAAGGCCAGGGACAGTGGCCTCAGCTAAATCTGCCTCAATCCGCCCCTCTTCTCGGCTTCTGTTCTGACTGTAGCGCAGCTTTTCCGCTCCCACATCTCAACCACACTCCCCTTTGTCGGTGAGCGTTTCCCGGCTGTTTGCGATGCCTCACATTAGGCGTGTAATGACCTAGCTTATCAGCAGTGTAACAGCAGAAAAGGTATGGCGGCACGACACACACACACACACACAATTCAGCGACAGTCGAGCGTCACAAATGAGAGGAGGTTATCTGCAGTAGTTCAAGGGTTTCCTTCTGCTGCTGATCTGTTGGCTGAAAGTAGGGCAAACATAAAATTAACTGTTTCCATTAAAATCCTTATTGTTTTCTATGACACTGTGGAGTACTGACAAATCCAGCATTGTTCTTCCTTTACCTGTAGCTGCACACTGCTGCTCAACTGGCTGACAGAAAGTTACTTAAACGTTTCCTTCAATTACTGAAAACCTACTTCAGCTTTTTTGAAAATCGTAACTTTTACAGTTACTCATGGCAAGCTGCCATCATCTAACAGGGCGGATATCAAGAGTATTAAGTCAGTAAGTGTCAGCTTGAAAAACTTTGCAATAGGCACATTTATTTTCAAACTCCAAATAATTTCAGGGAGTTTTTATTCTTTTTTTTTATTTTAGTCCATATTTTAACATCAAAGTAATATTAACTAAATGTTATAAATGACGACCTGTCCAGATACCATGACTGGACAAATATCTAATCAGAGAAAAAAAAAAATATTTTTGAAAAATTACCAGATGATTTGCTCCATTTCGTAAATCGCAGCAAACAAAACCGACATTCAACGTTTTGTGAATATTTTAGGTTCTTTTATTGCTATATGCAGTAGCAATCCCACAACCCATTCTTCTGGCTCGTTTAAGTTTATTAGATTTTTTCTTTTTCTCACAACTAAGACAAATTTGACTGTAAATATTTCTAGTTACAACATACAGACATGGAGAGACTAAAAAGCTCAAGCTTCAGACTGCTGCTGTGAAACTACAAGAGGTGGCCCTCTGCAGGCAGGCCGGCTACCTGAGCATAAAGGCTTAATTAACTAGCAAATATTCACTTATTACATTTGTGTTATTCTCCAAATAGCAGAATAGGGAAAGAAATTGTATAATATTCTGCACAATATGAACTTGAAAGCCATATCTAAACTTAGCTGGTGTTTATTCTTTAATTTGTGACATATTGAACAAGTAAATATAGTGGGAATTTTAGATTTTCAGTTTCAAATAAATTCAATTAGAAAAGATTAATTTTAGTCTTTAAATTGTGTACAACTGTTGCAACACTATGAAACTGTGATATTTTTACTTAAGATACTTGTATAATGAAATTCCCAAACAGGCCGCGGCCTTGATGAGACACTCGTCAACAACAATAGGCACAGGTTTTGTTTAAAAAAAAAAAAAATAAAATTATTGAATATGGTTTTATTAATAATAACCGACAGCTGTAATAGTTCTCAGGAGGAGCGAATGCTGTGCTGAGACTTGCATGAACTACTTTTTACAGTCATTTTCTCATTTAGGATTCCCATCCATTACCTGTCATTACAGTTGAATTTACGACAAGTTGTGAACCGCCCGTGCCATTAGGCCAATAATAAAAAAAAAGGGTGAATAAAAAGTTGAAATTTGGCAAATAACTCCATGCAGTGATTATCCTGGGAATAGATAGAAATAGGCCCCTTTTGAAAGGATTCTTTCATCAAAGCAACATCCTGCCAGCTCCCTGCAGCCATAACCTCATATAAAAGCCACACACACACACACACACAAACAAACACACAAATCCTCCTTCAGGAATCAATAATTCAGCTAAAGAGAAGCACATGCTACGCCCTGCTGCACTAATCAATAGGAAGCCAAATGTTATTGTTTCATCTCATTCTGAGACTTTTACATTCTAATATGGACGAAAAGAGACGTGCTGGACGTACATCACATTACCAGATCATACACAAAGACGACAATGTGGAGATGCCTCAAGGTAATCTTTGAGAGTATTACGACTTTATTCATTTAATTTCATTTGTTTGTTATTTGACACCAATCCCTTGAACCCGAAAGGAAATTAAAATATCACATAAAATCCAAACAGGCTCAAAAAGTGCGAGTTGAACAAACACTTCTTTTTTAATAGCTTCTAAACTTTACATGTTTATAGCCCAAAAAAATTAAAATGCATTTATAAGTCAGACATTTGCAAAGTACTTATTAGGGTTACTGGTTATCAGAGTATAGGTTTGTAAAACATACATCTTGAGAATTGATAAAATACCCCATCTTCTCCCTACTGTTTAAAGTCCTTCTATTGAATTACCAGGAAAATGTCAGAAGTATCTTCACTTTTCTCCGGCGGTGTGAAGATTAGAACCGAGTTCCCCCTTCACTACTTGTTGCTGCTCACTCTTGGTGACCTGGCTGAAATAATTTTATGCTTTTCCCTCACTTACAGGAAAATAAATAAATAAATAAAGTGCCTATTTAGAAATATAGTAATTAATTATGGCAAGTTAATAATTAACATATTTAAGTAAAGAGTTCTACTAATTAAGCAGGTTGTATCAAGCTGATAAACTTTGCAAAAAGCAGGTTTTAAATTATTTCTACATTTTGTGAGTGTTTATTCTAGCTTTTCCTTTAGTCTGTGCTTAAATATTTAATTAGTATTGAATAAATATTATAGATAGAAATGCACCAATCAATTCAAAATGTCATTAAAATTGGACAGATTTCCCAAATCAAATATTAAAACAGTTTTTCAAAATTACAATCGTCAGCTCTTGGGTCGAAAAGAAAATCAGTGCCAGTCTAGAAAGATCCAGATCGTTGAATAGATAACACTATTATAAATGTAGTAATTCTAATATTTTTGCAGCACTATGAATATTCAGTACAACATTTACAACATACTTGATGTTATACATTTTGGTATTCATAAGAGAAAAACAGTATTTTTTATCAAAGTGAAAAGTCTGTCTGTGATCTCATACTCGCCTAATAGACGTTCAAATTGTTTCCAAAACAAATATACAAAAAAGAAAAAAACAACAAAAAAAACATGACTTACACAAATTCATTGTGTACACCAACACCAACATTTACTATCAACTCTATCACCAACACCTGTTCAATTTTCAGTTAGTGATATCATATCAACATGTACCAAAACTTCTGGGGAATTATTCGGATAATTTGTTGAATCCATTCCATGAAGAACTGAAGGAGTTCTGAAGTCCCAAGAGGAACCAAGGTGTACCTAATAAAATGGCCAATAGGTATATTTTGTCTGATTTGGAACAAACTCTAAAGTTTAACACTACAGTTTCTAAATTCAAACAAAATTTGAGTGACATAAATATTCTCTAATCCTGAAATTTTCAAGACATTTAATTTAATAACTTTAGTAGCAGCAAGACAAAGTACTTTTTAAAAATTGCTACCATGACTAGCAAAACTTTGCGAGTACAGAAAAATAAATAGCGGAGAGAAAGAAAAAAAAAGATGAGATATTACTTGTTCTCTTGCAATCTAAGCAAGATATACATGCTCCCTAGTTTGTGTCTTTGGGGAACTTGGGCAATACATCGATAACACAGCAACAACAAAGACCAGAAAAGTTGACGATTTACAAGGATATGGCTCTATAAATGGTGTTCATGCTGTAAAATTTTACATAAACGTAGGGCTGTAGTGACTACCATGTGATTATGTCAAGTGGTTTAACCTGCCAGCCAAGGCTCGTCTCCCCTCTCTGTAATCGGGCTATCAATGATCATTAATGAGAGCATGACATGGTGCTCTAAAGCCCACTTGGCCACACTGCCCAATCCACTGGCCTTTCTCCCAGCCTCCCTTCCTCTCTACCGACTCCAACCTACAAGGCCGCACTGTCTAATAATAAAAACAAATATGAACGCTCCCTGCCAATCTCCAACACAAGAATGCGTGCTTTTCTTGCTCTGTGCTGCCCACTTTGGGTGCGGTTTTTGTGACACGAGACCTTAGTGGCTTCCTCAAGGATACATTGAATGCTGACTGTTGCAAGATTGGATCTGCGTTGACCTTGGGAGTGAACTGCAGCACGGGCAAAGGAGGAAAGGGGGGGAGTTTGTTGCAACAGAGTGGGGATGCAGGGAGTGAGAGCAGAGAGGAAGAAGCTAGAGGGAGGGAGAGCATGGGAGAATGAAGGGGCATGCTTTGATTGAGAGGCCCCTGAGATGAGCAGCTCTGAGATATGAGAAGAGGGAGGGAAGGAGAGGGGAATGATAGAGGGAGTAGCGAAGGCGTGGATGAGAGGGAGAGGGAAGCCATATGGCAGCAGTACAAATGTATTAAACTATAAATCAGGGGGGAAAGCTAGTGGACTGCCAGGTGGGGCTGCAGTCAGGTCCTTCCAGTTGGAGGTTGAAATGCTAATGTGGGAAAGGATGAAACTATCATTATCAAGTTTTACTTTATTTTATTTATTGTTCATACCACAAGGTTGAAATGTTGAAACTTTCCTCCTGTTGAGCATAGTTTGAAAATGACTTATACAAGTTACTTTCAGCAGACGCCAAAAAAAAAAAAAAAAAAAAGATCAGAGCGTGCAATCAAGCCCGGGATTTGTTTTGTAATCAAACCCAAACAGCCTCTTACATCTTCTGGGCAGGGCTGAAAAGATTCAGCGCACAAGTGTTATGAAAAAAAATCCTTAAGGCAAAATCTTGGGCTTATCGCTTTGTTTATTTTCTGGTGACTACGTGCTCTTCAGTGGTCAGACGTTTCACAGGGACAGTCATCGCAGATCGTGTTTGTAGTAAGTGCGTTGGAGAAAGACGGGAAATGCAAAGACAAAACGCTGAGAATAAGACTCACGACGGGATAAGTTTGTGAACAAAAGAATGAATTCTCCAGTTAGCAAAATCAGGTTTGCATGACAGCATGACGTCGGCAATGACTGATGCATATCTAATTATTGAGACGATGATACACGCAGGCATAACCGGCCTTTACTTTTAGAGCAACAGACAGACGCCATGTCATTAACTATTATGCACTTTTGGCCCCACATTGGGAACAATGTGGTCTTACTCATCAATAGATGTATTTAACACAAATCTGGAGCCCTCTTGTGCTGGAGGGTTCCAAGATTTGACAGCTTTTGGGTAGTTTTCTTAGCATCCAAAAAAGGTTTTGCATAGAACAGGTTCAAAAAGGATCCATGAGCAACTTCTAGTCTGGGGCTTGAACATCAGTCACAGACCAGAAGCTGGATGTGTGGGTTGTTTAGTCAAAAATAGAAATAATGGGGTCATATTTTGTTGTGTCCACTGCCAGCGAGTCGTACACTTTAAATATGCATCTTTATGCTCAGTTATCCTAGAATCTCTGGGAGGAAATGTACGACTGGTTTCACATGTAGGAGGACTTCCACATTTCTATCCTAAAATATCTACAAAGAGCTTAGTCAAGTAATTATTTTAAAAAACAACACAAAGTGTTGGATCATCAAACTGACACCGAGTTATAAGTTTTCCTCTCTGCACACAACTATTGGAGACACCAGCATCCCCCAGATTAAACGTCAGACACCATTACATCTCATCCCTGCACAAAAGCATTTAAGAATTATGACGCTTTTTATTAAAGGAGAATGTCCTGGAACTAAGCTGCCCATAGATGGTGGGTTGGGATATATGTGTGAACAGTTATGATACAGAAAAGTGGTAACGTAAATATTTGTGATGCCTTCAAAAGGAAAAAAAAAAAAAAAGAGAAAAGGTAAGGATCCCTTACATAGAATATGTATACCAAATTAATCTAATAAATTAAGGATGAGTCAAACACCAAGTAACATGTAATGGTGAAGAGGAATAGAAAAGATACATGATTTCAGTTCTTCACAAAAGACAGAAAAATTCATCCTCACAGTGAAATATAGTGGTTTGGGAATGATTTTTACCACCTTAATTTATAATGGAGATGTGATGGAATTATTTAGATCCAAAGATAGTCTTTATCTAGTGTGGTCCAAGCAATGTCCAGACTTTATTTTATTTTTTTTACTTGTCTTATTTAACCTTTATTTCACCACGGAAATCCCATTAAGTTGTAGAAAATTCAAAATGTATCTTTATAAATGCCTTTCTTTCCGTCTGTTGGAGTTTAAGTCATGTTCCAAAGAAGCATGTGTAAAATATCAGTTTCTATATCTGCACAACTGCTGGAGAGACATACCTCTAAGCACCTGCAGCTGTGGCTTGAGTAAAATTTCAAAACCATCCATCATTTTCCTTCCACGTTGTAATTATGGACTTCTTTGCGGTGGACTAAAAATTAAAATCACAATCAACTTGTAGTGGCGATGACACGAAATGTGGAAAAATGTGTGACTTTGCAAAAAAAATAAATACATAAAACAAAAACTATAAATAAATGAAATGAGACCTGATCATTTAATTGTTTAAGTGCACACCTGCAGCACGCTTTTCGACCACTGCTATAAATCACGATGCCACTAAAACAGACAGAAGTTAGTGTTACGTATTGTGGTGGAAAAACAAATCGAGTAATCCCCAAAAGGCTTCCATTTTAATCCCTTGATGATGTCTGGGTAGCGTGCCCAGCCAGTGTCCTGGCGGCCATCAGGACCCAGGCCTGGGCTGCCATCCCGAAAGCACTGATGCATGCTACAGCTTGAACAAACACGGGCAGCCTGCCCCATGTCTGCTCCATGTCACAAGCAAACCATCAAAAGAAAGAACAAAAAAGAAAAAAGTTTCATTAACCTACGCTGCAAAAAGACATTTCAGCTCTTATGTGATTCATCAACTTCATGCTGTAATTAGTTCCCGCAGAAAAGCGTCAGTTAAGCTTTTAAACAATGGCCTACATTAAGCTTGAAAATACTTCATTAGCAAATTAATTTTTGGATCCTAATTTTTTTTCATTTGCCTAATGTATGACAGGACAAAAAAGGCTGTCGCTTGGCAGTTTTGATTAAATGACTGAATCTACAATGAACATTATCGAACGCGTTAGACTGAACAATCTCACCAGAAGCTCGGCAGCTTGCAGGTGAAGAATGGACAGCTCTCAGTTACGGTCTGCGAGCGTGGACCAACAGTAGCCTAGAGCATTCAACCTTGATCCCTTATCCTTGATTGTTCACTCAGTGATATATATGCACACAAACACACACACACAAGCTTACAGACTAACACAGACGTCCAGCCTCCAAGAAGTGCCTGCCATTAAACCATCACAGCCAAGGCCAGTTATCCACCAAATCCCATCTCTGGTGAGGGATGAGGGGATGATGTGGAGGGTGAATTTAGAAGAGGAAGGAAGAAGAGGGAGGGGCCCCCAGGGATGAGGAAGAGTGGGAGGGAGGCTGGACAAGAGTGCATCGCATGAGCGGGTATCAAAGAACAGCCGAAGAGCATCATACCTTGGTTTGGAGATAGTGGGGGTAGTAGTAGGTGTACTGAGGGTACATTTGCTGCTGCTCCAATCGCTTGCCCATGTAGCTGGAATCCTTAGCACTGAGGCAGGGAATGGTGACACGGGGGCGGGAGCTGCCAAGTAGCTAGAAATGTGGTGGAGGCAACGGTGGGGCTGTGCAATTCCAGGCTTTGCTGTCTGCACCAGTGTGTTGCAAGCCGGTCCTCTGGGGAGAAGGCAAGATCTGTGTGTCGGACTCGGCTTCCGAGAAGGTCCGCCTCTGATGAGGGAGCTCCTGATGACTTTTGCCTCGCTGTTCCAGACACTTGGTACAGGTACAGGAAGGTGCCCACTTACTGATGGATCAGGGATATTTTCTAAAGTGCCAGAACGGAGAGCGGCGAGTTCGCGATTGGACAGTTAGGGTGAGGTAGAAGAGGAAGAGGAAAGAGGAGACGCAAGGAGGTGCAGGTGGCAGTAGCTCTGGCAGTCCTAAGAATGTTGAGAATGGGAGAGGGAGAGGAGGAGGAGAGGAGGAGGAGGAAAGGAATGGTAAGGAAAAACGGGTTAGGACGTATAGGCTTCACTTCTCTATTCAAGCTGTTCACTCCAGTCCTTTGGCTTGGCTTTAATCGCACTCTCTCACTGCCCCTCGCTTTCTGTCTTTCCCACCTCTTACACACACACACACACGCTCACGCACACACACACTTTCTCTCTCCTCTGATTTGACGATGTCTGTCCTGCTTGACAGAAGAAGATATCGTCAGTGCCAGTTGCCAACAGATGCACTTTGTCTCACAACAACAGAGCTTGACACAGACACAGAAAGCAATCACAGTCTGTAGCAGAGGCGCCAGCAGGAGCACAGATAAAAGAGAAAGATCCCAGTTTTTAAATGATGTGGCACAGGCAAATATTCAAAAATCCACTGGTTGGTTAACCAATCCACACAGTTCCAGTCAGCAGACAAGTGATTACAAAAAAAAAAGAGCGATTGTGTCCTGAAGTCCCTCGTCTGTGATCCCGTTATCTGCCTCTATAAAACGTGCTCCTTATTCTTCCTCGGCTCTCTCGCTCATCTAAGCAGCCCGACTCTCTCGCGTGTGCTTCCTCTGTCACTCAGTATCCAAGCCTCTCTCTCTCTCCTTCTCCTCCACACTGACAGGGTGGTAAAGGGGGCTCGTTCGAAGCTACAAACAGAGCACACACTGCCTCCTCCTTTCCCAGCCCAGCCGGTGGGAGGGTCTTGAGCAGCTCTGTGCGAGTGAGGGATCCAGACACAGACCAGCGGGCTGCAGCGTTTCCACAACCTGAGAGAACACGGGGAAGAGGAGCGAAGACCAGAGGGGTTGGCGCCAGTGCAAGTAGTCGATTCCCCCTACTGGCTGCACAGGGAGCTGCCACATGGAACACAGTGTCTTTACACCGATCGTCTCTAACACTCTCTTTAAGCTTATTCTTAAAACTGGAAAAGTTTGCTAAATAAAACGTTTTCTATTATAGTCGAGGCCAGGGGTTCATATATTGCAAAGTCAAAGATAAGACAAATGGGATTGCACACCAAAAACTGCAAAATAGAACTAAATTGTCTTTTTTTAAATATGAAGAATCAGGATTAGACTGTACTAACATACAGTGCTGCAATATATTTTTTTGTCCTACATATTTATTGAATTGTATGTTTTTATCTCATTTAAATGTTTCAGATCAAAGCAATTTCAAATGAATCAAAGATGATCTGAGTAAATTAAGAGTTTTAAGGGGAAAGCAAGCTGTGTAGTGAATCTACCTGGCTCTGTGTGAAAATGACACTAAACTTTAAGTAACAGCTGCCATCAGTTGTGTCCAATAACTAGCAATGAGCCTTTTGCTTCACCTTAAGGTAATTTGGGTCTACTCCTCTGTAGAGAATAGTTTCAAGTTAGCTACATCACAGGGTCTTTAAACATGTAAAACTTGTGTCAGGTAATGTCATAATATCTCAGAAGTATTTAGGCTCAGAATTTGACTAGACCGCTCAAGAGCCTCCCATTTTGTTGTTTTTGAATCACTCAAAAGTAAACTTGCCGGTGTGTTTTATACTCCCACAAGTACGCTTGAGCGGAAGTTTACAAACTGAAAGTCGGATGCTGTCCCTGAAGATTTTCCGATACTGGGAACAAAATTCCTTGTTGCATTGTTTATGGTAAGATGGATTAATTGCTTTGTGTGTGTGTGTGTGTGTGTGTGTGTGTGTGCGCGCATGTGCGTGTTTAACAATATCTACACGATGAAAGAGTTGCGCTGCTAAAACATTCTGCACATCTACACGTTTTTCTATCACTTTTAAAGCACGTTTTCAGATTCAAGACACATAATGTAGTGCAAATGTTACATGCTTATTCAATGAGTGCTGTGTGCATAAAAGGGCCTTTAAATGTGATCAGATAGAATTGATTCCTGCAGAAGAATCCCAAGGACCACAACAAAGCACAGAAGGAAAGGGCAACCTTTTACAGACATGGAGAGGGAAATATAATTATCAGATAGGCCACTTTTATCTGAAGAAGAGAGACGTGGCTGGTATTGATTGAGGATTACCAGATTAACAGCCTGTGCTTCAACTTGACACAAACTCTCAGTAAATGTGGAAAGGCATAAGGTCTAGAATACAGCCTGTAAGAGACAGAGACCCATGGAAAAGGTGAATTAGAAAAGGCAGAGAGCTAAAGTCGGACGTAAGCACGGATCCAAACCAGATCCATATCTCTTTATACCAGTGTACACACTGAGCGAGGTAAAGTCATCTCTGTATTATGCAAATTCAAGATTGTTTTCTGTTTTTTTTTGTTTTTTTGTTTTTTTTTAAATATATTTTACATGGTGTGGAACAGACCGGCAGAGCAATACATTTCCACACAGATTTATTTACCCAACATCTAACTAGGGCTGTGTAATATCAATTTTGCAATATATATCGATATTTTCTTTCCTAGAAAAAATTGATATTCATCCGCGAGTATCGTAACATCCAACTGTCACCTTGCTCACTCACTGCTTGCTTCACCAGGAGAGTGATTAGGTCATCAGGCTTAGAGTGATTCCTTCAGATGTTAAGTGTCAAGGTTAAAAGGTATCAAACTATTCAGAGCAGGTACTTGGTGCACTTTTACTTTACAAATGCATGTAAGCTACAGTGTGTACTGTTTCAATTAAAAGAAACATGTCTTCTCACCACTTCTTTGATTCAATTTGTCCAGCTGTCGACTTTAAGTCTGTGTCCATGTCCAACCAGAGCCAGGTATTGTGTAGTTGGTGCTTTTAATCAGTTTTCAGTTAAATTAATTCAATCCAACTCAATAACAGTCACAAAATGTCACCAAAATCACTCTGTCCCTCTAAAATCTTTCAGAAAATCGCAAAAGTGTATTAAATTGTATCGTTTGCTGAATATCGCAATATGCATCGTATCGTGAGATTATTGTATCACTACAGCCCTACATCTAACCAACAGTTATGTTTTCAACAAAAGCATCTTTAACGGCAAAATGTAAATGCAATTTATGCATGAGACAACAAATGTGTTTCATAATATGAAGCACTACATAGCTGTTTCCTATTTTATGATAATTTTATTTAAACACAGAGATGATGTTTCAGCCACTGTCTAACCAAATAGTGTACAAAATGTAACTTTTGTACACTAAATATTTTTCTATTTGGGGCAGTGCAAAAACAAGCAAAGATCAGGATTCGATCAAGCCGTCTGTATGGTAAAAGTAGTATTAAGGTAAAAGTCCCATCCTCAAGTCCCCACCACTCACCGATATGTTAGTCAGTAGGTTTCTCTAATAGGAAACCTATTCCTTCTAAACTAATTTTTCCTTTTATAAACACATATTTCAGTTTGTTTTGTTTAATTATTTTTGTTTTGTTGGCATGTCATTCATCTCAGCTGAGACAGAATTGAAACATCAGAGCACCATGAAAGACATTGGTCAGCTAAACCATTACTATTCATCACTCCATTAAGAATTAAGAGTTGAGAACTGAGACTCGACTCTTGAAACTAGAGAACTGAACCCGTGCTCCAATGCTCAACAACGCAAATCACATTACCACTAGATGAGGACTTTCAGACATTTCCAATACAATGTTAGCATTGTCTGTAGAGGAGGCTTAAGTGCGGCATATAAATAAAGAAATCTGGCACAAAGATTTTGGCAGAAGATTGTTTAAGCGTTTTATGTTGTGAGGTGTGCCATCCTAGAGTTGCCATGTTTTTCTAACATCTCAGATTCTCGACTGAATTGAGATCAGACGACATTGGAGCCCAAGTCAACATGTCAAAGAGTGGACTGAGGCTAGAGTCCGCGCCTCGAGAGCAAACACACGCAGAATCCTACACACGATCTACAAGTCTAACATTCATCACAGCAAACTACTCCTGAATGAAAGACAAGCTCAGAAGTGTCTTACTTGAGCTACGCAGAAAAAAACTGGACTGTTAGTCAGTAGTTTAAAATCTGTTTTTTTTTAATAGTTTCCATTTCATTTTAAAGTGAATCTTCCATAGTCTTTAGGAAGAGTAGCTTATACTGTACTTGAATTCCAGTGTAAAGTTTCAGAGTAGGTGTTTGCTGGTCCACTGTGTTTTCTAAAGTGCATAGTCAACACAACTTTAGAGCATTTCATGCTTTCTTCTGGTGACAATCTTTTTCCAAGACTTTAATATCATTTTACAGCAGAGCTTTAGCACCTGACGACACCATCAAAGTTACCAAAAGCTGCTTCTAAGGCCACGGTGTTGCTCTGCTGAACTAGATCCACACACCGGCTGGACATGAACCCCATCTACGGGTTATTGTCAAGAGAGAAATGAGAAATACCAGACTCTATGCTACACATCTAGGCAGCACTAAGCAAAAGCAAGAACTACTAAATATTGAGCATAGAAATAAACATACTTTTCAGAAGCATGATATTTCTGTTTGAAATATCCCTTTATTCAAGTTTTCTGAAATATTAAATTTGTGTGTTCATCATATGCAAGCCATTTTTATTAAGTTGTAAGAAAAAAGTCTAGAAATATTTCACTAAATGTAATAAATGCAAAATGGCTGACGTTCTGAAGTCAGTGAAAAATAAAATTCTACCTTTTCACAATGTTCTCATTTTATTGAGATGTACCCATGTGTGTTCACAGTGGCCCAGAGTGTGTTTGATTTTAAATCAGATTCAAGCTAGAAATGGTTTCTTTCAAACGCCGCAGAAACTTGAAAGCCACGACTGAGAAATATTAGCTAATTTTTTCTGCAGCCATTCCTTCCTAATGCTTTCATAAATCAAAGCAGAGGCCCATCTGCTGCTCTTCTGTTCCGAGGTCTTCCTCTAGCACTTGTTTATTCACTTTCTAAATTGAGGGCAAGAGTGAGTCATTCACAAGTCTTTAAGGCAGGAATAGACAGCAGAGAGTGTAGTATTCACTTGAAGGTGTAAAGAAGTGACACATTCTTTTTAAAAATGAGGCATGAGGAAAAAAAAAAGACACACAGTGGCTTTTTGACATAATGAGAGCACTTCAGGAAAAGCTTTTATCGTACCTTTTTAATTATCTCACATTTATCAGCCATTGTTCTCTTCAGTGAGTTGCACCAGAAAACTATAAATATCGCTCAGATGGTATTGCTTTGTAGATACCCTGATATGGCTCCAAGTTTGACAGTTCTGGTGACAATATAAATATAAGAAGCAAAAACTTTCTTTAAACATCAGGGCACGATTCAATGTTCCTTTCAAAAATAAAAATTCTTGGAAAGTCGGGAACATCCCACCCTTATGAGACCCTTCTCCTTTTGGTGACTACTGTCCTTCATCAAGCCTCTGTAAAAAAAAAAAGGCAAAAAACCAAGAGGCTTTGTTTCCTGTGGCTTGCTGGACAGGCCTGTCGTGGGTGTTTCCCAGAAATGACCAGATGCAAGGAATTTTCAAGGAAGATTGGCCCTGTGCCAGAACCGGGTGGTGGGAAAAGGGGGAGGAGAGCTGGAAGAAAGGAGGGAGGGAAGAGGAGAGATGTAACGTTTGGGAACAGCGAGCGCTAGTATTCCTGGAAAAAAAAAGAGAAAAAATTGTGCAGAAGTTGTATTTGGCGGTGTATGTCTGAACAACCAAACACATTTTACAAACCGATTGATTGGAGCATGACCGAATGGATTCGAAATGAGGCAACATAAACACACAAGCTCAATAAAAACACCTCAGACAAAGAACGAAAAACTAAACCCAGCAGAAGTAGATTCAAGATATTTTTTTGTTAAAGGAACAAGTTTATTTCTGATCAGTGAATACACCATACCTAACCATCAACAACACATTTTAGTGTCAAAATTGGTGTTGAAGGAAGGAGACTCAAAGTTAGCTGCTTAGCTCCACCAATTAATCTTTCTTATTTTTTTGGGTGGGTAGATTCTTTGACAGAGTGGACAGGATTTCTGCAAAGCCCTACATATTCAATAAGTCCAATTCAATGAGATATTGACTGGGAGGAATTGACCCTGAGCCAACTTCAGTATATCACAGAGGATGATGATCTTTTGTGGCTTTCAGCCACAAAATATCATATCATATATGAACATACTGGATTTGGAAATGTGGAGGCCTTGTGGAAGTCTGAGCCATAAGCTCAGGGTCTAACATTATCTAGGAAATAAATACTGAAATTGGTGTTTGCAGTGATGTAAACCATGTGCTCATCAATACTATGAGAGGCTAAAGGGATTTTAAAATGTCAACTCTTCCTTAAAGTGACTTCTGTCATGATTGCAACACATTGTCAGTGAAAACACATTAACTATAGAGCAGCGTTTCCCAACCCTGGT
The DNA here is from genome assembly GCF_051168715.1 of Poecilia mexicana. Taxonomy (NCBI): domain Eukaryota; kingdom Metazoa; phylum Chordata; class Actinopteri; order Cyprinodontiformes; family Poeciliidae; genus Poecilia; species Poecilia mexicana. Next base: position 18,321,875 of record NW_028263380.1, on the reverse strand, counting down.
CCTCATGGAGGCACACTGCCCTCCATGTTTCCCTGCTTCATCCCAGGTGATTTCAATCGACAGGTGATTGCTGAACTGCAGTCAGCTGCATCAGGCAAAGTAAAGCAGAGAAACATCATGTAGGCCAGAGTGCCTTTAGGACCCGGTTTGGGAAACACTGCTAAACAGAACGTCCCCTGTCTTTTTGCCTAATGGACACTGCAAACAAGCATCCTGCAAAGGTAATACCCAACAACCCTGACTACTGAAGATCTAAGTTAAAAACATAGCACTGGTCTCCATTTTAAAGTCTTCATTCCATTTCAGAGCTCTTACTTGCACATGTCAGTATGAGAAATGACACTCAACCGTAGTAAAAGAAAATATGCACTGTACATATTGCACTTTTGTAAAAACAATACATTCAAACAGTCAAAACTCTTTCTGGACATTATGCAAGTATTATGCAAGTTCTCTGCATCTCCAATATATACAGTGTCTTAATAGCTTCTTATCGGCGCACTAACAGATGACAGCCCGAGGTAATGCGGCACATTCCCCATCTGAGAGTATAATTTTCCACCACGCAAAGAGCTGGGTGATATAGTCAAGATATTATTGCAGGGTACTTCTCTTTAATGTGATTTCTCTATACAGGATGGTGTCATGGCATGGTGTTGGCTGCTTATCTAAATGCTGTAAAAACGAGGAGGGCTGAATCTGGACCACCAGGCCTGCGCAGAGACATCTGATAAACACCAGGCAGATTTCCAGTGAGTCATTAGCTTCTATCACAACACAAAGGAGCGCGATGAAGGCCTAATGGGGAGGAAATATGAAACCAGATGTGCATGAGTAAAAATGACGCACAGCGTGGCCAGTAAGGGACGGGCAATAGACCCAAAAGAGTTAATAGTGTACAGTCACTGGATCTCAATTACAAATGTGAAATGCATATGCAAGTAATGCCAAGCGGTTCATTTCCTGGTTAACATGATTCTGGGAGATCAGAGCTGTTACAAATGGCTTTATGGAGGGAATGAGGCCCATAGTCAGGGTGGCTGCAAATATATGCATATTATATATATATATATATATATATGACACTGTGCAAGCCGATGCATCGCAGGAGGGTCAGGTTATGCTGAAAGCTAAGGTTAAAATGTCTGGTTGGAGTTCAGACTTCCTGCACTCCTATCCAACATGTAGAATGCAAATGAAACTTGGTCATGTCTGGATGACCATTGTGAGAGTGGAGCACAGCTAGGTCTGGAATAAAACAGAAAAGATTACATCTAGATGATCTCTGTAGTATGAGGTGTTTTTAACTATTTATAAAACAGAGAATATGTGAGTTTAAACAATAGACATTTCCAGAGTGTACATTTCACAAAATGCTGCCAAGAACTTAAAAAAACAAACAATGGTAACCGTCCTTCAAATTGAAGGGAAAAAAAGAGACAATTTTCTCTCAATGCACAAATTAAGAAAGAAGCCTATCAAAGTTTCATTGCAGCACTCGAGCTGCGATGTGTATTTTCTTTTTATTCATGGCGTTAATGTCCTAAAAATACTTCAAAGAGAGCTTTGTGCTCTTTTATATCTTTTTATATCTTTGAGCATGCCTGAGCATATTCAAATAGAGATTTATGTGATGCTTGTGGCCTTTATTCATTAGTAGCTTGAGAGGAAGAAGGAGGGTGGGGGACTGATTTAAATGCCCTGAGGTCAGGAATCGAGCCCAGAACAGCTGTGCACAAGAACTATAGCCTCTATATACGATGTGCTTCCTAAACCACCGAGCCACATGGCACCCCACAAACCACAAATTGTGATGTATTTGATTGACCGTTTATGACTTTTGCACAGCACATTTAAGTTTACATGTACAAGGACACAAGTTTTTTTTGTTGTTTTTCGTTTGTTTTTTTCCCCAAACACAAATGCAGTGTGCCACCTAAATACAACAGATTGTCGGGTTTTCTCAGAAGATATTAAGAGAAAAAGCTGAATCATGAAGACAACAGTTAAAATTCAAGTTGAATGAAGCTTAAAGGAAATGTTCACCTAACAACATGGACATCCGACTAAACTGAAACTGGGCAAGGAGAGGAATTTAAACGAAGCAGCAAAGACTCTTAGCCACAGTGATCCAACAGCTCAGGTGGGACAGTTTGTTGACTAAGCATCTCTAAACTATGCTCTTATCACCTGCGAAAGGAGGAACCAGTTGATATATCTGGCAAAACATAAAATCTACACATCACCTCAAATACAACATTTTCACAGAAAGGTGGTAGTGGCAGCACCATGTTCTTGAGATGTTTTCTTCCACAGGCGTTGGTTACAAGAGTAACATATTTATGTCTTAGAATGACAGAAGCTAAGTGAGAACATGGAGTAAGACTTACAAATGTTTCTATTCAATCAGGAAATTCAAGCTCTGTCAGATCATACTGAGCAAACAAATCTGCCTATTGAAGAGACTTGCAGCTTTAATTATGTCTAAAGGATTTTTTATTATTATTACTGACTCAGGGGACTGAAAGCAAACAACACATTTTAATATTTATATTAGTATATAATTTTAAAAACCTCAACTTTTCTACTTGTAATTATGAAGTACTTAGTTTTGGTCAATCACATAAAATCCCAATAAAATATATTAAAGTTTGAGTTTGTAGCATGACAAAATTGGGAAAAAAGTGAAAGGTTTATTTAATGCAGGATACAGAAACTCCTTGTGTGCACTAACGCACCAAAGAGAAGAGCAAAACTGTAAAGCAATATGAGAGATAAAGGCTCTTCCCACAGCAGAAAGAAACTGGAGATAGGAGGGGGGGAAAAAAAGTTATCCATCAGGAACACATCTGTGTAGGCCTATGGAGCTCAATGCTTCCTGCAACAGAGCAGAATGAGATGGGAGGACAGCAGCAAATTTTTAAAGCACTGCTAAGCCATCCTGGAATGAAGTGAAATGACCACATGTCACAGAGATGAGAAGTGAGAGGGGAGAGGACAGGCAAAGTGAGAAACGGCAGAAAGAGCAGAGAGAGAGAGAAAACAGAGTGTGTCATTCTAAGAGGAATATTTCAGGGTGGTAAATGGAGCAGAACTCTATTCCAGCTCTTCTCTTAACCTCACTCACTGCCTCATCTTGTGCATGTAAAGTATAAAGCCCAGGAGACAAAAAAAAGAAACGGGAATATAAGAGAAGAATTAGAAATACTGTAAATAACATTTAACTTTAGACCTGCGGCTTATGTACTCATGCATCCAAGTCTTTATTTGCATTCATAGCTTTGTCATACTCCGTGGCTTTACACAAACTTTAGAGCATTTGTTCATCTGTACGTCTCAACAATACAGCCATCACACCTTTTATATAATCTGACTAGACTATCAAAAGCTCTGGGTTAATAATGTCGACCAACTGTGAGAAGATTTTAAGATATTCCCCTTAAGTGGCCTTAGCAAGTCTAGTCTGGAGTGATGGCTTCACCTTTAGAAACAAAAAAAAAAAAAAAATAGAAGGTTCCCCCTCTGAAGCAAAATGGAAAACCTTGTGACATTAGCTTCTGCAGAACTCCCACTTAATGCTTTGATTTGGCACAAGTCCTGCTGATCATCCAAGCAGAAAAGACAAAAAGGTTTGAGCTCAAGTAATCTTCATATTTATTTATTATTAGCTTCAGACTGTCACCCATGATTGTCACGTTGTTAATGCACAATTTCAACGTAAATATCAGCCACTTTTAGATGACTTTATTGTGAACACTCACTACTTATAAAAATAGAATAACTGCAAACCTATAAAAGAACCATCAGAGCAGCACAGATTAAGAGAAGCTACATGAGAAGGAATACATTGGTACTCTATGCATCCTGCACTTTATTTTAACAGATATTAAAGGCATATTTTTGGATGGGCGCCTGCTGCCGCCAGCATGTTGTCCTGAAGAATCGAATAAAAAATCTATTCTATAATAATTAAGCTGATGCCAGACCATTCATAATAATTGCTCTGTTTAAGTCATATTTCAAAAGGAAGATTATTTTGAGGGTCTAATTAGGGATTTTACGACCCAACATTAATTTTGATGGAAGAAAGACTTTGTGAGAGGGAAAAAGGAGAAGCAAGGGAGAAGTTCATAGCTAGACAATCCTCCACATTCCCTTCAATGTCTCTTCAGCACAACAAGGGACTAGGTCCAACTTTTGTTGCTGCAGCAGCAGCAGCAGTTGCTTAGGGCAGGGTTGGGAACACTTTGCTTCGGGGACAAACTGTACCCTCATTGACTGTCTTTGGCTTAGATACACATTTAGACAGCGCTGCTTTGGTCAGACCCAGACAGGACAGGCGCAGTGGTGTCATTTGTGCCAAGCTAAAGGCATGGAATGTACCACGGTTCTTCACTTTAGAATCACAGTGGGCTATTAATTCGAGAAAAAGTGTCAACAGGCTTCAGCACGCATCCAAAATGAAGGAAAACAGAGGTTTAACTAATAGGCCCCACAAAGCAAACACTTTTTTTTTTTTTTTTGCAATCACAGTCCACAGGGTGGTCAGTCTTGGTTTACTCCATGGGGTCAGGCTTCATAACAAAAGCTTCATTTCTCTTTGTCCAGTTCCAGGAACTGCTACCAAGGTACAAATGCATATTCAGTATCAACCAAGGAACAATCCACCACTCAAAACTGGACTTTAGGGTAACATGAAGGTAACAAAAACACTGTCGGCTTTAAAGATATTTTATAATATTGTCATAAGATAAATGAGGGGTAATGCTGCAGTAGGTTGCTGGTTCGAGCCCCCGCTCTTGTCCATCTGTGTCTTTGGGCACCGATGGCAACTTTGCTTCTGTCAGACTGCCAAAGGGCAGCTGTGGCTACAGAGAAGCCCACCATCATCAATGTGTCAATGTGTGTGTGAATAATTGAACATGAAGCGCTTTGAAGTATTTCGGACTAGACAAAACGCTGTACATGTACAGGCCATTTACCATTAAACCATAAAAACAGTTTCACAAAACTTGAACATTGAAAATGAACATTCAGCATTGAAGCCTTACGATGATTAATTATAGATTATTCTAATGGGAACAAGTTAATTAACCTTGATGATTTATGTTTGGCCTCTTATAAGAGAATCAAATGTAGCTCCGGGTGATTTTATACAAACAGAACAGTACAGCAACACACTGGAATGTCAGAAAAACATCACTATTTTGGATGAGAAGATAAATGCTTTTAAGAAGATGTTTTGATGGAACCAAGTGCCAGGTTAGGAAGACCTGCATAGAGCACAGCCAAAACTCCAGGCTGAACATTTTTACAATGTTCAACATTGTACTTTAACCTTTAACCTCTGAACATCTTTGTCTGCACACATCTCACTGGAATTATGTTGCAAACGAATCGAACCATGAGTCTACTGACGTCAAAAGCATATTTGTTGAGATAAATATCTAAAGCAACAAAATCCACTTTTGCAGAAATTCACGTTGGGTTTAGACATCTGGCATTGTCGAGAATAACGGACACTGCAGCATTTGGAACATTATATAATTTCGATGCTGAACGTAAAGGAAAAAACCTATAAGTCCTTAAATAAAGGATTCCAGTCCTTTCTGCCAATATAGAAGACTAGAATTATGGACCTAAGCTGTTCTCCATATTTATAGTAAAGTGACTGGGTTATTCTCAAAAACATAAATTGTATACCAAATATTGTTATTCATCTTTTGCAATAATATATTTTGAGTCTGCTTCAAAGGTTAATCAAATTTTATAATTATTATTATAAATATAATAACTGAATTACAAGACTATAACAGTTATTTTATGCCATGGTCTTTATGTGCAGGTTAAATTATGTGATTTTTTTTTTGTTGATTTTCTCCTAAGATATTTTTGGCATGCTTCATGTACAATAGGAAACATATTCCTGGCACACAGTGTGTTATTTTAAACATCGTCATGGGATATGTGTACTCTAATAGTGCCAGATGGAAACGGAGTACTAAAAAGCATACAGCAGATGATTAAAAACATTCACTTTATGGTGCATTTCCACTGGGTAACATTTAGATATCAGGGAGTGTGCGACTTTAAGGTGATGCACTTCAAGATTACTTCCTTTGTGGCGCCTCTGTAATTACCACTAGTACTGAAGTCATCAAAATGCACCAACTAAATGGAGCATGGCAGCTCCACCTTCCACCTTTCACACTACTCAGACTGCTGGGAGAGGATAAACAGCGGTCGGGTGTCACATAATATTTCACAGAATAGTCTTAAAGTAAATCTGATGTATAGTTGAGGAATAAAAGGAGCAAATTTGGTTGCATTTTTTTATGAGCAAACTTGAATATTTTATAGTTTTTTTTTCCATGTATATTTCACAAATTCACAGGAATAATATTGTTTGGAGAAGCTTTCTGCATCCATCTTTGCATGTGGCCTGGAAAAGCCACCAGAGAAATGAACCATCAAACTCCTTTCAGCTGAAGTCTCTTTTAAACTGTGTAATTTGGCTGCCGGAACAACACAATGGAATAAAAAAAACAACAACACTGAAATATAAAATTAAAAACATTCACACATCCAACTCTGCTGCAAAGACTTAAATGGTAAATAAACCAGAATTTTGAAGGTTTTGCCTCATAATATTTTCTTCTAGAGATTATCCCCATTTAAGCACCGGCCAACCTATTGTATTGTGTCGATCCAGAAATATATTAAAGTCAAACAATGAAACTACCTGAAAAAGCACTTTAAAAAGTATGTGTAATATAAATAAGTGGACATGGCAGGTTTCTACCAGTCAGAATGATAGAAATGTAAGAGTGCTTAAGTGAGCGTGGAGAAAGTGGAGCGCTAAGAGATCGCTTCCAATAATATCCACAGATCAAGCGTAAACTAAGACATTCCAAACGTGGCATTTAAATGAAAATTTTTGAGAGGCGTTTTTAACAGTTTTTTCACTAAAATCTCAGGTTGCTTGCAAATGAAAGGTGCAAACATAGACGTTACGCTCGAAAACGACCTCAACCCAAAACTAAGCAGCTCTTTTTAGTTTGCTAAATGTTTATTTAGCAATGATCTGATAACATCACTCCAAAGATAAACCTATATCAAGGACATGGAGTCAGATATTTACATGCACTGCATAAAATCACGCAGAACCCTTTTATCAGTGTGATACGTTAGAATAGAAAGTATTTAGTTTGATCCAAGTCAGAATTATGGAAATTGCCAGAATGTTTTTTGTTTCATTACTTTCTTAAAGTTCAAAATTGTATAAACTCTGATAATACTTTACTAGACAATCTGGAAATCTCACATGATGACGTAAGCTTCTGATTGGTTAATTCAGAATATTAGCATGGACTACAGGCAAGCGCAAGGTATTTTAACTATTTTTCATTTTGTGACCATCATGGGATGCATTAGAGCTGGATACTACATTCAGATGCGTAAAGTACTATATTCTAACATGCTTATGCAAGTATTCACTTCGTGGGAATGTCCGAGATCTTTTTTTATTTTCAGAAAAGAGACAAATGTGAACACCAAAGCAAAAGCAAAAGCAAAAGATGATTCGAAAGTCCTGGGTAAAGCAGAGAAAAGTGTGACATAAAGATAAAACATTAGAAAACAGTCTGGTGAGGGAACAAAGATCGTAATTCTTAGAGACATGTCCTGTAGTCTTGTGAACCTCGCAACCCAGACAACACTATCCAAACTGTGAATGGAGAAATCAATGATGTTGTGGGGTTAGGTAAACATCAGAATTTAATCATAATCTCCAGTTATTCTTGCCTACAGCAAGTAGAAATACTTTTTGGCAAACCTGATCAAAAACATAAAATTTATGCCCGATTCAAAGTGAGACAATGAGAAAAACCTGTTTTCAGTCAGGCATTGTGGACAGAAACCTGCAAATGTTTGGCTTTATTCCAAACATTTGGTCTTCGTGTACGCGACGAGAAATCAGGTTCAAAACTGAACAGTTAACAACCGCATTACCTTCGTACATTTATTAAAAGCCATTTCTTTCATTTCTTTTGATAGACAAAAGGGTTAGTTCTTTGATGTTTTGAGAGACATCGTCATTTTCAAGTTTTTTTTTTTTTTGTATTTTTTTGGACAGCATTTTACATTAGCTCAATAATATATAGCAGGTTATAGGTGGATGAGGGCAAAAAGTATGTTGTACCTGTCGAGGCTTAGAAAATTACACAATTTTTGTAGTCATGTTTGATGCACTCACTCAAACCCAAACCAAAAATGTTGATCCAGCTGAGTTGCAGTGTTTGGTTGACTAACCTTTTTAACCTTATTCAAGTTACACTGTGTTGTTATACAAGAGGAAATGGGCATTCGAACACACATATAGGAAGTTCCTTGAAAGTATAGAAGAAAGTTTTGTCTGTTACTGTGCTGTGTGTTATGGCGAATTCGATAGCCGAGGGCCTCAGTGTTTCATTAGAATCATGGAGGCCTCAGTCTCCTTTTTCCCCCCTGTACAGTCCATGTTCAGCCATCGCTCAAGCCCATATTGCATGATTGCAACGAAGAACCAGCATAATCAACCATAATGCTTTACAGATGTTATGGGTTTTTAAAGCCAACACCACAGCCCCAGGCGGCCCTGTACGAAAACCCATCTGTGCACAGATATCGATGCATGAGAGTGTGAATGTGTTCGTATGTGTAGCTAAAACCCGTTCGTGATCGGAGGGAAACATTTTAAATTAAGGTCACATCTACAGCTCTGCACGATGTGTGATTTATGTTCCCTTGGCCTGCCCTGTCATTGACTAATCACCTTAAAATAGAGTAGCAGGTGCAAACTGATTTGCTGAAGAGTGATTTCACAGATGAGATGCTGCAAATTTACCATTCAGCACCAGCAAGGAACAGCCCTAAGCCAGCAATGACATGTAAATATGACAGACTGCATGATCCGAACAAGAGAAGACACCCATTTAAATCCCTTTAAGATCTGCCAGCACCCTCCCTAATCCGCCCTCTAACATCTCCCATTGTGTCCAACATCCAATATCAAACACAGAGTGCAGCTAAATGAAGACTGGTAGCAAACCAGAATGAGGAATTTGCATGTACCACACACTGTTGCGAAATAGGAAATGAAACACACAGAGGCCTGGAAGTACTGTCAAATTCTGGATATTCCTGTGGTTTGGTGCTCGCAATCCTGTGGCCCAAGCCTTTAATTCTTAATGACGGAGAAAGCCGAGCTCTGGTCACGACAGGAAATACCTTCTAGGTGAAACATCCACCCAAAAAGCCGTTTGTTTTAAAACTGTCAAATACACAAGGGTTCCCTATGAAGTGGAGTGAAATAATGTGCTTTGTCATGATGACTGTGTTCATCCGATGGGATTTGTTTTAAAGATACGTTGCATTCTCAAATGTACACTGATAAAACACAGCAATGCAATGAAGAGTGCATTTCACCAGCAGGATCTCCCACAAAACGTTTTAAAAAAAGCCCATTGAAAAATAAAAATAAAAAAATGGACAAATATCGCACATCATAAGAGCCAGAAGCTGGCATTAGAAAACAAGATGGCAGATGAGTGAGTTTAGAAAAGTTCTATGTGGGTTTTAAAGTGTTTGAGTTGCAGTTAATATTCAACAGGTTCAGTCTTATGTTTCTGAGCCAGAGTTAGCTTCCGTACTAGCTGCAGGTAAATTGTTTTATTAATCGATTAATTAATTATAATAATTGAGCACTTTGATAAAAAACTGACACATTCTGCACCGCTTAAGCTTATTTTATAAAATATTAGAAATGCATAGGAAAATGCAAATAATTAATTTCTGAAATACCAAAATAAGCATATTACTGCCTGAAATGCAATAACAGTATTTCTTTAGTGTAGGCTTGATCATTTGTAGCAAAGGATGGACATTTTTAAACTTTTTTTATTTTTTTTAATGTGGATGTTTCTTGGAGATAAAGCTGCATGCAGCTGCATTTCCCTTCAAAGCACACTTGGGACTTTGTAGTGACACCTGGTTGCCAAGGTGACCAGGTTGTAGGTTAGAAATGCACTGGAGGAAGTAGTGGCTGAGTTGAGAAGGGGGTTATGCGTCTCTTCCTGTGCCTTTCTACCTTATGGACTGCCACTCCTGTGCTTCACTGCTGATCTGGTGCCACGTCTGGTGTATGGTAACTATGCAGGGCTCCCTCGAGTCTGCCTAACTGGGACTGCTGCCAACTCAGTTGCCAACTCTACCGACCCCTTGCTGATCTTGTGTGCCAAGTACTGCAAGGTTACTACTCTTTTCATCATAATAACATCTTTGGCATTTCAGGTGACAAACTAGTGCACACACATATTCTACATACACACTTTCACACTCATGCAGCCATAAACAATTCCAATTGAAGGTCATACAAACATGGGTGTATTTTTTTTATAAATGCAAAAACTTTTTTTTTGTATGGTCAGATTCATGCATAAAGAAAAAAATGACATGTTTTCCTGCAGGTCACCAACTAAATCTAATGTAAACGTCATTAAATTCACATAAGTCTCACTAAAGCGGGAATTCCTTATTCCTGCAGTGTAATTGAACATCTTAATCAAGAGGGCTGCTTTATTTATTTATTTTTTTTCATTTATTCTCACTGATACACTAATTAGAAAGGTGCAATTTACTGCGCTTATGCTGTTGATTTAAATGCGTGAAAATGCAAACAAGGTGTAAAATTTGTTGGTGCGTAATTCCTACTTCCCTGACAGTTTTATTAAATTTCCCTGACACTGTCAACTGGGTTTTTGTGTAGCAAAAACAACAATATGAGAGCACATCCCCGAAGATGACAGTGGAACATTTATGCACAGCAGGTGCACCAGAGATTTAATGATAAATAAACTCACAGGAATTACAGGCAATGGCTCCAATGCAAAAATAATTAATATTGTTTGCATTGTGCTCATGCAAATTTCCAGACTGTGAATTACATTAGTGCTGGCAGCTGTTTTAATCTGTAGATAAACTTGCTTAAATAAGTAGCAAAGGGCCTTTGTGCAGTTACTTCAACGTACAGATTAGGACTTTATAGTGTCTCACTGTATGTGTAGATGTTTCTGTGAAGGGCTGAGTGAAGGAACGTCAAAGGAATGCACATTCAGGCAGCACAGCACTTGAGTCACTCTGCCTCTGTATGCACTGTTGAAGCAAATTAAGGAAGCCTTGGCAGCCTTTTAATGGTCTGTCACAGTCTAACAGGTTTAGAGGGCTTACAATGGACCCAGGCACTAAGCCCGACAGCTCGTGCTTAATTGTTTAGAACCTTCACGCGCATGTGCATGTGTCTGTGTGTGTACTTTCACAGCTAATGTGAGCCTACAACCAAAGTCAATGATTCTCATTATGAGAAAAGATAAGATCCCGACTGTCAGTCTGGCGGCTTCAATAGAATAACAACTCCGAAAATGAATGTGGTGCCGATATCGGGGTTTCAATCCACAGTTTGACTGTTATTGTAGAGAAAGTTACACGAAACCCCACGATATTCACGCACAGTTACGTTTTGATTCAGAGGGGCACGGAAACGCAACTGTGTGGCTATTTTCCACAAGGAGAAGCCTCCAATTTCTCAGTTATTCCAGTACACCAACCTCAAACGGAGACAAAGGCAAGCAGGGTGCAGAACAATAGCTAAATTGAGATATCGACTGAACCAGCCAATTATTAATGAAATATCTAGTGTCTCAATTTTTTAAGAGTTGCCTCAAGAAATACACTGTGCAAATACAATAATTTGTTTTTCAGTCTGTGGTCCCTCCTACCTACTACTGAATCAGATGGCATAATAGTCCACCAAGGACATGGTGGCAGTGCCTAAAAATCTCCCCCCAACTTGTTTGAGATTCTGAGCTGTGTGACCTAGAATATGTTTGACAATCTTATTTTAATTAGGCCTTGAAGACACGACTCATTCCAACTGCTGTCCCGGGAGCTAAATTAATTACTGAGACAAAGCCCATTCTGGCTCATGGCAAAGATGAATCACTGCAGTATTTGGGAAATGAGCAATGCTCTTCATTCAAGGGCTGATGAAAGAGACTCGGGCTCTAAAATGTAAGCTAATGTACTTCATCACAAAGCCTCCATGAGGCTCCCTGAGCCACATCATGCATCTACAGCACACACTGGCATCTGCCGTCTCCACTTTCAGGAAATCCTGATTCTATTCGGTGGAACATTGCTTGGAAAAACATATCATGAAAAGATAAACTGGGATTGCTCAAAAGTGGATCGTAATCAGTTTTGTACATGAAATCCTCTCTCTCTCTCTCTCTCTACTCATTACTTTCCGTTGTTACTTCTTTGTTTTCACTCTCGGTTGTCCAAATATCGTGCCTCCCTGGGGGAAGCACAGATAACTCATCTCAGCTCAGTTACGTTGTGCAGGCCATCAGCCAGCAGATGTACCCTCACCCACTGCCAGCAATCAGACCATCCATTCAGCTGCGTGACAGTATCATTTGTCATCCTGTATAAAAGGCTGTTTGTGAGTTATGGCTAATTAAACTAATCCCAACACAGAGAGTTGTTCCAGAGTTCAGACCCCACAAAGAAAAAGATTAGCGGGTCAACTGGCACAGAGGGATTATAGTCACGTTCAGAAACACCTCAATATATCCAGCTTACAGTTAAATGCAAAATTTCTTTTAAAAAAATCAGCATTTGATTCCTAACAGAGCAGTACATTTTCCCAAAGAGACACATGAATAACTACGATTGGTGTTGAGGGTTGGATCATTTATGAGAATACAAATATGATTTTCAAACAGCTGCTGGTAACAGTCAAATATATTCAGAACACATGAAAACTAAGAAACAATCAAAAATAAAAAAGTTAAAGACAATAAAGTGTATCAAAAAAAAATAAATACATAAAATACAAGTCCATACACGAGTACGTCATTGTCAACCAGCAGCGTTAATATACGAAACAAATAAAAACAGCAATTGGAAATCATGCATGAGTTGCATTAGCACTTTATCCAACAAGTTGGAAATCTGTTCAGCGTGCAATGTGTGCATTTATGACACTTGGGCATGAAAACTAACAACTGCTTTCAAATGCTTTTTTTTTTCCAATATTGAATCACCCACTGATACTTTAATCACAGCATGTGCATAACTTACTTGTGTTACATTATCAGACAAAGGAGCATGCAGCAACCCAAACAGAAACAAAACATCAATAAGAAAATGACATTGTTTTTCTAACTGTGTTGTTCTGTGAAGTACTTATTAAAACATATAAATGGTAAATTATATTATCTCAGAGGTATTTTTTCATTGTCATTTTAACTGATAGTAAAAAAAAAATATCTATTTTACCCATCAGTTTGCAAAACAATGACATATCAATTGCATTTAATTTTCAATTTCCATTCAGTTTAACTATTTAGTCTGAAAAAGATGAAGAACCCTTCACACGTCAAGCAGATAAAAGCTTGTAGCTTTTTCTATGAAGTGACAAAAACCAGACTGTGGGTCTACTAACTTTATATAATTAAAAACACTTAGTATTGCACCTAGATTATTAATGATTCACCACATCTGTTTTTTTTTTTTTGTTTTTTTTTTTTTTTTTACATTTCCAACATATACAAGATTTTAGTTTTGCTGAGCTTGAAACAGAGCTGGTTGCTTTCAAACCAATTTACTTGGTTCATTTCTGAATTGACTGTAACTACAAGTTATTAAAAGGTCTCCCAGAATGAAAATGTTGTATTTAAATAATATAACTCACAATAACTCACAATCACAGTAGTACAGCTTTGTTAGTTGCATGCAGAAATATAACCTGACTGTAGAAAGAAAAAAAAAAAAAAAAGCAACCAAACAATAAACCTTTGATGGTCATGCTGGTTCAAATAACTAATGAAATTCTATAATATCTCACTTACTTGCCATGGTCTTTTTATCTTTAAAATGTGAATCCAAGCATTTAAAATACTTTATAGGTCTAAATTAACACAGTTTAATTGATCCATGGGTATGGATGTTTATGTATTGAATCAGTTAAGATTTATAATCCACATAAATACTATTAAATGATGATGTATCTTTTTTTATATACATGTGCTGTTGAGAAAAGCTGACTGCAAAGGACAAAATGTAGAAAACTGTTATAAAAATTCCTCTCCAGTGGAGTATTTAAAACTTGCTGAAAGGGAGAGTTCCTTTTGTCCTCTGCAGCATACGTGTAGGTGTCTCTATATGTTATGAAGAGAGATGAACTCTGCAGCACCACATAGACGCAATGCGGGTTAGGCTCAGAGTTCACAATTCCTCCCTTGCAGAGTCACATACATCATGTCACAATAACACAACATAACCCAAACGGCTTCTGCTTCTTTTTTTGTTTGTTTTGGTGAGATCACACGAACGCTCCATTTTTCACAATCTCAGATTCACGTTCCGACAAAGACACACCACTGATGCAATTGGCTGCAGGAGATTGAGCTAGAAATTTTACTATTCATTTTAACTCTTATAAATATTTCATGCGGCTATTAATCCATGCTATACTATAGTGAAACACTCTCAGACACAAATGAGATCTGTAAATATGTGCATATCCAACACCTGAAATTATTCTACAAAGAAAGGAGACCTTTAAATGGCACAGAGCAGTGGTCAAACTTAAAGCGATGATTCCTTTTATAAGACGTAACGGAGCAAAAGGTCATTTCAACATGTCTCAGTCTGACGAAAATGATTTAAACAAGGATTTATCTTCCTCATGCATTTCTCCACCTATTTGCATTAGAGCATTAATGTCAGTAAATCAATGATGATCACCTGTTACTGTGATGATTATCATACTCGCCATGCGTCTGTTGCCGAGAATTAACCTCTCAAAAAGACGTTTACCATCAACTCTGCAGTCAGTCAAAACAATGCACAAATTAATTTGTCAACAATTTTATAAATCAGTTACCAGTTTTCTTTTGATGTAGTAATAATAATAATAAACATTTCCCTAGCTAATAAATAATAATAAATTAATCAAAACTGAAAAGGTTCCAAATTTTACCAGAATGTTGCTTGATATTTAAAAAATGTTTGGGACATTTGTTGAGATAAACAAGTAGAGATAATCTCCTTTATGTTGTTCTTTGACAGCTTCAATCCTATAAACTATATGCATCTTTGTAATGGCCCAAAGAGAGATGCTGCTGAAGACAAACTTCACCTCCAGCAGCCACCCGTCACATACCATCTGCAGCATGTCCACCTTTACTTGTCTTGCCAGCCATGGACTCTGTCACACCAATTAGAGGAGAGTACCTACACAAAACATTTCCTTTCCCTTTCTCATAAGCTAGAGACCGATTCTCAACAGGCCAGAAAATCTATAGCTTGGCGTTTAGTCGAGGCTTTAAGAGTCGCTGCAGCAGATGTGGCTTTAAGTAAAGAATCCAATAACACCATGTGCAATCAGTGACTTGTCATGTTTTATTACACTAAATCAGCTGAGGGCTGTTACAATCTCCACAAATGTCGCCTAAGCTCTTTGGTTAATAGTAGACATTAAAAAAGGAGCTTGTGAGAAAGGTGAAGGAACCACTCGCTTCCTCTTTTTAGCCATCCTCTTTTTTTTTTATCGACATCCTTTTCTGGATTATTTTTATTTTGTTTTACATTGAACTCAACAGTATTTTTCTATTTTTGCAGTCAGTTTTTTTTCTCGGTGTGCGGTCACAAAGAAGAAAGCATTTCATTTTCACCTGCAACGTACACAAAAGAAACGCCCAGGAAAAACACATTTAACATTTTACAAGGATCAACAACAACAAAATGTGCAGAATGATGAAATTGTTTAGTTTCTTTTTTATCAAAAGCAACATAAGACTAAATACAGGTTCTGCCTATTCAACACTTTGCCTTTTTGTATAGATAGAGCTTCTGAACAGAAACTGTTCATAACTTTCCAACTGTGTTACCTCAATAAGGATCATTTGTGGAAATATTGGCTACGTTTTCAAAACAACTGTACATGACTCACTATGTTTCTGCCAGACACAACTTTCTCCACTTTTGTTTTGTCTCTCCACCTTCCCCCCCTTGAGCAAACTTCATCCCGCCATATTAAAAGTGGAAATGTATCCGCTTCTATTGTAATTACAAACCCACTGGAGGCGAGGCTTCTTGATCTCTGCAGGATCCTTGCTTGTTTTTCTTTTTCCGTGCCTTTTCTTGCCGCTCTCAACCAACAGGACACGTTCATGCTGCGATATCAGTTTTGTTTTTCTTCTCCTTTCTTTCTGTAGGACATTTTCACATCTAATAAGCTTGAAATCAAAACAGCATTTAGGGAGGCAATAAAACGACGCAATAAAAAATGAAAGGTTTTTGACTGAAGGAGTTTGTAGAATGAGAGAGAGTCTGCGTCAGCCTGTATGGGAACTGAGGGATTTGTGGTTCATATGCAGCCCAGTATGTTTTGCAAATATCGTCCCAGTTACATAAAGCAAACATTACACACTCAAATACTGAAGCATGTTTTAGCTGCATGGAAGGCTTTACATTGGGGGAAACTTTGGTTTCTGCAGGGTTTAAAAGAGAAGGAATAAAGAAAACCACCATCCATACACTTGCATTTAAACAGGCACATCGAAGCCAGCAGATTTTACACTGACTTAAGAGCAGAGGGTGAGGAAGAGGGTAAGAGTCTGTTGACCCCAAAGTGATCTGCGTCCCAGACCAGTCAGGTTCTACTGTAAGATGTGTGGTTTACCAGCTTCCCACAAAAACAAAAGCATATTCAGGGCAAACAGAGGAGTGTGTGTGTGTGTGTTCTTGAGAATGTCGGTCTCGTTTCCAGAATGTCCTGCCGACTGGGAATACTTTCGGGGATTTTTCATCCCTATTCAAGTGATGCTGTTGCTGCATGCAACATGTATTTTCCCAGTTTTACCAAAAGCAGTAATGCTGGGATGCTTTCAAAAACACAACAACCCTTCAGATGAAGAAAATTGAAAAATATTCAAACCATAAACCTGTAGAAGCGATTCACTGAAATGAATTTATGTCAAATATTTGGTTGACTATATGACTGTCTATACTATCCAATAAGAGCCCAGTTTTTATCTTAAGTATCTGATTTTGTTTATTTTTTTCTCCTTGGCGGTTTCTTGCCTCCTTCAACCATTTCAGACCTACAGTCATGTAGACCTAAATGCATGCCATGATTTAAAAGCTTATAGCGTTAAATACAGGAGTGGTTACTCTTAGTAATTGTTTCCAACGATACAAACGTTTTCTCCTATTAGTTCTGCACAGTTCTATTAAGGTCCTGCCAAAGGAGATTGATCATCCATCTGGAGTTTGAATGGATCATTGCAACACTTTAATACTGTTCTTTTTTATAAGCCCTCATTTTCCTGTTTTACCATCATGAAAAGTGTACATTCGCAATCAATAAAATGTCATTTTTCTGTTTGCAAAATTCACACATGCACACACAAATCTTACATTATGTCCAGGCTATGAAAGACAAAAGAAACAATAAAATGCTGCAACTGAGGTTGTTAGTCTGTACACTTTTAAATCAAAGACAAATTAAGTTGAGTTTCTGTAAGAATCTGTAACTTGAAGTAACTTTAGTCAATCAAATGTCCAGGTGATGGTTGAGAATTACAATGACTTTAAGCCCTTTAGGGGACAGACTGGCAGTGAAAGCAAAAAAGACTAACATTTGCAAAAATCATGATACATGACAGAGCACTACAACAATACCAACCACAACCGCAGCATTTATGCCAGTCATGTGAAATTTTATGGTTTTTGTTTGTTTTGTTTTTGTGCATGACAGGGACCAAACAGCAGAGATCCTCTTTGATTTTCCCAGTTTTAAAAGTCTGCAGCATTGCAGTGTTTGTAATGGTGACAACTGTGCAAAGCAACGGATTGGGAGAGGAATCCGTCTGTTCCACAGCCACAAAATGGAAATCTTCTCCTGCTTTCTAGAAACAAAGAATGCTTTCAGGCAACATAAAAGGCACGAGTTGTGTAACATGGAGCTAACATACAGCGATGGTTATCGTATCTAAATCCATCATATCTAAATCCAGTCCAATTTCCCTTCGTGCATGCGAGTGCTTTAGGGAAGTCTCAACATGCAGAGATAAGCAGATGGGAATTAAGGTGGAGCATATTTAAGATGCGATTGTGGTCGTGGAAAGCTGGAAAATTGAGAAACGTGGTGTGAGGGCTTGTAAAAATCATTTATTACAGAAAGAAAAACAGAGCAATAACGGTCTGTGGTTGTATTCCTCTCCCAAAATGTTTAAGTCACTTTTGGTTTGCTTCCATGCTTTTCATTTGTATTTTTTTTCTTTTTAGCAGAAATTCAGAGGATGTCTTTGTGTATAGATGCATAACAACACTGTTTAACTCGTGAAATAGAATAATTACTTGTTTTCCTAATGCAACCATGTTTTACTATGGGATGGTGTGTTGAGGGTGAAGGAGTGCTACAAAGGTTCTGGCATAATATGTGTTATATGTAGGCTAAAAAGTTTCATTTTGGCCTCATCTGACCAGCACATCTTCTTCCACATATATGTCCAGTGACCTGTGCATGATTGGTGACAAACTACAAATAGAACTCATTGATTCCTTTATTATATAACAATTTTGTTGCTAGTCTTCCATAAAGGCCCAATTTTTTGCAGATCATGACTAAAGTCAACTTAGTTGACTAATTTTTCCCACCAGAGCTGTGCATCACTCCAGCTCCTCCACAGTTACCACGGGCCTCTTGGTTAATGCTCTGGTTATTACTCTCCGTTCTCCGCATGTCGGTAGACAAACAAGACTTGGGTGGTTCAAAGTAGCGCAAAGCCGTTTCTTTCCTCAGGTGAAGGATTCAACAGATGTTCAAAGATTCAAAGGAAAGGGAGCTAAATTGGCTAAATTGCAATGTCATTTTTAATATTATCCCCCATACCTACTACTTCCCTTTCTGCTTCTGGGGAACACGGAGGGAAATGTTTTTTTCTTCTCCTAAACATTTAGATGGTACTGTGAGGGATTCTGAATCTCACATTATGTGACAAGTCCTTGGAAATCTTATCAATTTCCTAATTTCAAGAACAAGTGTTGAGGGAAAAAAAAACAACAGTATCAACTCAAAAATACACTGCATACACAATTTCTAGTTTATTCTACTCATGACCAAAACTATGAGCAAAAGGAAACAGGACCAGAAAAGTCAAACCAGTCAGACTGTGAAAAAGGAGTAAATTCCTAAGATAATGACACGCGAAACGGCACAGAAGTGTCTCTGTCTCAATTCGCCTCCTTAAGCATGGTCAGTGCAGGAGACGGATGAAATGAAAACAAATGAAGTAGCAGAAAGGAGGAGGAAAATTAGCAGTCACATGAGAAGACAAGCGAAGGGAGGAGGGAGATAAAAAAAAACAAAAAAAACTGGAGGGGACTTAAAAGGAAAGCCTGAAACAAAAACGCAGAAAGAAGCCAAAGAAGAATAACAAAAGGTATGCAAGAAGAGTACATTATGTGTGCATACTGAAACAACTTTACCCTTATAGAAAAAGCCACTAATGGTTACCAGAAAGAGGAAAAATAGAGACAGGCAGGGAAAAGCACTGATGTATTCCTCCAGCAAACAGGCTAAAAGCATTACTCACAGCTGTATGGGCAGTGCAGAAGGAGTAGCTTGTGTGCGTGGAAGGAGTTTGGTGATGTCGATGTTGTTGATTGTGAGGTATATATTGCTGAAGACTTGCGTGAGTGAAGTGGCTGCTCCAACTTTCTTGACCACCACTGACACCAGAGGCCCAACCGGAGTTGATGGAAGTCGTCTTGGTGCTGTGGTACCCTCTCACTGCTGCGCTGGCCTGACGGACCGAGACAGGAAGCGTGCAGAAGAGAAACCAAGAGGGAGAGCAGCAATTAATATTCACATCGAGAAAAATCACCATCACGACAGCGAGCACGCCTGGTTCTGCAACAGGCAAGCGCTGACAGCTACGTGCACTCTTGGTGACCTGTGTTAGGAGAGAAAGCAGGATGTTGTTTTGATCTGAAATCTCCATGCCAGACCAACAAGATTGTTCTCACACGTTCTTTTCACGCAAGCTCTCTTTTGCTCCCTCCCTCCTCGGTTCTCTCCGGGAGCACCAGATGTTGTGAAACCCCCTTCTGTCACGGTTGAGATGTGTTCTTTCTGCAAAAATGCTGATTGGTTTGATAAAATGCTTGGATTGTGGGCAGGCAACAGGCTTCTCAGTGTGCCATTATGCGCTAGGTATCAACAGGGTTCAGGAAACACGGGGCTGAAGCTGCTGACACTCTGACTTAAATTGCTGCGAGATGGGCTCACCGTGGCTGTCATGTCCACTGGAGCACGGAAAAAAAAAATATGGGACACACATGCACACACTGATTAAAGGTATTTTAACAAAACCTTGTGCAGAAACCTTAGTATTTGCAAAAACTGTATTTGTTTACTCTGCAAAACATTTTACAACAGCATGTATTACTGCATTAAGTGTTACATAGTGCTATTTTAGATTATTTTTGGTAAAACAAATGAAAGCACTATTGAATATTTTTGCTTCGTATGAACAGATACCACTTTAATTCATGTTAAGTGGTAGATGCTGCAGTTAATATTCTATAAAAAACAGTTTGCAAACAAAAGAACTTGAAGCTTCCTCGTTCTTGTATTCATCACAAAGATGAATTAAAGACACAGAGGGCAACTTTAGATCTACTTTGTGGGTTTTAGAGACATCTAATGGCTCAAACAGCAAATCAGTTGAATGGGGCTGCATTTAAAACCCCAACAATGTAAACATCACATAATTTAATGACTTGTGTTTTAGGCTTCTACTGCAGAGCTCCTTCCAACAGCTGTGTGACACAGTATGTCACATGGCAGAGAAAGTTAGAATGCTGTACAATATAGTGTCTCTTATTGTGATGCAAAACAAGAAAAAACAATGGTGACTAATTTGAAAAATTATTTTAATACCTTTCAAATTCAGCCTAAAGTCAGTAAGTTTGACGATACGTCTCAAACGATATTCAAACTAAAATACTTTGATTTTGAAATTTATATGTTTTTTCTAGTAATAGGGAAAAAAAATGTCGGTACAACTAAAATATGTTAAAGCCCAATTTGTCAGTTATGAATAATTGTAGGCATAATTACTTTCACTTTTACAAGACCCCCATACACAAAGCATCCTGCGATTG
This sequence comes from Poecilia mexicana, assembly GCF_051168715.1. Classification (NCBI taxonomy): domain Eukaryota; kingdom Metazoa; phylum Chordata; class Actinopteri; order Cyprinodontiformes; family Poeciliidae; genus Poecilia; species Poecilia mexicana. The sequence continues at coordinate 18,300,599 of NW_028263380.1, read as the reverse complement.
TTAAAAATTAACTGGGTTTTACCCAGTTTGCTAAACCCAAAACTTAATGGTTTAGTAAACTGGCAAAAAAAATAAAAATACATAAATAAATTCATACACACATTCACCAGCAACAGCAGTCAGAAGGAGAGTATAGTTAGTGACTCTGATTTTGATTAATGCACTGATCAGGATGGGGTCCTGATTGATAATGTCTTCCTGTGAGTAATGTGAGCCAGGGGAGATCCGAGAAGTGTGAAGAGTGCTAAACCATCTACAGCATCCAAAAATCAGCTCTAAGAAACAGCCAAGACCTGATCTGATCAATACACCATCCTTCAGCTGACCATGGAGACCACACTTTCAACTAATAAGAATTTAAGAACCACTTTATTGGTGAAAACTACACTTTTCTTGTGTAAATAGTGTCATTTTTAGTATTCGATTCAACTGCAGAAATTGCAGCATGCTAAGTAAAAGTATAGTTGTAATAGATTGCTTTATTTTTTTTTTATTTGCATTTACTCAAACAATGGAGTCAAATTATACATTATTTGAACATCCAACAACTGCACATGATCTAGAACTACAAGTGAACATTACATCCAGAGCAAACACAAATAACTTTGAATTAAGTACAGCTGTACATCACCATTTACTTCTAACTAGTGATGTACAGTTGATGGTAGCCTTTGCTAGATTTTCACTGAGGTCAAAGGTTATCCCACACGAGTTAAAGAAAAGCTAAGGCAGTAAAACAAACTTGCAGCTGTGCTTACAAAAGCAGGCCCATATTCTTCATCACTTATGATCCATAGGGAAAAATGTAAGGGCTAGCGTTGCATAATAAGTAAAATATATAACGACAGGTTTAGGGTTCATGTTAATATAACACAGGACAAGTCTGCTTCCCATAAAGCAGCGCAAACCAATTTACCACATAGAATCTATGGTTAAAAAGGAGTCCCAGTGGCATAATAAAGAAAACATAAAATGTGAGGAGAACAACAAAATTCTGTGAGGAACCGGTTTAAAATAGGAAATATCAGCCTAAAGACAAAAAATGAGAAGGTGAACATTTTCCCTGCTTTTAACACAATCAAAGGCTCAGTCATGGGGTCAAATTTGAGAACTGTGTGGGAAGGAAGGACACATCATCATTTTAAGCTCGATCCCACTGAATCAGGTTACTGAGAGCTGCAAAGGCATTTACACATTCAGACACTGCTACTGTAAAAGCCAGAGGGGAAGGATAGCCTTGAGTATGGTACATTAAGCTGCATGGTCAAATACGCTTTTTAACGCAACTATTCACCAGTTCATAGAGTTTAAGTGCTGCCTCTAGTCATGCAACAACCTCCAGTGGCCTTATAAATGGGGATCATTCAGCCAAAGAGGAGGTATTTCAAACTAATGCACACACTGTATGCAGAGGTATTTTGTTGAAGACTCCATCCCAAGGCGGCACTAAATTATAAAAAAATGTTTCATATGCCCAAGTTGCACAGAAAAAAAAATGGGGGGGAGGGGGGGGGTCATTGGTGAAACTGGTTTAAGGCTGCATGGTTTATATTCAGCCTTTAAATCACAGGGCAGGGTGATGCTTTTACACTACACTGAGATCTGACGGTCTCAACATTCCTCTACCAGAATGCATGATTGGTCCCCAGACTGAAATTCATGTCACAGACTTTCAACACCTCATCAGAGAGCTGCAGTCGCTCCATATATCTCTGGCTTATAAAAGGATATGGTTACACTTGCTATTTTTTGCTTTAAGGGGGAATGTTTTACATATTAGGCAAACAGATGCATGTGTGCCTGTGCTTCAGTGTGCACTTATGTATTGCTTGTGACAGTAACTTCATTTTCAGTCTGTCCCTCTTACTGGCAGCCCATGCCCTCGAAGGATACACAGTAACCTAATAAAAATCATATTCTGCAACACTTAGACAGGCAGAGGTTTTCCAGGACTGTATAGTTTGTCAAAACCAACCTGAAATTATCAGTGTTTTGTTTTTTTTGTTGTTACACATCAAAATGACAGAATGCTTTACACACATGATGCCCGAAAAACAAAAAAAAATCTCTTATGTGTGAACTGTGACAAATTCAATCATCAGAACTGAACAAGATTTTCTTCAACTTTTTTTTTCTTGATGCAATACTTAAGTTTTATAAACGAACACCATCTAGTGAATCTCTTCAAAAATCATGGATGATGTTTGTGGTAAAGCAACATTTTTAATACTCGGGTGAAAAACAAATGCCCACAGCATTTAGCATGGGAATCCTAGGTTCAAATCTTGGGTGTTTGTTAAAATTTATTCACCCTGTGCATGTTTTTTTTTTTGTTTGGTCTGGTTTCCTTCTACAGTGGAAATAATTGCATCTTCAGCTAATTAAAATCCTCTAGGTGTGTGAGTGTGTGTATGGCGGTCTCCGTTATTCATGTTGAACCCTGTGATCGACTGTCCAGGGTCGGCGACCACCACCTGTAACCTTGAACACAATTAGCAACAAGAATAGATTCATAGATTTTAAAATTTTACACACAAAAAGATCTAAACACAAGGAAACATTTGCTGTGACACTGAGCAATAATATTTTGAGGTATGCAAGGTAAAAAAACAAAACGAAACAAAAAAAAAAAACATGGGTTTTGTTCAGAGAAATAATGCTGCCCAATGCTCTGATGGATATTATTAGCACACACGGAGAGAAAGCTCAATAGCATAATATTATGATCGCTGAAAAAACATGGACCTTATCTGAAAATCACAATATATTTTAAATTATGTCTAGAATTAAAATCAGAAGTGCACAGAAAGAATTCATGAGAACTGGCCACAAAACCTGTAGGTGACACATCTCTTATAAAACTGCTATTTGGTTCAATGTGCATGTAAAAATTGAAATTCAGTGCCAGTTGTAAGGGAAAATGTTGAATAATGCTTCACCCACAGCACATTGTGACTCTATTAACACGCTGAGGAGAACCAGAGCATGGCAGCTCTCCCGAGTCCATTTGTCTGTGTTTAAGTGATTTTCTCCCATCTCTCCTCTCCCTCTGGTGACACATGCATAGTTAGGGCTGTCATAGAATGGCTCTCTGTATACCGCAGTGCACTTCTGCATAGGGGATACAATGCAGATTTAAAAATACTAAAAATAAATCTGACCTGGTCGTCACAAATGCAATAGCAATGGCAGATAGAAGCTCCTGAAGGAGTCCCTTGAAAATATCACATTTTTGAATTCAGAAATCTTACCGTGAGAAAATGACATAATATGATCACTGATCAAGTTGGAATGAAACTTTCCCACTGTTAAATAATATAGTATAGTTAAAAAAAAAAAAAAAATCTTGCTTTCTATTCATTTTATTTCCAGAAGCCCCGCCTCCAAAAAGCAGCTCCTTCAGACTAGCCAGCAGCAGTTAGCAAACACTTAGTGGAACTTTACATGGCTACTTCTCAGTGCAACGCTGGTAAAAACGCCATTTAAGGGTTAATAGTGGAGTGATGCTGTGATGACTTCCTGAAGGCAGAGTGTCAGAATGAGCAAGAGTTTCATAAAGTATTAATAAAACTTCACATTAAATTGCAAAGTCAAATTTCTTTTAAGTCATATTTAATACAGACAGCAATTTTCTAGCAACGGAAGCTAACGGTAACTTGATTGTGCTATTAAACGGCATTGTGTGGCTGGAAAACACCCAATACTACCCCTTTAATATTTTTTTTTCTCTTGTGGCAGCAGGAGGTCAGTAAGATGGAACAGAAGTTTAAACACAAATACTTAAAATAATGATCTCCTTTCTTAAACTTCCGAAGGCTTTCATTTGACTGTCTTTGCTATAAATGTGTTAATATTTATTGTAAAGTTAGACAACAAAATGTACCTTAAATTACAGGATTTAAGCTTCCTCCTCTGATAAATCATCTTATGACGGTGTGTTTTCTCTTTTCTCTGAGCATTAAACAACACTGCTCTCTGATAATCGGATCAGCCTGCAGACATTGTGCCTCACAGCCACGGAGCAAGACAAAAAAACAAAAATGATTTAGCAGAACAGGAATCTAAGCTGAAATGCCCTGGCGTCCTGTTGTTCCTGCTATAACTCTGAGCATCACAAGAAAAACCTGATCCTCCTTCTAGCCTCCCCATATTTCTATTTTAACACAAAACCAATTGAGGTTGCTGAATGGATTCAAAGATTTAATTAGCAGACATCAACAGAAAAACGCAAGTCCCTAAAATATGGCAGGTCCAAACGAATGCAGTGGACTACAGAAACGGCTCGATTTTGAGATTTAACAAAGTATTAAGCAGAAGCCGCGAGTTATTATGTGTAATGTGATAGTTTTCTATTTTTAACAAAAAATAAAAAAATGAAAATATTCTTCACATTGTCATGATGGGTTATTTGTGTGTAGAATTTTGAGAATCAGGAAATTATTTGAATACAATTTGGAAAAAGGCTGTCAGACAACAAAATGTGGAAAAAGAAATGAAGCGCTGTGAATACTTTCCAGATGCACTTTAACTAACCTAATTAATTAACCTAATTAATTAACTAACTGACCCTGCTGGTAGATATTGATTAATGGAGACATGTGACAACATTCCACTAAAGTACACTGTGCAAATACAGAAATATGGACATTGACGACCCAATAGGTGGGTAGAAATAAAAATGTTATGTGTTCCACGGTTTGACTTTTTTTTTTGTATATTTTAGAAAGACGTTTCTGAAAACTGTTCAGAATATGTTGTCTGAATCAGTCATTTGTTCTACTTGACACCAAACCTGAATATTCGGATCAACTCCCAGCGAAACCATTTAGGATCCATGGGTCACCAAACAAACCGACTTACATGCACCTACTTATCTTTTCCATAGTCGAGCCTCAAGCGCAACCTTAGCCCTGGCCGAGTATATGCAGATCTTGTTGGATATTAGTCTGGATTCAGATTATTCTCAGTTAAAGAACTAGAAGAAGATAAGCAAGGGAGAGATTACCCCTCTATGGGCCTCTCTGACCACTTGGGCAAATACCTCTCATCCTCTTGTATTACCTCTGCCTGCCTCACTCCGACTTTCTCTCCATCTCTTTTAATGCTGCTCTAAGAAAACACTTCTGTGATTCAAGCTGACAGTCAAAGGCGATGGGAAATGGACAGTAACTAAGGCAACTAGGTCAAAGGGTGACATTATACATGGAGTGGTAGCTGGATATTTAAACAAAGAATTTATACAGAATATGCAAGTATATATGTTTTGCATTGAGTTCAATGTGGTATTATTGAAGTAGTCATACTGAAACTTGGTGCAGATATTGTATCCTTACATGGATAATCTTCCAATAGTCTTTTTTTCTGTATTTAGGTTAATAGGGGAAAAAAAATAATGGTTATATTTTCCAGCTGACTATATTTGTTTCTTTAAGAATCTTGTTTTCAGACCAAATACAGACTGATGAGAGGCTGAAGGAGCCACATAAAAAGTAGCGGCCTAGAAGGAGCAATCGGAGAGAAAGAATACAAACAATCCCAGACTGACATTTATTTTTCTCCATCCATATCTGACCTCTGAGAATCCTTACCAGGTCAAAACATAACCATTCAGCACATGGAGGCTTAAATAAACTTCACAATATTCTTGTTTGCCATCTGTCTCCGCAAATATTTTCTTTGGATTTACATGATTACACTCTGATTAACTTTGAGCCAACTGCTGCTGTGAAACGGATGCAGAGCCGTAAATGCGCATTTTACCTCCTGTGGAAAGCAAATGACAGGAAATGAGAGTTGATCGGACTAACAGACACTATTGTTAGGGTTTGCTAAAGAGTAACACCTCTTTCAGGAAAAGAAAGAGGCCTTTTTACCCTGGTTTCCTTTATGCTTGGACGAACAAGAAGAGGTATACAATCAGACTACTAGAGAAGGCAAGCTAACATTTACACAGGGGTACCTCAGCATGAAAAGAGGGTCTGAACAACCATCTACCCCAAACCAAAATAAATCTGATGCCTGGATTAAATCTAAAGCTTCAATAAATGTGAGCCACATTTCATTTTGGCGTCTTTCTTACCACCTAATCCATTTGCTGCAGTGCCAAATATTCCCTCTTTGGATGTAGAAATTGTAAAAATGTCAAGAAATCAGGAAGAGACTTGTTCCGATCCACACCGTTTCCAGGACAAATCGATGTTCCTAAGCAGTTTATTTTGACTCTCTCCTTGTAATCTAGGATCTAAAGTTCACCACTACAACATCAGACAAGAAATCAATATCATAAATAAGCAAAATAAATTTGTTTTAATGTTGTTGCCGACTGTCTAAACAGAATTCTTTTGGCAAAGTGTGGGATCCTTTTTAATTAGATGTGCATTACGAAAAAGTCGTTTATGGCTGGGAAGGGATTGAAAGTGTATGTTTAACATTTCCACCAGAAGAAAGGCTGGGACGAACAAGCATCTAATCAGTTCTGCTGCTTCTTTCACCGGGTGGACCCCCAGGTTTTTACTTTAGATCAAAACCTAAAAATGTCCCATATTCTTTTATTTGCTTCCACAGGTAAAATGTACATCTGCTTCACAGCAGAGAAAGTTTTACTGCTTCATGGTCACATTTTCAGCCAACAAATCAACCTTTCAAATCAATCGCAAAATTCTGATCAGTGCCAATATTGGTAATGTTGAGTTGTGAAGTTACCATTGCAAAAGTCACAAAAGTTCCCTTCAATAACTAAGTTTTTCAATTATTTTTATTTTTTTTGCATACAAAGTACATTGTGTACCAACACAATGCTGCTTTCATAAAAATAAATAGTTAATGAACCATTTTAAGGGGATATAAAAATTTAAATGGAAAGGTCAGAAACCCATGCCTTGTAAAACAGTCACTTAACATCAGTGTGTGCAGAATCGCTCATAAATGCTATCAAATTATTTGTTAAATAGTTGCTCAGTTAATAACTGGTAATGCTAATTATTTATAAAGTTCTTATGAAGATATTCTTAATGTAATTTGGTGCAATAAGAAGAAAAGTTTCAAATTACCCCTGCTATGGTTAAAAACAAAAACACCCTTTCCTTTAAACTTTCCAGAAATGCTATGAAGTGATTGTTTACATCACCATTAATTTATTACTGCTTGATCTTAATTTGCAGTGAAATAACAGATAGTCAAACTGATTTAAAGGAAATAAAGTAAATCACAGCACTGCAAAATGTAATATGCAGTAATTCATCAACGTAACAGTATAATGCAGACAGGTCGGTAATGACTGTCGCTAAACTGTGGTAACACCTGCTCATCCAACAGGGCAGCAGGGTTACATCCAAGTGAATCTCACCTCCAGGCAAATGCTTTCACCCTGACATTTCAGGATTCTTCATATGTACGCTTTTATACACCCACCTCGATGCCTCGATCGCCCTGTCTGGATGCCTTGTTTTATCACTGTCTCCTTTTTGTCTCTCCGTCTTTTTGTCCCTTTATGTCTGCCCCACACACACACTTTTCTTTCATCTTTCTATAAACTTCAGGTATGATGGATGCCTCTGATGGCTAGAGGCCTCTGAGTCCAGCACACTAAATCCTAAGTGGAGCGCTGCACCATTACAACAACACCTACACGACACAGAAATAGCCGCCCAGGATTACTCGATAAGAAGAGGCGAGATTGAACCATGGTGCAGGAAAACTTTCATATACAGTAAAGTACAAGAGTCCTGAATCATCCCTGCATCCTTTAGAGTTTTCTTCATGTCACCCAGACATTCTTGAAGATTCTTAAAGTAATCTTCAGCAAGTTTATTTCAAATATGTTCTACTTTTCTTCTAATGTTCTGTTATTTTGGCAGTCTGATAAAACTAAAATTAAAGGCTTTGGCCATCACGATCGCATTACATGAGGAGGAAAAATGGGCAAAGAGTGAAATCCTGAAATCCCAACTGTGACGTAGTGGCTGCATCATACTGTGGTGATATTTTGCTGCAGGAGTTACAGTATTGGTGCTGTTCATACATTGTATTGTAATCAGCTTGTAGAAGGATGCCCGAAATGTTTGACCCAGGTCAGATTGTTTAAAGGAAAAGCTACCAAATGTATGTTATCTCTAATTGTTCTACCGTTTATCAAAACGATAAAGGAAAACATCTGATTTAATGTCAAAATGTGAGAAAACAAAGGTTTATATGACTTTTTGTATGGTGTAGATGTTGGCTTTATATTCAGATCCCTTTAAGGCAGACAGGCCACAGTTATTTCTCGTTGCTTATTCCGCCTTCCACCTCGAAGGAAGCCGATACCAGCTTCAAACGTACACATCTGTCAAGCGTCATGAACTGTACCGAGAGTCTGAAGTGCGAGGCGAAGGCAAAACACTCTTCATTTCTGTGGATCCTACATGAAAAGGTCCAAAACTGCTCTTGAAAAGATCATTTTTAAGAATATAAAGGGAATATGAAGTGAAGGGTGCCTGTCAGTTTCTCTTAGAGCACAGAGCAGAAACTTCAGATCAAAATGCAGACATATGAAAGACTCGAGGTCAAAAACTCCCCAGTACAGTTACTCCTTTTTTTTACCCCCCATTTATGCTTGAAACTTTTATTTTGTTGTTCTGTTGGTTTCATCTGGTCCCATTGTGCCTGGAAATAAAGAAATGAGGAAAGAGCCGAAAAAGCTGCAACCGAGCCTGTGAATGCGGCCGTCTTCCAATAACACTTCTTGATAAAAGTCTATTTTCTCTGCACAGTGTCTCCACAAGATGTTATCATTTTTCTTTAAATTCAATAAACTCCTCTCTCTCTCTCTGCTCAAAAGAAAAGTCTACAGTTTTGAGAAGAGCGCGTTTTCCCATATCGGGCAGGATTCTGCAATATGACTTGCTAAAACTCTGAGGGTGTAGGGATGCAGTTTTGAAATAAGAGTGTGATTAAACAATGTACTTATTTGTGTTAATGCAAAAAAAACAACAAACAAAGTAAACAAAATATTTCCCTTGTAAAAGAACTGGATTAAGCTTTTAAAAATCATGTTTTTTTTAGTTCGTTTTCTTTGTAAAGTGAACACTCAGATGACCTTTTTTCTTCACAGTAGCTGAAGCTTTGGGTGACACTTTTCTCTGCAATGCTTAAGAACATGAAACATCAAATGTTCAGGATCAACTCAAATTTTGTAGCTTTTATATCATGTAGTCTGCTGAGGAGAGACTGAGTACTTTCATCAGTTATAAGAGCAAACCACTTCAGTTCAGTGTTTACACTTCTTTTTAATCAGTATACATTGTTAAAGAACTTGCACATCACAAGCAAGGCGCTGAATGCTTAATGATTGTATAATGTCTCTTAACTCACACTAAAATCTTTAGCACCACTATCTCTCCATCTCACTCAACCAACAAACGATGGAAAGGGCAAAAGGGGGTGTGATGAAAAAAAAAAAAAAAGAGAGAGAGATCCCGCCACTCTGCACCCCAGCGGAGCATAACAGGATACACATGTAGAGTCATGACCACATTCCAGCTTCTCTCTAGACCGCTGACACAGGGACATGTCAGAACTGTAGTCCTCAGCCCCCTGAGAAAACCAGACAGCCATACTGCCACTGTTTTAAAAGCACTGCACTGTGACATCAGTGCACCACCACCTGTCAGATAAATGTGTCCTTTTTCTTCCGTTGTCTTTTTTTTTATTTCTGTTTTTTTTTTTTTTTACAAAGAAAGCTTTGCGTATAATAGTATGATTCCCCTTTTTTTCCCCTCTCTTTGTAAATTTAAACTGCAAATAAAGTAATCAAAGATATTATTAGTGTGACTAAACACTCCGTCTGTCACTGTATGACCAGTGTTGGGGTGTAGTCAGTAACGCCGGCAATTCGTCAAACTCATTTCCAGTGAGAGTTTGAGAGTTTCTGTTTCTTGCAGATTGTGTGGTTCTGTTGTCTCATCAGACTCGTGATTGTGTCCACACAATAGAATCCCTCAGATCCTCTCCCACTGTAACGAAAAATATGAAGACAGTACCTGTTTGGCATCAAAACAAGCAGTGTTTGGTCCATCGCGCCATCCCGGAGTGGGCTGCCTCTAAACCACAGATACAAGCACGTCAGACCACTTTTGAAGGCCGTCTGAGGGAAAGCAAACCGTAATGCATCGAGTTCCTTCATACCAGTATTTATGGGAGTCCAGACATGATTGCTTAAGACAGATGTTAGGTCCCGAGAGTTGCAGCAAAAAGTGAAAAACAAAAACAAAAATAAGCCATTACAACAGCTTATTCTTTTTAGTTTTTGTAGACTTCCAATAAGGGCGCCTGTTAAACAGGTTCATGGAAAACTAAGAACTTGGATCTCTGACTGCAAACACCATCCCAAACCATCAACTGCAAAAAGTCACTAAAAGTTGTAAAAAGTACACACATATCCCAAAATCAGGGTGAACCTTGCAAATACCACTTGAATATTTGGGCTTTTGGTAATTAAGTTAATTAGGTGAGAGCAGTTGTGAATGTCTGGCAGTTATGTGCTGCAAAGTAATTATTTTCTGCTTACTGGTATTCATCTGTAATCAAATGTTGCCCTGTGTCTAGTGGTCATGTGAAAACATGCCTTTAAAAACAGCTGAGCACATCATTAGCATCTCAAACTGGTTTAAAACCGGATTACTGATTTAGAAAGTTAAAGAACAAACACTAGACAGGGTACAAATATATTTCTGGGACAATTGGTTTAAATGTTATTAACCAACTGCAAAAATTGCACTTTTAATTCTGATGCTAATTTTAGCTTTAATTATAGCCTAAGGGATATTTTATTCTAGGTGCACTGGCACAGAGTAGAAAGGAAAATAGAGTGTCAACTAATGAATATTGCTTTCTTTAGAATTCAGCACAATTTGTCAAACACTGAGGGGCTTACAAACATTCAGCAAATAGATAAACTAACAGTAAATCAGGAAGAAGAAGGGAGGGTGCATCCAGGACTACAGAGTTTCTAAAGCTACTGAGTCAGCTTGAGAAACTTCATGATTTATGCCAGTCAGGGCGATCAATTTAAACTTCTGTCAGTAAAAAAAAAAAAAACAGCAACAGCCTCCGAAACCACACCACAAATCTTCCTTCAGTTATTAGGATCTAAGGAAACTATCATTTAAGGTTTTGGTTTATGGTCGGTGGTCAAACTTTTTCACTGGTAAGATGCATTTAACTGCATTGCACAACACAAATCCTCTTACTGCAGCATGCTGTCCTCTGGGGCTGAGAGGGGGCTTGCAGCAACTGCAGATGGAGGATCACAATTTCTATCTGCTACACACCCTGTTTTACATAGCCTCTCAATCTGTAGTCCTCATTTAGGCTGGAATTACTTAGTAATTACACAAATACAGAGCAGAAACATGCATGGGCCATTCTTGTTTCTGTGCATTTAGTGTACTTGCGGCAATAAATCTTTTCCCTTGATGCTCTGTTAGTCAAAATTGTAATCATGATACCAGTGTCATGCATTAGAGCATGCTCGGATCCCCTCTCTTGAACCCTGCCCATCAGAGAGATAAATGAGTTTGATTTCTTTTGACACTTTGAGTATGGATATGAAATTGCAGGCTAAGATGACAAGTTAACGACAGCAAAGGCAAGAAAGAAGATGCTGGGAACAAAAAGAGCCAAAAGCAAGATCCAAAAACAAGACCCTTGCTGTCAGTTTTGTCCAACTGAAGCTAACGTGGAATGACATAAAAAAATACATCAAGCAAGTACTTTTCATGACATGTTTTATGAATATTATCAATTTGAATCCTGAACTTTTTAACATTTTGTCATATTATGGCCACACATTTATTTTTTGTGATAAACCAACGTCATGTCATGCATAATTGTGCTATGAGAAAATACATAAGTTCCCACTTTTTTTTTTCCCAAAGAAATATGGAAAAACATTGTGCCCATTTGTGGTCAGATGCCCTTCCTCTAAACTTTGTAAAACGACCTTTCTGCACAGCTGCAAGTCTTTTGGAGCACCTATAGCGGCTGCATTTATTTCCTTTTTTTTTTTGCAAAGCTTAGTGGGATTGAATTGAGGGGGTCTGTGAACGAACATCCATTTTGAAGTCTCACCGCAGGTTCTCAGTTGGGTTTAGATCGGGGTTAGGTTAGATTTCCAAATGTGAACACATGAATTTAGTTTCATGTAAACGGTTTCATTGAAGCTCTGGCTGTATGTACAGAACTCTGGAAGACCCGACATAGAAAAACATGAGAAAAAAAAAAAAAAAAAGCTCAGCCTTATAAATGGTTTTGCAGGGGAACTTTTGACGTTTTCCAATTTTAGGAGATTTATAAGGATCTACAAAGACGTACTATGAAGTATAATAAAAAAAAATTCGCATTGTGCACAAATTGTTCATGGTCTGGATAATGTAACGATTAACCCTCGAAAATTAAAAAGACTTTTTACATGCTTGTTTTTACTTTACTTTTTGATTAATCTTGTAGAGTGAATTGGAATCAGAGAGATCTTGTTCAGTCAAGACTTTTGTTTTTTAATTCAATTCTTATTGCCAGCTGTGCTTGTGCCTGCTGAAGAACAGCATTGCTAATAATTGCAAATCTGGCCAAAAGATGTATTTATTTTTTTCTCTGCAGCTCCTCCAGAGTCACCACAGACCACATGGCTGCTTTCTAATTAAAGTTAAAGTTAGTTTTGCCCATCCTCTCAGATTAAGTGGGCAGTCATAACTTGGTAGGATGCATATGTGACACTCTTCATTTTTGAATGGTTGATGAAACGGTGCACTCTTGATTTTCATCATGCTGTTTACTCATTAATGTTCTCCAACACACGTCTAAAGCCTTCCGAGAAGGGGGTAGAGTTATGGGGGATGTTTAATGTTTAATATGTTTTAGATTTTAGAATCACAGATCATTTGCCTTTATAATTCGATACCATTTTGTTTTGCTCTCTCTTGTAAAACACCCAAAATAATATAATGAATGTTTTGGTTATAATATAAAAAGTTATTTTTTTGTTCTGTTTTGTTTTTCCCCCCAATGCAAAAAACACTTTTCATACAACTTTACGCTGTGCATGTCACATACGCCCTCTACAAAAGCCTTACAGAGTTTCAATATGAGCAACAACAGCAGCATCATAAGGAAATCACTACTCCCTATCCAGATAAGTAGACTAGAAGTGGCCTTAATTGTACCGCAAAGGGAAAGTTCAGATCAATGTATGTGAATACATTTTTAAAAATTAGGTTTTCTTTAAAATCATAGAATTCCCACAATTTTTCCACTGGGTGGGTGACATTATAACCCAACAGAAGGAGAAGGAAATAAACAATTTAAGACAAGAAGAGCTATAATGGATAAAGTGGAACGCATTAACCTCCCATTTAGTTATGAAGACTCCTACTGGTTGAGCAGGACGACTAAAGACGACAGGGGTGCTTAATGTGACTTTCATTAATGATGAGCTACAGGCTAGAAGCTGAAGGCAGGCGATGCACAAATTGAAAAGTGGTGAAGCATATCTGTGTCGGAAGCCCGGTTTCCAGGCCCTGCAGTCTGATTGAATTCCTGCCTTACCCATGGAAGGAATTCCTAAGCTTCACTTATTCCCGTTTAAGGAGGGTTCAGCTGGTTAGGGATTGTCTCTGCAAGTAAGATTTACAGGAAGCTCATGATAAAAGTTATTTTATTTTTTACATAACATTTTAATTGCTGTGTTTCAATAAAATTTCAGGTACAATATCAAAACTCCCAAACTGGGAATTGTTTTTAGCCCTAAATTATCAATCTTTTGTATCTTCAAATGTCCAATTATTATTTTAAGGAATATATTTCATAAACTCAATTCATTCACCCTATTGCTCTATCCACTACCCCCTTCACCTATCCATCAATTAATCTACACGCCGATTGATTCGCCCATCTATCATCCATTTTTCCACCCAATTGATCCTTCTATCCATCCATCTGCTCCCTTTCTCCGTTCATTCATCCATCCATCTTTCCATTTACCCATCGATGTGGAAATTCACGTATCTAACCATCTCGGTAAAGAGAGCGCTCAAGAACTGCACAACACAAGAATGGGCACCAACTGGAGTATTTGAGGTTGGATTTTCTCTAGTTAGAGGAAGAAATTAATGGAAACTGAAGGCTCTTCAACGTGGAGGGCCTCGTCAGGCTGCAGTCAAACATGAGCACTCTGGCCGAAGGGCTTGCCGGCTGCTGCAGAACCGTCTACAATTACTGACATCGATAGGGATGTCACTGGAGGGTGAGGAAACAACGTTGTTGACAAGCAATATCAGACCTAGCAACACGAAGGCAGGGCCAAACAATTCCTGTTCCCACTCACTTCCATTATCAGGACACACAGGCCTTACTAATGCCTGAAAATAAACAATACACAAGCACCCACTGTAATTAAGCCCTTGAGCAGCACTGCTTAGTGCTTCAGCATAGCTGCGTTGGATGCCTGTGAACAGCCTGATTGGATTAATCAGCAGTCTTAATTTTCCATTTCCTCCCAGAGGGTTCTACAAGACTACTGGCCAAATCCAGTGGTCCAAACTCTTCACTGCAGGTTTGCATCCACAAAAGAAAGAGTAAGGATAGATGATGGGTGGATGTCAGTTCATGATGTTATATTTGCAAAACTTGGTTTTTCATATTTCACAATAATTTTCATTACTTTGACCTATTTTTGTTATACTCTTCAGTGAAAAAGAAAAAAAAAATCCTGACATGACATTACATAAGGAGGATTTTTTTTGTCAGAACTGCATAATAATCAGCTATCTTTATGTCCATCTCAAGCTCCATAAAGCCCATATGCATATAAATGTGTTGCAGCATTTGATTGGATGTTTCATACTAAATATATGAACAATGCTGGCATTTAATAATTAGTTCTCCGGTAATCGCATATATGCTCCAAGCAAAACCAGAAACAAGTCACCAGAGGTCAATGTGAAAAAAATAACAGAAAACCCACCAGTTTCTGAGAAAATGGGAACAAAAAATTAGAGACGAAATTTGAAGTCATTAAGACAAAACTGCATGCTTTAAATAATGAGTTTTGAGGTTTTAAAATGGAAATTTTGTGTTTGAATTCAGCAAGTTTACAGAGTAAATCAGAGCTAGCAGACATTTGAGTTTCAGCTCAAATGATTAAGATACCAGCTTTGTTTGGCTGTTCACTTGCTTGTGTTATTGGTTTCAGCCAATACATGTTTGGAAGGAACACATGGCTGCTTAACCAGGTACTTCATGCTATTTAAAGAACCTGACCGGGTTTCTATCGCTCAAAGAAGGTGGATCAAGGTGAAAGTGTTGTTCAAGAGCTGAACTGTGGCTGTTATAGTGCATATTTATTACTTTTGTATGATTCTTGCTCATTATCGTGATGGAAGCTTATTCAGTTCCCGGGCGCTTTCAGGAAAACCCTGGTAGCAGTAGTGGATTCTCATCAATGAAATGTGGCCCTGCATAATAACTTATTATGAAAAAATTTAAAAGCAGAACTTTTCCTCATGTAAAGCTGTAATCTTATCCTTTATACACTGGCTACCAGGTTCCAAGATGCCATATTTATTACATTAATGTCAGGACCAAAGCTTGGCGATGCATTAGATCTTTCTACTGCTTGGCTTTCACGGAAAGGATCTCTCCACTTTTCCCCACATTCCCCAACCTCATCACTAAATCTGCTCATGTTAGATTTTATTGTGGTCAACAACAAGCATACACACAAAAAAAAGCCAAGATTTTGAGTTCTCTATGCACGATGCATTCTGCACTCACCAAGATATGGAAAGTGTGTTCTGCACCAGCAAGTCCACCATCCTGCCATGCTGCCAAGACAACTATTCAAAATATGAATGCTTCTCTTTCAGAGTAAGGCTGAAACTGGTATTGACTATGCAGAACCCTTATATTTACAAGGAAATTGAGCATATTTTAGGAAATATTGTAGTATATATTGCATATTTTTTGAGATGCTGTATATCATAATGTCATCTCGATTCATTATGAAAGGCACCCAAGTCTGTACGTGATATAAAAGAATGGATATTTTGTGCCTGTTAAGCAAATTGCAAAGAAATGAAAATAGGTTCCTTCATGCAAGATAAGTTGTTGTTTACATATATGGAAAGCTTCCTCCCTCAAACATTAAGAAACCACCAGACCATAGCGCCTCATAAATTGTAATTAGTTTGAAGTTTGTGAATTAAAGTGGCATCTTAACCTCTCCACTCTAAAATGCAGAAACAAACAGGAAAGCCAGTAACTTTCACTTTTGTGAAACCTCGATGCCTCCAGAAATGGTGTTTATGATGACACATGTACTCAAGAGCAGGGGACTGGATTATGTTCCTGTGGCTTCTCCATCTAAACCGTCTCACATTTGACCTAATGGCTTAAACAGGGTCTCATTCATCTGTTGACTCTCCCAAGGTGTCCACAGACTCCCAGCAGAGGATATGAATAAGCTTCGCACTGTGTCAAATACTGTGTGGGTTTGAGTGTTTATGCTAAAGGTCAGGTCCTTTTCGCACCATAGTGAAGGAGGAATGTGATAATAATACAAATGCCCTGAAGGTCTACACTGACCATACCAATGGTGCGCATTTCTCCTTCAGGTGTTAGAAAAAAAGAGCAGAAAGTATAGAAACTGAGTGGGAGGAATAGAGCGTTTTATTTTCTACTGTAGAGCATGAAAACCTGAAAACAAAAAAAGCATTTTGAGACCGATAGGATTTCTCCTCAGTGGAAAGCTGTTATGACGATGGAATATACCGCATACCTGGTCTATGTGTATTAAAGGTCTCCACCTCCGCATAAAATCCACACACCCGATGTGCATATTTGTCTGACTGAATACAGCTAAAGACATCAGACGGGTCCTTCCCCTCTCCGTCTCTGCCAGAGATGGTGTCGATAACGCAGGACGTTAAAGCTCTGCCGCTTGTGGAGAGGTCTCATCTCCAGCCCCAGGTAGAGTTACAGCACACTTCTAAGATTGAAGGCAGAAAATCACAGAAACCGCTGGAGGCCAAGTTGCTTTCTGCAGCCGAACTGGTGTTATGAACTTTTATGCACACAGGCACAGGGGAAAAGGGAAAGAAATAGCAGTAAGAGCATGAGGGCAGTAAAATGAAAAAAAAAAAGATAAGAATAAGGAGTTTTGAGGAGAGAGAGAGTGAGAAGAGGACAATCATTTCATCTGTCAAACACAAAAACGATGGGACTTCACAGCGATGCCTCCTAAAAAGAGAGCGGTTGCAAACAGGGCATCGTAAAGAAAAAAGGCTTATAGAAAACACACAGGCAAAAGGGTAAGTGTATCACATTTATCAAAAGGTTCAGGTTGGATTCCAAGCCAAACACAAGTCTCTATTCCTTCCTTCCTCGGTTGTTTCCTACCAGACAGACAGCAGTGCACACACACTCCATCTCTTGATTCCTGGACTTACATCCTGCTGGCCCCCATTGCTCTCTACAAATCTCTGACAGAGAGAGAGAAAAAAAACACAGCCAGATGTAATTCCAGTGCTCGTTATTCTTCATTATAAAAGAGAAAAGCACCCAAGGCTAGATCATTTTTGCCGTTAACTAAAGTTTCAGAGACAATTAGCTCAGGTTGTTAAAATTAATCATTGTTACGGCCATAATCTCGAGGCCAGTATGAGCCCGGGCATTTATGGTTTGTTTATTTGAAAGCCTCCCATGGATATCGACCTGGCCCAGTTGTAAACATCAGGATAAGGCTTTCTAAGATCATTGTGTGGATTTACTTCCTTCGCAAGGATGAACCATCCAATTGTGACCTAGATTAGAGGCGCAAAGTGGGAAAACACATGCTCTCTCTCTTTCTTTCTAATGATTACAAAAGATTTATCTGAACAAACCTCTAATAATTTTGCACAGAATCTTACAAGTCTGCACTATGAACGTAATAGCTAAGAATTGCCTTGTTATAAAGCTTTCATACCAGGATTTCTGTGTTCTTCCCGCTTGTTGTTATCCCATTAATGATTGTCAACATCAGAAAGAAAAGGATCTGAGAAGAAACTTAATTATTCTAATCTCGTTACTGAATAAAACATGCTTCAAATGGACACATGCTGCCTATGCATTCTTGTTTCCATCCCATCTTAATTTGTTAAATGCATTTCTCTGCTACACGTTGTGTGCAGCTGGATCCTTTATCCAGCTTAAATTAATTGGCAAACTTTCTTTTTATAATAGGTCTCCTGTTGTGCCTCTTTGCAGAACCGAGAAATGAATAGTCATGGCCACACTGTGTGAAGACTATAAACATCCTTGACCTGATTAACAGAAACGTATACATGCATTCCATTGCTTTTGTATTTCAAAACGCACCAGCGAGACGGTGCAGAATGGGTTTAATTTATCCGCGTTTTGTCACATCACCACAGAGTTCAATGTATTATATTGGGATTTTATGTGGTAGACCAAAAGAGGCAGATCTAAATTTTTCCACCAAAGGAAAAGCATACATGCATACAAGCACACAAGACAAAAATCTAAAAAGTGTGGTGTGCATTTGTATTCAGCTCCGCCTCTGTCAGTACTTTAAATTAATCTACATGTACAGCTGCAAGTTTTATTGTCTTTCAAGTGAAACCAGGTGGTTCACCATGCTCATAATACACTGTGGGAAACCCTATCATTCATTAATGTTAAAGGTCTGAGACCTTCTCAACAAAACTGTATTTATGCAAAGACTGAACTGAAAACTGGGAAGACTTTACCGAACAGGTGACAGTTGTTTGCACTGGATTTTATTTGGGAGCATAAGAGTAATAAAGGCTGAAAAAAACTGCTTGGATCTCTTTATCATCTTTGGACCTAAAGAGGAACGCTCAACAATCGGCACACAGCTTGAACTATTGCAGCTAGAAACTTGTGGTTAGGAACAAAATCCAGGCGTAGTGACTGATCCAGACCTGAGCCTTCAGATACAGACAACTACAAAGTTGGCCTCCTTCACCTAAAGAACATTTCTAGAATTAAAAGCTTAATGTTCCTACAAGCTCTTGAGAAACTCATCCATTCACTTGTCTTTAGCTGCATTGAGTACTCCAGCATTGTCTTTACTGACATCTGCAGCTGAACCAGAACGCTGCTGCTTGCATCCTCACTAAAACTAAGAAAATGGAGCACATCAACCCACTTCTACATTCCTTACATTGGGTCCCTGTAGGTCACAGAATAAACTAAAATATGCTTGTTGGTTTATAAATTGATGAAAGCTTTGCACCAAAACACATTAAGGACCTGGTATTGTTGCACCAACCTTCCACACCTCTCAGGTCTTCTGGTTCAAATTTGCTCTGCATTCCCAGAGAAGCAGCATTCAGTTTTTTATGATATTCCACTCTGGAACAAACCTCCAGAAAACTGCATAAACACAGAGTTTCTATACATCAAAATTAAAAACCCATTTGCTTAGAGTTGCCTTTGATTAAAAACTGAAAAATAGTTTATTATGGTCTGGTTTAAAACTTTTCACTACTTCCCTTTATGCTGTCATTTTTCTTGTTTTTGTTAATTGTGTTCTGCTTTTATAATGTAAAGCACTCTGAACAGCCTTGTTACTGAATTGCGATATACAAATAAGCTTGACTATACAAAATAAATTTGACTTTTTAGATTTTTATTTGTAAAAACTATGTCCCTCCCCTTCCAAAGCACAAATATAAGTTACTTTTTATTGATCTAACATTTTCAATAAAACTGACCTCAGTTGTAATATGATAAAAAAAAACAGAAATAATCAAGTTATAGAATACCTTTGCAATGGCCTCTAAACCAAAGTTGTGCTTGTCTGTTTATGGTCGGTGATTTGCATTAAACTTCATCCTGGTTTAATGAGACGCATTACACCTGAGAGGCATGAGGGCTAAATTGCAATATATATTGTAACAAAAAACAACAATTGCACGAATGAACACAAAAACTTTGTAGAAGGGGGTGAGCCCTCGTAGGAGTATTTTCCCTGTAAAATACCTCACATCATTTACTGAGAGCATTTGCAGCAGACAGACTCATTTAGAATGGATGTGCTTCAGGCAGCTATAAGGAATTCAATTATTGCTCACCAAAAAGTATCTATATGGAAATTTTTCTTTGCCTAATGTATGGGTCTGCTGAATTGTTACATGATAATTCAGGTGTAATTAATGGTTTCTCTGTAATAGAGAAGATTATTGCAGAAGCAGGCAATAAATGCATATGAATACTTAGCTAAGTATTTGAATAATTAACAGCCATCTGGGTAAACATGTCACATCTCCCCGAGCCTTTAAGAGGCGCAACACTATATTCATGTTTTCTTTTGAAAGGCTCCAAGGGATGTGAAAACTGCAGGTAGATTAAATTACAAGCACTATTCACTGGCACCGAGTTTAATAACATAAAAAGATATTTTTCAATTTCATGAATTTAAAATGACGAGGAACTTTGATTTCCTGGATAAACACCGATTGCCATTTCAATTCATGTCAACACCAATTACTTTAAATATTAATTATGGGTAGCTTAGCAGCCTGGCTTTCCTACAGTGCACTCTTAATTTATCCAACAGGTTGTTAGTCCCTCTTCAAGGCAGAACAACACTGCAACACATCGACAATCTTCCAAAACACACATGGTCTGGCTTTGGAGAAGTCACAAGTGAAGGTGCATCAGAGTTCCCCCGATGCTTCTGAGGATGCACAATGGCTCCGCGAAGAGATTGCAGTGCACATTGTTCATTATTCAGTTTGCAGCATATCTGGATGCTGCATGGAAGAGCCTGGCAGCAGCAGTGGCAGCTTATCACCTGTGGCCTGTGCACACTGTGGTTGATTGGATATCAGAGAGTTTAAAGGAAGACTGTCTACACTGGCTTTATGCCAAGGTAACAACCTCATCACACCCAAAATGGGCTGGCAGTCCTCCAAGTGATTTATTGCAATGCCCTTGGTGGCGCGGCTCCTAAGTACATTCCTTCCCACCGCTGCTAGAGGTGAAACCAAAATAAACTCACAAAGCGGATAAAAAAACCCAAACAATTTACAAACTTCACACCAATAAATACAGTGCAACGATAAGGCACTTTGTGTACAGATATTCATATGTGCAGGGTTCCCTCTTGACCAACGCTCCCAGAAAGGAAGAAAGATGCACATCTCTAATTGGACAAATGCGCAAATGAGAAAGTGAAAGAAGTTTGTTTTTCAAAGCACATTTAAAATACAAAGAAATGTCCTGGCATAATATTTAGTGATGAGGAAGATGGATGATTAGAAGATAAAAGCGCAAACAGTGCCTTGTATGCTTTAAGTTACCAATTTACCAATTTTATTCCAATTGTTGATGCTGTAGAGTCATTTGTGTTCAAGTTCAAACCTTAGATTGTGGCTTCGACAAGTCGGTTATTAATTGATCCTAGTTGTTGGGTTATGACTGAATTTCAGAAATGAAACTTTTGAAAAAGATTAACAACAATGTACATTCGGTCCTATTTTAGGTTTCATGATTAATAAATAACAGTTATATCCGAGTCTTTTCATTCTTGACCACAAATACAACAGAAAAACGTCCCATAAAAAGAGCCAAATTCCCAATTGATGTGCTCTCAGCCGACTTAAAACCATAAAGAGCAACCGATCAATATTGAATTAAATTGTATTTTAACGCTCCACCATGTTGCATCATCACCCGTGGAACATGGCCCTGGTCTTGCAACACAAAGGCAGACAGTTGTCTGTATTTCTCCTGTAGATGACACCAGTACAAAGGCTGCAGTTAATTCTTGTATTTAAATGAAGGTTCGTGTAATTATTTTATCCTTTTTAAAGTGTAAAAGCTGCTGTTTCGAATCCCTTTTTCTTTTTTTTTTAGATATTTACTCTGTGAGACACAGTTTCTTTACACTTAGATAAATGGTCCAGAAGACCTGCACATACCTCAGGTAGGAAAAAAAAAAAAAACCTTTGGCAAAAGAAATAAAGTGGCGCTGTGCCCAATAAGAGCTATTAGGCAGGATAGCATGCTTGGCTGTGCATAGCACTATGTCACAACCCCAGCCCCATCTGCCACCCAATCTCTATTTTCTCATACTGGTGAAAGGCTTTTGAAAATATTGTTTTAATCTACAACAAGGCTGAAACTGATGGTGGAGATGCAGAAACCATTGTTGCATGCAGTATAGCAAATGTCCAAAGATTGAAAACAGAACAGTAGCATGAGAGCTGGAAAGTCTGCCTTCATTCCAGAATCCAGTTTTCAAATTTGAACTTTCATTTTTTGACATCCTGGAGGTCAAAATGTGGTCCTAATTTTAAAAGAAAGTGTCCCTGCGCAGTTATTTTACCAGTTTAACTAGACACTGGTGACTGACTGGTTCCACACATTACAAGTAGAACCCCAAATTATATTATGTACCAACACTTCTTCAAGTGTAGTAAGTTTTACTTTAAGTCAATCTATTTCAAAAGAGAATCACAAGAATCATGCAGCTCAAAATCATAAACCAATTTTGCCATTAAAGGTGAAAGTCAAAAGGAAAAGTGACTTAGAAGGCTTGTTTCTCTTTTGATTCTCCATTGTCTCTATTTTGCCATTTAGCTCAGCCCCCCACCACTCCATCAGTTTTCTTTCTCCATCTGTTATTAGCAGTTCTTTAATAATGAACCCTGCAGGCGTCCTCTTCATTAGGCAGACAGGGGGAGAGAGGCCAGTGAGACAGGCTGACCCTGCTACACTCTTCTCATCGGGGATCTGGCACAGGAATTTTAATAGGAGTGTAGCGCAAGCAGGCAGGTCAGTCCTCGAGACACAGTGTGCATGCCAATCTCAGCTGACCAACTGGCGTGAACACAGCAAGTGTGCTGTGCCGCTAGCCTGACAGTCTGTAACGAGCCTGGAGAAGAGGAAGGCGGATGAGGAAAGGATGATGGCAAGTTGGAAGGCTGTGCTAAAAGGATCAAGAGGGACAACAATGAGACACTGAGCAGCAATTCAGGTGAAGGTAGGGCGAGGGTGACGAGAGCCTGCTGGAAAACTGACAATGCTCCCAGGGTTTACCATACTAATAGGGTGGTAATAGTTCCTGCCATTTACCTTTGATGTATGTCTAATCTTGCACATAATGTGTGGAAAATACTAAAATATGTGTTCAACACAGGTGCAGTTATCAAGCTTGTTAACTAAATGCTACCGTTCGATTTGCCCATAGGGCAAAAAAATGGTCTGAAGGACATAATGTAGCCATGTAAATGTAGACGATATTAAAAACCCTTCCTAACCGTCTGTCTTTGAGTCGCATTTTACATCATCCTTTTAAAAGAAATCCCCTGCCCTCTATGCCAGAGGCGATTTGTTGTATGTTCACCAATGGACCAGCAGATTTTCTTTTTTAGGTTCTCCCCTGCCACAGTAATTGCCATGTCGACCTTGATGCAGATAGGATAAATGAAACATATCCTCTGTCAAGACTCTGCCATTAGTGGCCCTGCAGAATTACCTCATTTCCTCAGTGATCTCCGTAAACATTTCTGATTCTGTGCATGCCCGCGCATTCTCCGAGAACCATCAGAGAGAGCCATCGCATGGCTCTCTAATTTCAGTTTATAGCTCATGCATTCAGAACTAAATGTTTTTTGTTTTTTTTTACTGGACACTGTGCACATATCCAAGTCAGTCTGGAGTATTTTATTGCTAGAAGGCAGTTTGATCATCTTGAGGTAAAAATCAATCACTTTAAACAGAAAAAACTAAAGCCGTAATGTTATCTATACCATTTATTCTAATATTGGTTGTATTGAGGTATTATTAGTCATTTACAAGGAGCTGATATCCGTTTCATTACTCTTGCTACATGCTCAGTTACAGGCTACAGATGATTGCTTAACAGACATAATATGCGTGCGTTTTGACAAATTATGATTGTTTTTTTTATCAAACTTGTCTTTTTGTAAGACAAACACATAGGAGTCGTCACGACCGGGTTTACTGACAATATATAGCAAGTGACAATGTATAGTTCATGAAGCCAAAAAAATCTGTTTATTCCAGCATGTCTCTGCAATCTTATTAAAGGGGTTAAATAATCTGAAAAAGAAAAAAAAAGTGGATTATTGTTGGATTCTTGTCCCCAACAATTGATTAATACCAGAAAGATGCTTATTTTACAACTTGAATGATTTTTCATAAAGACAACTCTAAGCAGGAGATTTTAATTGTTCTCTGATGTAACATAGAAATCCTCTAATTTGTTTTTAAATCTGTTTATAAATTGCCATTTTAACTTTTGCATTACTCCAAGGTTGTCTTAATGACAAAAAATGAAAACGTATTTTAAATCAAAATTAGGTTTTATAAATCTCTATGTTTTTAAGAATCTCTGTTCAGCATTACCAATAATCTAGGTAGCGTAGTATCAAACTAATTCAGTCCAGTTCAGGTTATCTATATAGCACCAATTCATACAGATGTCATCTAAGGTCATTTTACAATAAAAAAAAGTAAATTAAATCCAATTATACACACAATTTAGATTTGAACTTAAGAAATGTGGGCTACACCTAATTAGTTTAAGTACAGAAACATAATAATCTGATTCATAATTGAATTAAATACCAAACATTAGGAAGACTGGCTGCCTGTCAAATTCATTGAGTGGAGAGACAAATTGCCAACATTGAAACAATGTTGCTATTTTTCACTTGCACTCTTTCATCAAAAGTATATTTCAGAAAATGCTTATGGAAACCAGATATCAGATTTGGCATACATAATATGGTGGGCATTTTTACTGATACATTTGATTCCATTATATTTTGGTCACCAATGTAGCCGTAGTGTTACTCGTTTTATTCCGCTCTATATTTTAGCAATACTCTGCCTCCAAACAAAATTTAACAGTGGTGAGACCCAACACTCAAAAGACATTCTTAGCCGCAGTTATGGCTGTTTACTTTAGGGATCCGTTTCTGTTTTCCAGCTGCACAAGTTTTCATTTCGCAATTTCCTTTAATCTTTTACAAAACAGGAAGAACTAAACATCAAAGAAACCGCATTCCACATTTCTGCCTTGGCGCCACTGAAGCCAAAATTTTCTTAGCAGAATAATAAAAAAAAAATTCAGATAATGCCAATAAATCTGCAGAATGACTAATAATAATACACAAACCCAGGAAGGGCTAATAAAAATAAATTACATCTTTACAAACGGATTCTGCGTTTCATTATAGAACATTGACTGTAGTTTTCATAACAGAATATGGACCGAGTCGAGTTCTGGTAATTCATTTCTACATGCTTCAGTTTTTAGCACTGACAGCAGCTATATTTCACAGTGGATCACACTGTAAATCCATAAATACATCACTTGTAATTGTCCACAGCCCATCAGTGCCACAATCACAATCCGCTTTGTCATGTGTGGAGGGCAGACACTTTAATGAAGAGCACGAGGCAGGGCCTTCATATTGTTCTCATTTCTTGGCCTGTCGGCTTTCCAAATTAAGAATGATGCTCCTATTTGTCTTGTAGTTTATTTGTTGCAAAATGCTTGATTTAGCTCAAACTAACACAGTGTGTGCAGCTCCTCCCACGAGTCCCAAGGCAGTGATGAGAGGTGCTTTTGAAATAAAGAAATAAGAGCGAGGTGGGCAGAATGAGGAAAACACTGAACAATGTCCTTCCTTTGGTATTTGACGTAAAAGTAATAGAATTGGGCAGTCTCTTTTAGAATGACTGAACAACAAATTTCTAAAAGAACAATATTCAGGTACATCATTACCTGTCCTGCTTCATACATTACAGATGAATTTCAAACAGGTCTGGTGACCAAAACTAATATAAACTGGACATAAATTGTCCATAACTGGACACTTATGTTACGGCCCTGGGCCTTCTGAGCTGGGCTGCAGAGGTTTTTGTTGTCCTCTTTACAGGTCTGGTCTGTTAATTCAGAGCACAGAAAATGTAAAGCTGTCCGTCTCCACCTGCATGGCGTCCACTCTGCCTCCGGTCGCTTGTGGTGCTCTGCCTCAGCTTTCCTCTTCAAGCACATTTGAGTTTGTCTTTGCTTTTGCACCTCAACATTTCCATGTGCACACACGCAAAACATCCAAGCATTTGCGTTACGCCACTGATACAGACATTCACCATCCATTGCAGTTATTGTCAATTACTTCTCCTGCACCTTTACTACAGCTTGGTCTCCCGTTTTTATCATGACCCTGAACCAATCATAACAGCTTCTATGGCCCTCACAAGTGATTGATTTGGTGATTTGAAACAAACTTTTTTACCACTTTAATGTGGGAATTTGGCTAACTGTTCTGTATGAACCAAAGAACATGAACAGCTCTGGAAAAAAATACGAACCCACTGCACCGAACCCCACTGAAACCCTCATGGTAATTCTACCAAATATTGATTCTTGAACTCTTTCCAAGTTGTTTCTAAATGAATATGAACTCGTTTTCTTTGCGTTATTTGAGGTCTGAAAGCACTGCATCTTTTTTGTTATTTTGACCATTTCTCATTTTCTGCTAACACTAAATTTTTGCTTGGAATTTCATAGACATGTCAGTAGTTCAGAGAATAAAAGAACAATGTTCATTTTACTCAAACATAAACCTATAAAAAAGTAAAATCAGAGAAACTGATAATTTTAAGTGGTCTCAATTTTTTTCCAGAGCTCTGTGTATATATGTGTGTGTGAGTGTGTGTGTGTACACATGTTGAAGTGTCATCCAGGTCTCATATCTGTTCTGATGCATTAGATTACCCCATCACAGGTTCCTCGTCCAGCGAGGCCATCGGTCTGACACTAATCCTCCTTTGATGAGTCAAGCTTCACAGGAAAAGCACTGACATTTCGCACTAAGGCATCTCCCTTTTCTCCTGCCACGCACGGACGGAACTCGGCTCCGCTGAGATGCTCTTTCATCCCGACCTTGGCGAGATGAGGGTCTGGACTCGGATGACTGGTGGATTATATGGGATCTCGCAGGAGACCGAGATACTGCTTTCTGAGACAAAAACTCAGGAGGTGTATGGCCCCAGGAGCAGGCCAAGACACAGAAGAAGGAGTGATCTGCGGCTCGTCAGTCAAGTCAGAACAGAAGGCAAACTACAGACAGCAGGATATGTGAAGTACTTTTGACGTACTGCTCCTTTTGTTGTATTTATGTTGCTACATATTTTCAAGTTGATCTATGTTTATCCTATTTTGTGGTTAGTATTGTTTGCAAAAAATTTCTGTGGTGATTACTTGAAGAAAATGTTAAATAATAAGTTACTCAAAACATTTCCTAGACAAATTAATTAAACGGCTGATGCATCTTGACTGAAAACACAAATATCTATACCAAAACGATATGCCAATCATGAGGAGGATTCGTATTAACATTTAAGGCATACTGGGGAGGAGTACTTAACATTCTTAGGCTGGCAAATTAAATTCCCCATCAATTGGGGCCATAAAATTAAACAAAAAAGTTGAAATATCAAATAATCATAATTTATATAATTTATGTTCATTTAATTTCCACAAAGCCTACAGTTTGTGGCTAAAAACCAAAATGTTCCTCCATTCACATCACAAAGTTCCAGTTATAAAAGCAAAAGTCTAATTTAATTTCTCTCAGTGTTTATTCTACAGGGATTGTGCCAGTAAGTTTCCTATGAACAATTGAGTGAAAAGCAAATTTCCTCACTTATTAAATGAAGTCAAATTAAAGGCTATATTTATACGACAGTTACTTTAAAGCTTTTACAAACATTTACCAGGGGTGCTAAAAAATGTGCACATGACAGAGTAGGCATCAAATTAATCAGCTTGTTTGAAACCCACACAATGGGAATAGATGGGAATATTGTTAGTGACAAATAAGAGGATCTTTTTTTAGCTAAATCTGATCTAAAATGAAAAAAAAAAAACAACACATTCATATCCAGTGGATTTTAGGCCTGCATTTACATCCTGCTGATCACTTAGAAACCACTAAAAGCCAGTTTCCTGTTTAGTTTTCAGGGCTGTTATCAGTATCCCATCATCTCTGCTGTGAAAAACGTGAGAATTATTAATTCAATATAAACAGACTGATAAATCTTTGTTGACGTCTCGTTTTCCACGTTGTGTTTTTAAGGGGGGGAGCAACACGCATACATTTTGCCCCCTTTAATCCTGCAGAAAACCAGGAACTGAAACTGTGCTAACCATTTTACACAAAGCACCACTGTTGTGGATACTGAAACACTGGGTGAAAACCCCTTTTGCTTTCAAAGCACAGGATCAATATCGCCTATATACAGGTTTCAGAGACACGTTAGTTTTATGAACTAAAACCTCCGCTGTTGCTTAGGTCTCCTCTACACTAACTTTGAACTGCAGACTTGACTGATTCAAGTAATAATAAAATCCTAACAGCTGGCCTTCTGAGCTAGTATTGATTTTCCTCAGCAGTGACAGATCAAGAGGTACATTTATGATCAGACAGGGTGCAGGAAATTATACCATAGCACAAACCCACCATTGATTGGAAAGCACAGTGTGAACTCTTAAAAATGCTAACCTTTGTGTGCAGTTCTGCAATCCTGGGTGGAGAGCAAAAACGAAGGGAAGGAAGGAAAAGAGCGTTGAATTGAATTTAACGTGAAACAAAAATAAGAGTCCACCGAGGCTCAACCCTTCAAATAATAGGGAATAAAAATAAATTATGCTCACTTCATACTGAGGCACTGATTTAGCCTGATATTTTTTGACATAATCATCATCTCTAGTCACCATCTAGCTGTTAGTTGTGCTTACTAACGACCTGAGGGCGCTGAGAGGGAAGTCCTGTGCAGAGACTGATGCACAACATCTGCATGCAGCTGTAAACATGCTAACAAGAACAATACTAAGAGACAGAGATGAGTGGAAGGACATGCAGCAGGTAACGTTGGAAAAAGCTGAAACTCAAAAGAAGATTTTTTGTATGTACCGAATAAGGCAATAACCATTCTATATTTTATTTTATTTGCAATACACTATATCCAATGTAGCTTTCATAAATGACATTTAGAAAACACCTTTTAATCAAACACTTGCAGAAAATAACCACTGACTAGCTAAAGGAATAATAAATAACTATAGCAGTGATTAAAACAAAAACAAGTGGCTTGCATGTTTGTTTTTTTTATTTTATTGTCTGAATCATTTATCATCCATTTACTTTTATCACTAAATGTAATGATCTGAACACATGACGATGTTAAAGCCATTTCAGAAACATCCATCCATCTGTCCACAGCATAGGTCAGTGCTCATCTCCAGCCGTCATTAGTCAACAGGTGGGCTTCAACCTGGACAGGTCACCAGTCCAGTTCTGATGAATTCTCACCATTCACAGTAACCATCTCTCCTTTTATTGGTCTATAAATTCTTAGTTTTGCATTCTGAGTTCCTAGTTTAACTAATATTGTAAATGTCCCATCTTCCTCACTCTCTTGTCCCTCTCTCCCACTTCTATGTCCAACAGTCTTAAACTCTGCAGAACAGAAATCCAAGAATCTGCTACACATGCACAACCTTAGCCTAAAAAGGGCTTTTTGCCTTATTCCACTACCTAAGAAAGTCATTCAGCAGTCCTCCATGGCTGCAGACGTGTTGCCCTGGGATCCCACATTATGAAAGTCCTGGACAGACTCCAATATGAATAAGCAAACAATCACCTCTCAGGAGCCCTGTTGTTGCCTTATCGCCATGGAGTTTGAGTGTAAGACATAATTATACACCTGCCTCAACAAACCCACTGTAATCTGGACTACACAGGATCTGGTTCTTTGATTCCCAGAGTCTTTAACACTATTCAGCTCAATTTACAAACATATGGATCACTTTGTGATCATGGTCCAGAAACAAAAATATTATTTTGAGTCAGACCAAGATAAACAAGACGACTGTAGATTTTTAGGAAAAAAAAAAAAAAGAATATGTCAAATGACATTTCTATTATGGGAGGAGACGTGGTGGAGTATAACTACCTCTCTGTTCACCTGGAGAACAGCCTTGACTAAAAGGCAACCATAATCGAATTTCTGTTCATGTTTTTTTTATGCCTGTTTTGAAGTATTGCATCAACAAATTACAACCTGGTTGATTTACTCCAAACCAGTAGAGGAAAACGCATCTAATTTGCATTTTCCGTCTTGTTTTCATTAGTGATATTTTAAAACTCCACTCAAAATTTGCATTTGGATGGAAACATAGCTATTGAAGCCATCTACTAAAAAAGACAGAGCAGATTATGCTTCTTGAAGAAGCTTGGGTTATTCAGTGTTTGCAGGTTCTGGAGATGCTGTGGAGAGTATATTCTCATCAGAACCAATGACCCAACAAGCTGACAAAAGAAATTCTTGCTTCTATTCTGAAGTCTCCAAAGCTCATTGTGCAAGGAAGCTTCCTCAAAAGAAACACAATAAAGTCAACTCTGCATACTCTTTATAAAATCATACAGCAACAGTCAAAGGCTTATTAAGATTTCTACAACATGCGCAAAATGTTTAAGTGTTGCACTGCATCTCCTCTTCACAGAAAAATGGACTCTAAAAGGCACCCTCAGAATGGCATTTCATTTTGAGTTTAATATTTAATGAAGTCCAGGCTGTAGTAGCCTTTAAGATATGCCAATAATGATGAAGGGCCCTCGCAATGACTCCGACTCAAATTATTTTTCTCTCAAGCAACTGAAACGCCAACACAAGGAACATCAAGTGATATTTTGCATAAAACAAGATTGACTTGTTTGGTTCATTACCCATCTGAGCAGGTGAATAAGTGATTAATTGAATGAACAAATCACTTTTGTGCTCAGAACAAAACATGCCTCAAACACCTCCTGCCTCAGCAAGGTGTGTCACTGCCTCCCTCTGGTACTCCGAGGAAGCACACACCTTGACAAGGAGAAGGGAGCCTTTTGCACTTGTTGACTTGCTGCTCAGAAATGTATGCATATTCACCTGCACAGTTCAGAGCATATGCACACAAACCTTAACTGGCCATTGTGTTTGAGTACCATGGCTTAAGATTTGTTTCTACAACTATAAAAGTTAACATAAAAGACATTACATCACTTCCCTTATGTTAGGATAAATCGACAGGCATAATTTGGACCTTCTTAGTTACCATTGTACCAATATCTTGCAAGTATAATACCAGCGACTTTGAATTTAAGGCACAAAAAAAGCTGTTCATACAAGATCCAAGAGTCGCACTGGATAGAGAGCTATTCCACCTTATAAAAGGTTTCCCAAAACACCCTGAAGTTCTTGACATTTTTTGATAAATAAAAATCTGAGAATTTCACCAGGCTTTTGCCGATACCCCTAAATGAAAACCTGTGCAGTCAGTTAACTTAGGGTGTCACCTGTTTGAATGGGAATTATGATCTAAATGTCGTTCAAAGGTCAAAGCAAAATGACCCAAACCTGAACATCAGAGAATGGCAGAAGTTTAGATAAACCATTTTCCTGAGTGGGAAGCATCTTCTCCTGTTTAAGAAGCATCAGTGCTAACGCCCACTGTTCTGAGAGTCAGGAAAATGATGAACCTGACAGGAAATGGATCAACTCATCCAGTGGTGTGAGTAGTCAGCTTCTGAAACACAATAAGCATATTTGCACTACAACAACATGCCTTTTTCTTCTTTTCAAAAAAAAATGACTATACATACTGGACATTTTATCCTAAAATGTGTCTACACATGATGCCTGTATGCTGCAAGCACTTGGACATCAAAGTCAATTATTTGTTTGTGTGAACCATCTTGGTTAATAAAGCTGATTCTTTTCCAGCACAAAGACATGAAGACCAAACATGAAACATTTTGCACCATAGAACATGCTGGTCAGAGTTAATGAGAATATACAAGGAGCTAAATACAGGGTAATACTGTAAGAAAAAATATTAAAGGATGAAAAACCCAAAGGTTTACCTTCCACGACCAAAACCCTAAATGTAAAGCCAAACTTATGTGACTAAAATAAATCATAATAATGTCTTAGAATGACCCAAACTTAAAAACTGATGCTCACAACTGGCCTCCATCCAATGAGATCGTGTTCAAGATCTTTTATGAAGAATGGCCAAAAATGTATTTCTACAACATTTCCCTAAGATCTTGTAAATGTAGAAGTTAAAGGTGATTCTACAATGTACTGATTTAGCTATTGAATACATTTCAATAGTATGCAAGTATGACATTTACCAATTTTAATTTGCAGAATGTTTACAAAAAACATATCTTCTTTCATTTTCACAATGTGCAACTTTATTATATCCATCTCATAAAATCTCAATCAAAAAACTGATCAAAGGACACAGTGAATAAACAGTAAAAATGTAGTAGGGATAAGCTTACAGGCTTGAGTTTGCATTGAAATGCAAGTTTAAAAAAAATACTAAAGTGTTTTCTCATCAGCTGTTGTAGCTACTTTGTTCAACTGGGAAAAAAAAAATCAGCTTTAATCTTTTTCCTTCTCTACCACAGCTACAAATCCCTCCTTCCACCCCCACTATAACCTCTCTGTTCCCCCGCCACTCTTCCAAGCCCCTGTTCCTGCTCTGTCTGTCTCAACAGAGTCAGTAATGACATTTGGTCACTCTAAAGAGCCATGATGGTGCTGTTAACTGCGAGGAGGGAGGCGGTTGTCACGGATACCTGATGCAGCATGGTGCTGGACCATCTGCCATGCAAAAGACAGCTCCCTGCTCACTGCTGTAATTACAGGAAACCCTACGCAGCCAGTGAGCCCTAGCACACGAGGACGAGGACAAGCCGTGTGTGTGTGTGTGTGTGTAAAAAATAAATAAATAAAATGGAGAAATAGCTGAGAGCTTGTGTATAAAACAAAAACTGAACCATTAGCCCCTCTATCTTTTTAAACAAAATGGTGATGTTTATGTCTAATGACAAGACATCAGCAACCAATCAGTGCAGCCTGTTCAATGCTGCCACAGTATTGCCTACTTAAAGCATGTTCCATGGTCATATCTGTGTTTGTTGTCACCTATTGTGCCCCTCATAAACCAGCTGCCAAATATGCCTATTGAGCTTTATGGAAACACCATTGGAGGTTTTTTTTTTTTTTTTTCTTCTGTTACAAAGCAGGCCAACCATGAAGGACACAAATGGATACACAGTGGCTAAAGGTTTCTGCTAATGATATCCACACTGACAGCAGGCATTAGGTTTTGTTTACAGAAAGGATTCCCAAAACCCAGGCAGAGTCAATTTTCAGAAACAACAGGTAGTGCATCACTCTGTGTGAAGAGAATATGCATTAAAAATTTACAAAAATATATTGAATCCAAATGATTCAATACATTTAACCTCTGTATGGTTAAGACGCATACAGAGGAACGTGATGAATAAAAAAGTCTGATCAATGAACGTTCTAGCAGCATCACCAAACTTGAAATGTCTTCTGATGGTGCAATATGCACTCTCCCAGTATCAACTGGGCACTACTGATGATGTTTTGACAAAATGCTAGAGACTCCTTTTAAAGAAAACAGTTATGTTTAGAGTTTTGTAAGGGACCTACATAAAAAGAAAACATAAGTATAACAGGAGGCATGATTGAAACTTTATCTAGTTTCATGTGGACTGGATAGACATATGAATGAATTTCTTATTTTTGAAAATGCAATGTTCAAATAAACAATTATTAAAAATGTTGTGCCATGAGTACCCGATTTATTTTTTTTAACTACGGTGAGAAATATTCATGATGGATTTTACAGAATTGTAAAGAATATTTGAGCCTACACAGTGTAAATTACTAAAAGTGATTAATTTGACTTTTTAAAGGGAGAACCAAAGAAAATATTAGTCTCAGTTTTGTTGTGACACCAAAACGCACAGAAAAAACCCCTCCATCATACTGAGGGCTTATTATTCACTTCAAGTGGTTTCATCTGTTTTTCATGTAGTGAGATTATACTTTTCAGCATAGTATCCCTTATAATAAAACGATCTACAGATGCTGTAAAACGCAAGACCTGGTATTGAATTGCAATCGCTAATTTACAACAGATTCAAGAAATGTAGCATTGTATGTTTAAGTCCATGCATATCAGGCTACATAAATAGATTCTAAGAAAACTAAAAACTATATCCTTGAGCTAATGACATCAGTCTGCGTAGATAGTTCTGTCCTTGCGAGAACAACTGTTGAAATATACAGATGACTTCTGCAGGGATGATAATGATAACCAAAGCACAAACAACTCTGTAAGAGTGTTTCATTTCTCCATTTCCACCCAGCGTCAAGAAGAAAATGATTCACTGGCTGTTTGCATTCAACCTTGCGGCTACAACCCCCACATGACAATCACATACTAAGCCTTCATTTTTCCTAGCTTGCAAAACAGAGAGGCTTATATTTCCATGACAATGTGATTTATTGCCTAAAACCAAAGACATATCTGATGATCAATCATTTTGCATGAATTGTATCATAGAACAGCAAAACCAGCAGTGCTACAAATGCAGCATTTAATGTTAATGGAGTTAATGCATTTGTCTTATTATTGAAATTGTTAAAAAAAACCTAATAAATACTAACTTCTTTGAAGGGTTCTGTGCTGCATACAGTTGTGACTTTAATTTGTCTCCAAGTGATGATGTTCTGAACATCATTTCAAACTATAGTGGGCAAAATAACTAATCAACAGGCGTTCACCTTTGATAGTCATTCAAGATCGACAACTATATGGACAAGGGATGAAACTAGAAATGCACAGAGAAACCAGCTGGTGTCTGGTTTCGCTCAGCCCTCACTGGTTTTGGGCCAGTTGGAAACTCAAAAATCATATCTTTTCCTGATTAACGTACTAAAGTTAAATACCACCAGGTCAAAATTCTGTAATACAGAATACCTTTGTATAGCTATTTTCATGATTAACAATCGGTTTACAAATGGAAGTCAGAGTAAACACAGAGATTTCAGAAACTATTTAAAAGGAAACCATTTCATATGACATTTTCACACTTCTATTTTCACAGAATATTTTGGATTTAGAAATATTGACATTGTGGCTCAGTGGTAGAGCAGACACTATATGCAGAGACTGGAGTTCTCATTGTAGCTGTCCCTGGTTCGATTCCCAGTCCATGAGAAACCATCGTAATGCTGGATGAATGACAATGAAATCAATCACAATAACAAAAAATATATTAATTTAAACCAGACAGATTTGGGTTCATTTAATTTTTACATACATACCTCAAGATAGACTTTCTGTTGTGAAAAGAAATGTGCTAATTTAATAAACTTCTTCTGGCAATGACATGCATTATATACTATTATACTAAATAATTATGCCATCACATTACATCCCTAATACAGAATATTATTTTTATTACAACAAATACTCCGTAACTATAGCAACTAATACAGTCTCATAAAAGTAACTAAATATTACTTGTTCATTACTTTAACAGTTGAGCTTTTGACACAAACTCAATTTAAAAAAAAATCTGTAGCAGTGATTTTTTTATTTTATTTTTCTAGAGAACTGTAATCAATGATACATTTTTATTCCAGTTAGTGAGGGTGAGTAATCTCCCTCACATGTCCACTGGAGTACAGTCACCGAGTGCAGCAAGAAAGGTAAGACACTGGTATCAAGATGGCCTGTACTGACCAAGCAAATGATTTTGGCACTTTTCAAACTACCCCTGCAATATCATTTATAAAACATTGTGTGTGTGGGGGGGGGGGGGGTGATTAGGAACCAAATGTGGTTTAAATTGCTTGGTGATCCAATTAAAACTGGAGCCCTGCAGATAGCAGTGTTTTTCTAATGAGGTAAAATTAACAGCATTAGCATTGCCTACTCCCCACTGTCTCCCTTATGAGAACTTCCTTCTTTTGCACATTCTTCTTGCTGTGGGCATGTCTTATTCAAACTGTCTGTAGAAAATAAATATGTGCATTTGGAGTTATTATCACACTCTAATTTACCGTAATGAAAGTGCTAGCCTGCACTAGCGGATGAGCCATTTTAATTTCGGCGTCAAATGCAGGCCTGCATATTAATGACCTTATTTGCATAAATCATGTCACTCCACTCGGGATTCCAATTAAACCCTTGATTAATTGCTCGGCTGACCCGTTAAATAGAATCCTTTAAGTGGTTCAACAGGCCACTGAAGCCTGTTGACACATATACAGAGGCAAGCAAACACCCGAATGTGGGCCCGCACATGATATACTCTGAATAACACTCTTAGAAGAGGAATCTTACTACATCTGAAATGTGAACATGCTCTGGGAAGTGTGAGAAACCCGCATGATGAAATGCAGAGAGAACAGCTCATAAAAATTCTGTTAAAGAGAGAGACGCTCCACTTGTCCAACAAGATGATGATATCAATGTCACTGACAGGGATGAAAACCACATCAGAGAGAGGTGTTTGTAAGTGTGTGAGAAGTCATTTTCTTTTAAAATTGCCTGTTGGACAAGGTTTTTTGACTTTCTATATAGTATGAGCAAAAAACTGTTTTTGCAACAAAGGAAGATGAAACACTGCACTTATTCTGAGGGAAATACTATGCATTTTCTACAAATCATACACTGCAAACCCTTCTTTTCATAAGCTTCAAAAACCTATTTTGGGCTACACTGATATTTAAAGAATACATAGAAAGCAAGGTTTTGCAGTAAAACAGACATAGCTGTGATACAAATTCTCAAATCAACGCACAAGCTCCTTTGAAACAAATGACCTCCACGCAAGAACTCATACTTAACTGACAAGATATTCTTTATGCATATCAGTTCCTTGCTGTGAGTGAAAACTGTTTGCATATGTTACCACAACCGCAAAAAAGAAATGGGAATGCTGTTAAAGGGAAATCAGCTTTCCCTGTAAATGTGTCATGAAAATCTTGAGACATCTGCAGAATTTACAGTTCTTTGCTAGGAATCACTGGAGACATTTATGTTGAAATGGTAAATAAACTGCATTAGCATGTTCAGCAAACTGAGCGTATTTATATGTGCCAGGGCCAAGCTAGGCAAGTTGGATTAATATGTGCCGATTCGCACGGCCCTTAATTGAGTCCTTGGGACGTTGATTTCAAACTAATGCTACAGAATTGGATGGTGTATTCGCTAATATTCTGAGCAAACTTAACCAATATGTCATTTCACAGGAAAAATAATACTAAAAGCAAAAATGTTTGTTTTAATTGTGCAGATCTCAATGGAAAGAAACCCCTCAAACATCTCACTGTACTTATAGCTTTGGTTTTGTCAAAAATGTCACTTAATTATGCAATTTAAAAATGTTTGACATACCTACATTTGTACAAACGCCACAATTTTAGATAAGCGATCATTTTATTTATTCCTCTTTATATGCCTTGTGCTGAACATGAATTAGTTGGAAGAAAACCTTTAAGTTTCTTTCTAGACTCATGTACATTGCAAACATACAACAAACCAGTTTTTTTTCCCAACCTACATCCAGGCCCGCAATACCATCACACTGTGTGTGAAAATGAGAATTGTGAAGTGAGAGACAGGGGACAGTGGGATTGTGCTAAAGCTGTTATTTACATCAGAAATTGTATTTTAAAAAGTAAAAAAAAAAAAGTGTTAAATATGAAAAAATATATACATCACCAACTCTGGCAGCATGTAAATCTGGACAAGCAAGGCCCATGGTAAAAATCCCTCAAAAGTGTTTTATTTGACCAAAAGTCAGGATAGAAAGGACAGGTTTGCTTTCTTACAATCCAGTTAAATATTTTTGCCATATCTTGTGGCGGTATGTGAGAAACACTGCTTTTAAAATCTTCCCTTAATTTGCTGGCTTAGGTTGGAAGTTATGATACAATAAACTGAAATTAGAGCTACTGTGATGTAATACTTTACTTCATATTAGTCTAGAAACCTTTGTAATTAAAACAGAAGCAGCCGCAGGCACTCTAAGCTCCCCTCATTCCATTTCCGTCTCTCTTGTTAACCAACTTTAGTTACATTTGGCTATGCATCACCATGGCAGCGGACACTGGCCCTCTCGTCTGACTCAGACATCATCCAGAGCGTTTCAGCTTTGAGTGAGTCATAATGAATCCCACTCTCCATTGCTGCAGTGCTGAAAATAGGCTCACTCTTGTCCTTAAGATTTCTCTGGGGAGAGGGGCTGTGATCATCTCTCAAAACACTCCTTTCATTCCGTTACAAACATGCCTTAAAATAAGATGGAGGAATGCTTGGATCCAAACAAAGCTGTTGGGGAGCTATAAATTGCAGATAATTGCAGTTTGTCATTTCCATTTCCCTGCATAAACGGCATACACAGAAGCAGGATGCATTCCTGCTTAGTAGCGATGCATCCTCATAAGTATGTGCCCTGCAGATGTTGACTATCATGCATGTAATACTTTACAATATTGTAGACGCATCTTTTTTTAACAGGGAATTCTTATTTAGGTGCTTTACAGGCACATTTCAAAATGTTACAATATCACTGAAACAAGTTATTTTGCTTATTCAGTTTCAAAAAATTCAAATCATTTCATTTAGATGCGCTGTACAAAGACCAATTACAAGCCATCTTCTGAAGAACTATCCATTCATTATCAACTAAAACACCTAAATTTAGTTTCCGTACTAAATTACAGAACATAATTTTTTGATAGTCGAACAGTTTCGTCCATTAGTCTCCGTCACACTCAACAAGGAGGATAAGTTACAAAAGATTGCAACTAAAGAAGATAAATATTTAGAGTGGTATGAAGCATATTATTAGAAAGATAAATTGAAGAAACAGAGAGAAAAAGGAGCAGAAGTAACTGAAATAACTTGAAAGGACTGTGAAGGAAACAATGCACTTGTACATAAAGAGCTACTAATATAAGTGCCATTACTAAGAGATCGCAGCTGCATTTGCCAGCGAACCTGCATAGAGAAATGATGAAGAAAATGCAGAAGTGCTGAAGGTTAACATTAAACTAAGCTAGGCTTCCTTACCACCACAAGATGGGCGTACATTGTACAATTTTGAGCTAATTTTCCTCTTATTTGACAATATTTGGGTTCAAGACAAATTTTCGCTTATTCGTGTATTGTGCATTGTGAAGTATGCAAGGGTTATCGAGAAGCGATTAATTTCAATTTAATTTTACCTGGATGCATCACTTTTAAATGTGCGCCTATCATCTCAGCTGATGCACAAAAACATTGCTCTGCAAATCTATATGCATGTACAAATGAAAAATACATCTCAGGTCTTCTAAACAGAGTCCATCATTTATTGTAGAAGGACGAACAATAGCTTTGGATGTGACATCTGTGGATTTCACCTTTACTGTTCTGCCAGATGAGAGCCTCTGTGTGCAAGAAAGCCACATCTCCCAGTTAAATTTGTAAATGAGATTTTCTAACCCCGGGCATGACATTCATTCTGAAATGCCCCTCTTGGGAAAATAAATATTTCCATCTCTACTTCTCCTAAAATTCTCTAAAATCCATACACTTTAAATAAGGCAGATAATGAGGTGCCACCTCTGTGCTGCCCTGTCACTCATTGAGGACCTGCGGGTGATTCACCATTTACACTCCTTGATAGGTGTTGCCCCAGAATTCCTCTCTGTTCTTTTAGTCATCTATTCTCAAAACCCAGAGGGAGAAATGCACATTAATAATAAAATTCAAATGTCACATGAAATAAAGCCTGATTACTTATTTTACATATAACCAGTGGCAAAGCTGCAGGCAAACTCTACTAAAGCAAGGCAGAACTGAATGAAATCTAAAAGCTATTGATTTCAGTCTTTAGTAATTTATGAAATGGCTCTATGGTAAATAGGGCAAAACCCTACATGGTTTTTATACATGTTCTGATCATTTGTTTTTCCCTATAATTACATCATATTTATCCTTAGTTATACTGAAGCTGCAGATGGATTCTTAGAAAAATTGCAAGCTTGCCAGATACCAAGACACAAACATCCCGTCTGTGGACATAATAGAATCCTTTGAGCGACGTTTTATGTGGAACAACAAATTTATCCATCCATCCATTGTGGTGTGCATGTATCTAAACATAAAAGAAAAAAATATATATATAAAAACATTTGTGTGTGCGCAGAAGATTTCTGTTTTTCACAAAAATTACTCTACATTTCATGCATTATGCTTTATATGGCACATAAAGCTGTTAAGTGCTGCTGTTGGTGCAAATTATTTCAGTCTGTGTATCAATATCTTAATTTTTTAACAAATCAATAAGTTATTGATTTGGCTTCTTGTTGCTTTTGCACCACTGTCCGTTTTAACAAGCTAACTTTTCATTATAAGTTGAAAATGTGGTGAAGGTTGGAAACTGACTGTCATCTCTTAATGAACTCTTCTTGTGGTGTGTTTCAGCAGCAGGCCCCCCTATAGCTGATGCATAGTTTAATTTACATTTTAACGAGCGATCCGTGTTTTGAGTACCATATAATTAAATGTGTTGAAACTGACAACTATTGATTTTGCTAACAAAGGACATACTGGCACAGCAGAGGGATATGAACCTTTACAGAAATCAGGACAGAGCTCTTTGTTTTAGTTCAGGTTGAGATGCAAACGTCCAAACGCTGTAACAAATCACCGTAATTGTGTTTGGAAATTTCCGGCATTATAAAAACTAGATTTGAGGGAATCGGTTGTATAATGTGCAACACCTGCGATCTCGCTGTGAATTTTGAGCCCTGCATTAGACATTTCTGTTCCATATTTGTATGCAGACACTGAGGTAACACCAAACTGTAACATGTTTACACAAAATGATAGTGTGAGAATCCCATACCTGCCCAGGCCTGTCGCTACCTGCAATTCTTCCACATTTTGTTGTGAAAGATAAAGTGGTCGTGGATGGTTTTGATGTCATGAAGGTGTTATTTGATTGGCTTGTTCACAGATCTCTGCTGCTAAGATATAAAGTTCAGGACACCCTCTCTGACAGAGTTTATATCTGAGCTAGGCTTCACAGTACTCGTCTTTCAATGTCCATCTTATCAGTTAGCCACCATCCAGTACACAAAATGCAGCAGGTGTGATGTCAAGAATACAGAGAACAACTGTGCAGCAAAGAGAGTTATCAGCCAGTCTAAGAAAAGCACACTAGGTTTAAAATAGTCCCATTCAGAACAGTTCAAACTGAGGATGTGCCACAGCTCTCCTGGAAAAGAACCTGTGCTCTCAATCCACTCCCCGTCCGATGGGATTTGTGCAACCAGAGCAACTGTGACCAAGAGATCAGGCCTTTGAGCTTTCCTATAGCAGACAATGACATATCTCC
Source organism: Poecilia mexicana (assembly GCF_051168715.1). Lineage (NCBI taxonomy): Eukaryota > Metazoa > Chordata > Actinopteri > Cyprinodontiformes > Poeciliidae > Poecilia > Poecilia mexicana. The sequence continues at coordinate 18,259,221 of NW_028263380.1, read as the reverse complement.
TTATGAAAAGATCAATCTTTAAGTAGGTGTATGTATGTTTTTAATCAGTGTTTTTTGTTTTTTGCTTTAATAAACTGTATAAAGCAAAAAGTGAGTGAAATGTGGCTGAAGCATGCACAATTAGCCAGCATGGGTGTATTTTAATAGATCAAATTCAGTCAGTTACTGGGAAATGATGTTTTTGGGACTAAATAGTCGGTTAAGTCAAATAATCTGTAGACCAGAATACTCCTACTGCCAACATCAATTGATGCAAGTATGAAAATGCCTGCAAATGTTTGTATTCATGTTGCCACTTGCTTTTTCCTCCAACTACTTTGCAAATCTACAAATTTATTGTGATGCGTTAATTTCATCAGCCACAATTTCTTAAGCGAACGAGATGATGCCGGCACTTAAATCTTGCGGTGTGTAATGGCTCTTTTGCTTTAATAACTATAAAGTTAACAAAGCTCTGGCACACGGCCAAATATGTATTCTATCCTTATCAATCCAAATAGCTCAGAGAACAAGTGGACTAATAATACTTGAGAAATAACTTAATTACAGCTCACTCTCCCCAGCACTCTAATTATAGCCTTTACAACAGAGCCGCAGTAATGCACTTTTAAGTGTAATGGGAGTTTACTTAATTAGGCCCATCACACACAGCCATGCTCACATGCACATGCAGACTTAAAGGCTGGTGTGAAAACTGTCATTCAGTAATTAGTAGCGGTGATGAAACCCTTTATTACCATTTCATTTACACAGCAGCACAGAGCAGACTGCTGACCTGTGTGTTTGCACTGAAATAAGATTTGCTAAAAGATTTAAACGCAATAATATATTTATGATGGAGTTGAGACAAAGCCCAGTCCAATAGGTTATTCTTGTCTGGCATTTCATTTCCCAAAGCCAGTTTAAAGGTCAGTACTATTAGTTTCTTCTTTTTTTTTTTTTTACTGTATTTTGCACTTTCTGACTATGCCTAATGTCATTTCCAAGGTGCAATAAGGTTGTAAATAAAAAAAGTTGTGGTTTCAAACAAAAAATTTTCAACATACAGTTTTTCAGTCTTGATGCCCTTTTCACAGGAGGTCAGATAAAGCGCTGGAGTAACTAAATTTTTCTCCAGCTGCATGAAGCTCAGTGTATTTCTGGGTTATGGTAGGTCACATCATTAAAGTATGAGCTTTGCATTTTTCCAAGTCAACTCAAGTCAAACACTTTAATCCCATTGTGGTAGCCATCGTAAGAAAAAACCCTCCAAATCATATTTAATACAATATATATTGAAGGAGTTAACAATTTTAACATAGGGATAAATAGATGTTCACTTGATCAAGACAAAAAGGCATTTTGTTTTATTCAGAACCCAATTTTATCAGGGTTTAACTTCTAGTAGTTTTTGATGGGATATTAAATGCTAAAAGATTAAAAGATAGCTGTTAAACATTAAAATATTTAGAGATAAGTGTTAAATGTTCATGTTGTACTTTAGACCTAAGAAGAAACAGTCCAGGTTTACAATCTTAAATTATGGCGATGCTGGGTTTCAGGTCCACTCGATGTCATGTAATTTCATTAAATTTGTTTATTTCAGTCACTAGAGACTTGACTTAGATTTATCCTCAAATATTTGAGATTTGACTGGAAAAAATTTTGAAACTTCTTCTGCTAACATTAGATGGATGCAGGCACTTTATATATATATTGAGCCATTGAGCTGGCTTCTCAGGACTTGCCTTATTCGTTGGAGGTATTTGGCTGTGGCTCCTTTCCTTGTGACCATTTCTGAGGTAAATTTGCCAAATATTTTACGTGATGCCATTCCAGTGGATTTAATAATACCAAAGTGCCAAAGGGAATTTTCTTAAACGGGTACAAGCCTAAAAATCTGTGCTTTAAGACTCCAAGTGGTCTGTTCGTCAAGCGGCCAACTCAAGGTTGGCCATCAAAGCTGATAGCCGAGTGAATTTACCAGAAACACCAGCTTGTTATACTTGTGCTACTTTACAGAGCTGAACAGTATAATCTTTGCAAGAAGTGCTTAAAAACAAATATACAAACAGAGTTAAACAAGGTCTCACAATCTTACACCCACCTACGTGAAGTTCTGTGAGAGTTTTTTTCAGGCTTCTCTATGATTGTTCATATAAAGATCATTACAAATAATAATCAATAGGGTTCAACTCTTGAGTCTGTTAAGCCACTGAAGAGTAAACGTCTCAAATTTACATAGACAATCACCATTTTAAAGTGACAGCTTTTATGGACAATGTTTCATAAAACTAGGGCACAACAGATGGTGTCAGAGCATGTCTGTCCTTGGTTTCTGCATATAGTGCAGCTTTAGTTGAGCGAGGCGCAAAGCTGAGGAAGTGGCAGAACCTTTTGTAACCACAAAGAGTTCAAACAAAGTACAGAAGCTTTGTTTGATTGTTTTTTTTTTCTTTCAGTGAAATGTGATTTTTCAAAGTTTTGTCACTTCAAAAGTGATGGTGGTTTCTTTTTTTTTATCTGAATTTGTCAGAAAAGTGAGTAAACGCTTCCGAATCAGTTGTGTACACCTCAGTGCCAAACAGTAAATTAATTCATAGAATTATCAAAATTTTAGTTAACTGGGAAAAAAAACTAAAGAGGAAATACCTTAATATTACCGGAAATTGAAACATTATTTTGGAAATATTATAGAAGTACGGAAAGCAAAATTGTAATATAGAAGAATAACCTACTGATGAAGATAGTCCAAGAAAACAATTGCCCTCAAAACTATTTTCTCTCCGAGTTCATAGGGTCTTTTCCCTTACTCATTTTAAACCTCAAGACTGCTATTGCTGTTTTGTAGTGTTATTTTCTGGACCATTGCAGTTTGTCCTAAAGATTGAATGCAATCCCCATCCAAGAGTGCATCACGAGAAGATTTCTTTCCAGAAATGAGGAAACACAAAAGTTCTGCAATGTACTCATGAACTGTAAAAAAAAGTTCATCTCCTTTATACCTTCCTTCTACAAAATAATGCCATCTTTAATGACTCATAGCAGTAATAAAAACAGACCTCGTGCGATCCGAGTTTGTAAAGATAATCCGGTAAGACTCCGGGATTTTTAATAGCAATAGTTTGTGTTTATATCTTCAACACAAAAAGTGTATGTCAAACATTCTGCCTAATGATGAATTGGCTCGACTCCACAGATGATATCATTAAACAGATTTTCAAGCAATAGATAAAACTCGGGAGAATTTAAAAACCAGAACCGACTGCTGCTAATGTAGCACATTTGGCAATTCTGCACAAGTCTTCCTTAACCTTTCCTTTGGTGCCAAGTCATCAAAAAAAAAAAAAAAAACAGGATGGGGAACACTTTCCAGCCTTCACACAAACCACTAACACAGCTCCGGTGTGGCAGGCACCCAACAAACATCCATGGGGCGAACAATTCATTAAAAAATGCAAGAGGATGATTTTTTTTCTCTCTATCTTTTAATCACAGCAAAGGATTTTTCCAGATGGCCCCCTTAATGGGGTATTCTTGTGCTTATGTTTCCAAGCCAAATTGCTGGCCTACAAATCAAGATGCACGTCCAACAAATATTTCATTATGAGCCAAGAAAATTCATAACATGGCCACTTTTTTTCTTAATTTATACAGCTTATGTCTTAACTCAAGGGGATAAATGTCTAATTTAATATTTCAGAAGTTCCTCCATTCCATGTACTTGAGAGAGTAATTTTTTTTTAATCACCACATGGTTGTCTAAACACATGATGTGTCTTGCAAAAATGTTTACACCCCTGGAGCTTTTTTATATATTGTGATATTACAACCACAAACCCAGGATTTAGTGGGATAGACCATTACAAAGTAGTTCAGAAATGTAAAGGGAAAAGAAAATGATACGTGGATTTATTTTGTCTACAATCGAAAACGTAAAAGATGCACACATTTGTGTTATTACCATTTCATTCCACTACCCCTAAATAAAATCTAACACTTTAAATTGCACTCACATGTCACTTAATTGCTTAGTAGATTCTACATGAGTGGAATTTAATCTACAGCTGCTCTGTAAGTTAGTTAGTTAGATAGTTAGAAGTACTTTATTCATCCCAACCGGGAAATTACTGTGCAGTTGCAGCATTCACATACACACAGATCAAATTACAATATAAAAAATAAAATAAAAAGACAAAAAAAAATAAAATAAAATGTAAGATGTAAGATTCTGTACAGTATGAACAGTGAAAATTAATAATCTGTACAGTTTGTACAATAGTGCTTTGTAAACAATCTGTACAATATCGATTAATGAGCAGATATGTAGCTCAAAGGTTTGGTAGAAAACACCGGTGAAAAGCCATCATGAAAATAAGGAAATACACGGAATCAGTTTGAGGCTGCAAAAGCCTGGAGGTGCAAATTCTAGCATCATCACAACCCTAAATAAACAGCTAGAGCTACAATGTCCCAGATGAAAGGATGTTAATGTGTTAATGTAAATGGAAAGAAGAATGGGGAAATTATAAGGCTCTATACAGCTGGTAAAACTATACTCCAAATTACTTGCAGCTCTAATTGCAGTGAAAGGCAAATTTGACGACTAAATTTTAATTTGTAAAAAGAAAAAAGAAAGAATGAAAACATGGATTACATCTACTCCTCACAAATGCACACTGCTGTATGTTAGTACATCACACAAGATCCCAGTAACGTACGACGGCAAAAAAAAAAAAAATACACAGGTCAAAGAGTCACTTAAATCCATGGATCTCAAGTATTACATCTAACAAAAACACTAACCAAGAACAGAAAAGATTGACATGTGTTTAAAAACTGACAATCGGCTGAATCTGATGCTAGAGTCAGGCAGTGGCCAGTAACTTTCGGGTCATTTGTACTGAGAAGAGATTAGGGGCAGCTGTTGATCCCATCAAAGCACCGTGTCTTGCCACAAACTCAGACTCTCCAGTGAGTGCTGATCCACTTAACTGATTCTCTCAGCAGCCGCGGCAACTAAGGCGAGCTGACAGTGGGGCTATTTTCAGACAGAAATCACCCTTCTTTATACCTAGCCACAGATAGCGATGACCCAAGCCACTGCTCTCCATTAGAACGAAGTTAAAAAAAAAAAAAAAAAAACCCAGTCGGGTGGCCACTTTGTAGCAAAGAGCAACCTTTTGCTCATGACAGCTCTCAGAAACAGACGAGGCATAAATGTTCTGTGACAGCAGCTAATAAGGGTCCCGTGATCTGCTGATGCTATGACACTGTAGATCTGCTCGAGTTAGTATGTGAGGGTCTCTGTGTTGTCCATGTTTATGTTGAAAGTGTGTGCTCTGAACAGAAGTAGTGTAAATGTGCTGTATGAGGGGAAAAAATAGAACTGCTGATAAAAGACATTTGAAGAGTCTGATCACCACCTGTACTTTAGTGTGTCAGATTAAAGGGAAAGCAGACTAAAATAGCTGGGGGAAAAAAAGTAGTCTCCACAAATAGCTAATTAGCATTCTTCACCGTCTGCATCAGAGCTGAATTCTGTATGGGGTTTTTTCTGCAAAGGAATCGTTTTTACATGCAAAACATAAAGCTGCATTTCAACATTGGTCTCTGGCCAGCTTATGTTTAGAGCACATAATATTCAGAATTGGAGTGACATAAATTGTTCGTTCTGCTCCACGTCCTCCCTAATGATCGTCTGTCCCTAATACATAAGATCTCACACTAAGACTTGACCTTGGTCACCAAACAAGGAGTTAACCCAATTACACCCTGCTCTCAACACTCAAGACAAAACATTAACTGCCTCTGATAGGAATATGTAGCATTTATTTTATTTATGAAATAATATTTTCATAAGAAAATGTAGTTAATTTCCAGACCATGGCTCTCCTGGGTCTGGAGAGCAAGACGACTTCATTTTACTGTTCAGCCTTCATATCAAAATAGCTTTAAATTCACTTTCACTTTCCTTTGTATCTTGCAAATCCTCCAGCCCACAATAAGAAGACGACCTACTAAGCACTACGTTTTGCAATATGCAATGAATTAATCTAATACATGCATTTTCCCAAACTTAGAAAGTCAAAGTTTCAGATGAGGTTTTGTGTTGCATATGTTTTTATGTTGCTTTTGCTAGATGCATTGTTGGTCTTACCACAGAGCAACATTTTGTAGAAACGTCTTATAATGTCAAAATCAATTTGGACTTTTCTTCTTAAGAAAACTTCAGTCTGGTCTTCATGTTTATGTAAAAAAAAAAAAAAAAACAAATTTTTCCCCCATGCACTGATTATGCATTTTCGTGTCTTCAGTACCGATTTTAGAGTTCTTGGAGAGACAGACCCAGGACTTTACATATAATATACAATAAAATTAGTCACCGACATGTCCACAGGGTGTTTTTATTTTTCCAATTTAATAACCAACTGGACACTTGTCGATCAGGTATATTGGTGTAATGATCAACCTGTGGAGAGTTGAGGCAGACTGGGACTGCTCCTTCAAGGCACTGATATCCGGAGATGGAGGCTGAAATCGATGGGATGCTGGGATGCTATTTGAGCTCCTGCAGCCAGACGGTCGTGCGGCTACAACTTCAAAAGCAAAGTGTGGGAGGAGAAATGACAAAAGTTAATTATCTGGGCCCTGCCAGCTACCACAAAGGTAATCTGCAAAGTGTAGGACAAAAAGGGGCAATATTTTTGTCAAATCATTGCATTATCATACAAGACCAGGTCTTGGTTTTAAACAGTGACAATTTTTTAGTATTTTTTTTAAACGAGATCTTTATTATATTCGTGCACATGCAGATTATTTCTGAAAGATCCTAAGTAGGGAAGTTGGATAAGAAATTTAAAAGGTCAAACTGCTGACAAGGTTCAGACTTTATGGGCTACATATTGAACTGTGGTGAATCAGAGCTAAAACTGCCACAGTGCAGCTGATGCCATATTGCTAAGCAGGGTGAGAAACCATCTGCTTTTACACTTGCCTTAAAAATCATGGTGAGCATATCGCTGTTAAGAAAATATTCAAGACCATCTGGACAACAAGACACCGCAGAGTCAGCAAAGTTCCCTATAATCGATTCAGCCTGACATCAGTTGATTTAACTGGTTAATAACTTTTATTCAGCTACGTTTTCTGATCACTCATTTGAAGATCCACACATAGTCAAAGCAATTCAATATAATCTCTCTCTGTTTTTTAATGTTTCTCGTTTATGTAATCAAATATAACCACAGTAATCACTAGTCCCCCTATTTCGCTGCATGCGTAAAGGCTCAGTCCTCAGTGATTCATTTCTAATGGACAGAAAACACAATTTACCACCATGAGAAAAAAGATGATTCTGTTTTACATGCATATGAGAGATAAAAATGAGCCATCTGCAGCAACACAGTGCATCCAAGCACCAACATCAACACGCTCACAAAGACATTCTTCATAGGGAACTGCAGCGAATAATTATAAAAACTGCAGGATCAGCAAGCCAACTCCTACATGCAGCCACAGGCTTTTTCCTCGCTGACTTATTTCTGCTTTCAGTGAAGTTAATGAGTTAAAGGTCACTGGGCCGCTATAACACCAATTACTGCAACACTTCAAATCAGCAGTGCAGCTCATCAACATTGGGGGTTGGCTGATGTTGGGAGATTTGAGCAAAGCTAATTGCAAAATAATAAGCACAGAGGCTCATGTCATCATGATGAGGCACACGCATGAAGCACTCCCTCGGGTTGGTGTAAAGGTTATGTACCGCACTCCAGCGGGTGTCATGGATCAGCGCGAGGTCGGGGTCAGAAGTGGCAGAGATCCTGTTGGGGTTAAAAGCAGGGTCATCTTCACAAAGCTTCGTTCTTGAAAGGGCAAGTTAACCTGATCCTTTAAGGTATTTTCCATAAAACACTGAGGCAAGCACAACTAAAATGGATCAATTAAGAACAATTTAACTCATTTGGGTTATTATAGTGGAACTATCATGACCTTGTTCCACATTTTGAATCTGGGTCCCAATTAAGGCATTTTAAGGTCAATCACCATGGAAATCACCAATTGAACGCAACTCCCAATATCTGTCGTTCATTTATCTGTAAGCTGATGTCACTCACCTGCAGCTTTGGGGAGATGTGTGGACGCATTTCACCTTTTTGGATATTTAGTTAAAGAAATTGTTTCTTGAAATATTATTTTTTTTAAATGGGGAATACTAGAGAATTTAGCTTTTCAGTCACTATTCAACTCTATGGAAGTTTAAAACTGCTTCTCGGACCAACATGATAAAAAAAAAAAAAATGAAATAAAATATTTGGGCACAATACATGACAGGTGAATGAAAGTAGTATCCATTAAAATCAGAACTGCACAGTACAGCAGCATTGGCATCAGCTTATTGTAGTCATTTCTAACATAATAAACGTAAAACTAGTCTGATATGAAAATTGGATGTTTATTTTCATCTTGTCGCTATTTATGTTTGTGTTATAAACACAAACATTTCTTAATGCAAAGACGCAATCTCAGCTGCATGACTGTTTTTTCAAAGCGGACTGAGATTTACAATAAATACAGTAAATATCAGTTATGGGCTGTAATAGTATGATTAATATTAAATATCGGCCAAAATGTTCACACTGGTGGATCCCCAATTAACAATCATAACTACAATGGTACAGGACCAATAATTTTATCAAACTGGTCTATTGACACAGTGATTGCAAGAATTTTTAAGGTAGGAAAAGATAAGATTGTAAGAAAATAAAGAGCAATACAATAGCATAGCTGTACAAACAGCACAACTCTTCTTAGTGGTTTCGGCTCAGAGTAGGTTGCAATTAGAAAAATAGCTGTGCATTAACATTCCATCTCCAGCTTAATGGAGCCTAAATGTTTCTGCCAAAAATATGGAAAAAACCTCAGATGCAAAGCTATGTTAAGATTGCAGGATCATTGCCAAAAGGAATTAAAGTTGCCATATTTGCCTTATACTAATTCTTTAATAAGTGAGGGGGAAAAAAAGAACTAATCTAACTTTTCTACACAATCGATTGAATGGTTTCAAATGTGTGGATTCGAAATTAGGGCGGCAATACTGTCACTGATATGATTTTTTTTTAAAACACCAACTTGGTTCAAAAACTGCTGAAGCCCAGGCACAGCCCCCCGACTTCTACTGTAAGCAGACATCATAGCGATGAGCATCAGCTGATTAACTGCTCACTGAAGAGTACTTCATCAGCACATATCTGAGAGTAAAATGAATTCTGAGCCTTGACTTCATTTCTCTTACCCCTGGGTAAACCAGACACAGGAGCCAGCCTGGGGGTTTAAACGAGCAAATTAACTTTTCCCGGATGACTTTCCTAACCTTTACACAACAGCTGAGTGAGCACAGGACGGCCTTGTACCACCACAGGTCAAACTGTTCTCATTTTTTACGATGCATTACTGATGCACGGCAAAACAGACGAGATGCTGGTAACATTTCAGTGCAATAAGAGCAGTGATCCACTTCCACTGGTGATGCCTTGATAAATTAACACACTAAAAACAGAAATGAATTAGGCAGCAGCCAGCTTGCCAACCAGTTGGCCTGGCAGTGACAGAGGGAAGCGCATTCCCAGGGCAACCTTTAGAGGAAGTGCTGCATTGCTAATTAACAACAAAGATAGAAAAAGAACAAAAAAAATGAGTAAATAAACAAAGAGAGAGAGAAAGCACCCCTACCACTTTGCTTCACGCAGCCAGAAATGGATTTAACGACAGAGGCAGAACCACTTGAGCTTGTTAGGAACTCTTAAATTTCAAAGGCCAACACCTTTATGTCTCATTGCTTCACAATGCAGCACCAGCAGCCAAAGGAAAAATACCCAGGATGAAGCACAAAACCTCCTACTGGAACAATCACCACAGCTTTCATCGTTTACTTCTTCACTCTTGGGTTTGGATGCATTGGCATTGAACACACACAGACACAAAGAGTCACTTTTTTTTTTAAAAAGTGAAACTATGAGTCTTTCAAACCAACAAGCAATAAGCACTGAAAGAAAAAAAATGTATTTACAAAGTTGAGGATTCAATTCTCTTCCCTTTATGATACAACCTATTGAAGAGACTTTAATGGTAGAAAATACAGAAGGAAGGATCTGAGAAAAAGAATTTAATATAATGCATAATTTGTTGTATAACTGGTATGCATGTATATAACTTTTCTTATGATTTAGTCCTTTGAATGGGAAGCCAGAGAATGTCTGAGACCAAAAGTTTCTTCAACAGTATGAAGGTTGCAGCTCTTAAACACTTTTCTACACATATATATATATATATATATATATATATATATATATATATATATATATATATATAAATAAAAAAAAAACAGATTACTGCTAAAAGATTCAGAAAGAATGCAAGTCATGACAAGCCTTCCAATCAGAGCCGCTGGTACGCATTCAGTCCAGCCTTCAAGAATGTTTTCATACATCTGTTGTGTTTATGCTGCCTCAGTCTCTTCTCTGCTCCGAGGCGTACAGAGCCTCTTGGGCTGATTGACGGAAAGAGGTTCTGGCTCTTGCCAGGCAAGCATGATTGATGCCCTTGAGATGGAGCACAGCCAGCAAGGATTTCACTGTCACTCTCGGATGTGCCGAGGGCTCCAAGATGGCAGAGCCTTGATACGTCTAAGAATGTGAGTCAGTGCTCGCATGTGGCAACTGTAAAAGCCACTTCGGTCTGCATGTAAAAGTAAGCAATTTAAAAGATGCATGCTGTGGCTGTGGTTCTGAGTTTGCTCCGATTGGTTCTTATAGCAACATAAAAACACATTACCTACTTCCTTTGAAACCGCTGAGCCACTAGAGCGACAGTTTCACTTTTCTTGTAACAGCAGCAGTGTGCAAGCAGGTCCTCCCAGCACTTGGTAACTCTCGCACAAAATGCTCGACATCGCTTAAAACTACAAAACACACCACTCTCATTGCAGCTTCGCCTTTCAGCACTCCAGGAGATAACATGCTGAATGGGTCAGTGGGGATGCGGAGGACAGACAGGATGTAATCACTCAACACGCATGCACGTACACACCCAGACGCAGCACAGGGCCCAGCAGATGTGCATAGGTGGGGGAGTCGTAAACTTACTTTTTTGTCATCTCTCTGGCTTGCCGGGTGTGTGTCCTTGCTTTGGTCGTCAGCGGACGTCCGGCCACTCGTATCCATCTGTCCGTCTTTCGCTTCATTCTGCTGACTGGCCACCGACTGAGGAGAGTCCAGTGGGCAGGGCTCTGGCTCCTGAACGCCACTTTGGACCTCCATCTTCCTCTGCATAAACAATAAAAGATGACATGCTACAGACATGCAGATGAAAGAGGCGAACAAGATTGTTCACTATTCCAGAATTCTAGCAGAACTTTTCATTTCCTATTAAGAACTATAAATTGTATACGAGTTGCAATGATTGGATAAATTAGTCCACTTTCGTGCTTGTTTATTCCGAGTAACTAAACATTTCATTGACCTTTACCGTGCTAGAACTCAAAGAAAGGGGTGACGCATTCGGAAAGATTCCGCATGAAAACAAGGACAACGTGCTCGTATAAAGGGTTGTGGCCATCATCGTTAGAGAGCACAACACATTCATATTTTCCATGAATTTTAAACGGGATCAGAAAAGACGAAGAGAGCAGAAAAGAAAGTGGCACTCACAGTCAGGATACAGAAAGATATTTGTCCTGAGAGTAAAGGCAGAGCCTTTGCCTAAATGAGAGAGGTCACCTCGTTTCACACCTAAGATGTATCCTGAGTAACAGTCGTGAGGTGAAGGGGAGAGATGAATAGAGCAGCAGCTCTTCAAGTTAAACGTTTCTCTGCACATCTACAGACTGGAAATTTAGACCATCCTTTGCAAAATACTTTGGGGCCTGCTGAAGAAAAACATCCCCACAGCATGATTGTGCCATGACCATCTTTCAAAGTAAAGATGGCGTGTTGATGTGAAGTGCTAGCAAATAGTGTTTTGCATGGAAGCATAAAGTCTGAAGCAGCTTGTGGCAAACCTACAAACGTCTTGGCACTCTTCAACAAAGGTCAGATTTGTGGTCATGTTCTGGTAGGTTTGTTGTGCCATATTCTTCATCTTCAGAATGAGAGAGGATAATGTTCTATAATAACTCTGCAATAATAAGTCTTGAACCGAAGTGTGGCGAGTAGCTAAAAACTGCACTCGAGTGAGAATAAAGTTTCTGACTTGAGTGCAGAATTACAAAAATAGCTATCTAAAAAAAAATGTAAACAAGGAAGAAATCTATTTGATGAAAAGACTTGCTTGGTTTAGTTTTTTGAAGAGATATAATTTGACACAAAATTATGAAATGAACAAAATCTGGCATTTTTTTAAATAATACAATAAATAACATTCTTACAAGATAAATTAGATTGCAAGAAACAAACTTTCACCACATAAATTTTTTCAAATCAGTACCATAATTTAAGTTGATGTTTATTTCCTTCTGTGCATGTTGGTTCAAACATGCTTGTTTTTACCTAATATAATAACAAAGGTAAGAGGAGTAACTAAAATAAATTCATTTTAATTTGCAAAATGTTTATTTTTAATTAGAACTGTCGTATTATGAGGTACGGTCCTGTTAAACTACTTTTAGAAGTACGTTTTAAAAGTAATAAATCCAACGCATTACAATCCACCTTTGGTCTTGAACGGCGCAAGACTCACCGCACATAAAATGTTTTCACTTTACTTTAGGGTCTGTTGCAGAATAAACCCATTCATGTCTCGTCCAGCCGCAAGGGAAACGAATCAGCACAAAGGGCTGCAGCTGACAGGTCTGAGAGGGAATAATAAAACTGACATGATTAAGGAAAAATGTTAGGCAATGTTCTTTCGTTTTTATTAGTAGTTAAATAGTCCAAAAACAGCATTCACATCACCACACAAATGTGTGCAAATGTGTACTATTAATTGTCTTGGGGTGGAAACAGCTAGTATGGATGTTGTCCTGTATAAATCCATCTTAACTGCTCTGTCCTCTTGCAGCAGCCAATCAGAATTGAAGTAGATGTTTTGTCATAGATCAGATTACTAATTTGTCAAGCCCTTAATAGATGCAAGGCTGCAGTAGAAGCACGAGAATCCTTTGATGTTTTTATCAAGAAAATCTCCAAACTGCTACCCATGAGAACTGGCTTACTTCACTTAATCAGCCTCTAGTGGACAGTCAGGGGACTGCAACTAATTGCACTTTTAGATTAGCTTCATTTTTAACTCCGCTACCCTAAAAGAAGGTTCAACTCATGGCACCAAATGATTCACTACTAGCTCGAAGGCACAATGCTGCAGCTGCAGCATTAAATGTGATGCCACACTATCGCTTCAGGAAGCATAAACTGCATTTTGAGCAAAGATAAGCATGTTTAAGAAACTCCTTACCAAAAGATGTGTGCATTAGAGCTGAAGAGTTGAATGCAAAACGTCCCAGCACAGATGGAACATCATATTCTTAAATAAAAAAGTAAAATAGCTTTATTCGCTTAGTTATAATTTAACTCTAAGTTTTAGCAGCGGTCTATAAAATATACTCAGGTCAAATTTTCCGGATAAAATAAGAAAAAAAAAAAACTTCAGTCTGCATTCTGGAGCAATTAATTAGCTAAAAAGGTCAGTTTAGACTCATAAATACAGGCCTCAAATGAGTTTTAACTTACTGTTTTAACATTGCGGCACCTTGAGAACCTTTATGTCAGCGCAGGTTAACGCACCTGTTGGACATTTTAATCAGCGCTTGCCAGGCAATACGTGCGATGAGCTAATTTACAGAGGGGTAGAAATAGAAATGGTAGAAAGCCACGCAGAAAGACCTGCTTTTAAAGTTTTGTGACCTATAAAAAACATGGACATTTGCTAGGTCTTTAAAAGGTGAGGCCCAGTGCGAGACATTTAAGGAAGACTCGATGTGGGTGCTAAGGTTGCACCGACTTTATGAAAATCATTGCCGCTGCTTTTAAGCGCAGCTCTGTTTTATTACAATGGCTCCAAAAGGCACAGCAACATAAACAAGTCACCAAAAAGAACGCCCAAAAATACCTCTGTCACTTCTCGGCTCCTCGTTATGTCAGAAGCATATGAAGAGGAAGATGCGGTAGTGCAATTTGGCGTTTACATCTCTGTTGTTGCTCTGACGCGGAAAGCCACAGTAGCAGTCCTGGGCACAACAATGAGCGAGCACTTCATTAAGTTGTGTGAGAAGTTATTCCGTCAAAAAGAGCCGGGCCGGGAGGCTTTAATGGGCTATGCTTCGGGAAGGGGGGGTTATTTGTAGCGGAGGGAGTTGTCAGAGCCGCACAAGTCGACGCCGCTGCCGCCGCTGTCACGGCGGGCGTGTCCCCGAAAGCTGTCACTAAACAATCCCTCCTTCTCCCCGGTTACACCGAGCTGGTGTCGAGCATGCTGCGTTCAGGGGCTCTCTGGAATATCCACCATCAGAGCGAGCACGTCTTTAATGAGTTTGCGTTACAACACTTTTTATTCCCTCTTTTTTTTTGCGTCAAATAAAAGTGCAAAATCTCGTGTGTTTTTCGGCTTTCTGCGCGAGTATTTTTATTGTTTCCTGTTGTAGTTCTTGTGATTAAAGGTAGCGAAAGCTCCGGGCAGTGGGAGGGGCTTGAGGTGAAGCTCAGGACAGCGCAGGTACAAAGTTAATCCAGTTATTCATACCCTTGGAAGATTTAAATTACAAATGTTATTCAACCAAGAGGGTTGGTTTGGTTTCTGTAAACATAAAGAAATGCCTGTGTTTCAGGTGTGGACTTGAGTGAATATTGTTTGATCCAATTGTAGCTGTTTCTTTACACTTACATCCTACTTGATGGTCAACCAATGTCAGACTTCATCAGATTGTCCTCCAGGATTACCTTGTACTAAGCAAAATCCATCTTTCTTTTAACTCTGAGCTGCTTTTATGTCCCTTCCTTCTCACGTCAAGGTGCTGCCGCCACCAAATTTTGACTTTTTGTTGGTTAGCTAAAAAGATGCATTGTGATTTTATCTGCCCAGAGCACTCTTATCCACATGTTTGTTGTATCTTTGTGCCATTGAGGCCATATTTGTGTAGGACACGACTAACATTTATCAGCAGATTTTTTTTTCCACCTGAGCTTTAAATATCTGAAGGTTATCTGATGTTTCTTACATTTTTCATTTTCAGAAAATGGTTTAAACAGAGATTTTTATCATATCTTCCGGATGTGGCTGGTGCTCTGTTTTTTTAGGCGGATTGGACTGAATTGAACTGAATACAAATACAAGTCACACTTAAAGTTTTTACTTGTGAAAAATGTTGAAAGGTATGTATCATTTTCCTTCAGCTTCTCTGTTATGCACTACTTACCTATGGGGTTCAATGAAGTTGTGGTTTTAATGTGAGAAATTGTAAAAAAGTCTTTTTTTTTACTTTTACAATGAACAGCAGCATTCATCGAATGCTGCTGTTCATTGTAAAACCAGAAGTAAGAAGGAAAAAAAAGGTCAATACAACAATAACATGATCTTGCCTAAAGTGATGTAACTCTTTCCTTTAGTTAAAGTTGTTGGTTTTAAAATTTAATGAGGAAAACATTCCTAATGTTATGCTGTTCTGCAAAGTACATCGTGTCTACTTCCTGCTTTTTAAATCACTGACATGTCGTTCATCCACTAATGACTAGAAATTGTTTACTTTTTTTCCTTCTCACCCTCTAAAAACAAATGCAGTAATACCACCTGTTTTTATGGAGACAAATGGTGGATACGAGACGATGCAAGAATAAAAAGAAAGCATTTATTTAACTTTAAAAAGACGTAGCATATGTTTGGCAAAAACAAACAAACAAAAAATAATAATAAGGAGCAGCTTTCTATTGTTCTTACTGGTGGGATATTTATAGTGGGGTTTAGTAATGGCCACCAGGTGGCAACATAAACTCATTAAACGCTCAGAGTCGAGAGTATGTCTGACAAATCCTGCTTGATAGTACTTTTTAAAGGCAGACTAAAGATTTAAGTTGAGATACTGGTGTTTTATTTCATGTTTCCACCTTTATTTATGGTGAATGGATCATTTACCGCTCTCTGTTCCTTGCTTGATAATCTGACTTGGCTCTTTGTTTACCCCAAACATGGAGCATTCCCATCTGTTGTTCTGAGATATAACACGATGACAGTATCATAAGGATGCTGGTCCATTTGGTCATCTCCATTGTCTTTGTGTGCCTCGTCTTAGAGCGGAAAGCATTCTGATGCGTCGTCTCGTCCAAGCAGGAGGGACCTCACCCAAACGAACAACTGCTCCAACAGGCCGATCCTCGTCTGTTCTGACAGAGCCGCTGCTGCCAGAGCAGGCAGACCAGCAGCGGGAGAGGCAGGTGCACCGGCAGGCGGACAGGCTGCCGGTTAAAGCAGGGAGACTCAGGCCCCTTCAGCCATATCCAGACAGGCATGTGTCCTCTGTGTAAGCCAGCAGGGACAAACAATCAGGCACGCTGACGGGGCCCCGCCGGCACCAGCAGATGTTTTCTGGTTATTGTTGTTCCGCCTCCCTGGTAATTGTTTTCCTTCAGGGCCAGCCAGTGGAACAAGGTGCCAGGTTGTGTTGTGGGAAGGAGTTATGGAAAGATGGGGCGACACGCTGTCTCATCAGGCTGCTTCGCCCGGGCTGTCCAACTCTTTCTTTGTGCTCCGCGTGGCTTGAAGTACAGTTTTCCAAATGGAATATGGCAAATCCACTTTGCATTTAGCATTGCAGTCCTGTGTAGGTATTTATGGCTTCACTGTGGCCTCAAATATGGGAACAGACTTTAAATTCCCCAAAGCATTTTCTGAACTAAAATAAGACTTCCACTAGGAATTTTTTATTTTGTTTATTTAGTTTTACCTTAGTATGAGTTTTACCACCTAATTTAACTCTGGCGTGCATAGCAGCAGCTAATAAATGTGATTTTGGAGCGTTTTGTTATTTGTGAAGTCAGTTTGCCCACACAGACCCTTAGCTGTTTGTTACGGCACAAAGAACAACTAATGCACTCAAACTGTGTTAGGCACTGAGTGTTAACCTGTAATACCAGCATGAAAATGGCCTCTTAATTAGCACGGTGAACTTAAAAGACCTTATTGTGAGGTCAGACGTCCACCAGGCCTCGAGCACAGGGTAGAGACAGGAAACGCCCACTAGGGGGCACTTTGAGACTTTAAATCAAGAGTAAGAGTAACAGAGCCGTTCTTGCAAACTGTTCAACAGTTTGATGTTGATTATTATAAACCTTTTTGGTGCTTTTTGTCCCAATTTTGCACTTTACCACTCTATCATACCTAAATGCTTTTGGACATCAGGGCAGTGTTACAGTGAGAACCTTCAGAGTTCATTTTAAACCTAAATCTGAACTATCTTTACGGCTGATCGCATTCGTTTCTTGAAAGAAAGGTTGATTCAAACAGAAAGTCCTTGAGGTACGCCAGGGTTTCTATTTGCTGTAATGGCGTGTTGCACTCTAGGGAACCTAAAATTCCTCACTAATAGAGTCAACAGAGTCAACAGTTTTAAAGACTGATGCAACAGCTACGCAAGTTTGTTCTGCTTTCTTTGGGTAATATCTAAAGATCTGAACTCACGTTCAACTTGTGCTGCTGAGAGCCAGAATATTTATAAAAGCTGAATCTGCTCTGTGACATTTCTTTGCTGTCAAAAGATAAAGAGAATAAAGATCTGTTTGCCCTCCGGGTAAAAATGTCTTATTTTTCTGCACATGATCTACGTCAGACATAGTAAGAATTTTTTTTAATGTTTCATTTTCAGCACGTTATTGCATCTTCCACCACTGCCGTGGCTACAAATGGGCAACGTGGTCACATGGCCGCTTTGTGAAGCTGTTGCAGTTACTGGGAAGCTGCACAACAGTCCGGGCCGGTCACAGTGTAGCACCTTCAGCTGCACATTTCTCACACCCAGGATGAAGAAGTCACAGCAACTGCAGGATCAGACTTTGCTGGATGAGATCTATTTGTACGCAGCACTAAACAAGCAGAAGAGCAGATTAGAATGTCATGTTTTTTTTTCTGCAGCTAAAGAATGCCTATTGCATAAATATGCAAGAGAACATTTAATTTTTCTTTCATTTCTGCGCTCGCTTGTTTTGCACATGCATGCCTGCTCATCGCCACTGAATCATACCTGTTAAAAAATGATAATTCCATGACTCAAACTCCGCCTGCTGAGAGAATGATTGAAAGCTCAGGCAAAGTTCAAAGACCCAAAGCCAGATATTTGCCAAAATACAGCCACTGCGGCTGTGAGTAAGAGCAAGCCCCTCTGAGTCACAGACAGGGACTCAGAACAGTTTAAATCGCAGGTTGATTTTTGTCACAGTTTTCCTTGGCCACTGGAAAATTGTTACATTTTCACAAGAAAATGCAGCGACGTCCAACTGTTCTGCTTTTACATTTGTCCCGTGTATAAATTCAGTCGTTGGGATGGTACAACCGCAGCAGAAAGCTCTGTTTTAACGAGACAGTGCTAACAACGTGGAGAATATTACCCTCATGCTACCAATATTTTTACAATGGCTTCATACATCTTTCGAACAAAAGCAAAACGTGTTCCAAGAGTAGTTGTTTTGCTAAAATTAGCAAGAGGACAAAAGAACTGCGCCTGCTGACATACCATGTGTCATCTGCCTTGTTTGTGTCTGCGTGGATGTGTGTGTGTCTGCGTGCATGCATGCCGGCGTGCGCTCGTGTGTGTGTGTGTGTGTGTGTGTGTGTGTGTGTGTGTGTGTGTGTGTGTGTGTGCACGATAAGTGTGGGTGCCAATGAGCGAGAACATGCATACATTTGTGTCATCCATCGAGCGTGCAGAGGTGGCAGTTTTTGTCTTTTCTCGGGGGTGAGCTGAGAAAGGAATTGAGCGCAATGACTTTTAAAAATGATGTGCGGAGGTATCGGATGGTAAACAACATGACTTTATCTGGGCCGGTTTTCAAATATTAGAAAAATATGCTTAGAATGTTTTTTTTTTGTGAAAGCGGTATTTTTTTACCCCTTTATGTTATGTTTTAAATATATACAATTAGTGCACTATTTTATTTGCAAAACATATCTGCTCAACGATACATTAACTCTGACATGACATCAAGTTATTTTTTAAATTACTTTGAATATTTTGAGGCATTTTTTTTAAACATGGTCATATTTTGAAACCTAATAAAAGCAGATGTTCAGAATATGTTTTAATAAACTCAGCCACGTTTTATTCATTTTGAGGCCTATTTTTTAAAATAATTGCAGCTTTTGGCTCCTGATTCGTCTATAAAACGTATCCCGTTAGCAATGCTTTAATCTTACACGTCCCAGACTCCTGACATTTCCTTTGAATGTTTTGAGTCTGGCTCCTGCACATCGGTGACTCCAGTTAATCACAGCATCTCTGTCTAAAACTAAACGCCCAAGTGTTACTTTGTGATTGTTGATGTTTCCAGGCTTGGGTTGAATCATTAGGAAGTGATTCTCTCTAACAAGGGCTAAAGGAGCTGTCAGGAGACATTCACAGGCAGGTTTCGCCATGGAGAGTGTGAGGAGTCTTATCAGGGTCTTAGCTGTTTTGCTGCGCCTGTTTATAAAGAGGCTGCTTTATTTGGAGTGAATGCATTCTAGCAAGGTCTCTACTGTTGCTGTGCGTTGATTAAAAGTGTTTTCACGATTACCCGTAGTGAGTCTATTCCAGCCTAACAGGGTTACTAGCAGTTTTAATGAAGGGGAGTAATCGTTACATGTGAAAGGGGGTTGCCGGGGTCTTGTGCTGTCTCTTTCTCTCTCTCTCTCTCTGCCTCCTTGCCTCTAACCGTGTTAAATTTTCCAGTTGACGTTTTTAAAAAAAATAAATAAATAAATAAAAAGGAGTTACTATTATGTTGGAATTCTCAATGCTCACGATATTGCATCCCCTCCTTTTTTCAGAAACGTCTCATTTCTTAAATCTGTTTATAAAAGCGGCTAAGCTACAATGAGAGTCATGCATCTTTATTTTTGTCTGTCTTTGTTTGGCTGTTCTGCGTCCTCCTTCCTCTTCTGAAGTTACCGTTGCCCGCTTGCTTGTGTGGCTTCTCTGCTCCACTCATTTAGTTGGCTGTGGTCAGCCTTTTGCATTCGCTGGTGTGATTGAATTTCTCACAGCTTCTTGTGAATGTGTTTTTTGAAAGTCCTATTCAACATTTGGTGCAACTATAATCGGCACCAAGCCACTACGCTCATGCAGAAGTGTCTGTGGATTCACACATGAAGGCCCTCAGAAGTGTTGTGCCATTTCTTTTTTTATTTTTTATTTTCCCAAGTTGCAACTTTACATTTTTCTTTTTTTCTTGTAAGTCGGAGGAAGGGAGCATGCAGCAACCGAAAGTCAAAGAAAATCAGATTGAGAAGCGTTTCAGGGAAGATGCAGGACAGAATCCTTTTTTAATAACTGGATTTATGAGAAACGATGAAAGCAGTAAACGCAGCAGTAAATACTAAAAGAATGCACATAAACATCCTTTAAAGCTCCAAAGTATTACGCTTCAATTCGTTGTTGTTTTTAACTTACATACCCGAACAGCAGTGTGTTTCCTGTGCTGGTTGGCTGATGTGCTTTACAAATAAACCCGGTTTGGATTTAATTCACATCAGACTGGACACTTTGCTTTTTTACTTTTACTGCCTAAACATTTGGTAATAGTTGTGGTAGTGTCTTTTGCCACCTCTGACATCCCCTTTTTTCTTTCTTTTTTTTTTTTTTAAACAACCAACCAATTGCACTCTCACTTCTCTTTTTCTTTTTCAGGTCTTTCTCAAAGAAACGCTCATCGTCTTAAATTTAAACCTTAGAGGAGGCACCAGCTTTGGGCTATTTGTGTGAGGCAGGAGATAGATGGGCGTTATCCCTGGGTGCGTCGCGTCCCTCTAGTTATCAAATCAAACAATTACACATTGCAGTCCTGGAGCAGAAAATTACATTTTGACACAATGGTGAGTCTTTTGATTAATAAATTGTAGCTTCTGACTCCACGCGCTGTTATTTATTTAACTTTTTTTTTTTTTTCCCTTCTCTGCTGGGGGGACAATAGATAATAAGTGGGTGACTTGTGAGGGTATAATGAAGTGACTGTCTTGTTATCGACAGGGGAGCCTCCTAAAGGCTTTAGCAGGAAAGTAAGCGCTTCCAACAGAGGCCCTCTGGTGAAGAGAGTATTACAGCAGCCGTTAAAATGAGCTAATGTTCTTCTTCCAGTGCAACTCTCTGAAGGGACGACAACCGAGTTTGCCTTCCCCCCCAGCTGCAGAGCAGAGGTGTAAATTAAAGTTAAAAATGAAAAAAAGGGGGGGGGGGAGAGGGGGAAAATACCAGCATCAAGTTGAGTAACCGTACACGTATTTCTGTGATTGAAACGAGAAATTCCCGTGTTTCAACTAGAAACTTCAAATTTTTTGGCGTTCGTGCAAAGTTTCCATCCGAAATCGAAACCCTTTTTTTGCACTTTTATCTTTGCGTGATTTATAAAAAAAACAAAAAAGAAGAAGTTCATTTCAAAGCCGCTCATTTGTTTTGTTCTCCAATCACCTCCCTCAGGTACTTATTAGCATTGACAGAACGGTTTCTGATTTGACAGCAGTGAGGCGGGTGCAAATTTCACACACACAATTCGGCTCCACACATTATTAATCCAATTAAATTTTAGCGTCGTCTTCCAGTTCTCTGTTTTGTTGCCAGTGGAACAAAGTCGAAAAGGCCTCGAGATGTTGCTACCTTCTTCTCTGTAAACAACATAATTTCATTTTATCGGTGCAATCCGAGTGTCTGGACTAGGTGTCGGGCAAAAAAATAAATAAAATACACGATCTAAAGTGCTTTTAATGAGATGCCAGAGAAAGTGCGCAAGTGTTTTCTCTGGTGTCATTGTTTATAGAGTCATGATTCTGCTGCTGTCTGTCTGGTAGGTGCATGATGCGCTGTTTTGCATGCCGATTTTTAATTCTTTTGAAAAAGGAAATGGTGGTGACTCGTTGATTTTGCCTGAGTTGATGGAGTTACGGCTTCTCAGATTGCTCAGCACACCTCCTGTCCTCCCAATCATCCGCTGATGTTCACACCAGAGTTGACTGGCTGCTTGTACCTTTGCAGTTATTGGCGTCACACCTGTGATCCTCCTTTTCTCTTCGTTTGTGGTGCGGATCCAGGGCTGCTCCCACAGTTCCTAGGATCTCAACCCATTGGTCACCTGGTAAATTCAGAATATTCCTCAGTACTTTTCTGCACACATCCAAGGTCATTCACAGCGTTGCTCCTCCTTACCTACCAAATGTTCTCATCATTTATCGGTTGATTCATTGCATCTGTTTTTATTGCAAAGTGACCTTCCAAAACCCATCATTAGTTTCTGTATGCCAACACTGCTTTGCATTGTCCAGCTCCAAGCTGCATGTCTGCAGGTTCAGCAGCTGACAGCTGGGCTAATTACCAGCTAGTATCAGCTCATTATATCTACAGTTTTTTTTTTTCTCTATTAAGAGCAAAATAGTAATAAAAAAATGCCGCAAAATAAGCTGTTAAATATCATTTTTGGAAGATGTTATTTCGGATTATTACTTCAAGTCTACATATCAAACTCATATGTCATAATTGCTTTAGATTCCTTTGTTATAACTCCAATATTAACATGTTGGATGATGTAAAACTAATGATATAATGTAATAAATTTACCATCACACCATGAACTTTTTACTGACAACCTGATTTTTTTTTTTTTTTTGATTTTTTTTTTTTTTTTTTGAAAGTGACATCAAAGTAACGTTAAAAACTACTACAGTAAGGGAAATCAGTTGTGTCTATTGCTGCGCTAAAGAAGCATCAAGCACCAGGCATATTCGACCGTGGCGAGTCGGGGGGGTTGAACAGGATAACAGCGGAAAATGTTTTCCACTTTAAGAATGTGCAAGATCTCATGCAGTTGCCTCTCTTTCGCTCTCTATCCCTCGTCTCTGCTGGCGCTAAATCACACGTTAGTACAGCCAGTGGATGTGTTGACAGTTTTACAAACAGAAATGTAAAACGCCATGCTCAAGGGGGTCCAAGAGATAAGGTGGGGGAGAAGCACAGGGGCAGGAAGCGGAACAAGCGCAGCTCAGACTCGCAGAGGAAGTCTCATTAAAACCCACTGACTTCGTTGTTTTAATTACGTAAGACAAGGAAACACTTTTACCAGTGTGGCTCCTGTGCCAGATGAAAAAACACTGCAGGATGACATGAATATGGCTGCTAGTGCCGTATATGCCATAAAAAAAAAAAGATTTGCCTTGAGGGTAACTTATTTTTCACGTCACTAATATGGCATCACAGATGTTTTATCTCCCTTGGCATCGTTCTCACCGTGTTGTCACAGTCGCAGGTTGTTGTAAACTTTCTAATTATTGCTTTGTGGACATTAAAGTTGTCATGATGTTCAAATTTCAAACTCGGTACCAATGCTAAGAAAAGCAAGCCACCGCAATACCGCAGTCACGGGCTTTGATAAGCATTCAGCTTCTGTGCACCACAGACATGGAGCAAACTTCCAGAAAATTGTAAAATGGCCGAAACACTGCAGTGCCTTTAAATCTAGACTTAAAGTCCACCTGTTTAGAGTCGCTTTTGAAACATTTTAAACGAAACATTAATCAGCATTATGACGTGTAACGACTTGCACTTGTGTGTGTTTTACAACTCTGTAAGTTTTTGAATGTTTTTATGACGTAAAGCACTTTGAACTGCCTTGTTGCTGAAAAGTGCTACGGAAATAAACTTGACTGATTAACAGCATGACTGTATTTTCATTGTCTTAATTAGTGTAAAACCAATAAGGAGAGGGCAATTCAGAACCCATTCAGAGGAAAATTCAAAAGTGCATCTTCAGAAACAGTAGAGGTTACAGTTAATAACCTTTTTTTGAAAGTTGGTAAACTGGATCTAGCTGCCACAGTTTATCGCTATGCTTCCGTTAATCTCTCAGTTTGCTGCAGACCCAGAATGCTTTTCCTCATAGAGACAAAGAACGCCGCATTATTCCAAGATTGAAAGGAATATACATTATGCCACAAAACTTCCTGTTGAAGGAAAAGGGGCAAGAAGACATGTTTAGGTGAGTAGCTGTGCATTTATTTCCACGTCTTGACCTATGAAGATCAACGCACGTCTTCTTCCAGCTAAACTTGAGGCACCTCTTTTAACCATTTCGTGACCAACACAGATCTGTTGTGATACAACAAACTATTAGAACTTGAGCCTTAAGAACTGCAGTAAGGTTTTTTTTTTGTTTTTTTTAAAGTTGTTTGTATCCAACTGTATCTGGTTTAAAAACATAACTATTGCTAAAGTTAAACTCACTTCCAATCTGAACTTCTTATCCCCAAGGCAACTGCTAAAAGACAGAAAGGAAAAAAAACTTTACTGTGGATGGAGGAGTTTTGTGCTGGTTTGTTGATGTATTATGGCTTTTGTTTCTTTTTAATATGCAGAACAACAAATTATTAATTAGGTTCAATTTATTTTATTTAGTTAGGTGACTGCATTTTTTTTAACAGTTTAGGTGTGCTAAGACTGATTAGACATTATTCCTCTCTTACGTGATGCAAATCGTTAAGTAATTTTTAACTTTTATGGAGGCGATAGGCCACATAAAATTAATGAGAACAGAAGTTGACTGAACCAACATCTTTATCTAAATTCTGATCAAAGCTTCTTCACAAACAACACGTAACCATTACTGAGCATCACGTCTGACATTGATGATTACATTTTTAAAATTTTTATTTCACTGGTGAATCTGTATTACTTCCAGTATTCCTGTTTTGTATTATATTCCTTAACTGGACGGTCTCGTCTTTCCCCCTTTTGATGAGTGGATAAGACAAGAGAGAAATTAGATAATCGAAAATAAAAACATTCTGATTAAAATTGTATTATTTTAAATGAACATATCACTAAGAATCGGAGTAGGGGTCCCCCCCCCCATCACTGAACAAATTCACTTTGATTAAAGCCTTAATGCCTTATGCAGTGGGAGGTGATGATGTGGAAATAAAGGAATATTTTACTCCAATAACTTTTTCCACGTCTTTTAACAGGGGAGGCAAACAGAACGTAAACGAGGCAGATACGGTTACTATCGTCTGCATTTGTTCCTACAAAAATGAATTGTTTTGTCTTCTATTTTACCAGCAAAAATAGGACTTTTGACACAGTAATCCCCAGCTGTCATAGCTCACTACGAGTGAGTATGGCCAGCCAAAGTGAGAGACTTGATTGTTATAGCCTGCTGAGAACAGAGTAAAACAGTTTGGGGCCAAACTCTGTGGCAGAACGGAGGGGCACCCTGGGGTCCCAGTGTGTCTGACACACACATTACAGACTGCCGTACTAAAAAACGTTTAAGATGTGTCGGCTGCAGTTTTGATCGTAATCATGAAGAGCAACAGATCTATGTTTTTTTTCTGCTTGTCGAATGCAATTAAATTGGCATTTATTTCTAATATAAAGGTATTTATAATATTATTGTACACAATGCTCCTTTATTTTCTTGTCCATGGCTGATTTACGGAGGAAACACCTGTTCTCACAGCTGGAAATCACATCCATATTTTTGCTTGTCACTTCAGTGACAATCTGGTAGGTTTGGATTGCTAAAAAAAAAAAAAAAAAAGGCATGTGTGAAGTCCTGCTACAAACAAAGTTGTTTTTTTTTCTTCTTTTCTGAGGAACTCAAACTTTTAAAAACTTTGATCTGGATGGTTCTGTGCAGCTCTGGCTGCATGTTTAGAGTCGTCGTCCTGCGGCTGGGTGAACCTCTTGTGTCAAACCTCTAGCAGGTTTTGTTTCGGTCCATCAGTCATTCCTTCCACTTAGAACAGCTTCTCCATCCCCACAGCATGACCCTCCCACCACCATGCTTCACCAAATGAACGACATCTTCAAGTTGATGAGCAGTGTCACTAATTGCGACGCTTTGAGAGTTTCTCTTTTTGTGACTCATCCACATTTCTAGAGTTGCATTGTGCACCTTTTTCAAAGTGTGGAATAATGCTTTTGTTTGAACTTTGCCACAACTATGTTCCTTATCTGTCCTGCTGTGTTGCTTGGCTTTCATGTTTGTGCCCCTGTGTTTTCATGAGCATTTAAAAACCACATTTACCGTCATGATTTGTAAGGTAAGAGCCGGACAGAAACTCTGACCAGAAGATATTCAAACCAGAGGAACAGTGACGAACACGAAAGGACAGAGCAGGAGTCGGCGCAGGAATCCGACGGAGAATATTTATATGCACACACACACAGGGGTAATCAAAGGGATGAGAAACAGCTGGGACTCGTTACTGACCAAGAGAAAGACAAGAGAAGATAGAAAATCAGGGCTGATGTGACAGGGAGGAAACACTGATCAAAACTCAAATGCACTAAGAATGTAATAAACTTTGATCCAAAATACAAAGGGATGAACAGAAGTAGAAAAAAAGGAACAAGGAAACAAACCACACAAATGCAATCCAAACCCTTATCACTCCAGAATTATTACATTTAAAAATATATAAAATTACGTATAATTTTTCTGGTATTGCATAAATATGCAAGATTTCGCATTGTTCTCAATAAAACACATGAATGCTTGCGGATGTAAGGTGGCAGAAAGGAACAACATGAGAAGTATACTTTTTCAAGGTAATATGCAGCTCTGGAATCAGTTTCTCTGATTTTACTTTTTTATAGGTCTATGTTTGAGTAAAATGAATGTTGTTCGTTTATTCTATGAGCTACTGACAACATGTCTCTGAAATGACAAGCAAAACTGAGTATTTATTTGGAGAAAATGAGAAATGGTCAAAATAGCAGAAAAGATGCAGTGCTGTCAGGCCTCAAATACTGCAAAGAAAACAAGTTCATATTCATTTAGAAACAACAATTCTAATGTTTTAACTCAAGAAGAGTTCAGGTTTTCAATGAGGTTCAGTGCAGTGGGCTCGTCATTTTTTCCAGAGCTGTACATTTTTCACGACCATAGTTAGTCTGTAATGTGTGTTTCTCTACTTATTGGCAGATCTTCTTGCAGCTAAACGCAGGGAGCTTTCATAGGATGGAGTGAGGCTGGCGTGAAAACAACAACTGGCCTCAATTGGCCCTGGCTTTTGGAGGAAGCAGGCCTTGCATCTCAGAAAGGCATCATTAGAAAGTGACAGAACTGCCAGGGGCGAAACTGGCCTTGAACAATGATCAATTCGGCAGACAGGATTGAGTTATAACGGGGGGAGGGGGGCAGGCCTTCAAAAAGAGGTTGGGGGAAAGAATTGGAGGCCATTGGTATAGTACAAGGCCCCCCGCTGCTTTAATTACTCACGAGAGCGCCTCCCTATTAACAGAACACCTATGGTCAACCGAGCGGTCCGGGCTTGCACAAAGCTGGAGAGGAGAAAGACGCGGAGGACAGAGGAGTGAGGAGACACACAAACAGGAGCGCTCATTAGCGAATGGTAATCAGCGGTCGAGAGGTTGGGCACTCACCTCACAAAACGCCACATGTCAATTTGTCCTCTTCCATTCATGAGCCCACTCTCATTTTACCCCGATCCCTCGTGCTCCCTTGTTGAGGAGAATTGGATGGAGAGCCGTGGGGGGAAACACTCAGGGGGAAACGTAAACAGTGACCCGGAGGAGGGACAACGCTTCGTCAGAGAGGAGGAACCGGACTCCTCAGACGGGTTCTCCTCTGCAGCGTCACCTCCTCACGCAACTCACACGAGATGAAGACATCAGCAGTTTTCAGTCTTATTTACCGTTTACAGATGCATATAGCATGATACGTAGGCCTCACACGGACAATCTGCCAAGAAATCACAGATACTGTCGATCAGGTATCATCCAAATGATCGGATGCAACATCTGAACCAAAGAACAGCCCGAAAGTCCTTCCTGGAAGATAGGCTCCGTGGGTCTGCCACTTTAAAAACTGATAATCATACATGCACACAAAAGACTTTGAATAATAACTCTTCACAAACATTAACATATTTTTGTGATTATTGGGCCAGAGGGAGCACAGTAGGGAACTAAACACCACCGCTCTCATTCCCATGTGTTCTCACATTATCTTGCTTGGACCTAGATTAATTAAATGTGGAAAAAAAATAAAAAATAGCTCAACAAGTTGCTTAAATGTAACCAAAAAAAAAGCTTTCATGGACACAACCATAAAACTATCATTTTGATGAAAGCTAGGATTGAGATAACGGTTCGAGGCCTTTAAAACACCTTCATCCGCCTCCTCCACGTTTGTATCAGGGCTGCAAGTAATTTCTTTCTCTCTCTTTTTTTTCCGTTTCTGTTGAGAATAATCTTTATTCGGTGCTTCTGTGTTCAGACGTTTGCCTTCGCCATAAAATGCTCTCCTTACTCAGAGATTTGGTGTCGAGCTGCGTCTCTCTCCAGCATGAAAGCAATGACCGTTATAGCTGCCATTAACGTTGTCTACTCTGTTTAACTTCCTCATATAAATAGTCAAAGTGATCAGACAGACATCAACTGTTTAATGGAAGAATAGATTCAAAAATATATAGCTGGAACTGAGGCAACAGAGACGGACTGAGAGTAAAAGAGTCTTAAGAGAATGTAATAAGTAACTTAAAACAAACATTCAGTGTTTTTTTTTTCATTGCCAAATGGTTATTTCAGGATGTCAAATGGAAACGGAGTGTTCTTACTACCCAACACTGCCAACCTTTTGTACAATCAGCTCCGATGTTGTTGTAAATCCAGCTGCGTCGCTACGTCAACAACCCTCTTTTAGGCTACGACTCGGCTTGTCGTGAGTTCAGTTTTCGGGAGTCAAGGCCTTCCGAGTCCGCTCCGTGTCGCTGTCACGGGGTGACTGAGCCTGACACGCTTAGCTGGGCAGCGGAGGGACACGTAATGCACAAAGCCAATTTCATCCATGGTGAGATTGGGAAGCGCCGGTTCACATATTCAAACTCAAATCAGATCCCGTCTCAGTAGAGTGGAATCGATGCGACGCCGGGATCTTACTTTGAAATGAGGCCTGGTCGTCTTTGTGGATTATCGGCGCCTCATCGTGAGACGTAAAGCGCTGGCGGACGTCTCCGAGGAACCATCTCCGTTCAAATCCTCATCCGCCTCCCTGTCCATGCCTTGCTCCCTTTATTCGAAGGCGTCCTATGGAGGTAAATGAAATACGGTAATCCATATTTTAATCAGAAGCACGATTTCACACAAAATCCATAAGCTTTGGGGCGTTATTCTGAACAGGGCGCCCTTGTTTGACAAGAAAAAAAATGGAAAAAAGGCAGCTGTGGTACAAAAATAAAGGCAGTCTGAACACAGTGGCTACAAAGCTGTTGCACTGCCAATAAATATCCTAAAAAGGAAGTTGTATAAATAATCCTGCAGCATTGCTTTGATGTGTTCAGTTATTCCACATCCTTTGCACCTTTCCCTTTTCTCTTCGAGGCGGCTTCAACACGCTTTAATTGGTATGGAAATAGAAGTGGTGAAAAATGACAGGAACAAGCCCGGCTATTTAGACCCTTTATCACTGTATACTGTCCTTCAACCAATTATCGCCAATCTACTGCTCTGCAACCCCCTACCAACCTCCTCCCTCATGATTTAACCAGGCCTCATGCAGCCGCGCCGAGGAAGCTGCGGGTCGATGAAGACGACTTGTAATCCGGTGTGGTGCAAATTGAGTTTCTGTTGGAGAATAATAGTTTGAACAGCTTTACTTGAGCTCTCAGACCCCCCACCTGCGCAATTTAAGTTAGTGCACACTGCCAAAAGTGCCTACACTAAAAAAAGGAAAAGCAAATGGTTAATTTAATCACTTCCCTAATGATACTTTTATATATGTGTTAAATAATGCATTGCTTCCAATACGTTACATAAAAAAAACATGTTTTAAAATTACATGATGTATTTTCTCATGCTAATGAGCCACCCCAGTCTTTGTCTGTGACAGTATTTGTATTTTTTTTCTCTGTGTGCTTTATTTGCACATAGCCAGGAAATATCACCTTGCAAAGAAAATTCGCAGCTCAAGCTGTGTGTGTTTGCCACATAACGGAAAATGACTGGACCTCCAAAGAGGCAGATAAAAAAGATGAGAAGTTACATCTGCACAAACAGATTACTTTTTTCACATCAAAAACAAATAAATACTGAGGTGGGGGGCGGGGGGCTGTCGTAGGTCCTGCGCATGATTAACCGTTGCGGAGCGTCAACGTTCCCTGCAGGTGAGAACGAAGCCGCTTTGCATCCGAAACCCCGAACGCGCGGCAACTTAGAATGAAGCAAGGAGAGAGTCTTCCCCTTTTCTTGCATTCTCATTTGGCATGGTCCTTCCAAGGACCAGCTTGTTGTCTGAGCCGTTGTAAGCCCAGGAGGCAGGCCTGAGCCCTCGGGGCTTGGTCAGCGTTTAGGGTGTTTTGGAGGGTGGGGTTTGTTTGAGAGGGAGGGCTGGGTGAGAGAGCGGGGGGTGGGGGGACATGCTTTGAAGATGGGTGCAGGCCAAGACTTGGCAGGGCTCGATGCCAGGGTGTCAGTGGGACACCCTCCTTTCTGGGAGCCTGCTCACCGCCCTCCTGGAGCCCCAGCAGGGTGCAGGAATACATGGTCAGTGCAAGACAGGTCCATCTGCCCCACTACCTCTGTCCGAGTCATGCCAAGGCTCAAACAATCACCTGCTCCTCTGGCAAGTTATGAGGATTACCTACAATAGCCCGACATGGCGGCCATCGCTCTCTGCACGTGGAGAAATGACCTCTGCATTGTCTCATGTCAGGATAAATAACGTAAAGCTGTTGCTTCAAATAGGTTTCACTTTTTATTAAGTGTAAGTGTCCTGCAAAAGTGTTCAATTCATTTTTTAGCTTTTCATGTTTTGTCAAAGTACAGCTGCAAACATCAAAAGGATTCTAGCGATTTCTGCAAGGTTTTTGTTCCAAGAATGTCCTGTAATTGCGTCCAATCTCATCCAATCACATCCAATCAAATCCTTCCTTCAGTATGATGCTGCCGTCATGACTCAGGGAATGGCTTGTTCAAGATGAGATTGTTTTTTTTTTCACCACTCGTTACATTTTGTATGCAGGGTAAACAAAAAGGTTTGAGGTTTGGTTTCATCTGACCAGAGCGCAATCGTCCACATGTGTGCTGTGACCTCTACACATATTTTACAAACCACTGATACCTTTCATAGCTTTGGGTTGGAGACGGAAACTTCATTATGTTTTTCTACTTCACATTTATGAGACACCTTGTTTTGTTCTATTGGATAAAAATTCTCAATCAATACATTGAAACGTGTTGTTTAAACATAACAAAATGTTTAAAAGGTCAATGAGCGGGATATATTTTTTTTTTATTTCGTCCTATTTACAAAATCTCATTAATAAAACCTGATGTAAGCACATTTATTGCACCTCTACATAAGGAGCAAAGTGGAAAGTGAGAAGAGTCTTTTCGTTTTGCTCTTCAAGTCTCGAGTCCGAGCCCGCCTCAGAAACGCGCCTGTGTTTGGCTTGTGACTGCTGTGTGATTTCACTATAAACCCAAAGAAGTTTACAGCACCAAAATAAAAGTCTCACAAGCAGAGGAGAATGTCAAGTTAAAAATAAAACATCCTGTAGTTGAAAAGCTGACACCTTCTTCAGAAAGGCTCTTGTGTGAAAAGAGCAGAGCGCTTTAAGTGACTTGAAACGTTCTCTGAGAGCGGCTGTGGTGTTTTGAGTTTGAGTTCGGCTTTACTGAACGTAGCCTAGCAGATGAATAAACAAAGTTATACAAGAAAAGAATACATTTAAAACAAAAGCATGCAAAAGAAGAAGACTAAAAGTGTTTTTTTGGGGGGGTTTCTTTGAACTTTGACAGGTTTGTTCATTCGTTTTCAGGTCAGGGGTCGACCACTTTCAACTCCGCTTGGAGTCACTTTACCTCAACTTGTGAATCTTGCACGCATTAATAAACTGAAGGCCTGAACTGATGTTGCCTCTTCTTTAACAGACATCTCATATAACCCAGTCTTGACTGGATCTCTGTTCACTTTGTAAAGACTTCAGAAACCTTTCTGAACTTTTCCAGATTCCTCTTGAGCTCCTGTTGTTGTCTAAAATTTATTGCCAATATTTTTTTATTTTTTTCCAAAAACAACACAACCTGAACTTTCTCACACTCGCTCCGCCGTGCAACCATCCGCGTCTTTTGCGCGCACAAACAAGACGAGGGGATCTCTCTTGCCTCCACAAGCGGAGCAGGCTGCGCGGCCCATTATGCGACGATGGCTGAATGCGGTGAATAGGGAGCAGTCGTGGCCTCTGCGCAGCCCCAGCTGTCTTTGACTGATAGGCTGGAGGGGGGAGGAGGAGGAGGAGGAGGAGGAGGGGGAGGAGAGGGTGAGGTGTAAGGAAGTTCACGAGGTCTGTAGATTTACAAGAAAATCGAACAGACTGTTGTGTTAGTCATCCCAACTAACCAACCAACCAGCAAATCAGTGGGCTGCAGCATCGACACCCCAGCTCTGTGGCTCTGAGCGAGCTAATTAATGCAGCCAAATGAGATCAGCAGCAGAGGCCCAGGCCAGGGCCATATTGCTAAATAGCTTCCTTCAGTTCGAGTCTGTGTGGTGTAATTACCAGCAGACTGCTACACAATGCCTTTTTATGTCCCGGAGAAAGTGATTTCATGTCCTCCAATCCCTCTGCGCGCAGCTTTTCAGAGGAGATGTCTGTCAGTGACAGCGGTGAAGGATGCTGCCAGTTTGCTTTGTGCTTAATAATAGTCGGACTGATGTAGGCATTTAAATAAATCACATAACAACAAATGTGTGTCATATCTGTCGTATGGCCTCTTTTCGCAGTAGGAAAGACAAGAGAGCATGCCATTCAATGTTTGGTGAACCTTCAGGCAATTAACTCTGGAGAGAATAATTAAGACGTTTACAGCAATTGAAGAGATGACTGTTTCTTAGAATGAAATTTTTGCTACCGAAGGAAAAGTATAAATTCATTTGTGCTGAAACTCTGGTGTGAGTCTTAACACACCGGAGGTGCTAAAAGGTATGGAAGGTGCTGCATAGTTATAGTCATAGTCAGCTTATGTCAAGCAGTGACTAGACAGGAGTTGGTGTGTAATTGAAAGGCGAGCGACTGATAGGAGCCAGTTTTTACTGAATTAAATACCCAATAAATTGTGATGTTATATCGAAGGAGGAAACATTGGTGGTAAAGTAATACAAACAAAATAAAAGACATAATGAAATAATAAAAAAGATGTTTTTACATTTAAAAAAAACTAAATTACAATTAAGTTATTCCCAAGTTTGCAGATGGTCCAGATTTTTTTAGTTTAACAAAGAGAGCAGTTCATCTTACTTAAAGAAAACTAGGGGTTGGGGTGAACATTGTCATTGTTCTTATTTCTATTTGGTTTTCCTTTAGACTTCCAATTTCTCAGCTCTGACAATAAAACTTAAGCCACAAATAAGATAAGGGATGATTAATTTCCTGTTTCAAATTGCTTGTTTTTGTTTCTTCCCCTCATGTATATTGATCACAGCTGCCATTGATTTTCTCCCGTTTTCTTCAAGGCAGCGAGAGTCCAATCCAATCTGTGGATGACTAAGAAGCCTCTGGCTGTCCTGCCTCCATAGTGGCACCCTAACACTGTCAGAGGTGCTACGTTTAGCTCCGGGCTACTTCTGCTCAATCTCCGCATGGTGCAAAAGGGCCGGCGGAGGCTTTATCGAGCATTACTGCCTCCGCGCTCATCCCTTTGCGCTAACAGCATTAAAACAAAAATAAAAAAAAAACATGTTCCGCAGGGTCCCCCGGCAGTTTCTTCTAGCGCAGGGATGAAAGGCCTCGGACTGCAACCTCGCCGATCGCTGCTGGACTCTGGAGCCCCCCTCCCTGACAGGACATGTGTGGTAATGGGCTGCTAGATCCCAGACCTGTCGCGGTGTAACTCTGCAGGGTGCGTTCACATGTGCCCCAACTCCATCTGCTGTAAAAATCTGTGTGTTCTGGGTCTCTAAGCAGGCAAACACTTTAATAGCTCAGGGCATTCATAAAATGCAGACAAAACTGCATCATATCTTGTTCGTCTATTCATATTTGGTGCCGATTTCACCACGGACCAGTCCCGCCTGTCTTTTTTCCAGGTATGGGTTTCTATAAAGCGCGTCAGACAAATATGATCAAGGTTATGTTTATGCCAAGGTTTGCACACAGAGAACAATTTTAGCTTGCACATCGTTTTACACGCAAGCACAAGGAGAACATACGAATATCTGCACAGCTGCAAGTTGGATCCAATTCGCATTGAGACAACAGGGGCTAATTATCACATCTCTGCAAAACAAGCTGAACTGCATATATCTTTTTTAAAATATTTTCTAAATCTGCATTCTGAGTAGTTGAAAGAGGCAAATCGGAGCACAGAGGGGTCAAAAGAGGACAAGACGCTTCGGGAGCGCGACACAAATGCACAAAGGGATCATCAACAAGTGTTCAGACGAGAGTGCAAAGGCATGACAGAGCCACATTGTAGATACGATCCAGAATTCACAGGTCCGGCTGCATCGGAGGTGAGAATCCAAGGTCAGGCTCCGACACGACTCCCTGACTTCTAATTTGGAGATTTTCATTTTCAGTTCGGGGCAAGAAATCATACCTGTGAGAAACCTCCAGGCAGAACAAGAAGAGGTGTGGAAGGATCTGTTTCTGTGCAGACGCACGGGCTCAGCCACTTTTCTCTCGGTTCCATATGTCTTCTCACTCACAGTCACTGTATACAGCATGTGCACTCGGAACATATTTCACAGCGCAAAACCTGTGCATACTGGGTTGATTTTTGCCAGCATACCTTCTTTAAATTATAATGGTGAGGGAAAAAAAAGAAAAGAAATCTTAATTCTGGAACTATTTTTTATTGTTTTGTTTCTATTTCTCTAATTTTGCCACATTTCTACATTTCCCACAATCCAAACGGATGCTGGCAAGTTTGACTAGAAGACGGGCGCCGCGCCCCATATCTTCTCCACCAGGGCAGACGCTGCACACTTGTTAGCGTAGCACAGAGTGGCAGCCTGGCTCGTGCGCGCCCTCCACCGTGAACGCTGCTTCCATCCAAGCCGCATGACTGAGTCACAAAAAAACAAGCCTTTGAACTGATTTCAGCCTCAGTTTCAAGTCTGCTATGTTTTCTTCCAGGATAGCTCTGTATTTAGCTTAGCCTTTCTTCCCATCGACTCTGATAGGCTTTGCTGTATTCCTGCTGGTGGAAAGCATCCCCCACAGCATGACGCTGCCATCACTGTTTTTTTCAATAATGTGGGTGATATTTCTGATTGAAAATGACATGGAAGGCAGGCCCTTTCTAACACTTTGCGTGTTCGGCCTCTAGCAGTGTTGTGACCGATTGCTCTCAATCGGTCAACACCGCTTGCTCAAGAGACACACACACGACTCTTTTATGTTGAGAACACAGCCTCTCTTAAGACATCTAGTTTCATTTTTCACTTCTGCGTTTTTGCCAGAGCACCATGTAGGTAGTCGGCTCTGCCTATTATTTCCTGAGGCTGAGCGAGCGCACTTTATCTTTATCTTTCTCTTTTCTGTCCAACAGACACGACTTCACTCCGCTGTTTGCATTTCTTCATCTTGCTTTGCTTTTGCTTAACTGAGCATGAAAAGCATGAATCCATCAGGCTAATATTCAGGCAAACAGTCCTTTAGAGTTTGCCCACCTGAGAATCAACTAGAAAGGAGATTTGAACTAAAGCTCCAGATGAATGATGCCACTGTCTTTTAAAATAACAAACAACTACACTAATATTTGCTTCAGCTTGACTTGTAGTGGTACTTTTTCTTTCTTTTTTTTTTTTTTTTTCAAAGGTGGCTCCTATTGTCTCGGCTGACGTCAGGGGATTTAAATTCTGCAACAGTTTGAGAGAGACCTTCCTCCGTTAGCCGCGGCCTCTGCAGGTCTGCGGGGTTCACTGAAGCAAGGAGACAACATCCTCCTGCACAGACAGTCCCATGTTCCTCTGCCGAAGCTCAGAGAGGAAACATCCTGCATATACACACACATAAATCCCCCAGCCACACACTCAGCCCCAAAATCCACCCCTCGACCCCCCACTTTCTGCTCCTTGCACCCTCCAAGGAGCGGCGCAATATTGAGCGGGAGCTTGAAACCATGCTTGTATTGTCAGAGGACTTGCCGGCACTTACCTCCACTTGAACATTTAGTGGTGTCTTGCTGGGCCTGGACAGAGAATAGCACTATAGGGTCACCGATGAATTGCCATTTCTGCACAGGGGATAAACACAGTAGTTTGTAGGGATTATCTCGCCAATCTGTGGTAGAAAAACTGAGATTTATAAAGCTTTTTTTATATGTGCATATATATAATTCCAAATCCATGAATCAAAATGATCATAGATAACTAATTATTGTGTGGACATTCAGATGAAAATTGGTTTAGACAAATAACACTCCCAGTAAAGATGTGGAAAAAGCCTTCATAAGTTTTTATTAAGAAGGTAACCGATGAATATCTTAAAATGAAAACATCAGCGCCCCTTTCTGAAAATGAGATTAAGGAAGAAATTGAGTTCTTGCTCATTAATCACGGGTTAAACAAATGCTTCTCCACTGCCGAGGAGAAGATTTCGCAACAGTTTTGCCGTTCTACCATTTTAGATGGTCTAGGAAGGAGGTTGTCCTTCTTTGTCTGCTTTAGTGTCTCCTACCAATTTCAAATTTCCTGTGAAGTACTGATATTTTCAGGGACGTACAACCTCACTAATCTAAAGCTAAAACTAGTAACATAGAAAAGCATGGGTGTGTGTGTGTGTGAGAGGACCTGAACAGCTGTTTCTGTGCGTGTGTGTGTGTGTGTGTGCACATATGAATGTCTATGCGTTTTAATAATAAGGTGTTGACTGTGCCTTCCGAGACTCACCTGTGGGGATTCCCAGGGGTGTGTACCTGGACTTGTGTTCATTAATGTCTGTGACTGCACACATACACAGCTGTGTGTGTGTGTAGGTGTGTGTGTGCGTGTGTGTGCGTGCACATATGAATGTCTATGCGTTTTAATAATAAGGTGTTGACTGTGCCTTCCGAGACTCACCTGTGGGGATTCCCAGGGGTGTGTACCTGGACTTGTGTTCATTAATGTCTGTGACTGCACACATACACAGCTGTGTGTGTGTGTAGGTGTGTGTGTGCGTGTGTGTGCGTGTGTGTGTCACTTTTTGGGGGAACACATATCTGTGCACTGCTGGGCAACACCTGCCGGAGGCTGTGGCTGTTTATGACACTGGCGGTGTGAGCTGGAGAGGACACAGCGAAGCACTGCCAGCTGCAAAAAAACACACACACACACGCACACACACACACACACAATAAAAATAAAAAATTTGACTTGAACTAAAAATATTCCTATTTGAACCAAATTCATCCAAGCATCTACTTCCAATTGGCAGGACTCTGGAGTGCAATGCAAAAAAAATTCCCCCAATAAACAATGTGCTCTACAAAGACACACACACACACACACACACACACAGGCACATGCCCACAGGTAAACGTAATAACCACAGGGCCGGTGTGAGCTGTGTCTTCCTCTCCAGGTCCTGCTCACTGTGTAGGTCCCCAGCAGCTCCGATATTACAGCAGCAGGCAGGGGAGCCTGGCAGAGCCGCCAGCCTACAAAGTTCAATATAAACGAACAGTGGGATCTCCCGGGGACCTGGCAGAGAAAAGCTTAGCAAAGTTAAAGCCTCACCAGCCCTCCTTGGCTGCGTGTGCCAACAGAAACACACACACACACACGCACGACGCACACGGGCGGAGAAACCTGCACACACTCAGCTGCACTGCCAGTGACAGCCCCTCTACTGACCGTGGAATAACTGAAAACCCCTGAGATCACAGTTATTTAGTCGTTTTTTTGTAATAGAGTTTGTGCAGACTTGTAGGAACCAATAGGTGGTTTTTGAATAGCTTTAGGAAAAAACAATAGATATATTATTTAACTTCCTGCTTTCATTTGAAAATGTAGTGCTTTGCAAAAAACATTAACACTCCTTTGGACCTTTTAAATTTAGGAATACATTTTTTTTTCTCCTCTGGAAAACCAACACAAAGTTGATTGTAATCAACTTTTATAATGAAAGAGAAACGACAAAAGTGTGTTCTATATTTCTATCCAGTCACACAGAGTCAACACTTTCACTGCAACTATAGTTAAAATCACTGTGACCATTTTAGACAGATCGCTCCTTTATCCCTGAGCTGTCTGGTGTGTTTCTTTGGTCTTAGTGAAGTTTGTGACGTTTCCTCTTGGACTCACACAACAGCTGTACATGTTAGCATTACACTGCAAACAGGTGGAGCGCCGTTTACCAAATGAGCATTTGAGAACGTAATTTAGCTGCTCTGGATCGTATTTAGGGGTGTCAGATGAAGGGGGACGTGATGCAAATATAAGCAAAAGTTTGAAGATTTTTATTCATAATTTTAACATTTAATGTTAGATTTTTATCAGACCCTGAATTTGGTGCAACAGTTTAAAAAACAAAAAACTGTAAAGAATTTCAGTACTTCTTAAAATCATAATAATTTTCAAATTCATAATTTGCTCCAGGGACAGTAGCATAAAAAAAAAAAACAAGTTAACCTTAATTTTTATCGCCTTGGCACAGATTGCTAAAACGTACACTGTAGCTGTAAACTACATCACTTCTTTTGTTATGAAAAGGACAATGAAAGTAAAATCGCTCTCCCTCTCTGCACGAGCTCAGCCTCTGCTTTGCAGGGTTGCTCCCCCTGTTCAGATGGCTTCGGACGCAATAATGACCCAACAGATGGGTTTATTAGAGGGCGGTTAAGGCAGCCAGTAGGTGGTTCGTTCAGAGGGAACCAGAGTTGGAGCGCCAGGAGCTCTGGGTGAAAAAACAGGCTGACAGGATGCAGCCCTGCCTCTAGTTCTCGGTCCAAATGGCAGAAACTCTTCACCATAATGGTCTCCACTTGTACGACGGAGTGTGATTGTCTTTGTTTGAGGGTTGTTTTTTTTTTTTTTTTTTTTGCATCCCACCCACACATATGTGCACTGCTGATTATGTAACGCATTCATGCTTTGCTTTTGTACATTTCGGTGCATATGCCTGCGCCCGAGGCGTGTACGCGCCTTTTGACATGTAAATAAAGAGCAAGCTGGCTTTGTTAGCTACCTGCGTGTTAAAGCTTGTTTAAGATGTCATCTGTCTCATTTTGCCTCTCCATTCAGCGAGGTCGGTGGTACCGCTTTGTATCTGCGGCCCCTGGAGTTGTAGGAGGTTCCTTGAACCCTCGTTAGTGTCTCAGACAGGGTGTGTGTGTGTGTGTGTGTGTGTGTGTGTGTGTGTGTGTGCTCTGCTGGAACACGTCTCTAGATCACAGGTCAATATGGACTGCATCAGATCATACAGAGACCTCATTAATCTCACTGCACTTCTGGGTGAGTTCTGCACTCGTTGGTGGCGTTGGCTGATCAGTAAGACTTGGTTGGTTTAGTGAATATAACCAAAGACCGGATCTTAACTGAGACATATCTTAAAGGACTAGAGAGGAACTTCAGCTGGGTTTCTGAAGAAGATTTAGTTAATAAAATGAGAGGACATAATTGTTGCAGAGGGATATTAATTGTTGGGTGTGATGGCAGATATGGATAAGTCATTTAAAAATGTATATTTATCTGGTAATATTTTGCGTTTTCATGCACAGCCACATACAGTGCTGCGATAATAATCAGCTTATCGCCTTACACATTTCTTCAGTTTTTATTGTTGTTTCCCCCCCACATTTTAATAGTTCAGATTGTTATGTAAGGTTTTACATCAGACTAATATACTTGAGAAACTACCAAAAATGTACAGTTTAATTCATTAAGAGATAAAAAAAGAAACACACACACACACACACACACACACACGCACACACCCCCACACACACACACACACACTATCCAAACCAACCTAACCTTGTGTGAAAAGAGACCAAACGCCTGGACACAGCTGCCATCAAGCATTGAGTCTTTTAAATCCCAATGGAGGATTTTTAAACATAAATGGTCATTTTTAACGTCAGGCCAAAGTGTTTAATCTGCACACAAATCCACGTTAAAACCTGAATTTTCCTTTTTATAAAGACCTTTACTGGTTTTACACCAGATTAAAAAATAGTTTGTAATATTAATATTAAGGTTGGAAAGTGTTTTAAACTTTTTAGTGGTCATTTATACAAAACCCATTGTGATTTCTTTGCCAGACCTCATTGCTTTGTAAAAATCTGAATTTAAACTCGGACTGCGGCAGATTTGCCGTAGCTCCGCCTGAGCGCCGGCGACCCACTGAGGGATCGCCCCGGAGTAGTTCATGCTGCTTAGAAACCACTCATCTGAGCAGTGTAAACCTGGAGGGAGAAATCAAATGCTTGTTAGGTCTGGGTCAAGGGTCCTTCATGGTCTCTCACCTCCAAAAACCTCAGCCGGAGACCCACCAGCCCCACCCTGATGACACCGACCCCTCCCCACCCGGTCGCCTCCTTCCCTCCTAGCTTCTTAAAAGGTCATCCAGGGTTGATCCTCCTCCATCTCCTACAAAAGCAACGACAAGCATCACAACAAATTATATGAACTTTGAAAACTTAACTCACGTAAGACTTTTTTTTCCCTTCCCTTTAAAGTTTCAAACAGTCTGAGCCCATTTTCTGTAAGTTTTTCAAAACACATTCAACAGTTGGAACCCATTTTTCACATGTTTTCCTTCTAAATGGTTTGTAGCAAACTGAAAATATGTTTTCGTATGACTTTTTTTTCAACAATGGCTTTCTTGATGCCACTCTCTCATTGTATCCAAGGTTCTGCCAAAGTCACAGAAGGTCTCTGGGCTACTTATCTGATTGGAGCTCTCCTTGCAAAGCCTTCCAGTGAAGGTGGAAGCTCCATGTCTTGTGTTGTAAGAAATCTCTGGTCTCTATGCTAAATTCATTCTGAAGGATTTATTTTATGTGTTTTAGAGTGAAGGAGCCTGAATACAAAAGCATTAAAAACATTTTTTGTAAAAGAAAGAAAAAAACATCTTTGTTCAGCTTCTATTTTATATATATATATATATATATATATATATATATGAAAAAGTTTTGGAGTACTTTGGTAAAGCACCAAACACGCAGGGTGACGCGTACCACAGCCTGATCTTCTTCTCCGCGTCTGAAACCCTCCTAACCTGTCTTCATGACCCAGGGTGATGCCGTGTCACCACATGTGCCTGGCTCTGCTTTCAGCTCAGCCATGTTGACATGCCACGTCTCCACAGAAACTCTGCCTGACCCCGGCTGCCGCCCTCTGGCCTTCGCTCGGTGACGCGGCGGCTCCTTCTGGCCTGTCTCAAGCAGCTACATTGTCTCAGGCACAGTTTGGCCCGGAGCCGACACCACGGCACGCTGCAACCCCGATTCAGGTGGAGTAAATATAGTGGGGCCTGACACTGAGAGGACACTTTGTGCACCTGAGATGTAAACACGGTAAAGCATGAAAAAGCCCTCGCCCCGCAGCATCGCTCAGAAAAGCTTACGGTATCCACCCCTGACTAAAGACGATGCCAGGATCTCTCGCACCTCTCCTTTGCCTCCGCTCTCTCTTATTGCGTGACACGGGTGTTTGCGCCGAGCGCCAATTGGCATGACAGTCTGACCCCCAACCTTTGTTTCCACTTGTCCCCTCATCCCAATCCCCTCCTCGCTTTCCCTGTCCTCCGCCTCCATCCATGTCACCCCCACCCCAACTCTCACCCGCTCCCCTGCCCTCCTCTCAGCGACAATATCCTGGTAATGGTGGCCTTTGTTTTTCTTGGCCCGGGTGCCTGGATTTGTCAGGACGCATTTCCTGCCTGCAGACTGAGGGGGCTGCTGCTGCGTGGCAATCTGGGCTCACTTCTCAGGCAGCTAAACCCTTTGACACTGTGCTTTTTAATTAAAATTACATTATGATTAATCAGGCAGAAGGAGGGGCCCTCCCCCTCACTTTCACTCCCCTCCTCCTCCTCCTCCCCCTGCTCTCTCTTCCTCGTTCGGTCTCCAGGCAGGTTTGATTACAACCTGTGACGGACGTTCCTCACTGCCAAGCTGCTAAAGATGTGCTGGCAGATGCGGCGGACTGGCCAGCTTGTCAAGCCCCAGGGTTGCAGTCTCGGCTTGGGAGACTCAAAGAGAGTGACAGAAAAAGGGAGTGAATGGTAAAAAAAAAAAAAAAAAATCCAGAAAGAACAGAAGGAGAAGATAGAAAAAGAACATGGCAATGAGAGTGAGGGTCTAACAAGATCGTGCGTGTAACAAGAAAAGAAAATTAGGAAAAAAATAGAAATGAGTGACAAGCAGAGATTTTTAAAATCCCCCTCCAGAGCCAGTGACAAGCCAAGAGGCAGACTGACAGGCAGAGATGTTGGACGGACATATTGATCTGCAGAGAACATGCATTCCACTCCCGAAGCAGCGAGAACAGGCTCTTCAAGATGGCTGCGGACATGAAATACAATACTTATACTAAAGGGGCACTTCCTTTAAGGGCTGCACTGAAAAAATATGCGATCAAAAAAAAAAAAAAAAAAAAAAAAAAAAAAAACCCAACAAAAACAGGATAAACAAAAATAATCCAAATGATGAGAAAGACATTTTTTTCAGTTAAAATAGAAAACAAAGTAGAGTCACATCACAACAGATTAATATCTCAACACTTAAAATGCCCCCAAAAGTATCACCAGCTTTAAAAATAAAATGGTGCATTTTATTTTTATATGTTGAAACCAACACCTTAAAACTTGCTCCGTCTCTATTAGAGGCCAGGAACAGAGGTCAGTATTTTAGTAATTTCATACACATTCACTTTTAACTGCCAAAACTCAAACTACTGCATTTTGTACCACTTGAAGACATCGCAAACTCTTCGTAGATAAACCTGATGGAGGATCGTTACAATAGTCTGTGATGAAACAAAGGGATAAGATAAGAAGATAAGAAGATGAAATCCTTAGGGGACAGGATCTGGTCTCATTAAAATTCTTCAAATGGAAAAGGGCTGATTTAGTGTCGACTATGATGTGGTTTTCACATTAAGGAATCTGGTTAAAAAAAAAAAAAAACACTTCAAGATTTGCTTCGTTGCTGCAGTTAATCACCGAGTCCAACAGAGAAACACCATCACTGTTCGGTGACGAGGAGGCGTCACAGTGAAGACCCAGAACCGGTGATAAAGGAATAATTGAATGTGGTCAAAAACCCAAAGAGCCTCTCAGGAAGGCCACAAAGAGCAGCGACAGCCAAACTAAACAGAGGAT
Organism: Poecilia mexicana; assembly: GCF_051168715.1. NCBI lineage: Eukaryota > Metazoa > Chordata > Actinopteri > Cyprinodontiformes > Poeciliidae > Poecilia > Poecilia mexicana. The sequence continues at coordinate 18,215,751 of NW_028263380.1, read as the reverse complement.
TTACCAAAAGAACAGAAAACACAGGCGTAGCAACCAACAAAGGCTCACAAACGGCAAAAACTAAGATCGTGACAATTACGCCCGTAAATCACACAGACAGAAGTAAAATAAATATCTGTGATGATAACAATAATAATAATAAATAATAATAATAACAACAACAACAAAATGGACAAATTCATAAAACTGCAGAGAAAACTGTAGAGGGCCTGATACAGACAGACCGCTTTGCGACCCCATGACTAATGCCAAGACATGTAGGGGAATTATACAGGAAATGTTGAGGTTAGCTTTGAACCGCATGCCAAATGACTCTCAAGTCATTACACACAATAAAAATATGATTTTATAGTTTTAGTAACAATTGTGCTTTTATATAACTTTACTCTAAAGAAGTAAACTGAAAATTCTACATAACATGACAACAAATGCTATCAGACGTGCTGCTTTTCTGGAGTTTCTAGATACACATCCACAGAATGGAGGTCGATTGCAAAATAACAATAAATAGATTGTCTTAAAACCTCTCAAATTATTATTCTTTGTTTTATTTTATGGTTTTGTCAGCTCTAGTGGCCTTTATTTAACAGTTGTCAGACAGGAAGATGGGTTATGAGAGACATGCAGCAAGGCCTCCATACATTGGTCATGCTTCAGGGCACCTCTTAGAGTATTTTATCTTTTTGAAATGAGTTTAAATGGCTTCAAATGTTCACTTGAGCCTCAATACTTATTGGTAAATAATTAAACTATTTCAGCTGATAAAGCCTGTTTCCAGCAAGACCCCCACAAAAAGCATGCCAATTACACCTAAAGTTCTATAAAGCATTTAAAGTTTTAAAATGTATTTCTCCCACAAATTTTGACATCTAACTTATAAGTATGACTGGGTCTGAAGTACAATTGCACTCCATACTGCTTAGTATTTCTGTAAAAGTAAATGGAAGCTGCTCGACTTGAAAACTCTAATTTCAAAGTCTTTTATTTCAGTTTTCATTTTACGCAACTTGTATTTTGCTCTGGTAGCGTTGTTTGTCATTCCTGTCCAGCTGTTTTCATTTTTTCTGCCTGTCTGTCTCTGTGACGGTTTCCCCTCGGAGGCTTGTGTTGAGTTCCTTGCATCCGCATTGACAGGCAGTATTAAAAGCCAGTAGGTGGTCTTTTTACTGTCAGTGGGCAGAAGCCTCAAGTCACAACACATTAATTACACCCAAACATTCTCAAAAAAAAAAAAAAAAAAAAAAAAAAAAATATATATATATATATATATATATATATATATATATATATATATATATATATATATATATATATTGTCCTGTTTACACATGAGTTAGTTAGCACTAATGGAAGTGGATACATTTTGGTAAAGGTTGAGTTAATAGATCCGTGGGATGTTAACAGTAAAAAGGCCCCACCAACATCTTTTTACTTTATTTGGGTTAAATAGAAATATTTTATAAATGTTTTTCACTTGACTATTTCCAGATCACTTCAGCTTGCAGCCTCTTTGGGTCAGAAAACATTTAGACCATATCTTATGACAAGAAAGCCAGCAAATGAAGTATGTGTTCATCACCAATGACAGACTACAACTCTGCAGGAATGCATCGATAACTCGACAGTGCAAGATTATTTTCTCCTATCAGCTCTTCGTACGAACCGTCTTGGATTAAAACCGCAAGATTATGTCAATATAAGTGTGATTGAAAGCAGAAGTTGAAAGGTGTAGAGGCAGATAGTCAGAAGATAGAAGAAGTCGATATTGACTCGTTGCACAAAATTGATTATGAATTAGGAAACGTTCCTTATTTTATTAAGTATACTACTGAAACATATAAAATAATAATAATAAAAAAAATCAACAAGCCACAAACCACAACTTTGATCTGACTCTGAAAACCGTTGACCGTTACTACTACAATTCCGAGTGTCTTCTTGACGTCCCTAGACATCCCTGGGATTTCCCTGGTGTCACCTCACTGTGGGATGAGCCTGGAAATTCTGGACCAGGCATCTCCGGATAGCATCTTGATCAGACGCCCAAACCACCTCAGCTGACTCCTGAGAGGAGAGAAGTGACTTCACACCATATCACTAAGACTGAGTCATACTGTTTCAAAGAAGAGGCTAATTTCAGCTGCTTGTAGCTGAGATCATGTGCTTTTGTCATCACCCACATCTCACAATCGTGGCTGATGATTGGGGAAAGTTGATGCAAAAGTTGATGCATCACTAAATCAAGAGCTTTGTTTCTTGGTTCAACTTTCTTGTTTTTCTTTTTTTATTTTCCATCACAGCAGCAGATCAGGACTGCGCTTTGTCTGCAGACAAGGCGTCAGTTCCTCTATTCATAACCAGCTCCATTAAACAATCACTCATAAACAATACATCAAGACGGTTAAACTCCATTGCTTGCGACAAAGACTAACCCTAAACTTGGCGGAGCCCTTCACCGTTACCGCATACTTAGACGATGCCCCAGCAGGCTATGGCACTCTGACTGTACTCTGATTTTTAGCAAATACTCAGAGAAAGCTGTAAAAAATAATACACCCTTAGAAATATGATGTTAAAGAACTGATCTTTTTACAGCAGGACGACCTTTCTATCATATCAGTCACATTGTAATGGTCCAATGAAAGGAAGGTGAAGTGTTGATATGAAATGTTGTTATATTTCCGTGAACGTCGTCATAGCTATTAGTAAAGAAGACCCAACGTTCACAGTGGGGTTATGTGTTGGTTGTTGGTGTTAAATACTTTGAATACTAGTGCTGTGGGTGGTGTGAGCTAAAGGAAAATGTCAGTGAGTTTTTCCAAATAACAATTCATCCATGTGGCAGACTTCTTGCGCAAACGTGCATGTTCAAGTCTCGACATTTGAACCTTCATTTGGACCTCACGTGGATATCTCATTGAGAACAGGTAATCATGATGAGGTGGAAGCGAGGGTCCACCAATGGGAAGACGTGTCGCTTGCTCCGGCCTGACCTAGTCGTGAACTTCGTTGCCCTTGCAATCCATATGTATCATTTACCCACTGCCCTTCCAGCTGTCTTGCCTAATGCACAGAGGCGTGAAACACATCGTAATGCTCAATCACAGTAGGGCACAGCATGCTAGGAGCCATCCAGAGTGACAGCACAGGACCAAGGAGGCGGCCGGCTGAGGGGCGAAATGCCACATCGCCCTCAGGGAAAGGAGCGAGGGAGGTGGAGGAGCGAGAAGGGTGCGGGGGAAGGGATGGGACTGAGAGCGTGTTTCGTTTGACAAAAGTTAGTCATCAGTAAGATGTAAAAAAAAAAAAAAAAAAAGCAACTAAATATCTCGTCATAAGAACCATCCATTATTGTTCCAGTACTGTGTCAGATCAGAATCCAAGTAAATCATTTCAGTTATCCACGAGGAGCATCACTTGTAGGTTTAAATAAACAGATTTCTCAGGTTTATTTCAGGTGATCTTGGTCTACATCCCAAGGAGTTGTAGGATGGATGTTGAGATAGTAGAGGGTATTAGAGGAAATTAGAGATTTCCAGTGTTGCAAGTGAAAGTGCTGGTGATAGAAAGAAAACATTGGTGAACTGAGAAGAGAGGGAGGAGGGGTGGAGAAAAAAGATGGAAGGAGAGAGATGCAACAGACGGAAGTCACACTTGCGAAGGTGTGAGGTCTTGATCACGTTTAAAAGGCAGCTTTATGGACTCGTGTTTGAAATAGAATCAGAAACAGTGCAATTTTTATATTTTGACTTAAATACAATAAATAAATGTAAGGAATATTTAATTTTTTAGTATTAATCAAACATTTGTGTACACCTGTTTTAAAAAAAAACATTAAAGTTTGCATTTCCTTCATGTTGTGCAAAACTACAGTAACCAATCAGAAAAGCAGAAAAATATATTTCTTTTATCATAAGTCCATTTTTTGCAAATGCTGATTTTGTTTAGACACCGAAAACACCTTAACCATCACTAATGGCACATTCTCTGACTCACTGGCACCTTCTCTACTTGTAAAAACCTGACTAGCTAGCATCTGAAGAAATTTACACATACATGCACGAGTCTTTCAAAGTGTGAGACACTGATACTGGCAAAGGGCTCCGTCTGATTCAGATCAGAGGAAAGTACTCTTTGCTCAAAGTCAGCACAAAATCCCAGTGAAACATAAACAGAGGCACATATCTTCTTCTGTGCTGCCAAAACCTCACTTGTCCTTGTCCATGCCCTGTGGACCCATGCCCAGGACCTGGACCTCTCCAAGGCCAAGTTGCCCAATGGTCCAGTTAATCATATGCAGCGCCACGAGGAAGCTTCTGGTACGCTATGCCAGTTCATGCCTCTATGATTGCAAGGTGTTGAGGTTAGAGTTGCGGTGGGAGGTGGGGCCTGACAGACTGGCTTGGCATTGGAGACTACGGCTTGGATCTGAAGACGACTGGACCCCTCAGAAACCAAAAACCCATCCCAGCGTCCAGGTCATGCTGGGAGGCCACTGACCCCACTGACTGTGTGGACAGAAACCCTGCTGACCAACACAAACAGTGACATTACTGCCTCTCAGCAGGGAGACAAAACTCTGAAGGGCAGTGCGTGGGTGGGTGTGTGTCATGGATGTATACATGTGTCAGAAACTGAAGAGTGCGTCAGGATGTCGCAGGATCAGACCCTAGACGTCCCATACGATGAGCGCTAAACTTCAGCAGCGTTTACTTCAAGCATCCCTATTCTGTATGACTTTATGATCTTGTGGAGGAATGTTTACCTTCTCTTCTTCACTGCCATTGATATTTTGGTTGTTGTTCATGCACATCTCGTGAAATGTTCCAGAACCTGGTTTGGGTCTGGACTTTAACTGGGTCATTGCAACACCTTGTGTGACTTTTCTCTTGCAGATTTTGCCAGTTTTGACCAGTTTTTGTTTTTATTTATTTCCCTCAAAACAACTGCAGTCCTCAAGAGCTACAATCTTACAACATGTGGAAGCATCCCTGCTTTGGGTGTAACGGAGAAGGGATGCGTCTAAGCGCTAGATTTGTAGTCGCTTCCAAGGAATTTCGCTTCCAAGAACAAACAAGTAACTGCTTATCCCATTTTCTTGATGTAATTGTTGAACAAAAAAAAAATCATACCCTTGCTCAAACAAAAGTCAAGAAAACCAAACATAGTCATCTGTTTAAGTTGTACTTTCATGTTGGAGACAAAAATTAAACTCCTCCATTTTTAAACGGACGTCGAAATTGATAAATTTTTATTCCACATTTAACACAGCTGATCCAAGAGCTGACATAATTTAGGAACATTTTGTTCCAAGTCTCCAAAGCCTCCGGAATAACATCGTAAATGCAGATGCAACCCCTTTTTTCAGTCGGTTGGGTAAACGTGAGCAAACGGCAAACCGTCATTAAGAAGGACCTCGATGTCCTCAAAGATCGTTTTGGATGAACGCCAGTAAATAACACTCACCCTTTCCCGCACTTAAACAAAAATTAATCGCAAATACTAATCAAGATCACTTCTAACCTCGACGCGGTTAGAAGTGATGCATATCACGGATGCATATAAACCAAAATAGATGGACGCAGGGCGAGGTGTAAATAAAAGGTGTGGTGACAATTGCAAGGCGCGAGAGAAGCATGAGTGCATTATATCTGTGTGTTGATATGTTTTGCATCAATGAACGCTGCCTGAAAAGAGCAGCACAGATTGACAGCGTGGCAGGGCAGGCCTCTGGCCGGCTCTGACCTTTGACAAGTCTCTGTTACTTCTCACCTCTCCAAAACAAGCTCTGTCATACCAGCGCACACAACATCACGTGCTCCTTTTCCTCTCCCCCGCCCAATACTCCGTCTCTTCAATTAAAAGCTTAATGGATGTTTTAGCACTCTGCCACTTCGATGACAGCATCCTAATCTGCCTGTGTTGGATCACCGAAAGAAGAGGGGGAAGCGGGGGTGGGGGGGGGGGAGTGGTTAGGGTATCTTACAGGTTAGGACTGGGGCACTGACAGTATGATCATGGTCAGACACTGGAGAAGGGGGGATTTTTTTTTTTTTTTTTTTTTTCCTCTTTTCACACGATGTGGACCCAAAGGGGTGGTCCTGGTCAGGGCATCTCGCCGGAGAGCCTGGTCTCACCTCACTGACATGGAAGCCACCCCGGCTGTCACTTTACATCTCTGACGCCTAGAGAGGGAGACCATGAGCAGGCTGACAGGGGCAGCAGAAGGTGAGGAGCCAAAATGCTTGAGACACACTTGGCTCAGAGCCAAACTCTGCTCCTCCTTCACTTTCACCCCCCAACCCCCGCCTCCTCTACTGCCACCCTCTCTGACACCTCCGAGTATCCTTATGAACTTTTTTACTTCGTGATCTTTCTGGCCTTTACATGATGGGATTAAAATTGGATTCATCTTTCAAAGCCCCCAAAAAAAGAGTCTTATTCTGAATGGTATATCCACTAAAAAAAATTAAAAAAAAACATAAATACTGTCAGATAAAAATGTAATACATTGGAAAGTAATGTAACAGGCCCACACAAGTTAGCACGATATTGTGCTCATTGTGAGGCGGAAGGAAACAAAAATAAGAGTTTTTTAAAAACTAAACTAATCAGTTTAGTTTGCATGCAATTGTATGCAGCTCAATGTATTGATATGTCCATCAAATAATTATAAATTATGTTTAGGATCTTTGTTCTGCAACAAGCTGAATCAGCTTTGAGTCTTTTGCAGACTAGCAGCTTTCTTCCAGAACTCCCCTCTATTTACCTCCATCCATCAACTCCAACCAGTTTCAAAGTATGTGCTAAAAACAAGCATCCTGACAGCATAATGCTGCCACCACCATGTTCCAGTGTGATGTGCAGGATTAGTTTTCTGTACACAAATACAGATTAAATAATTTAACCATGGTTGTACCTTCTCCCACATGTAAGATGCCCTAATACTTCCTGTGAGTAGCTCTCAGGAAACAGTGACGTCTTCATAAAAGCCAGAATTGTGTTATTACTCATTGTTACTTGGTCCATGCATGCTCTAACGTGGGCTGTGGTTTTCAGCAGCTCCTGCATTTACCACTGGACCTCCCGGCTGCATTTCTCACCTCACCTGGCCTGCCAGTTTAGATGAATGGTCATGTCTGGGTAAGTTTGTAATTTTCAGATGGAAGATTGATCTGTGAATGCTCAAACTTTGACATTTTGTCCTATAATTTCATCTCTTTAGAACTATTTTCCTGACCTGTAGTCGGTGTGTCTTGGTCTTTATGATGTTGTTGTTCAAGAGTCACCAATCATCCAGAACGCCTGGATTCATAATCAGATAAAATCACACACACCTCAAATCTATTTGCCAGTTGTGTAAATTATGAAAGCAACTGGCTGCTTTTATTTAGGGGCATCAAAGTAAAGGGTTTTTTTTTTCTACATATTTTTAAGACACATGAAAAGCCTAAACTTCCTTCTTCTTCACATTTGCTCACATAAAATCCCAATAAAAATGAATTTAATTGATCTACTCGTAAATAGCTGCCTAAAGTGGTGCAGTGTTCAGTCCTCAAACATTTTGTTTAATTCTTGCAAGTACAACTATTTTGTGAGTAACCAAAAATTTCAGTAGACAATCAGTCTTGTCTTATCGCAGATATGAAAATAAATAATTTCAAATAGATTAACATGCGCACTTTAGGCAATCTGCACTCAGAAACACACCTCTGGCAGCATGTGACTTATAAGAAATCACGTGAAAAACCAGAATGAAGTCACCTGTAACATCACAACAAGCGACGCCCCCAGGACCAAAACCTGTGACAGTGACTAATGTTTTCGTACTGTGTGGGTGTTTCTAACTGCCTGAGGGCTTCCACATCTTCATCAAAAACACTCAGAACTCTGTAGGTGGATCATCAAAGAGTGTGTGTGGTCGTTTTTGGTTGAGATATGACTTGCTGCTGAAAGTACAACACATTACATGTTTGGTGTTGCTCAGGCAAAGATAAAAAAAAAACCAAAAAAACAAAAAACATGACTTTCAATTGAAATTCTTGAAAAATATATATGTGAAAATAATATGATTAGTTGGCAAAACACTGACATCCTCTTTAAGCAGTAAAAGGTTCCTTGTGAGATAAAATAGTGTATCATCCATCAGGAAAAGAGTTTGAATGTTGAAAATACTTTACCAAAATAAACTGTTTCATGACACCAACACAGAATAAAAAAAAACAAAAACATATTCAACCATCCATTAGTTATACCTAATTATCCATGTTTTAATTTTACGTCCTATTGCTTATGATGTTGTATGACACATGTCGAAAAGACAAAAAAAAAGAAAAAATATGGAGAGATTGGGGAAAAATCAAGGATTTGCTCCATTATCATTATGTCAGACTTAAGATACTTCAGATTAAAATTTAATCTGAACCTGATTTGATGCAAAATGCAACATGAAAACAATTAATTAATAAATATTTTGTGAAATATTCTGTAGATTTAAATTTGATGTCCCGTTACATTTGGTTTCAAACTGACCGCATTTCAAGAAAAGGGGCATTACATCTGATGGAAGTCAAGATGGATGTTCTGGAGATAGAAAATGACCTGTTCTTGTATAGCACTTCATCAAGTCTAGAGTACTCCAAAGCACTTCACACCATATTCAGTCATTCACCCATTCATTTACACTCAGATGGTGTGAGCTGCGTAATAGTCACAGCTGTCGTACCCCAATCATAGAACAATTAAAGCACAAAAAGTTGTTTCCATTTCCTTAGTTTTCACGACAAAGAAAATCATAAACATTTTCTCAAAATAAAATGATTTTCAAAAGCAATAATTTTGAGCACTTTGACTAAAAAAATGACAAATGCTGGAAATACTGAAATTCTCTTTCAAGGGAGCTAGTTGCAACCTTATGATTTCATCTGAATATTTAATAAAAGAGACTACATGACGTGTTTTTTTATTACATCATCTATGATAAAAACGTCGCACGGATGTGAAGCAAACACATTGGTTGAAGTTATATGCTTCGACTAATCTTTTTTTTATCGGATGTACATTTACCAAACACCTTGCAGATGTAGCACAGTCCCCGTGCATCCACCCATCCACACCGATGCGGGTTCGTTTATGCGCACCCCCCCCCCACCCCCCTCCTGATCCGATCTTTCTGTGCTGCTCAGTTGAACTTGTGCCCCCTGCCTTCTCGCTGACCTCCTTGGTGGAGTGCTGTGAACCTGCCATCGTTCCCTCCACTCCACCGCCTCCTTCTCTCTTGTTCAAGCTCTTTCAGCGAGGCAGATTGCTGATCCCGCCTGGCCGCCCCTTGCCGTCTCGCAGAAGTGCGAAAATAAGATGGCATTGGATCTATTAACACATCGGCCTGAGTGTTAGTGAGGGGGCCCCAGCCGAGACCACTCTCTCCCGAGGTCCGCCGGCCGCTGGCCGTGGCCCTGCTCTGGCCGGGAAGAGGGTGGAAGGTTGAGTTAGGAGGAGTGGTGGGGGGGGGGAGTGCAGCCTGTTGGCAATTAGGGGGATGTGAGAGCCATAAGGTGGGTTCGTTAGCAAAGAGGCAGCTTTGAGGCGCTAGCTTTCTGTGCGGGGCATGCTGACACTTGTCCACTTGAGACTTCACCTGTTCATCAGCATCATAGCAAACGTTGCATTGATCAAGACAACAATCGATCGGCTTCAAGTTAAAACTTGTGCTGACGATCGACTCAAAATTGAATCTGGGACTGTTTGCGCTTGTAATAAACTTTGATTTTGTGACACCGCGGCTCGTCCAAAAGGGGAATCCAGTGTGGGGCGTGGGGGCTATGGACACTGCCGGCTCTTAGGATGTGCTCGACAGTCTCTGCCTGCGACACGACGAGCTTTGTTTACTTGCACACATGTGCGTGTGCGGCGAGTGTGTGAGTGCAAAATCATCCAAATCAGTCAGCATATTTTCTATTCATGAAGGTAAAACATAAACTGCCACATAAACTGCCATTTCTCAGATAACCTTGTTCCAATGTTATGATGACTTTACATGTGCTCACATCCACAGGATTTCACTCCTGAACTTGTTGGCACGGAGAGATGCAATGTGTGTCTCTCTCCGAGTGTTTTCTACCTCGGTGCGATTACACGCCCACAGATCTACCAGCTCCATCGCAGCAACAACACACACACACACGCGCACACACACACACACAAAGTAAATAAACCTCACAACTTTTTGTCACACTTCAATCACATAACATTACTCGACCGCATGTTGGGAATTAATAGATGGTCCTTGCTGTTATTTGTTCGGCTTTTTCTTTTTTAGAGTACCCTGGAAGTGTTTTATGAATCTGAATGTTGGTCCAAATAGTTTAAGAATTACAATGCGCAATATTATTGTCTGCTCTGTTTTTCTGTTTGCTGGCAGTGAAAGCAAATTCCGCCATCTCCCCCTCTGCTGTACAGCATGTGGCCCTCCTTCAGAGGGGCTGGTAACCAAGCAGATCAGACAAGATATTTACAGGTGTGAAAAGATGCATTTTTCTAATACAGTGTGAAATTCTTCTGTTAAGTGTGCTCTTTCCAGTAAGCCTGTTCACAATGAGATGAGGGAGATGAACATAGAGAGAGAGGGAGAGAGAGAGAGAGAATCCAAGAGGCGAATTGTCTTGTTTTTTTGGCTCTGTATTTTAAAAGGAGCTGAGGCGTAGCTGAGCGCAAGTCTTAAGAAAAAGTGATAAAATATACAGTGAGAAAAGCTTTCAAAGTGTTGGGAAATTAAAGCGGAGTGCAGCAGCAGGGCGGGGGACGCGGGTGGAGGGGTGGCGGTGGGGTGGTTGGTTGGTTGTCGGTGGGTGGTGGTAGAGCGGTGCTCAAGATGACTGCAATCTGCTTGTGGCTGACTCTGGAGAGGAGTCGTCCTCGGCGGTCTCAAGATGCTCCTGATGCATCAGGTTCGCGGTCGTTCGACAAGTCTTCGAGTAGGACCTCAGACGGGATTTGTAACGTCTTCTTCTGCAGCAGGAGGCTGTCTCTTGAGGCCTCATGAACGGCAAATGAAAATAAGAAAAAAAAAGTGAGGAGGGGAAGCACTCAGGCTGTCCAAACCACGGCGGAAGGAAAAAGGGTGGGAGGTTGAGGGAGATGAGGTCGGTTTTGGGGTAAGGGAGCAGAGTGGGTGGAAGGAGCGCTGCGACCACACGCCCTCACCCGTCGAGCATGGCTTGCAGCCCAGATGAGGCTGTGCCGGGCTATGGAGAAAGGGGCCGCTCTGTGCAAGAGTCATGAACAGCAGGGTGAGGTCAAAAAAGAAAAGCTGCATTTGCCAACTCAGACAAAATATCCTGGCTGGTACTTTTATGGACAAGTAGTTAGACATACAGAACCTTGCAAAAAATCTACACCCCTTTTCTGCATTTTGTTTCTCCATGCAAATGGATTTTATTGGTATTTTGTGCTATCAGTCACCTGATTGCACTGGAAGCCGTGTAAAAGCTTAAACCGGAGTAAGGTTACAAGCAATTTCCGAATCTTTGACCATCTCACGGATCTCTTCAATCCGTCATCTTGAAAACTGAAAGAGTATAGCGCAACTCGAAGCCTACCAAGACACGCCTGTTCACCTAAACAGTCTGGCTGGGCAGGAGAAAAGATCAATTAGAGAAGCAGCCAAGAGGCTCATTACAACTTTGGAGGAGGTGCAGAGATCAACACCTCAGTTGGGAGGATTTGGTGGCAGAACAACTGTCCATTACTGCACACTTTAGAAATCTGGCCTCTAAGCTAGAGTAGGAAAAGAAAGTTGAAAGAAGTCTGGTTTAAAGCGTGATGGAGCAAAGAAAACATGCAAGAGACGGAGCTCTGGTACAACGAGACATGACAGACATGACATAGTTGATGAGAAGGACGGGACTAAATAAAAGCCAGTCCTGCAAGAATACCTGTTTAAAGGCTGCAAAAGACTTGACAGATGTTCACTTTGCAACGACTCATCGTGCAGCCACATCAACATAAAGCCACAGCACAGCTCTATGTTGGTTCTAGCACGTAAAATCCCTTTAACATTCAATGAAGTTTGTTGTTGTTATTTGACAAACTGTGAGAAACTTGAAGGAATACGAAGCCTTTTCGCTGGGAGCAGAACCGGTGTGTGAATTTGTTTGAAATTTTGCAAAAGGAAAAGAAGCGTAAGCTTAATCCTCTCCTATTTGTTTTCTCCTCCTTCATTCCTACTAACAACTGTGAGCAGCGCTTCTTTTGATGCCTCACTAAATAAAACTGGCTCCTCTTTCATCCGTTCTTGCCAGTTGTATTAGCAGTTTGCACGACCAACAGCCCCCTTGTTCCACAACCCTACTCCCACCATCTAAGGTGGTGACACACGGCTTGGCGGGCATCGCTACAGGGCATACAGACCCCCTAATTAATAGAGGCAATCTTGCAGCTTTCAACCAGCCTTACATTTCTTTTTAATGAAAGGATTAATGCAGCGCATTAAGATGTATTTAACCTCCAGCACTAGCTCTGTTTCAATAAGTACTAAACAGGCCATTAAATGGAGTGGAGGGGTTTAGTTAAAGCACACAAAAGCCGATGGGCTCAATGCGGAGCGAAGGGGTGGATCACGTTTGGCATCTGCCCAAAAAGCTCACGGGGAGCCGAAGGAGGAGAACAATTGATTCGACGTGGCCTGTAGACGTGTAGATCCAGCTTACCGAAGGCCCTGCGCTTCCCAGAGACGCCTCTCTGTTCAAACCGAACCTTATTTTTGTTTGAACCATAAGCAGCCTTCAGCTTGTGTGGTGAGGTGACACAGTTTTATAAAGATGTATGCGCTCTTCCCACACTTGAAGACCGGAGCCAGAAATCTTAGAAATCTATTTTCCAAGTTGTTGATTTTACAAAACAATCAGCCGCCACCGTGCAGAGTCGTGCCAGAGCCCCTGCTGAACAATGTTGGTATTGTTCACTTGGAAAAGAAAAAACCTGGCGTGGGCTGCTGCATTTATCAATTTTCCCTTTCTCTTTTTTCCGCCTACCACTTGTTTGTCACGGGGGATGGCGAAGGCCCATTTTTGGGCCCAGCAGGTTGTCCTGTGCTGCGCATGGCATCGACCTAAAATTAGTTCAAGTTATTGGTGCTTTCTCTCTCTTTTCTTTTTTTTTTCCTTTTTTTTTCTTGCAGATTATGCCACTGTTGATGTTCAAACAGATTTTCTGATTTTTATGGTTTATTCATGGGATGCCTTTGTGGAGGCCTAAGAATTATGGAGATAAGTTGCAAATTTCAGCAGAGAAATCTGGAGAATTAATTCAGTAAACAAAATAAAATTACAAAAAAAAAATCGAATCGGAGCTGATCTGTTAAATTCTCCAACATTGGAGACGTGACAGTCTTGTTACACACTTAAGTGTTAATTAGTTTTCAGATTGCGTGCCTCCCTCCCCATTCGTCGTGAGTATATAGAGACTGACGGCGCTCACTAGTTAAATACATTCCCTTTCATATGTCATTATCCCCCCTGTCCTGCTGCTGCAGGATGTGGTGGAGCAGCTTTTCTCGGGTTGTCTTCCGTTGGAAATGATTAGCTTCAAACTACATTTTAAAAGTGTTTGTCAGGCCGACTGGCGTTCTGCAGAGACTCTGAGTAACAGATGGATTTGTTCATGAGGGAGCAGACTGATCACTGGCAGCTCCCTGGTCCCACGGCAAAAACCTTCAGTCCATATTATTATGAACGCGACATTTACGTCAGCCTGCAGGCGCACGCTGTGACGCAGAGAAGGACACCGACGACAAGCAGTTGAGAGTGAATTACAAGCGTTACGGATGAGCAAAGTCATATTAAGTGCCTTGTATTTTGGCTTTTTATGCTGGTGGATTGTCAGCAGTAAGATAAGGCTTTCTCTGAAATAAAAACATGAACTATTCAACATTCACAAACAAATAGTTCTCCTCGTAGCGAAGAGTAGAAAGATGCTTTATTCATCCTTGAAGAAAAACGAATTGAAAGGTCTTTCTGATAAATAAAAAATGTAAAGCAAAAGTTGAAACGTTTCTCCTGACAGTTGTGTGGTTTTGTCATCAAGAGTGATTTATTGTAAAGAGCTTTCGCCACTGAAAGAACACACCCAAATTAAATTGTCTAATTGTTTAATTGGGAGATTATGGTGCTACATTAATGATTAATTTATATGAAAGCTTTTTATGTGCAACACATCCTCATTACAGCAGCACAATCTAGCAACAAAAATGTTTAAGTAGCTAGACTGCTGAATTTGTCCAGGAAATTTAAGAGATGTATAGCCTGGATGTGCCTTATTGTTCTTGACAAAAAGCCTTTCACAGCCACAACAATGAACAGAACTTCTACGACATACTTATCATTATCGTTCAATAAGGAGTGTATTTGCCAAAGTCTATTCTTAAATGAGTCAGATCAGAATATTCATTTTATCACCGTACTCAATAATATCTACATCGAAGCGTTAAAGAGTTTGTAACATTTATATATATATATATATATATAATTTCATAATGAGCATATTCATGCTTCATGGAAAACTGTGAGGATCAGTGAATACCACTCCTGCTGTGTTCTTTGCACTCCGGTCACAGCTCTCAGAGGTATTCCCAGCCTGTTGAACTTGTGAGCAAAGAAGTGAGGACCAAAGGAGAGAAAGAGAGAGAGAGAGAGAGAGAGAGAGAGAGAGAGAGAGAGAGAGAGAGAGAGAGAGAGAGAGAGAGAGAGATAATATGATGTGCCAGAGAGTGCGGGTAAAAGCAGCACAAGTGTAAAAAGAAACAGCTGAGTTTGATGAAGTAAGACACACCTTGTATGTTTTCTGCTGTCGTTTCAGCCCTCAGCTCTGAATTTTGAACTCCTGTCCTGCTTTTTCGCTCCTTCTCTGAGAACTGTCATTAAGGCACATTACTGTGTAAAGTGTAAAGAGGGACGGTGGGGACGGGGAGAGGGATGCAGTGACCCACTCAGCAGCATGCCAACATGCCAACAGTGACCGCGTGCAAATGAGAACCAATTTGTAAGAAAAGCAGACTCTTAATTTTTTTTTCTTTTTTTTTTTTTTTTTAAGAAAACACATTTGTTGTAAGCTGTGTTAATATTTGTTTTCTTGGCTTTATAAAGGTTTTTTTTTTTTTTTTTTTAAAACACTTTCCTTGGGGTTTGTCACTTAACTTCTGAGCAGTGCTTGCACCCAGCCAGGATACAGTTTTCTGAAATAATATCGATTAATAACAGTGTTTGTAAAAAAAAAAAAAAAAAAAAGTTTTCTATTTATTTTGCAGTGAAAAGTTAGATCATTTCAATTTCACTTCCTAAAACCCAAAGGTAACGGCAATGATGTAAATGTGAAGATAATAGCTCTCATTTTTTGCATGTTGAGTCTATTAATTACTACTTTATTAGATACCAATTGTTGCGTTATGGGTCGGTTAAAGTTACAGGAGATTTTCTGAATTTAACAGCAAGCCTGAGAGAGGTCAAAACTGAAGCGGACTCCCATTTCATTACTTACAGCGAAGCTGATAATTAACATGACAACTGAAGCAGAGGGAGGTGCAGCACCAATTATATTCCTGTGTGAAACAAGTGCTAAGAATGAAAGAGTTCTTCTCCATATCAGCAATTACTTAGTATTACTGCAGTTGATAATTATTCCATCATCTTCATTCAGTTCCAGATTAGATGATCCCAAAGGCTAAAGATTTCAAGTAAGCTTTCAAATGAACAAAATAATATAAACTTTATAAAGCACTTTGCTCAGTCTCTTCTAAGAGAAACGTACAATAACAACAGATGTGCTTGTGCGATTGGCTGTTGGAATTTAAAATGTTCCAGCAGCTCAAAGAGAATGTTATTCTATTAGATTTTACACTACTTTAGTTTTATACCAGACAGTTTCTGTGACAGGAAACAGTTTACATGTCTAGTGAGCGGTACGTTTCACACAGGAAGATCACTTGGTGGCAAACCTTCTCTTACCTCCATTTCCCATTTCAATTATCTTTGCCATCTCTGCAAAATAACCACCCAATGCAAATGTGACGGTGGTTTAAAGGTGCATAAAACAATGTTCGTATTCACTTGTCATGATCTTTGGGTGTTTGTGTGTTGGGTTTTTTCTTGTGTCATTTTAATGTTGCACACAAGCAGCTGCACAGCGGAACAGTTGGCAGCACTGATGCCTTGCAACAAGACGAGCTTGGGTTTGAATCCCGGCCTGAGGAATCTGCATGTTCTCCCTGTGCATGAGTGGGTTCTCTCCAGGCACTCCAGCTTTCTTCCACAAGTCAGGAACTTGTGGAAGAAAGCTCACCGAGTGAGTTAATCCACAGCCACAGTGAGATGTTAATCTGATAGCCTTTTAACAGAACTTCAACTCAAAATCCTGGATTGTTCCTTTAATTCCTTTTATACCTCAGGAATAAGTCAAACCCCATGGTAAATGTTTAATTAAAAAAAAAAAAGATTATTACGTTGTTTTTGCATGATTTATTTTTGTACTTTGTAGCTAATTTTGTCAAATGTGAAAAATTCAGGTTATCGTGTGTTTACATCTTTCATGCAGGTTGTTACGGTGCAAATCTATTAGCTTTTTTTAAGGAGTGTAGGCTAATGGGATGCAAGTAGGATCATCGACTGTTCCTTAAAATGCGTAAGCATCCTGTGTTTCACACTTATAAGAGATGTCCTGCGTTAAATTGAGAACACATTTTGCTTAATTTCTCTTTTTTAAATATTTGCAAATCTTTTTATAGATGATGTTAATATGTACAAGCAACAATGCAAAGTAAGTCCCTCTTACAACTGTGCAAAATTTGAGGTGTTGATAAAGTTCCCTGGTAAAAACATTAAAGACCAGAAAAGGTAGAATGCAAACACTAAGGCACATTGAAATATCTGATTTTATCCACTCATTGAGGAACAAGTGATGTGAAAACAGCAGAAAGATCCTCAGAAAAGCGTCATGGAGTGAAAGAGGCAAGGAGCCGGATGAAAGGTTTACACACAGCAAGCCCGCTTTTTGTACACAGAGTAGATTTCTAAGATTTTGTACACATTGGTGGATAACAGTCCAATCAAAGTTTAGAACAATTTTTTAAATCTGATTAAAAAAAAAAAAAAAACAACACCTTCAGATCTGCAAGCAAATTGTATGCGGCAAGTAACGAGACGAATTCACTCGCACAAATAATCACTTGGTATCATTTGCAGATTTATAATTTGGTCAATGTCCACATATCATACTTGCACGCGCTGAATAAACGCTTTCAGTATGAAGAATTAGTCAGAATTGTTATTTCTAAGTTTTGTTTCCATGTTACAATTTACTCAGACTATGAGCATTTTGCTCCTTGAGTCATATAACTAGTCTGTGTTCCATTTCCACCAACTGAGTTGCAATTGTTACAAGTTTTTAAAATACTGGCAATCTAAATTAGCTTATTTTTTCTGGACTGTTTATCTTGATCATTTGTCACCAGCAAACATCACTTTTAACAGCAAATCAGTATTGCAACTAATTGATATAAAGTCTGGGGGGGAAAAAAATAAGAAATAGTATTCTGACAATTGAAACTGTGCACTGCCTGCGCAGATCTCAGAGACACTTTTGGTCTAAAAAGGACGTTTTGCTCTACAGTTGGAAAGAGCAGAAAACGGTTGTAACTCTGGAGACAAACTCTTGCGGTTTTTTTGTATTTAAACGAAGCTCATTTTCTCTGAAATACATTTTTCTGCTGCAGGAGGCCGAAATCAATTTTAGCTCCAACTTTGCTATTTTACCTCACTTACTGCAGATTCGACCCCTCGATTTGTGCGTTTCCAATGAATGCAGTTCCGACTGAATTTGTGAAGTTATTCTTGCGGATATGTTTCTATAAGAAAATAATAAAGATATTTAGCATCTATAACGATATTGTCAAGTTTTAGGAACGCGGACGTAGCTGCTGTTGTGTCACAACGCTGAACTGTTACAAAGTTGAAGTGGCCCGAGCCAAGAGCGGAGGCCTCAGCTGTGGCTGAGTGGAGCCAATGCTTGGTGAAGGCCTTCGCCGGGGTGACAAGAGCAGGGTGCAGGGAGCCAGTGCGTGTTAGCTAGCTAGAACGTTTGGTAAAAGTGCAGACAGCTTGGGAGGTGCTAATGAATGCCGGGCATTGCTAACTGTACTGTACCCAGGCTCCGGGCGCAGCCTGGCAGCCTCCTGTCCCTCCTGCCCGTGCAAAATGTGAAAGATCAACCGGTTGGAGGGAGCAGACGGGAGCAATCACACACACTCAAGTGCACGCACGCTTGTTCAACCGCTCAATGACACACACACACACACGTGCGTACACACTGACTCGCCGAGACCGAATTCATCCGCGCGGCACCTCTCAGAAACAGGCAAACGCACCCACACTCAACTCAGACGCACTCCCCACACCGACACACACACACTGAGGCCTGGCTCATCGTCCTATCACATCATGAGGGCTCCAGCCAGGCCAAGCCATGAGGCCTCAGCTGAGATGATTCAAGGCTCCCCGCTGAGTCCTCACTCCATCAGCCAGGTGGAGCTCCGCAGTAGCAGAGTGGCAGCACAACTCCAACACTCCCTGCTAAAGCTGCTGAGTGTGGAAATGAATTCAAACGATATGAGCAGAATTTATTTTTAAGTTCTATTTATATAAAAAAAAAAAAAAAAAAAATTCCCTTCACCAGAAAACGTGAAATGTGATTTATGAGAAAGTTTCTGCTTAAAAGCGAAGCTGTTTTCGGTGAGATCTGGCTCTCTGTCAGGAGGGCAGTTGGATCAGAGTAGTTCAGGGAACAGTATTAGGTGTGATTGATTAGCGCGGCGCTGGAGCATTTCTAATCAATCTCCCTGTATGTGTAACAATGTGCCGAGGCCCTGAAGACAGCGACACGCAGGCGGTGTGGGCTGCCTGCTGACATACCCTCTGCGATCTGTCATTTTCCCAGTGTGCTAAGCATCCCACGTGCCTCCGGTAGCCGAGCACCTGCATGGGAGCCAAGAGCGTTTTGTGTTCTTGGAAGTTTAAAGACCGTCTATAAACGTTCTTTCCCCATTTCTAGTATTTTTTGAAGAGCACGAGGTCTTGTAATATCAGAACACCATCACATTTCTTTCCAAAGAGAAGCTTGTCTCGTTTAGCAGAGTCGCTCTCACTGAGTAGCTCTCTCAAAATGCGCAGTAAAGTGTTTTAACTTTGGCTTTCTGTTGGAGTCAAATGGAACATGAGAGTATTCAAATGGAGACTTTTAGCAAACTCCCGAGAAGCTCACATATTCCCAACCAAAACCATAAATGTGTGTACGATTGTAAAACTTATAGGTAAATATAGGATGAGAACATTCTCAGACAAACGTGATGCACATTAAAAATATATTTGTGAATGAGTGGATTTAAAATGTTTCTCTGAGGAACAGATATTGTGTGTCACGGCAAAGCTCTGACACGAAAAGCACTTTGATTAAATGATTAAAAACGCTTAAAGAAATAAAACGATCCAAACATTAGATATGCTAACGCTTGTGCCAGTTTTTTTTTTTTTTTCCTGTTATTGACAACCTGACAGGAAGGCTCTGCTCTTTTTCTACACATTTTGTCTGTGAATAATAGCCAGCTGTATAAGATGAATCACATCTTTTACATTTTAGCCAATGCATATTCATAACTTAAATGTTTTGCATATAGTTTATAAATAGAAATGGCCGCTCGAAGACTCAAGCCATTTGGATGGCCTTCCATCTGCGGAGCGCTTCATGTAAGTACAAAATCAATTTCTGTTTGAAATCATATTCAGTGTGAAATGGAGGGAGCACGTTGTAATGAAGTGAACACGCAGCTTTATGTATGTACGGCTCGTTTCAGGAGATTTATTAGGCTGGAAATGTTACTGCATTAGCGGGTTTTCATGCCAAACTCCCACCTGATTTTAAAGGTAGAGACTGCAACGTCTGAATTTCCACCTCAACTTTCTTTCTCTGGATATAAGGCACTCTTGCGTAAGTTGAGTCTCATTATATGCTCTTTGTGAGTTGTCTAGAGATGTATCTATTCATTAGCTTCAAAAGGGTGTCATGTGTATGAATTATGCTAACAGGATCTAATTAGCAGATGCAAATGAGGTTAGTCAAAATTGCACTGAAAAGACGGAGGAAAAGCTCCATGGGATAGTTGGAGCTCGACAGCTCACCAACCGCCCCCACGCTGGGCACCAAATGTGATGGTTCGCCCCTGCTGCTGCTCTGTACTGGAGACGGGACCGAACCATAAACACAGACACAGGGAGGACAGCTGTTCAGAGGTGTTCTCATCAAAAAAAAAAAAAAAAAAAGAAATCGCCACTGCTTTTTATTTTATTTCAGGGCTTTCAATTTGCCAGCACCACCAGCACAGAAATCACTGAATCACTTCGCTTCACGTTAACGTCGACTCACGTCGCCACCAGTTGGAGCCAAGAGTCCCCGCACGCCCCCCCCCCCAGACTCATCACAGCTCCCCTTTTTCCTAAAGATTCTTCGCAATGCAGACATTTTCCACCCTCTCTGTCCCAAAAGAAACAAGTTACACAAGCAGCTGATGGAAGTCCAGAATCCGGCGTGAAGAGGACTCACTATTAGCAGCCGCCTACAAGCTCCTGCCACTCTGACATCAGTGGCCTAAGACTGCGGAGTAGCTGGCAGGACTTTGGGACCGTGCCTTCTGGCCTCGGCAGGGAGGAGGGCCAGCAGGCCGAAGCACTACGCACACACACACACACGCACACACGCACGCACGCACACACGCACGCACGCACGCACACACACGCCATCCTACAATCAGAGTCATGGCTAAGTTTGCTCACATGTTGGCAGGGTTAAAGGTGGGAGGTAGCACAGCCAGTTACCCACCTTACAGTGGGAATCAAAGAGCAGTGAGAGGAGTGGAATGCTGTTAAATTGGCACAAATTGTCTGATACTTGTTTATCCGTATGCTGAGCACTGACTCATGACTGCAGAATGTTGTGGCTCATGCTAGCTGGGTTCAACTTTTAGTTTGTGAAACCATGACTGGTTCAGTTGGATTAAACGCACGTCTCAGTGAAAAGAAAACGGAAAAGATGGAAATGGAAAGTCTTTATAGTTTCATTTGATCTTGTCTCTGTCTACATGCAGTCTTGTTTTATTTAACTGTTTTATTTCTTTCTTCTTTTTTTTTTTTTTTTTTTTTGGTGCAAATATTGGTTTAATGCTTCTAGGACGGATGTTTGGTACTTTTAACCAAACATTCTGACTCAGTTTTTTGGGTTAAAGAAGAAACTAGAGAAATAAGCAACTGCCGATCCATATAAACGTTATCGAGAAATTATAAAAGAAAATTAAAATAGAATAACATAAAACAACTCCATATTTATAAAGGTTTTGAATGGTTTTGTCTCAAAAGCAATGGCTAAGAAATGCATTTCTGTGCTGTGTTTGACACAGTTGACCATAACTTCCTAAATGCAGACTAGAAAATTAATGTAGTCTTTTTTTTATTGAAAATTGATTGATAATTTTAAATAACATATTGAACAAAGGGTGACTTTTCCTGGATTTCAGTTTTTCAGTAGAATTATACAAGACATGAGTTACATCAAAAGCTCAAAATCTTTTTTTTTATATAAAAAAGCAACAATTTACAGGGGTGTTTGCACTTTGGAGATCTACAGCACGCACACAGTGAGAGGATTTTAATTTCAGACCCTTCGGGACTTGAGACTTGACTTGGACTTGGGAAAAAAAAAAAAAGACTTGTGAACATCTCTGCCAATAACAGAAGGATGAAGATCTCATTGCCAATTTCACACAACTGTTTTCACGGCAGTCGCACTGAAGCAGAGCAATCTGTTCTTGAAATGTTTAAAATACAGCTGTTAACTGCGACGGTCAACTGTCACTATCATCCGAGTTTGAAACACAACTCCCTCCCTGCTGATGTTGGACCAGATTCAGTGAAACCCAGTTGAAAAAGTGAAAGAGAAAATAGCTCTGCCATCGTACGAGACCACCCACTCACATCCTCTGCAGCTCCGGGTGAGTCACTGCCAAGTAACCACAAAGGTAATACCGTAGCTCCGTCCCAAACGCCTACACGATCTGCTTCAAAAGAAACAAAAAAAAAAAAATTCTTTTTTTTTTTTTGTGGGGTTAAGCACTGATTTCTCCCTGCTCCCCTGTTTTGACTGCTCCATGTGACTGCGATTGTTTTCTCAGTGGACTATTATTCTAGGCATTTGACAATTAACAGCTCTGAACAAAAATAACAAACCCTCCAAAAAGGACAAAACTAGCAAATAAACATAATTAGCTGCAGCTTCGCAAGAGGAGAAAACAAAGCAGAAGCACTTCTCCTCTTTGTTCATTTTGACTGCAGCAGATCCCCTGTCTTCACACCTCCCACATTGGTTTAACGTGTCGCATTGTCCCCCACACAGCTATTCACGTACACAGGCACATGGCAAGAAACACATAGAGACCCACACGCGCTCACACTTGTATACGAAGACCACATCAGCCTGGGGCTCCCCTTTCTGTCTGACTCTGCACTGAAGGTGTTATCGCTCGTTGTGCCCATGAGGAGGTGGGGGACATTCTTCAGCGTAGAGGTGGAAGGAATTAGGTGCATCCTCCTCTTGCGAATTATATCTTAATAGAGGTTTTGCCATCTCATGGGGATCCCCTTGACGCATTAATAAAAGCACTGACGGGTCCTTATTGTTAGTAAGTGAACTTGTAGCTCCCTGTAAGGTTTCTTATTAAGTGGATGTTCCATTATTATTATTTTCTATTTCGGGAATTAGAAATCGGAACAAGACAAAACGCGTCGAGCAAATCCGTAGCTTGCTTTCTGTAAAAACTGTTTCAATTAAAACAAAAAAAAAAACAAAAAAAAACTTAGCACTAGTTTAAGCTAATTGCAGTCCACAGTTCAATTCGAAACCATAAAAATAAATAAGTTAAAATGTATTTTTGTAACTTTAATATTTTCCAATAAAGCGAGCTGTCATGTTATTATATTTCGTTACAACACCATTCTAATAGACAGTGCAGGCCCTCGTTTATGTCACTTTTAAAACCAAATAAAATACAGTTAGGGCAAGGAAGGTCAATACTGATAAAATCAGCTGCCACTGACAAATATCTCTGAGGGCCGATGGTTTGCAGCTCTACTTTTTAATACGAAATGTTTGCCTGAATGACTTATTCAAATCGAGAGAGACAAATTAAATAAAAACTAGAAAATTAATTCAATGCAATCGATAAAAATAATCAAAAAAGAACTTTCTTTTATTGTGCATGATGATAAATATCTTATCTCTCTGAATGGCCTGTTTGTGGTTACAAAAATGTTTAAAAGTACACTTGCAGAAGATGAGACCCAAATGAAATATACTTTTTGATCAAACATGCAGGTTAAAGGCCCTAAAGCATCTTGAATCATCTAATATTTAATGAAGTCTTATAAGCCAAGAGTTCATATCATCCTATAACAATTGAAAAAAAAATCCCACTTCTTAGTAATGCTATATCTATATCTATATATCTATATCATCTATATCAACAAAGCTTATTTATGGCATTCTTTGAGAAGCAGAAAAAATATATTAACACCAAGGAATTGCTGTTTTGACTCAGCAAGTAGCCATTCATTGACCCTTACATTGTTCTTAATTGCAGAGGTATTTTCTATTGAAACGTGTTTGTTCTACATTCAGTAAAGTTTTTCTCTGTTGGTAAAGTATCCAAAAATGTTCTTCAAGTAAATAGCAATATTTGACGATGCTCAAACAAAAGCAAGACAAAGTTTTATTAAAACTACTCCTAAGTAACTAACAAAAGTTGCTCAAGTACAGGTAACTGAGTAAATGCCCACATCTGCTTATTTGTGCTATCTCTTCATCGAGATAAAACATATCTCAAGTCTTGCAAAAGACTCGAGATACAAAAAAAAGCCATCTACTGGAAAATACATACGTAAAATGCTTGATTAAAAAATGTTGAAATGTCACAATGAGAGTTTTTAACTTTTTTTTTCTGTAATGTGCGAAACGATGTTACAGCAGATGAAACTGCTTATTGCAGTTGAGTTCACGATTTCACAACTTTTTGATTTCACGACAAGGAAGAAATAAAAACTCTTCAAGCTTCGAGGAACTTTTAATGTGTTGCAAGGGATTCAAATTTCTGAAATGTACAACTAATTTTTTCTCTCCTCTTCAAAATGTGGCTGGCAATTCCTCAGTTTGTTACTAGCATGTACAACACAGCTTTTGCCACCACCTGCTGACGACACCATGCAGGCCAGTTTGCTCCAGGTAACAGAAAGGCACCTGATGCACGCTTGCAGTGAAATAGCATTTCAGAAATGTTGAGATGAAGATTTGCTCAAACACTTGATACCAATGGTGTTTAGTTACTGAAAGAAGGGGCCATTCTTCAGAGCAACAAAAGGTCAGTGATCTCAGATCATAAAAAACATCTTAGGTAAAATAAACCTTAGCTTGACTCAGGCTTTTTTTTTTAAACAAACGGTCTGCCCAAGTATAACTCATCAAGCATTGCTTCTCAGAGAGATATTTTGGTGGCATATTAAAGCTCATATAAATGTAAGTTGACAAACCCGACTCATTTCTATGTGACTCTTTATGCTAAGCTACGTTTAGCAGGTTAGAGTGTTTTCACTTTGCCATAAGGTCTATTCCTAATTCTGGTCTGTACCCAACAGTGCATACATGTTTAACTATTTTCATGTAATATAGGGATGAATAGACAATCATGTTAAATCTCACCTGTAGAGTAACGTACTCTATTTCTAGCAAACGCTGATGAAATGACAGATTATATGTTATGTTATGATCCCACTTGAATATCTCAACGATCTCCTGTTGTTAGATATTATACTTATTGGACTTACAAAACCATATCTTGAGATTAGAGTATGAGAAGAAAGTAAAGAATAAATACTTAAAATGATCTGTACAAAATGTCTCTTGAGCCTGAAAAGGCTTGGTGAGATACGAGAAAAACTACAAAGGTGTGAAACGGTGCAATTTAAAGTTTTCATAAACAGTTCACAATTAAATTATATTATACAAACCATTTGAACTTTTTAATCACTTTTTAGATCAATACTATTCAATTCTTTACTATTTGTTAAAATGATTTGTGTGTAAAATGGCAACGTTCAGGTACAAAACAGGTGTGTGAATTGTGAAAAGGGGCAAATTCACATAGCCAGCGAAACATTTTGTGCTTCAATTGTTCCAAAAAAAACCACAAAAAAAACGTTTTGCTCTGCCTCTGCACACTGTTCACGTAACATTTCAGGAGGTTCAGTAGCTCAACAGACACCAGACCTTCTAAAAGAAAAAAAAAAAAAAACAAAGTCTGGACCATTAACAGTAAGTATGGGTCCAGCCCGTCTCGGCTGGTCTGTTGTATCAAGGTCTACAACTATCAGAGGAACCTCGAAACAAGCGTCCTTCCTCAGACACAGCGTTTGGTCCATGTGTCTAGACCTCCACCACGTCTGACCCGCCAGCACAGAAGGATACACAAACACTCGACAGACGATCATGAGGAACAAATACAGACAGGCTTCTTCCCACCACCATGTGACTTGGATATGCACGCTAACTGCTGTTCATAATTTCTTATCATTGACACCCACCCCTCCACATCCACATATACACTTGTCAAAAATGACACCTCTACCCACAAGGAAAGGACCAGGTTCTTAGTCCTCCTCCAGAAAACCAGACTTAACCGTCTCAGCTAGAGTTTCTCGTTTTCAGAAAGCGCGTCGAGTGGACCTCTCCTTACGAGACATCTGTTTTGGTCTTCAGTTGTTAGACAGGAAGGCCTTTTCCTTTGTCCTTTTCATCTCTCTCCTGCTCTCCTGTCAGAGAAGGACACAAGTCCATGGATTTTTTCCATGCTATGTGGGAGTCCCTGCTGTTTCAGTTGCTGCCAGTCAGTCAGCCTCGTCCCTCTTTCTTCCAAGCGTTTGGCTCCATAAGCATGGGAGCCCATCTGATGTGGTCCCCCCCCCCTCCCCATCTGACTACCAGCTCTCCTTCCCGGGCCCAGACGGCTGGAGGGACAGAGCAGACAAAAAGGGCCACAGATTGTTGTATACCATTTACATGTAAATACAGAGCCCAGGCCTGGGTCTGGGTTCAATATTGAAGGTGTCCGCTGCACTGAGGTCCCTGTGTGTGTGCATATATGAGCATGTGAGCGCACGTGCCGACGAGGGTATACGATTGTGTGTGAGTGCGCACGCACACATTTGTGTGTGTTTCCATGTATGTCCATGGCATGATCCAGTACATCTAAATTATACAGCTGCCAAATTGCTGCAAATGTTTTAATACAAGCCCATTCTGTGGTCTCTAATTATATCTAATGGCTGCTGGATGCATTTCTCTACTGCACAAATAGGAGCCTTTCATGTGAGCACCTTGGGATTTTAACACCTAGTTTGGTATATGATGAAATAAAGACATCTGGATCCTAACTTGAATTTTCTGAAATCACCATAATCGGATTCGCAGGTTTAAGAATTACTTTTGTTTGTCTGGAACATCTGAGGGCCTCATGACACTGTGAATGTAGTTCCTTCTCCCCGGAGGCACCCAAAGATGCTCAAGCAACATCCTTATTTCACTGGAGGGGGTGTGGGGGGTCAGCCTTTAACCGTAATTCATTTCTGCATAGCCTCCCTCCCACTAGCATATGCCTGTGGCTGGAAGATAGTAAGTCAGTTAGGGCTTTCCTCTGTGTCGATCTAGAAGCTTTCATACCAGGAGAGAGAAGTGTTAAAACTCTACATTCTCACTTCTGACTCACTGATTTAACCACATTGAGGCAGGACCAGCAGCAGAATACTCCTGTGGTGTAAATCTGTTTGTGTTCCCTGTCCAAAAAAAAAAAAAAAAAAAAAAAAGGCAAGACAAAAACAAAAAATACACAGCCCTCCTGAAATGCAGTTTCTGAGTCAGGGTTAGGAATGTGATAAAAGCCCAGCTTGTTTGGCAGTAATAGTGCTATGGGAAAGGACGGGGATCCAGGGGTGAGTTGAGTAGAGCTTGTGCGTCTTGATGGACAATGTCACTGATTGCCAGTTACTTGACAAGCTGGAGTGGTGGGGAACAGACATCCCCTTCCCTCAGCAGCTCAATCCAGCCGTCCCCGACCATGAGCCTGTTAAAGAGGTCGTGTTATCTTGGAAGGCTTAATGCCGAGTCGATACAACTCCACCACCCTCCCTTACACCTCACGTTTCAGGGAACACATATATCCAGTCTACGCTGTCAAACTTTTAGCACCTGCTATTTTGCTTTGGTCCCTTAGGCTATGTCAATTCCTCTGGTGTTTCAGTAGGATGAGCACGGAGAAGTGGGTCAACAAAGGTTGATGCTAAAATGGGGATGAGGGTGAGGCAAGGGCCAATGGACAACCATCCCCTTTTGGCATTGTTGGCCACATGTTCTGTGACGACACTCTGAGCAACAGTAAAAGCAAAAGTGTGGATGTGTCATTTTCAGTTCACTGGTTTGTAGTTAACTCTGTGCTGCTTGTAATTTGCTAAAATAGCACTTGGGAAATTAACCAGTGTAGGTTTGAAACAATTAAGCATGCGGTTCTTTACAAAACTTTCCACACCCCTTTTTTAACTCTTTATTTTACTTTGTGACGTTACAACCACGAATTTCAATGTATTATTAAGACTGTATGTCACACATCAACACAGTATCACATAACTTTGAAGTTTAATGAAGAGGATAAATGGTTTACCACCATTTTAACAATTCAAAAGAAACGTCGTCTTTACTCCATCACTCCTATAATCCAGTGCAATCAGGAATAGGTTATAAAATGATATCAAAAGCATTAAACATCTCAAACACTATCCAGAAATAAAAAGGTCTGACACAACATTAAACCTACCGGTACTTGGCCATCAACCTCAACTGATAGGCCGGGCAAGCAAAAGGACAAGATACCACTGGAAAATTTAGAGGAGCCATCAAACGTATCCATTGATTGGACATAAAATTGTCTTGGTTTGACACGTGTCCTGAATGGGACATAAAATGAGTGGAAGAAGGTGTTCTGGTCAGATGAGAGCAAAATTACACCTTTTGGCCTAAAGGCAAAACCATTTTTGTGGTGCAAAATTAAAACACTGTAAATCACCCAAATAGTTCTTACAAGGATCTTAATATAGGGACATTCTGGAGGAAATCTTGCAGTGGTTACCTTCCAGCGGGGAAACAACCCTAAATAATTAAGAACTATGAATTATTTCCCTCCCACTTCATAATTATGCTCTACTTTGTGCTGTTTTTATATATAATGCCCAATGTCCTGAAATTTGTCACTGTAAAATGAAGAAATTGAAGATTTTTCATTTTAGTAAATACTTTTGGAAGACACTGTAACTATATGTTTATTCAAAATAAAATAGTTTAGAAAATGTCTCTTATTAGTCTGCTTGTCTCTGCTACAAATGCCTGAGGAAGATTAAAAAGACAGATTCCTGCTACCATAATCGTACATGTTGTCTTTTTCCCAATAGGCCGTTGGTGTGGTTATTTAATGCAGTAATCCAACAATCTTGTTGTCTAACGTCAAGGGAATCAAACACAGCAAAGCAACTTCAATCCTATTTTCCTGAATGCAACCAGTGTGCTTGATTTTTGTAGGACGGGTCTTAATGCAGTGGATTATCAACCTGTGCATCAGGCTCACATATCCCCCAGATACATTTCTACAGTAATCCACCGCTGGCTCTTCCGCAGGAAAGACAACCAAAACAGGCATACATGCATGCATCACAGCAGCATCTGACAGGGAGACAGGCTGATTTACGCAAAAATAGCAATGGACGGGCTTAAGCAATCTGCCGTATTTGAATGTTTTGTTTGTTTTTTTTTTAATCCAAATATCACGCATGTGTACGGAGAGAAATCCCAAAGGTGTCGCTCTATGACTGGTTGCAGATGGAGACAATTCAACATTCTGACATTATTTTTCTCTGCTGCAACACTACGAGTTATTCTTTACACGTTCAATCTAATGTTTCCTGAATAGATACAAAAAAAAAAAAACCCGGCTATTATTTACTGAAGCGAGTACATGTTTTGAATCACAAAATAAATTGTAGAGGCAAATACGATGTACTTAAGCGGAAATTCATGAAGCTGTCACCGTTGTATCTTTGAAGACAGCAGCATGTCTGTAACACAAGCTTTCCGTGTTTAAAGACTACGACTTTGATTAAATGTTGGCGATCTCTGCACACTGGAAAATATATATGGGGGACATTGTTGATAAGCTGGTGAAATAAATTCTTTCCAATAAAAACTTTGTTGAGGATGATGATTTGCGAAGGAGCGTGGCACAGGCGTGGTGCACACTGCTCTTAGTCCCTTTCCCAGCACCCCTCCCTCCAGGGGTCTCGGTGGCGAGGATCTCTAATGAGACTCGCGTTATTAATCCTTGCAATGGGGTACATGAATTCACTCCCGAGCAAAGGCTTCTGCAGCCACCCTGGCCCATAAAACCGGGAATGCGTGCCTTTCATGTGACGTGTTGATGATCTACTCTGACAACAATATGGTGGGACTTCCCTTCCCCTGTCGCGCAGGCCCTGGCCTGGGGCCAAGCGGGGTCATCTCAGAAACACTTGGACTTTTATAGGTGGTCAAGGAACACGCTGACAGGTCACAAGTGGGAGCTCCTTTATGAGTAAGATCTATACATCCACCTCATTTGGATTTAGTTTATTTATAGGTGGCCCATAAATCAGCTTTATTTTGTTTTCTAGTTTTCAGGTCTTTACAGGCATAAGGGGGACCTACATGTTTCAGACCGCAGTCATTAAAGCAATAACAGTGTGGTTGTTTTAGCAGGATTATCTGTCAAGTAGCTCATGAAATAAAAGCAGTAATGTACAACAATCAGCTGTAAAAAAGTCTCACGAGGAAATCTCATGTAAAGGACGAGGAACCTGACAGTGGGCAGGGGTGAGAAGAGCAAAATCTCCTAAATAAAACTACCTTCACCAACTCTAGCCGATAAATTTGCTGATTATTTAAAAAAAAAAAAAAAAGATGAGAGAGCAAACAAACCTATAAGGGATGATTGTACTAATAAGGTGTTGACAGCTCAGGTGTGAAATACTGAAATGTGGTTTGAATACAAATGCGGTTTCTTTGAACTAAAGATTTACTCGCTTACTATAGCAGGAGCCACGCCTCTACAGAGAATTGGGTGAAACAGAGTGGACATAAATACACAGGTACAGGTTCTTGTTATGTCGAAATTTAAATCAACTTCACAAGCCTGTGAGGATCCCTGTAATGTGGACTGTGCATGCACTTTGTCTGCAACTGATTACAGTTTGGATATTTATTTTGCAAAATGACACAGGCATGAAAACCATTTGCCAGTACTCGATGAACAACCTGCGGTTTATTTTGGAAAATACACTTGATCTCAGTTGTCAGCTGTCTGATGTTGGACTGTGTGTCTGCTGAGGAGGTCTTCTTCCCTGATTGACAGGCCGTGTGCTGTATGCTTGTTGCTCCGGTCCCCTGATGGCCCAGTCGCCCAGCTTTTCTGTCCCATTTATGACACCAGCCAATCTGCCTCCAGCCGAGACTCTCCCTTAGCTTTTCACAGATTTGTATCCCCATTTTCCCCAAATTCATCTCACCTCCCCTTATACTGCTCCCTCATCCTTCCCCCTCCCTCGCTTTCTTTAAAGCTCACACATGCACAAACTCCCCCCTCCCCCCCCCTCCACCCACACACACCCTTCACCCTCACATACACATACACTCTAAAACACAAGGATGCAAACAGTAAATTGAGCTGAGGATTATGTAAAGTGAGAAACAACTTTAAGACGTGAGAGTATATGACTTCTTACAGCTTTGGGTTTTTTTTTTTTTTTTTTTTTTAGTATAACCAGTAAAGGGGGAAATATTACCCAGTGTCCTGCTCGGTCACTAGAGAGCGCTGTCTCTACAAATCCTGTGAAATCCCCCTCACCATGAAGCCTGAAAACGGAATATTTTCTCCTCCTTTGTTTTTTTTTTTTTGGTTATTTCCCCCCCCCCCCATCTAGATAGGAGAGTGTTTGAATTCCGTTTCCATTATTTTAGTGTTAGTGTGTGAAAGTGTGTATTTATAACCTGGAGGTGTTTGTACTGAAGAAATAATAATAATAATAATAATAATAATAATAATGAAATAATAATAATAATAATAATAATAATAATAATAATAATAATAATAATAATAATAAATTATTGTTGTTGTTTTTCAATATTTATCAAGCAAATTAATTTTGCTTTTGCCACATTATTGTAGTCCAAATTATGTACAGATTTTTACAATTAGGTATCATTTCCCGATATTTAATATATTAAAACCCCATTTTTTTCAGTAAGTACTTTTTTTTTCCGTTTGCTCGTAAGTATGGGAGTCATACGACAAAAGCACAAAATTCCACATGGACATAAATCTGCTTCACTCTTATTTGATTACAATGTATTATTTTTGCTAAACGAAATGAGTAAACCTATTTCAATTATGGATTTTAAAAAAATTGTTCGAGATTTTTAAGATTCTTACGTGATATATTTGCCTCCATTTTATTTATTGTTGCTGTTGAATTAAAAAAAAGGGGGGGTTAGGGTTATACAACCCCCGAAATACATCTTCTTCGTTTCTGAACGAAAATAAAATAGCAGCATGTTATTGGTTTAAAAAAAAAACAGAAGAAAAAAGCAGAAGAAAAACTTCAGCAAAAAAAAAATTCACAGGCTTCACTCGAGCGTCTCTCTAACAAGTGTGAAATTGAAGTAACCGTCTCTTAGTTTTTGGAGCTTTATTTTCAGCAGGTTTTGGCAGCCGATATTTTTATTAACGCTGGAGCTGAAGAGGCGGCGAAGTCCAATTATAGGAAACAAGGTGCACATGTGAGTGCTTCTGTTTTTTTGTTCTTTTTGTTTTGTTTTGTTTTTTTTTTTCCCTTCAGGGGCAGGAGAGTCTGCGCGCATGGAAGTGGGGTCTCTGCGCTGCCTTTCTGGGGGTGAGTTAATAGAAGCGCTACGAAAAGCAGCTTCTGACTGAATGCGGAATGTTCTCATCGTGCTGTTAGATGACGGAGGCTTGAAGCCGACGCTGACAGGTTTAGGGTGTTTTGTTGGCGCGTCCGTGTGTGCACGTGAGCATCCGCAAAAATGTTTGCGCGCGCGATGGTTTATCACCTTTGAGCATTTTATTTTCAAACAAAAGGTTAAAAAAAATGTATAATAATAATAATATATTTGAAAATATTTTAGTCTCTCGTATGGAAAATAATCTCGTGCAGGGCCAGTCCGAGGTATAAGCGGTGTTTGCGCTTGCTTAGGCCCCCCCTGCTGGCCTGGGCAGGTCAAGAAAACTTTAATTCATAAGGGATTGTAAACGCCTCTAATCGCACACATACACTACAAAATGTTCATAATTGTGTTCACAGAGAGACTTGTAAAACTAATGTAAAGATTTATTTTCTGCTTGTGTCTGAATTTCAGCTCTTTGTAAAAAAAATAAATAAATTCTGGAACTATAGAGCTTTGAGAAACTCAGTGCTGCCCTTCAGTCCTGCACACTTGGAACTACAGACTGAAACAACGATGCTATGGAAATTTCATAGTTTGGGATTATTTTTTGTTTTTATTGATTGTTACACAATAAACAATGTAAAGGTGAAAAGACAGAAAAATGATCAGCAATAATAGGCATTTGACAATGACTACAAAAATTAGTTGGTGTTTGCTCAAAAATATTTGAGTCTGTGTATCTCAGTGAATGTATAATGTACATGACTATAAATAGTAAGTCGAAATCATCAAAAGCAGTAGTAACATTTTGTTGGTTTTCAGTTTAACAATAGCAAGAGACCTCAAACTTTTTATTTTTCTTTAAATACAGTGGAACTGTTGTATCTTCCATGATGGGAGCATCTTGTATTGGACAGTTTTTAAGTTTTTTTTTCTGAAATAAATAACTTCTTGCTGATTAAGCTTGATATTCTGGAAAAATAAGCAAAGCCATCCTTTGGAAAACCATCAGACAAGTTTTCCTTCAGCCTAACTGCAGAAATTAAAACAAATGACTAAAAACTGTGACACCTATAGGATAAAATACATCTGGTCTTTTTTTTTTTCGCAATCAAGAAGATAATACAACTCTTCTTTTCTTTGTTCATGATATGTGTTGGTGTTTTAATCCCAATAAATCCCAATATTGTAAAACGGTTTTGGTTGTTTTGAGGGTTAGGGTTAGCCTCTGTGTCGTGTCTAGAGTTTCTAGAGTCAAGTGAGTGTGCTGACCAACTCAGAGCAGGAAAACCATTGTCATTACATGAGTACGTTTCCCTACATGTGGCCATGTGAGGAGGTGCTAAGAAACTGAAATCAACAACTCTATAAAGCTTTTCAGCAGAGGGTAGCATGTAGTACTCTTACACCTCCTGGCAGATGTACTGACCTCGGAATGGGTGAAACACCGTTGACCAGAGGTATTACCGGTATCCTGCAGGTTTTAGGTGCATTCCTGGCCCAACAAATCTGAATCAATTGGCTGAATTAACTCCTCAGTAGGCAGTAAAGTTCTCCAGAGTTCTGCTAATGACCTGCTAATTTGACCTGGGTGTGCTGAAGCAGAGCACACAAAACTAAAAGTTGCAGGACTGCGGCCCTCAAGGACTGGAGCTGAAGACTGCTGCAGTAGATCAGCAGCAGTATAGATGTCCTGGCTTCCTAAATCTTCAATGATGCTTACCCTTACTTTCCATTTTGGATGTAAAATTTAACTTAATCTGAAAAGAGTATTTTAGTCTATTAGACACAAGTTAAATGTGATAGCTGTGGTCCATGTCCTGGATCTGCGCATAGTGGACCTGGAAGCTCTGATTCCAGTCCACACCTAGTAAATCTTACCTAAACTCTTGAATGGGCCATTCTTTGCAAGCACATTCTTGCCACAGTTTTTTCTTCTTCCACTAAACTTTCCACGAATAAGCTATGTGCACAGCCAGTGTCATGTCCTTTAGTGGCTTAATTTTCTTGGAGGGTGTCAATGACTCAACTTGAGAACTAAAGCCACAATTAACAACCTTCCACTGATTGTGTTGACCTCAACAGTTTCAGTAGTAAAAATTCTTTTTTTTTTTTTAAGTCTTCTATAATGAGATTTTGTCAGGAACTTAATTTTGCCTGTTTTGTTTTTTAGCTGTATACCATAATAGGTAACACTTTATTTGAAGGGGGGTGAATAAGACTGACATGACACTGTCATAAACACCTGTCATGAACATAAATAAGCCTTCATGAATATTTATGACTGTTGTCATAAAGCGTCATTCGGTAAATTATGACACTTTTAATACAAAGTTGACATTATTCAAAATGTGTTTGTTGTGACAACTTGACATTAACCAAGAAATCATTATTGATATAAATTTGTTATAAAAATATTACTGATTGCACTTTAAAAATTAGGTAACTTTATGTTATTAAAGGTAAAGTTTAAACAGTAATGATTTCCTGGTTAATGTCAAGTTGTCATAACAAAGACATTTTGAATAATGTCAGCTTTGTATTAAAAATGTCATAATTTACCGAATGACGCTTTATGACAACAGTTATAAATATTCATGAAGGCTTATTCATGTTCATGACATGTTATGTCATGTTTATGAAAGTGTCATGTCAGTCTTATTCAACCCCCTTCAAATAAAGTGTTACCCAATAATAATCAAAACTGAGATGTATAAACGCTTGGCATGTCACTTTGTAATTAATCTCTAGTTTTACTTTGTAGTCTGTATTACTGAAAACTAACTTTTTGTTGGTCTAATTTATTAAAATGTCCTTTGTAGTTTAACTTGAGTTAAATCGTCCACATCGGGTTTAAAAGGTAGCTATAGCTAAACACTCTTCTGGCACAATAGTCTTTCTAATTGAACCACAGCAGCGCTGCTATTGGCTGAGCAGAGGGTCTGCTCCCCTCTCCTAAACTCCTCCCCTGACGTTTACAATCCGTTGTATGAGCGAATCATATAAGAGCCGCTCAGCATCTCCCATCCAAACCATTATCTGATCTAATCTGAAAATCCGTAGGCGAGGAGAGGCTCCAACATCCCGTCGTTGGTGAAAGGGGAGGTGGGCTGCAGAAACCGAGACCAACCCGGGCGCCGGTGGCACCTCCGCGGCTCTAAGATTCCACCTCTCTGGACTCCTTTGAAACTCTTTCTTTATTTATTGCGAGAACGTGAACAAAACGATGCAGTTAGAGAATATTCTTCCCAGCGCTAGCATCAATTTACCCAAGACATTTTACAACCTGTCCTCGTCGGACAGCGCAAACAACAGCCCCAGGCCGTCCTCTCAGCTCGACTACCAGGAGGTGGAGCGCACAGAGTCAGAGTCCAGCAGCGCTCCTAAAAAGTACCTGAGCGGGGTGGGCAACGGAATGCTGGGCGAGGCAGAGGGGGACTCCTATAATAATAAGACCGACGGGAGGAAAGGCTCCCCAGTGCTTGGGGAGGACGAGCTGACGAGCGGCCGGCGATACAACATAGACGAGCTCGGCTCAGACAGATACTTCATATCTTCCTCCCAGACCAGCTCCGACATGGCAAGCCCCTGCTCCCTGTTTCCCTACGCTGGACAGACCGGCTCGGTGTACACAAGCTCCAGCGGCTCCAGGTACCCGGCCTCACTACACTACGGATCTGTGCTGCCGCCCGCGGGCTTCTCCGCTCCGTCCGTGTGCAGCGGCCGGAGTCAGTTCGGCGGCGGAGGGTACCAGTTCAGCCAGGGCCCGGGCTGTTTGTACCCGTCCTACTCCGGGACCGGGACGGGAATCGGGTCCATGTCTCTACCGGGTTCCGCAGCCGGAGCGAGGGCGCAGGTTTATCTGTGCAACCGGCCTCTTTGGTTGAAGTTCCACCGGCACCAGACCGAGATGATCATCACCAAACAGGGCAGGTAAAGACCGACTTCAGGGGATTCAGAACTCAATTCGAAATTTACACTTCTTCTTCAAAAAAAAAAAAAGTTCCTTTTTTTTCTTATGCTGTATCATAACCCACATTTTTTTCCTAAAATGTAACTTGATAGAAAATTATCCATGACGATTTAAAACAAAAAAAAAAAAAATGTAATCGTGATTTTTTTTTTAATTGGGGGGGAAAAACCGGCCTGATGAACGAGGCCGAACTAAAACGCAAAAAATGTGTAGGAATTTATTCAAGAGTTTTTCCCAACAAAAAATAAGTATATGTTAATGTTTTTCTTTATTTTCTTTCTTTCGCAGACGGATGTTCCCATTCCTCAGTTTCAACATCACCGGACTGAACCTCACGGCCCATTACAATGTGTTTGTAGAAATTGTTTTGGCCGACCCGAATCACTGGCGCTTTCAGGGAGGAAAGTGGGTCACTTGTGGAAAAGCAGACAATAATATGCAAGGTGATCTACATCTTTAATCATATTTTAGAAGCTGTTGCAAAAACAGAATTTCTGGGTGGGGGGGATTGGGGAAAAAAATACGTGTGGAAGTTTTAGACATGGAACGGGGCCTAATTTGCTTAAAATATTTGTGCATAAATATTGGAATGCAATTTTTGCTCTCACTATGATGTAAACTCACATTTTGAAAGAAATCAGATACATGTTTGTGTTTTAAAATTGATGGAGTGAAAGGCCTAAATCGATTCAGCTGGTAACATTTCTAAAGAATTGCATCTTTAATACATTGTAAATAACAAAAATATGTTTTAGTTTTAGTTATAAATTAATATAGGGTCTTATTTGATTTTTTGTTTGTTTTTTGTTTTTTTTCAAAGCAGGAGTTTATGAAAAATCAGAACCTTTTCTCCTTTTTTTGCCTTTCATTCTCAACTAAATTTAACAGTAGTAAGCAAATTTTGTATTATGTGCTTTGTCCATACTTTTTTATTCGGTCGTTTTTCACACAATATATTTCTTTTCTTTTCTATTTTAGGTAACAAAGTGTATGTCCATCCTGAATCTCCCAACACTGGTGCTCACTGGATGAGGCAAGAAATTTCATTTGGCAAGTTAAAACTAACCAACAATAAAGGAGCCAACAACAACAACACACAGGTTAGAAATGTATTTCTAATGGCTTTTTTTTATTATTATAATTAAATGCTAACATGACAAATTATGCTTTATCCTGCTTATAATAATTGGAGGAGCTGTTTTTTTGTTTTGTTTTTTTAGGATGTTTTTCAGATTTTAACCGACTGAGAGAGACACGCAGCAGGTCACCTTTTGAAAAGCAGAGTGTGATGCATGTTGTGGTTTTCCGTTTTCAGATGATAGTCTTGCAGTCGCTTCATAAATACCAACCGCGATTGCACATTGTGGAGGTGACTGAAGACGGGGTGGAGGACATGAACAACGAGGCCAGGACTCAAACCTTTACCTTCCCAGAGAACCAGTTTATAGCCGTCACAGCCTACCAGAACACAGATGTAAGCTTTCTAATACATTTATTTAGTTTTTTTACCCTGGATGCAGCAGTTTTCATTTTGACCTGCATATATACAAATTATTTTAATTTCTATTCTAATAGTTGCTTATACTAAAATGCACATTATTAATCCTGGGCTTCTTCTTGTTTACATTTCAGATCACACAACTGAAGATAGATCACAACCCATTTGCAAAAGGCTTCAGGGACAATTATGACTCGTAAGTGTTGCACACTAATTTTTTTTTTTCTTTTACTGATGCATGTCAAAGGATCTTGCAGAGTTTTTTTTTTTTGTTTTTTTTTTAATATGCGTTTCCTTGCTAACAGGATGTACACAGCCCCAGAGAGTGACAGGCTGACTCCGTCACCAACAGACTCCCCTCGCTCTACCCAGATTGTACCCGGCGCCCGCTACGCCATGCAGCCTTTCTTTCAGGACCAGTTTGTCAACAACCTGCCTCAGAACCGATTCTACACCGGCGAACGGGCCGTCCCCCAAACCAACAGCCTCCTCTCCCCGCAGGGCGAGGATCCCAGTGCTGCTGCTTCCGCCCAGCGCTGGTTTGTTCCCCCAGTTCAGCAGCCAGGCTCCAACAAGCTGGATCTCTCCTATGAAAATGACTATTCGACCAGCAGCCTGCTGTCGTACGGCATCAAGCCTCTGTCTCTGCAGACCTCCCACGCCCTCAGCTACTACCCAGACTCGGCCTTTGCCTCCATGGCTGCAGGCTGGGGAACTCGGAGCTCCTACCAGCGCAAAATGACAACAGGCCTGCCCTGGTCTCCTCGTCCGAGCCCCCCTGCCTTTGCAGAGGACCAGCTGGGGACTGCTAAAGAAAAACTGCCGGAGGAGAACGCTCAACCCACCTCAACCTGGATCGAGACGTCCCACTCGTTGAAATCGGTGGACTCTAGCGATTCTGGCGTGTACTCCATGGTGTGCAAGAGGCGCAGGATGTCCCCAGGGGGCTCAAGTACAGAGAACTCTCCCACCATCAAGTGTGAGGATTTGACTGCGGAGGAGTACAACAAGGACAACCCAAAAGGCATGGGTTATTATGCATTCTACACAAGCCCCTAAGACTGAATTTATTTAAGCTAAATATAATTATTTGGTTTTATCATTGAGTGATCTCCAGTCCTTGTTAATGCCTTTTTTTTTCTCTTTTCTCTAAAGGTGCCAAAGCTTAGTGTTTCCCCAAGCAAGCTGCACAAGGTTTTTTTCCCAGGCCAGCCCCTGTCACATGAGCAGAAACATGCATAGTGATTGTTGTTTTGGAAAAAGAAGCATGTTCAATTTAATTAAATTATTTTTTACATTTTTCTTTTTAAACAAATGTGATTTCTACCCTGCCACCCCCTCCGTATTTAAGTCATTTTTCGTTGTACAGTATTCGTGCACTTTAGAATGTGATGTATCTTGTATAAAATGTCTTCATGGGAGTGTTATTAAATGGAATAATAAAATGGCTTTTCATAAAGCATTTGTCGAACATGTCTTTCTCGGTATGTTTTTATAAGGAAGTATGGCGCTTCATGAGCCGCTTTCCGTTTGACGTCGGCAAGCCGCAAATAGAAATAGAACGGTACGCTGGAAACATGACGGCTGTACCAGAAACGATGTTTGTTATATTATAATGTTGCAAAAGCAGGCTAAAAGGATTCCTTATTTAACTTAAAAAATTTTGGCATCCAGATATTTATTCAAAGCTTTTGAAAACAAAATGTTCTGGAAGTATTGCCTGGCTTGATTTTTTTTTTTTTTTTTTTTTGTATTATGTGCAACATTTTTGATATATTGAGCTTGACCTAAATGCAGCATGACAATTCTCAACAATCGTGCTTTATAGAAAACGCGAGAGCCTGAAACGGCATTTTTCATGTTTATGCGGAGAATGTCATATTTGGTAACATATTTACTCAATACACTGGGCTTAAAGGAAAGTCCAAACTTTTCAAAGAGGTAAATGTTTCTGGAATCCCTGGATCAAAACTGGCACATTTGGTGTTGCATCTGGCGAGCTTTTGCATAATTAAATCCCTGAAACTGAACTGATAAAAGACAGCAAAAAGCAAAATCGGGTTGCATTAATTTATTTCCCAGTAGTTCGATATGAAACACAGATTCATAGGTGCAGAAAAAATATGCATACTCAAAATCATTGGGTCGAAATATTGATTTTCTCAACATTTTTTTTAATTTGACCAAAATTAATGCATAGAAATTTTGAGGCTGTCATATCTACAACCAAACAGGGTTGATTTGTATGCATTATAAGAACAGCACACAGAGCATTTTTACATAAAATACATTTAGCAACATATGTTCTCAACACAG
Organism: Poecilia mexicana; assembly: GCF_051168715.1. Lineage (NCBI taxonomy): Eukaryota > Metazoa > Chordata > Actinopteri > Cyprinodontiformes > Poeciliidae > Poecilia > Poecilia mexicana. Next base: position 18,175,795 of record NW_028263380.1, on the reverse strand, counting down.
TCTGTGGTAAAAGTAATAACTTCAGCAACGAGGCATATCTCAGGAATATGTGTATCAAAAATTGTTTATTATAGTATTAGATGTGCAGTGTCATTTCGTTTTGAAAAATGGTGTCATTTTTCAAAAAATAATTGGAATCTACCTTAGTTTTAGCAATGCACTTGATTACAAAAAGGGACCTTTTAACTGTTAAATACACAAGTACACATGACAAATGAAGGCAGAAAAGAATATAGGGTATCAAAATAAAGTGCACAACAAGAATGGATTTCCTCTTTCTCTGCTTCTGTAAACAGAGCGCTTATATCTCTTAGTATATTTGCACAAAAAGTGGGGAGGACTTATTTTCATTCTGTAAATAAATGCCACACCGACACCTGGACTTCTTAATTCAAGTGAGCAAAGAGTAATTTAAACATAGATTTACAAGAATTGCGAGTCTAACTTGACACGGCTGACAACACGGGCCTAGCTAAAGGCGTAGAAAAGCACAAAGTCCTGTTTCTGTTGTTGCCATGGTGTTTTCACACATTTTATCATTAACCTAAGCAATGCAACATGCATGCAAGGCGGGGTACACATAAAAATGTGAAAAACAGGCAAAAAAAAAAAAAAAAAAAAAAAAGGGATCCAGCAGCAATCCGTCTACATGTAACCCTCCACTCAACACCTCTATTTATACCGTATGTCTTCGGCCTCTCCAAAATTGCATTTGCGAAGATAAGATCTATAAAGAGGGAAGTCATAATAGGCACTTGGCTCATGCTTGAGGCACCTGCTTTTTCTCTCAGCAAAAAATACTTCACATCCTCCCCTATGAGGACCCCAATTTGAATTGATTTACATACTCAAATTCTAATTAATTCTGTTGTCAGACTCCTTGACAAAGTGAGGAGTCTGACTAACTCCAATTAACACCTCCTAACAAGGTAGAGTGCTTGATTGCCCCGGCCTCTCAGGAAAGCTGTAAGAAAAAAAAAAAAAAAAAAAAAGACTCTTGGGTTGAGGTGGGAGGTTTGGGCCTCAAGAATAAAAATGTTTTCACTTGCTCATGTCAGCAAATTGTGCTTTAGAGCAGCTGACAATGTTTTTCTTCCCCCCTTTTTTTTTTTTTTTAATGCCCTGACCCCTGTTGATAATTTGTTGCGATACAGAGAACAGCTGTCAAGATTATAACCGGACAAGCATGGCAGCCGCGCTCACCCCAAAGAATAGCTGCAGAGATGTGTGACAATTGAGGAAAGAAGCAGTTCTGGAAATAGCACTTGTATGTCTCACAGTTAGAATCTCCAAAATAACTTGCTGAACCCTCCTTTATCGAATAAGCATCGCTTTGCACCAACTTGATATTCCTCTTACTCTTTAAAGTTGCCCTTTATCGATGCTCATATGAGGTTATTTTCATGCTGTAGAATTAATTTTCTTGATAGCATTGTTAGAGATAAGAATCCCAAAATTTGAGGAACCTAAGCTTATTGCACAATGCAGTACTTCCTCAACAGGCTGAAAAGTCAGTTACCTCTGGTACGCTTCTTTCATAAACACATACACACACACACACACACACACACACACACATATATATGTATTATTAAACTATGTTGGTTATTAGCTACTGCAGAAGTTATCTGTTGTAGATGAAACTCCTGTTCACAATGTGCACATAAAAGCTAAATGTGTAAAGCCTTGCAAAATGTTCACACACATAAAAGGAAAATGTTACATTGGTTTAAATATATATTTATATATATTTAATTAATGTTTTTTATTATCTTTGAGGTTACGTTTCTACCAGCTTTGCACTGATTCTCCCTTGCAAAACAGCTCAGGTTCAGTCAGACTGGATGCAGAGCATCTGTGAACACAAATCTTCAGTTATAGTCAGTTGGATTCAGGTCCGGGCTTTGATTTGATTTTTTTTTTTTTTAACACACAACTATACTTTGATCTAGACCAGTGCTTCTCGATTCCGGTCCTGCAGGGATCATTGCCCTGCATGTTTTAGGTGTTTCCCTTCTGCCACACACCTGACTTGAATAAGTGGGTGATTAACAGGCTTCTGTAGCGCTTTAGGGCATGGAGAGGAGGTCACGCAATTATTTGAATCAGGTGTTCTGGAACAGAGATGTATCGAAAATACGCAGGGTATTGGTCCCGGGGGATCAGAATTGGGAATCTAGACCATTCCATTGTAGCTGTTGCTGTATGTTATACGTTTGAAGATGAACTGCCTTCCCAATCTCAAGTCTTTAAGGATTTCCCCATCCTCCCATCATTGTGGACCAGCTTCCACAGCCGTTCTGAACAAACATGATGTTACCACTACTAAGTTTTAATGGTGGAGATGATGACAATGACGAACAGTAATAGATTTGAATTTATTAGCGTTCAATTTGGGTCAAACAGTTACATTTTAATCTTATTTGAAAACAGAACTTTCTTTTCCATTAATGTTCCTCAATTCTGGTTCCCCGGGGACCAATGCCCCGGATATTTTAGATACATCTCTGTTCCAGAACATCTGATTCAAATGATTGCATGATCTCCTCTTCGTGGCATCAGGTGCTACAGAAGCCTGTTAATCACCCACTTATTCAAGTCAGGTGTGTGGCACAAGGGAAACGCCTAAAACATGTAAGGGAAGTGGTTCCTGATGACTGTTGTACATGTTTGCTACGCCCCTAGGACTTGTGACTTCTTATGACTTTTTCTCAACAATGGATTCCTTTATTGCCACTCTTTAATAAGGGCCAGATTTGTGACGTGCGCAACTGATTGTCATCCTTTTGACAGATTCCTCAGAGGTTACTATGGGCCGGTGGACTGGTTCTCTGATAATCGATAATTTCTCGGCATGTCAATAGGTACCTTACCCTGGTTTGCACTTATGCATTACTACATCATTGTTTTTTGTTTTGTTTTTGTTTTTTGTTTTGTTTTTACAATGAACTCAGCAGTGTCCTAAGATGGTCTTTTTTTCTGACCTGTTCATATTTCTTTAAAGCTCTCCTGAGCTTCACTCCTGCCCTTCCCAGTGTTGTTTGAGGTCTGCAGTCTTTGTGAACCAAAAATAAATTTTTCCACAATGTCCAGCTCGTTAAAATGCATGTTAAAATGCATTAAAATGTAAATGTTGCACAACCTATTTAAAAAATTCAATTTAGAATAGTTTTGATAAGTATTTACCACAGGAGGTTCCCTGTTGTTTTTAAAGAACCACATTTTATTTATACTGTAAAGTTATGAGATAAAGAAAAATATAAAACTTTTCAAAAAATAAAAAAAATAAATAGATACATATTGTTCAATAGAATGTTGATATTTGTGGAATATGATGTAAAAGAAAAATAACAGTTTCCAATGTATCTAAAAAAATTATTACGGGTCATTTCAATTTCACTCTCTTTTAGAAATCCAGTGGAATTAATCCATGAAAAGACTGAAAAACTGCAAGAACCTGCCTGTAATGTTTATTTTAAAACCTTCATTCTTTATCATTTTAGCCGTAGTTATTGGGAGTCACACTGGAAGCTCCAAACAGGCACTTGTGGCTCCGGAGCAGCAGGTTGTAGACCGCACTTCATGTTGTTTTGTTCACCAATGAGGCCTTCAGAGGAAAGTTAGATTTATACTGAGATTAAATTACCACACGGATGGAGTACACGTACATATCGGGTGATCTTTGAAGGCAAATAGTTTTACTGAACTTTATTTAGGGTTATCAGAGTAAAGGCAAATGTGTGCTGCACCGTTTAATTTTCTAAAAAAAATAATAAATATTGAAACCCATGTAATTTTCCTTCCACTTCCCAATGATGTGTTATTCTTTCACATAAAACCCATTAAAAAAAAACATTGAAGATTATGATTGTAAAATGACAAAGGGCAAGGACACGCACAATAATAACCATCCAATTACCTAATTGCTGATTGTTTGGAGGAATTTTGTTTTAATAGGTGACTCTTTAGAGCACCTTCTGTCTTCAAAAAGCCTGGGACAAGTCAATAGTTGTGCCTTTCTCATCCAGTCATGCAAGAAGTACAGTAATCAATAGACACCTCTACAGCATGCTTCCAGAAATTCAGTCCATGTTACCTTAAAGGAGATATGCGCATTGGGATACCTTCTGACGAACTGCTCTCGGAGCTCTACTGTTGTTAACATTTCTGGGTACAATCTTTGCAATCGAAGTTTAGCTGCAATGGGGTCCAAAGATCATCCATTTAAGGACATTCTCAACAACACAAGGCCCAAGAGGATCCACGAAGGAGCTATGTAGATCTAACAAAACAAAGACAGTGGTGCATCTTTAAAAGTTCATGTTTCACGAGTGTGTGCATGAACAGTGTCTAGTGTGTTTGACCTTCCCCAAGGCCGTCTTCTGGTTTCCATGTTGAGACTTCATGTAAGGAGGTGCTAGGGAGGCTACGGAGATATTGTACCCAAGGAGGGCTGACATCTAAACGGGGATGAGGGCCTGAGGCCGTTTCCTCACCTTCAGTCACACGCTATTACTGCTCTCACTGACTAAACGCAGCCACAGGGAGACGTGCGTCTGGGTCAGGATTTTTTTTTCTTTACCCCTCTTTAAAAAAAAAAAAAAAAAAGTAACGTCAGGCACGATTCAGACAGTTGCAATTATGTTTCCTCTTCACACTATATTTTCCCTTTTGATGTGTTGATAAATGTCACCTCTCCTAAATGATTATCGAGCCTGTTAGAATTATCCAGAATTGTTCCTGAGGGACTATTCGAGTCTCATGCAGCAACCGAGTTGTTTGTGATGCATTCACTTGTGATCTTGTTAATCACTTTTATTTTAAAAAAGGTTGCTATTTAGATATCTTGAGGTTAATGCCAGTAGTCTACATCAGTCAGCGTCCAGTTGTAGGAGAAACGATGCATACGGTGTTGGTTTGAATCAGTAGAGAACTAAAGATCTGTTTGGAAATGTGTTGCAGCTCAACATTACTTCACATATTGGGAACTTTAATGTAGCTAAAATCTTTCCACATTTTTTTAAGCAATTATTTCTGATTCCTTTCACTTAGCTTGACTGAATGTCAGACAGAGCGGTAAGAGTTAAGAAGAGTTTGGACCCCAACAAAGTCTTGGTCACACATTGTCACATGTGTGATACGAAGAACCCGTTCTGTACCCAAGGTGACAAGTTTTTTCAATTTACCAATAATGAGTACGACGCTTTTTGCTCAGTTCTTGCAACGCTAACGCTTGGAAGATACAGAGTGGCTTTCGAAGTCTTTACAGATTTTGATGAGACTTGTACGACACACATTGGGATCACAACACTTTACAATACACCAAGTAAATCAGTTTTTGTGCCAAATTCCTCAGTGTGAAAAGACGTTAAATATATAATTTTTTAGAAGTATTCATAAAATGCAGAGACAGATATTATATCTTAATGGTTTTTCAAAAAAGTAGTTTTATTATTACATTCTGCCACAACCGGCAGTTCGAGGACATTCATGATGTTGACGTGGCCTAACGTGAAAATGAGTTTGACACCCCTGGTTTAGAGCGTCGATTCTCAATCCTTTCAGAGAATAACAGTCAAACCAGATTAGTGTAAACAATTTAGCACTTTTACTATGGTAATAAATTTGTACCTCGTTACATGCATAGAATCAATATTATTTACTTTTTGTTAGTAATGATGGTTGATCGACATCTTTGGGAAACCTCTTCTTTATAGAATACATTTTGAAAGGGTCCTGCTGACTTAATGAAACTGCTGATGCATTTAATGCACAAGCTCATGCAAATGCATTAGAAGAATATGACTTTTAGACAAAATAAGAAGGAAGTGTTTTTTTGTTTTTTGTTTGGCTTACTGATGCTTTTCTAATGATGTGTATATTTAGATATTGGTTTCTTAATAGGTGCAAAATCATGCGGTTTTCTGCCTTTTCAAAGAATGTATCATTTGCAGAAGCTTTACTTAAAATTATTGCATGCATGAATACAGACATATTTAATTAAAGATTTTGTACTTATTTATTTCATGCTGCTTAGCCTTGATTAGTGGGAGCCAGAAAACACAGTGTTCAATGATGATTTGTTGGCCAGCTTTAGTTTTAAGGGATTTTCTGTGCCACACAAGTTTAGTTTTCTTCTTTTCTCTTTAACATAATCTCAAGAAATAGAAGTGAATATCTGATCTCCCCCCAGGTGTTTGTGTGTTTTAACAAAGATGCTTTATTTATTTTATTTTTTTTCTCTGCTTCCTTTGGAACTGGCTCATCAGCACTGGATGGGGGTGGATGAACTACACTACTGGTATGATGCTCACAGGCCTGTTGGCGTGAGACCCTGTTGTGAGATGAGTCTCACAGTTAGCAGGGGCACAACTGTTTGGAGAAGGGTGTTGAGTGTTGGCATAGAGTGTGGAGGTGAAAGGAACTTGAGGTGCTGAAGAGCCTCACGTCGGTAGCCTCAGACGGTGCTGCAGCAAGTGGGAAGGGCCTTGATGTGCTGGTGCATGGATAATGCAGGAGAGTATCCTGTAGCAAAGCTGCACTTAACAGCACATTGATTTCAAACCCCTGTCTTCCCTCTGGAGGGCAGTGGAATGCACCTCAACAGGCCAAGCCCCCCCCCCCTCCCCTGTTGTTCCCTCTTTTCACCTCCTTCTTATTATTATGACTATTTACAATCTCCACAACTCTCTCCCTGCCCCCTCCTGCTGCCTTCCCTTTCTGGTGTTGATTTAGGTACACCACGCTTGCCACTGGCCTCAAATCCCCATCTTTCAAATGTCCCAGAGGAACTGAAAGAAATTCAAGGGGACAAAGGCTCCCAATAGACCAGTGTCTTGAAGACAGCTTTTGGGCCTGCAGGGTCAGCAAGGCGGAAAAAAAAAACTGCGGTCAAAATCAATGCATTGGCACTTTGATGGACCTCTTTGACAGATTAGGGAATTTAACATTTTCCTCTTGCTTTCATTGCACCATCTGATGTCCTCATTGTTCTCTAATTCTTTAAGATGGTCTCCTAATTTCAACCTTTTGGCAAAATATGTATTTATTTTTTGGTTTGCTGCAACAGTGCCTTAACCTTACACCTTAAACAGTTTCAAAAATATTCATGTACTTTATTGTCATTTTCATTGGCAAATCAACACAATGTCACTTATAATTGTGAAAGAAAAGTGAAATTGCAGAGTATGGATATGAATTCAACCAGTTTTGATCTGATAGCACAAAATAAAATCCAGTGTAACCAGTTGCATTTAATATCTATATATATATAAAAACAAAAGTCAATTAGTAAAAAATGTTGTCAAAATCGTAAGTGATTTAATTGTTTGGCATTCATGCAAAAGATTACATATGGCAGAAAACTAGCACTGAATATTCCCTGAAAAATCCACCCCCACAGTGACACATGGTGTTGGCAAAGTCCAGACCTAAATGCACTCAAGTATTCCAATTTTCATCGAACCTCTCCATCCAATCTAACTGTACTTGCACTGTTTTGCATAGAAAAAATGATTAAAAACATTTTGAGATGTAAAAAACCGGTAGAGATATACCTCCCGCCCCCAAAACCGCAGCTATAATTTCAGAAAGATATATCGACAAAGTATTGACTCAAGGAATCAGAAGACTACACATTTGTAGTTTTTGAAAACAATGCATTAAATTCACAATAATGCATGTTTTGACTAAAATACATTAAAAATTGAGTGACAAATTTTCTGTTACTGCTTTGACTTTGACTTAACTACCTGCACAAAAACGTTTGGACTCACTCGAGATATGAAGATAACTCTTTGCTTTTTCAACCAGGTGTTTTTCAGTATCATGTATCGAGTTTTCCAAGTCAAGCTCAGCTCATCTCAACTCTTTTTTTCTGTTTGAGGGAAGGAAAAGTTTCTTCCTTGTCAGCAGCCACACCTCACAGTCTGCAACTCTTTACGCGAGTCCCAGCACAGGTGGATGCCAGTGTGGTGCTTCTTCCACTTGTTTAACTTCTGACTCATCTCCCAGCTGCATTATACTGATGCATGTTTCGGGGAGCAGTAAACACCACATTTCTTTGTGCGCTAATAGGCTCTCAGCATCTTTAAGACTCAGGGTACAATTAAGAGGTGATAGTTTGATCTCCCACCTCGCAGTTCTATTTCTGAGCCGCTGCGTGATTATGTTGGAAGTTGACGGGCTGGTGAGGAGCGGGCTCTATTTAAAGGAAGACACTGACGAGCACTTCTGAACGCATACACTCCTCAGAGCTGTTTGCACCTGTCTGAGTTTGTATCACAACTGAATTATGTTCAGTTGCTAAAGTTTATCACATGATTGCCCAATGATTATGTAATAATCTTCTGCCGGGGAGGTGTTTTTGTAACAGTAGAATAAATTTGTTCTATTTTTAACACTTTGAAGGATTTGCATAAACAAACCATCTTAGTATTTCTTCCAACTTTATAAATCTTTTGTAGTTTGGTTTTCCCTGTATGTTTATCTTTTTATTATCATTATGTTATTGCTTCAAATAAAATAAAATAAAAAACAGGAAAATTACATCTGCAGAAAGAAATGCATTCTAAGCAACACATTTTTTCTAAAATATAAATTACACATCCTAATCTCTTGGACATAAGTGTTGCCATGCAAACGTGGAGGTTTTCTTGATGCAGCACTGCCATCTGCTGGTGGGAATTAGTTATTACACATTATTTATGACGGGTAAGCAAACTGTAGGGAGATTGTCTCCTTCACTGTAATTTATCAGAGATACAGAGGGCTGCGTCCTAATAAATCTGCTGGATTTATTAAGGACGCAGCTCTCCGTCTCCAAAGTCGAACCATAGTTTCGTTCACGTCGAGTTTACGTGCAGCGGCTCTATTCCCCTCCTATACTGCCAGATCGATGCCCCTCAACTTAAAAGCTGCATCATATGAGTTTGGAAACATTTCTCCGTCATACCTGCTGCAAGCATGTGCTTGTTCTGAATGAAAAATAGCACGTTCCTCTTTGATTTCCAATTTTGACTTCCAATGATTCACTTCCTGCTAAAGAGCCCCCTGGTGGTTGAAGAAAAATCCACAGAAAAACAGCACTGGGCTACAAGCCGCATGGTTCAAAGCGCAGGAAAAAAGTAGCGGCTTATAGTCCGAAAAATACCATAGTTTATATCAGACTCTTAGGTGAGTTTGCAAAAGAAGACCTAATTTTAAGGTTATTTTATATTTAGTCAATGAAATCAAACATAACTTACCCATAAGGACTCAAACTGCAGCAATGTCTAGCCACAGTTTGAAAGAATTTGACATTTATTTTATCAGATTTGATGCAAAATAAAATCATTAAAAGTGTTAAGCGCAGGGAAAGTATCATTAAAATGGGTGCAAGCAATTTTGCTGCTTTCTGCCTGTTGTCTCTCAACATTTACTTCAATCAAGAAACCAGCAAAATATGGAAACTGAACACAAAATGTTCAGGTCACTAGAACTCTGTAATTGGGTAGTGACAAGGACGATTTATCATTAACTCTATAACTTAGAGTCATAGAGTTTTTAGTAGCTAATTCTAAAAAATTCTATTTTTTTAGAATTTCGATGAGATCACCCACCCACCTGTGAAAGAATCCACTAATTTTTAAAGTTTTCTGTTTCGTTTCTTCAGAGTGCAATGAAATTTAAATGCTTAAGTCAAAGGGGGAGTATGATTATTTTAAAAGTAATCACACACTTTGTATGCATTAACTAAATATAACATTTTAAATATAGCATTTACCAATTATTTCTGCTGCTCATCCACATTGATACCTAGGCCACTTAATCACTGTATTAAAACTGGCACCTGATGTGTCATTTGTGAGAGAATAAAGATTGTCTTTTAACGTGATTCCCATCTTCCTTACATTGGTTTTAAAATGTAGAGTCAAGGGAAACAAATCTGTAACATGTCTACAGGTTTCTTTTTTCCCCTTTGGATAAAATCTAAACTAATGTAAAGTTTGTGTTGGTCTTTCAGTGTTTAAAATAAGATAGGGACTGTGTTACGATTCAACCAACTAATATATTTTATTGGGGCCTGCCCATAACGTTACATAGGGAAAAGCAGTGACTGCCTTGCGAAGCAACCACTGCGAAGCACTGCTGCAGGCATCAAAATGTGCGGCTCAATCCCGGCATGAGGGCTATTATTTTTATTGGGGTTTCGAGTAAAAATGGCGACGTAAAAAGTTAAAAACGAGCAAAATTTCCAACTGCCGAACCTTAGAGTGTAACTGACACCAACTGCTGCTTTTTTAGAGTGAGAAAATGAGTGGATTTAAAACAATTGAAAACATTTTACGGGAGCAGGCATGCGTATCAGTGTCATGACCAACTTTCATATCAATAGAGCAATTTTCACAGCCATGAGAGCGATTTCAAAATTATCTTGGGGTCAAAAATCCACTGAGTTTCTCACTCTAACGGAGCGGCAGTTGGTGTCAGTTACACTCGGCGTTTCGGCGGTTTTTGCTCCATTTTGCTCGTTGCTCGTTTTTCGCTTTTTAAGTCGCCATCCTAACTCTGATCCCCAATAAAAAATAATAGCTCCAATGTCGGGATTGAGATGCACGTTTTGATACCATTTTTGTGGGTGGACACACAGCGGGGTATGAGCCGCATTGAAGGTAACGGAAGAAAAATATACTATATTTATAATAAAGAGGCGTTCTATGCCTTCCATGCATTACATGGAAGGATGGTGGGCACGCAGCAAGGCAGTTCATTAACATTAGCACAAACATTAGCATTAGCATTTCTAACTAATAGCTAACTTTTCCTTAAAGTTAGCTATTAACTAATTTTCTTATTAATTAGACATGTTTAGTATACTGAATGGAGCAAGTAAAATTAAAAACAACATGGCCGTGTTGCTCCACATGCTACTGCCAGCATTTAGGCTAACATTAGCATTTTGACTAATTTTAGCTTATACATTAATTTTAACATACAGAACGGCATATGTCCATGCTACTCAACATGCTTATGACTCTCCACATGCTCTTGAGTACATTTCAGCTTTCATAAGCATTGATGCTAATTTTTAGCATCAGAACGCTGGGTCCAAACCGACGGGCACACTTTGGCAGGCCCTGGTTAAATTTCTTCAGGAATTTTCTAGTTTATTAATCTGCAGCTTTCCCAAGATGAATGGTCTAATGTTAGTGAACCAATGCAACATTTTTTTTATTTTGCTGATTATTTGTGGATTATAATAATATAAAAGTAGCAAAGTTTTTGTAGCGTCCTAAAATGCCCTAATACAGAGACTTGCAAGGAGGATTTCGTGAGAAATACAGCAGCATGTTCAGACTAAATCACAGGTGCAGGTAAAATTGGTTTAAAAGCTTAAAGTGATCATGTGAATTTGATAAAAGTCACATGATCACCTGGGACTAAGGTAAAAGAGCAACAACTACATAGATTTTATTAAATTTCCAAGTCTGTAGAAGCATAAACAATTTTTTTATTAATTCACACTTTAAGTTGTATATTACTGAAACTTTATAATTTTTCATAAAAATTATGGGCAGAAAAAGGTAAGCTTTTTTCTCAAATGAGACTTTTATGGTGATGCCTGGAAAAGATGCAACTTACTCAAAGAATCTCAGGAATAAAAAGGGTCTTTCAATTATAGTCATCCTCGTGTCTTGGTTGCCTCTATAATCTAACACAGACACCCTTAATCCAAGAGATGTCTGAGCTAGAATGGCTCTAGTGGTAGGCCTCCCATTTAAGTAAAGTACAATGTTGCTGGAGTTTTGCCCTGACCAGGATTTCAGCTGCTGAGCTTTTGCTCTAAGTATAGCATCTGCTGCCACTATCACTGTGCCAAAGTGCCTGTCTATCTCTAAACACATAGCAGATAAAGAAAGTGGCTGATACTGAGATTTTAGTACAAGGCATAGATGGACAGTTGAGTCAAAGTGGGAGACGACTGCACAGGTGATGGAGAATGAGACCACTAAGACGCAGAGAGACCTCCAGATCCAGTTTCATCAAGACGCAGAGTCCCTAAGCATTTTCTACAGAACTGTTTGTGGAAGACAACCCAAAAGGCTTGACCTAAGTATACAGTAAAACACAATTATCCTTGATTCAATGTATAGAATTCTGAATTTGAAGAAAGTTACAACAAAGTCTCAAAATTTTTTGTTGTTAAGTTTTGTGGCATTCAGCAAATAGAAATAATTTTGGTAGTTCTGACTAACCTAAAACGAGAAGTTTGGTTGGATTTGACTTCAAACAGTGAGAAAAAGTGCAGGGTTTCCCCCAGTGTTTAATAGGCCTGGCAACCCGACATCCTTTCCTAGCGTCACCGCCAGGCTAAGCCTTTCTTGTTTATGTTTTTAGGAAAATAAAAAAATAAAAAAATAAAACAGGTTTCTTTTTTTTTCTCTTTTTTTTAAGCCTGATTGCTAGTGCCTCTGTTGCTCTGAGCGCTTCACTGGCGGAACAGATTTATTCCTAAAAGATATGTTTGTAGAGGATAGGTTTATAGTTTATCCATTTAAAGCCGGACCAATCACACCGCTGGCCCCTCTGCCCGTTGCCTCGCCCGCTGCATTAGCTGGATTAAGTTTATTTTTCTTCGATGGCTTTTTCTCATCTTGATGGTCATCATTTTGTTGTGGAGACCATTTCTTCTTCGATCGCCTGCTGTGGTTTAACGTTTACGGTTTCATTTGTGTGATTCTCATCTGTGATGGTATCTGTCTGATCTACAACTATTTCTGTTACTGAAATGTCTTGTTCGTCACTGTTTCCTCCAGAAACCTTTTCTTTACTGAGGGTTTCCAATTCAGTCAGCTTTCATTGGTGACTCTATCCTGTTGTCACCTGCAGATCTCTTGAATAGCTTGGTCTGCTGATCCTCATGCCCATTCAGTTGTGTTTCAGAGGGCTGTTTTTTTGGCAATAAAAAGAACTCCGTTTGGTTTTAACTGATAACTGGTTTCCTGTACATTGATCTCTGTTTGTACTGCAGCAGATTGATAACGGACTGTTCTCTGCTTTGGGGCGTTTTGTGAATCCGTCTGAATTTGAAGAGAAACCATTGAATTCTTGTTTTGGCTTCTCTCTGAGAGTCCTTTCCTCATCAGATCTTTCTGGTGTCTAAGTTTAGCATTTAGTTGATGATTTATACCGAACATTTCATCAAGCCGTTTCATTAAATATCTTTGTACTTTGATGTATTCCAATTCAGACTCCTTAAATTTGGCAAGACATGTACACTTTGCTTCACATATTGTGTTTTCAAAAGAGTGGGGCAAATTCTGAATTTTACTTAGAAACTCTCCTTGAACATTTTCTGCTGTTTGATTATCAGGAACCTCGGTTAAATTCTCTCTTTGAAATGGACATTTCTCCCCTCTGTAATCCAGAGTCTCCTGCGGTTTGAAGACAGAGTCCTTTTTGGTGACTTGCTGTGTTGTAGAAAGCAGAGTGTTCTTGGATGAACTTTCCTTTTTCAAGGAAGCCGCCTCATCACGTTCTTGTGCTGGCTTTGAAATGTTTTGGGTTTCAATATTCTCAGCAAAAAAACTTACATCTATGTGAGGTTCTGATTTGGGAAGCACTTTCCAAAATGTCATCTTTCCGTTGCTGGGCAAAGCTCCCTGATAACTTGGTTTACTGATGTCACTGTTTTCAGTAAAAAAAAAAAAGTAAGATCTATGCAGGCATCTAACTTGGGGAAAGATTTTCATAGCAGTGGCTTCTTTTTGATGCGTTTACTCTTTGACGACTGTTTCTCCCCTTTTTGATCCACGTTCTTCTGTGAGTTGGAGATCTCTTTCTTTTCGGTGAACAGCTGTTTTTTTAAGAAATCACTGGTTCCTTTTTGCAAATCTCCTTCTTTATGGAATCTTCCAGAGAACCTTCTTTTTCAACCAGAAAAGTGTCGTGCTTTTTAATATTTTTAGCACCAGACTTATAGGACTGTTCCTTCTCTGGTGTCTCCTGCTGTGCGGAGATTGATTACCGTTAGGTAACTGGTGAAACGTCTTCCATTCCAGTATCTTCAGATGAATTAAATCCTCAGATCAGCAGGGGCATGTTTCTCCAACCAGACTTGAAACGGTATCCTTTTCTTTTTGTTGCGCCTCATTGTTGGTGGCTGTTCCACAGACTTATAGAGGGCTGTTCCTTCTCTGCTGTATCGCTTGTCTCCTGCACTCTAGCGGTGGACTCTTCTTCACTGGCCAGTGAATCGTTCTGCTTTTTGATATTTCCTGCAGAAATCTCTTGGTCAACAGGGACGTGTTCCTCCTACCAGGTTTTAAATGGTACCTGGTTCTTATCATTGGACTCACTCTCAGGTGGCTGTCTGTCCCCTTTTGGCGATTGATTCATTTTCAATCACCAGTGGAGCGTCCTGCTGTTCGATATTTTCACCAGACATCCTTAGCTCCTCAGGTGCGTGCAGCTCCAACCAGACTGCAAATGACACCTTCTTCTTCTTGCGCTTGGGTTTGTTGGGTATCTGTAATTCCCTTTCGATGTCGTCGAATGCAACTTCTTCGACTCTAGGCTGGTCGGATTGCATTGTTCAGGTTCTAAGATAAATCACTTCGCTAAAACTCAGTAAAGATTTCACGTCAAGTTTGATGTAAATCTCCAAAAGAAAAGTGCACCAAACAAAGTTGAAAATCTAACTGTAAACTGCTAAGTAAGTTCTCAAGAGAAATGTATCAACAACGGCTGCTAACATGTTGCGATGAAAGTAAATCGCTGTGAGGAGATTATATCAAAGCTTAACCAATTTTTATTATTTTTTCTTCAAAATTGCTGAATTTTCGCATCTTTCCATTCAAATGCTCAGAAGCCCAGCCGGTGAGGCAGCAGTGAGCTGAGCCTCACCTGGAATTGCGCAACCTCTCGCTAACTGCACTTACTGATGTTTTATGAGAGCATGTTCGTCCTGTCTATACATTGCCAATAAAATGGCTCACCTTAACATCTTTTAATACAAAAACACAGTGCACTGCCGGTGTACCGCCTCGGCACCCCAACCACCGGGCTTAGTTTTCTGGGGGAAACCCTGAAGTGTGTGTCCTTATCTGATTTCAAATGTATGAATGAAGTTAGTGTTGTGCAGTATGACTAAAAAAATTGTATCACAATTTTTCTTTCTTTAGTTCTATTTTGTTTTTACAATTCTGTTGCCTTCTCTGTATATCACAATATTTTTTTAACTTAGCTTTTTTTTCTCCATGATGGCTTTTACATGTTTGTAGCTTATTTTACTATCAGAAGCACATGAGTATGAGTCTTTAAATCCAATTGTTGTTCCAAAAAATAACAAAACATATGAATGAGTCTATATGAAATAGCAGAAAGAGAAGTAGAATGTAAAATGTTTTTACATTCAAAATGCAAAAATGAAAATAAAAGATATACAAATAGTAACAATGCTTTCTTCCCAAGACAAAACATTTTATGAAGATCCTAAAAACACTATAAATTGACCGAAAATACTCAGTGAGTAGTATTGAAGTGTCCCGACCCCACTAAGGGACAAGGGTGTAAAGAAAATGGATGGATGGATGGATGGATGGATGGATGGATGGATGGATAGAATTGAAGTGTTGAAAGTATTTAAGTACTGCATAAACAAGACAAAAGCTTAATATGACATCCTGGAAATCAAGGTATTAAAGTATTACATATAAAATGTATAGCAAATAAACATCCCAAATACATTAATATTAATCTCCAACGTACCATATTAATGTATTCAAAAGTGCTATACATTACTGCCTCTGTTTTTTTCATTACAAAAACAAACAATCCACATTAAAACTAACAGTAAGAATATCGATGTAAACATCTTGGTAAATAGACAAACATTATGAACGTTATTCACGAATTAAGCAATTGGCTTAACTATTTTCGCCCTGATAAGACATCCCTTGAATTCAGAGTTTAAATCGTTGCTCTGAAGCTCTTTATAGACTGTCTGTAGTGAGACAATATCCGTAATGTCGTTCCACCGTTTGCTATTCCCGTGATATGCCGTGTGCCAAATCTTTTAAAAAAAAAAAAACTTCCTAACTACAGACAAAAGCTTCTATCTTCGGCACACGGTTTTCTTTGATATCTCCTGTCTCACTTTCTTTATCCGCCATCTGTTTTCTGTTATTCAGACCAACTCACGTCTAGCTGTTAGCCAAAAGACTGTTATGCTACCTGGCTACGTTCAACTTCGTTTGACTTTTGGCGGTGCCGCTATTCCACTCAGGGCTCTCTGGCACTTCTAGCGGCAAACAATATTATATTTTTTTTCTGCATGCTGAAGGGATAAAACCGTTTTCTCCGCTATGCCGCCATGTGGTAGCCTGGCCATTGTTTTCCTGTGCAATTCCGTTGGAAAAGAAATCCTCTGTTCCAGCGCAGACTGGGATTTCTATAATTGACACGGGTTGTCTCCGGTCGATTTTTTTACGGGCCAACCAGTGAACAGAAGAAATTGTGAACGATGACGTCGATTTTCTGCGCTGTTTTAAAATTGTAGTCTGTCTGTAGTTTTAGCAAGAACAGCGGAGGAAGTGAGCAAAGCCGTTCAGTCCGTCTTGCTGACGTCTCTAAATATTGAAATGACATGAGCATACGCCTTGTTCGGATCGGCGCTTCTCTCATCACGGTGGGGGACGGTTGTTAAAGAGGTCTTAGCATCGAACTGGTGCATAACGTTTAGACAAACGTTAGCAGTCCACGCCTCTAGGAAGCAGTCGAAGTATGGGAACTCCTAATAACGAATCAAGGAGCAAATAAATTATAGGACAAGGGGCTAGTTTATACCAGGCTGGCGGTATGACTGTCAGTGACGTGCGGTGAGGTTCATTACTGGTGAGGCACTGACTTATGACTTAGACACCATGCATGTTATTGGACCTACGCAAATTTCGCGCATGCATACAAAGCTGGGGGGCAAAAAGACTAATCTTTTACATGCCATCCATAGCCGCGTTAACTCAGTGAAACTTAGAAATGTAGGTATTAATTTCGTGCTATGATCCACAGCAAAGTGATCTGTATTCGCCAAGCTATGCACACTCGTTGCCATAACAACTGACTACAATACCACTTCATGTTTTAGGATTTAACACCAAAAAACATTCAAGAATTTTGCACACAGAACAGAACATTTAGTCTGTTGTTGTAGTGCGATTTAGGCTTAATGTTTTATTAATAAATAATTGCTGTGGTAGATTAGCTACTGCTTCTACTTTACTGAATTATTTAGACATAAACTGTAGCCCACAAAACGCACATTTCAATAAAAAACTAAACAAAAATATCTTATTGCTGTCTTACCTTTACTTATCAATGAAATCCATGCACCGCTAATTCTGCACAAAAATATCCGTTCATCCAAAGCCAAGTCTATCCTCGGCATGTCTTTTCTACTCCGTCTGAGAATCATCAAACTGTCTCGTAGCAAAACTTTCAGCTCCGGTGTTGGTCTTCCTTTAGTTATTATCTCCTGCTTCAATTGAAAATCCACTTTAGAAAACTGTTTACGTCGGAAGAGAGGAGAAAACAAATATATCGCTGTACTTTACTTATTTACTGTATGGCTAGCTCCATGGCTAGCTCATAGACATCAATACTGTGTCTTACTCTGCAGTTGTGGAGTCACAATATCTGGGATCATGAGCGCCCCCTGCCATGAGGCAAGAGAACCACAAGGATAAAAGAGAAATATAAATGATTTTATTATTATATATTATTTTTCCATGATGACAGGTGAGGCTCTGCCTCACCTGCCTCCCCTGACCGCACGTCACTGATGACTGTATATCAAAAATTCATACCGGAGGGAAAATTACTATTGGTATACCGTCTAGCACTAAGAGATGTCTCTTCACTGCATTTGGTCTCGTCTAAAATGGGTTGCAAACTATAAAGCTACAAAATAATACTATACGTTGTATAGCTAAATAATGATATCTACCATTTTACATTTCCCACCAAGAACTTGAAACATTTCTTCTGTTTTTATCACCGTGCTAAGAGCTTACTTATGCTGAGTTACTGCATAAACAATTAGGCTATACAAATGGTCTGTACAAACTATTTGAGTTGCTTCCAAAATTGAACTCATCTCAGCGTTTAAATAACTTTTAAACATGGCGAATGCTCAACCATCTGAACTTCAATGTTTTGATTGCTGATTTTGCTAATGATTTTTAGTTGCATTCTTTGAATTTTCAGTGACTTTGTATGTTTGTAATGCTGCTCTTATTTTGCGATTTTAATTTGAATGTCTTTTTTTAAGTCATGACATCTAGGCCATGCATGCTCTTGTAAATTAGAGTCCTTCTGGTTAAATAAAGTATTAATAATATAAAATAAGCTTGATATAAATTGATTTTGGACTGGATGCAGGTGAATTTCAACTATTTGGAATATCTTCAAAACTTCACTTACAATCAGAGTAAAATGTTTAAGTGAGCAATAACATCTTACCTGTTTGATTTTGACAATAATAGCTTAGGCAGAATGCAAATTAAAATTAATATTTTTCTAATATGTAGGACAATTAAAAATTACTTTTATTGAAGAAATGTCAGATTAATTAATTTGTGTTCATACTGTACCTTAAATGCACTCAATATTTGCTCAAGACTCCTTTAGTCCAAATAAATGCATAAACACAACAAGCTCATGTTGCTTTAATAGCTGCATTGTTAGCTCTGGTGTGTCCTATCTTTGTATTGACAATACACCAAATCTTCTCTATGAGGCCAAGAGGCTCTGCTTGAGTGATATTTTGTTCATTAAAGCAGATATTGGTATTTTTTGTAGCGTGAGCAGGTTCCAAGCAATGTCCATATCCATTAAGTTTGTCAGGAGAGGGAAATAATGTGTGCTCCAAAATGTCTTGATGGCTGATCTACTAAATTCAGATTTACATTAAATTAAAGTATAATCAAAGTTATCAGAAAAATCCACCTAAAACATGTCGCTGTGTATAAATAATCACATTTTTATGTGAGTTTTACGTTTTGAATTAAATTAACTGTGATTTCCTGGGATGCACCTCTAATTGGAACCTAATGGACTTGTTTTATTTTTTGTGAACTGCTCTAGCTTAACTCAATTGAACTCAATTATGTGCTTGTAATTTTAATTGTGTATTCCTGTTTTATCAGTCGTCCCTACACAAGCAAGGTATCAACAGCAAAAATAAAAAAAAAGAAAAAAACATCACCTCCATGCACACACGCATACAAAAATCCCGCTTGGAACATTTTTCGGGCAACAGACAATTACATCCCGCCCTATTATTACGTTCTCGACGCTGATTGGTCATGACAACAGGGTCCTGAACGCTAACTGGCTATCTCATTGTCAACCATGTTAGAGGCGTGTTTCTGTCGTTGGGAGAATGCAGAGCCTGCCCTCAGCCGAAGTGTCAGCCGGCCTTTTACAGCTCTTCAACCGGTGACTGCAGACAGATGTGGAGCTGAAAAACTGACAACAGGAGCCATGGACGAATCCAGAGAACAAATGAACCCACTCCTTAGCAGGGTGAGTACCCGGAAAAGACGTTTTAATGTAAGCTTATTGTACGTGCTCGGCTCTTTGTCTGTGTTTGCCAAGCAACAGCACAAGTCAAAGGGATGCTTGATAATCATCCGGTCACTTCTATTGTTAGCCGGTTTTCCTTTTCATACTTCTCCTTAATGGTAAAGGTTATTTTTTACACTTTTTAAAAAGCTACATTTTAACAAAGATAACAAATATGTCCCCCTTTGCGCTTTATGTCTTTTTTCAGAGGGTTGTTACTAAACCGAAGATCTTGCTCGTTATGATACGTTAATAACGTCCATACCCTTTAGTAGTTTTCGTAAAATATTTCCTCCCTGTAAATCTGAACATTAGCTTTGCTGTAAACACTTTAAGGACATGAAAACAGTAGTAGTCTGGTACGCCTGCGGTAAGTCTGTTAGTAAATGACTGATTAGCAGTTAACCGCTTTAAGCATTTTCCGCTCACACGCTACGTTACTTTACGTCATGTGTCCCATTAGGCTCTACAGCTGAGTGAGCCTCAGAAAAGAAAGGTAGTGTAGAGGCACATTTCACAACTACAGCCTCCTCTGCGTGGCAGTTTTACCATATTCTTTAAATAACCCACTGCTGGTGATCTTACTGTGAAAGATTAGTGGCCAAATTAACGAAACGGAAAAGCATGAGCCTTTCCACATGCCTTACAGTGAAGTTTTCAGTGACGTGTGTGCGGGAACAGAGAACCACATCCTGTCTGCTGGGTGTCACTGCCACAGAGAGGCTTATAAGCGTCGGACCACTGAGTGTTAAGAAGACCAGAAAAAAGAAGCTTGCTGGAGAGCTAAGTTTAAAGAGCACAGCGTGACATCAGTGGTGGTGTAAGGTAGCCCACTACTCTTCTGCATGTGTTTGCTTACTGTATTCATACACGTGCGTGGATTCCCGGAAAGTCAAGGGGTGGCATTATTGCAGTGCACCTCTTACGCCAGAGCTGACCCCCATAGAAAGTAATTAATCAATGTCCAAGACTTTCACACTTAAATCCCCAAGAATATACAGTTGTTCATCTTTCAATGGAGCATTCAGATGCATATTTTAAAAGCCATGAATGTGGTTTCAAACAGGGGGGCATTGTTATTTTATGGTTTTCTTTCTGACCGGGGTTTTTGTTTTGAGACAATAAAGAGGAGTCTTTTAAAATGTAATTTTTAGCCCTTGGCTTGACAAATATGCTTCAAAGCTAATAAGCTGTTATGATATTTTAAATCCTGTTCAGTTTTGACCGGGCTGTTTAACACGGGATATAAAATGACAATACACAGTCAGTTTTGTAGATCTGGCGTTCTCAAATTTATGTTCGAAGGCTCAAATAATTTTTTTTTTTTTTTAGATGAACCAATAATCTGGTTTATCAAGACTATCGATAAAGCAATAGTTTAACTATGTGACCAACAACACATCAACACTAATGATGTGTTGTTGAATGTAAAGAACGAACATGTAATGACTACAATTTTCCTTGCTAAACACAAAGCATGATGCTTTGTCCTCTCATGTTTCATTGGGAGGACAGTGTGTTCAGAATGATATGTTAGTTTTCTGCCACATTGTGTTTTGGATTCTAGAAATATATTGTATAATGTGGTTTGATCAGAGGACCTTCTTCCACATGTTTTCTGTGACCCCTATGGCTTGTGACAAACTTCAAGCAGGACTTCTCATTACTTTTTCTTTCAACAACAAGCTTCTCTTGTCCCATTCTTCCATAAGGATCAGATTTGTGGAGTGGCCATCTCATAGTTATCTTGTTGACACGTTCACTAAGCGGTGGATCTCTGGAGCACCTCTAGAGTTACCATGCGCCGCTTGGCTGCTTCTTTGTTTATTGTCTTGTTGTTGCACAACACCCCCCCCCCTTCTCTCTCTCTACTTCCTCTTCTGAGAGGAGGGAGATGTTGCTCCCAGCTCTCCGTCTAACGGGTGAATTGAGTTTCCTAAATCTGCCGCGATTTACCCTACCC
Organism: Poecilia mexicana; assembly: GCF_051168715.1. Taxonomy (NCBI): domain Eukaryota; kingdom Metazoa; phylum Chordata; class Actinopteri; order Cyprinodontiformes; family Poeciliidae; genus Poecilia; species Poecilia mexicana. The sequence goes on along the minus strand of NW_028263380.1, from coordinate 18,154,230 downwards.
AGAACTGAAGTAAACTCTGTTTAAGCTGGGTGCGAGAAAGACTAGCCTGGTTTCTAACGACCTTCATCCAGATGTCCCACCCTTTTTCACCCTGTGAACTAGCCAGATAGAGCAGCCCGGAATCAGCTAGTTTCACAGAGCACACCTGTTAACGGTCGCTCTTTCTCTTATTACAACTTGCACTTGTTATTGAACCAGGTTGGTTTTAGTGACTCGGGCGAGTCCCAAGGGTGTTGTTTTAGTTTTGGCTAAAAGCAACCTATAAAACATTTTCCACTTTCTCCTCCCAGAATCAAACTTCATAGCTATTCTACAACCATCAAAGAACTTTAAGGTGACTCATTAACTGAATGTCCACAACATCTTTTAGATTTTCTTAATGCTAATTATTTTATTAGTAAGGCAATTTTGCAAGGGTCAGTACAGCTTAAATCAGTAGCAGAAATAATCAAATAAGTAAAATCAATAATCTAGCCTATCTTTCCCTAATGCTGACACTGTGAACTAAAAAAGATAAACTTTGAAAGAGACGGATGGTGTTTGGCATTTTGAACCCCAGAACTGGCCTGATGATGAAAAAGGTGTTGCAGCAGCAGGAGGCTCCCAGTACAGGAAGAGTACTGAGTCAGAGCGGCAGGTCTCGGGCCTCAGGGTGACTTCCTCATGCTCGTAGCGGCCCTCTCCTTCTTGTCTTGCAGCTCTGTAGCTCCTTTCTCCTCGTCTCACGATCTTTCTGGTCTCTCGAGATGTAGAAGGGCTGGTCTCATGGAAGGAACACACCAGTTCTTCCTCTTTGCCTTTGTTCTTTGCCTTTGTCTTTATCTTCATCTTTGCCTTGGTCTTTGTCTTTGGGGTCTCGAACCCAGCTGAGAAAAGTGCAATTTGAAGCCACATGTTGCGGGGCTAACGGGTTGGTCCCCATGTGCAGAACAGTCTTCGGCTCTGTGGCTCCGGCTCTTCTTCAGCTTCAGAGTTCTTTGTCCATCTCGATCTTGGCTCGAAGCTGCCTGAAGGATCCAACCAAAGACTCCTCTTTGCACTCACCTTATATAGGATATACCCACCCTTTTGGTGCATTTGCATTGGCTAGCTTTGTCTCATTGGCTGACTGCTTGGACCGATAATCTCATATCCATCACCATCTTTGGACATGACCTGATGTCTGTTCTAATGTCCCCGAGTTGCTCAACAGCCCTCTTGTGTCTAACCTTCTCTTAGGAAAGTTGAAGTTTAGCAATAAGGCCTTAAGACACCTCCGCTCTCCCATCAGTTCCTCTTTCCCCCTGACTTTTCACCTACCATCTACCTCCAACACAACATCAGTGACCTTTAGTTACAGTTACACACTTTACCACATTTCAAGTTCAATGTCAAAATCACATTTATAACCTTTTAGTTTCTCTGATTTAGCATTCACTTATAATATTATAATAACCATTACTTATTAGTTACTCTTATAATCATAATGTGTTATTACAGACATTTCTGAAAAGAAACCAAGAATAATTCATTATTCTAATCATTTGACACCATGTTACAGTTACTTGTTTCACCTTTAAGTACTTCCATAAGTGTAAGAGTAAGTGTTAAATATTCTTATAATCAAACCAACATCAACCAATATTAATTATTAGCTTAATTATAAGTTATCATTATTAATTCAAGTATTTTACTCTGGGTTTTATCCAATTACTCAAAATGTTTAGATTTTATTCTTTAAACCTTTAGAGCTCAAAATGAGCAGTCTGAACTATTTTTAATCACTGCAGGCTGGAAACTTCCTCTTTTTCCAGGAAACCTGCTTTTCCTGTTGCATGACTCTCTTTCTGCCTGACTATGATTTTTTTATGATTATATAGAAAAAAGTAGAATTAAAGCAGCACACAATAACACACACACAACCAGATTAATTTTATTACCGTCTGACTCTACTGTTGGATCTTGATGTCACCTGTATAATCAGTTTTAAAGATAACTTTATTTATTGTTATTATTAAACTAAAATCTCCAGCATGGGGAAGTGGGATGAGCTCGACTTTTCTCGACAGTCTCCCTTGCACCACCTGTCTGATTAGGTAGATTCTCGTGGCTTTAGAGGTTAGCAGTTGCGCCACACACTTTTAATGCTCTGATGGGATGTCCAGGCATTGGGATACTGTTTTGTAACAGTGTCCTACAAATTATCAAGCATATACACTAACAGAATGCTATGTGGTTGGCTTTTAAGCAATGAAATATTTACTTTCTTATTTAAAAATGAATTGTTTGTTTATTTGAATATTTTAATGTATTCTCAATATTGGATAAAATAAGCGTAAATGAAAACTGTTTAAATGAAAAAATCTGTAAAATGTGTTGGTTTCTTAAACTGATTGATTAAACTTTGGAATAAGTTTAATCAATCAATTTATTGTTTAATAAAATATTTTACTATAATTGTTAGTTGCGTCCCTAATGATACTACTAAAATATTTGCGATGGCTTTCCTCAATTTATTTTCTTCTTAAAAATAAACATTACATACTTATTCAAAAGTACTGGAAAGTAAATTTTTTAAAGTAAGTAGAATTTTAGGAAATCCTCTGGGGTTTTTCCAGATTTCAAGCATTTTTTTTTCTGTTTGTATTTTTCCAAGCCCAAAGGTGACAAGAGTCCAACTAAAACAATTTTTACAATCAGATTGTACCTTCGAGGTCTTGTTCAGACAACACGCAGTCTACAGCTTGTTTTACTGTGCAAACATGTTGAAGTTCCATGGAGCAAAGGAATCAATTTGTTCAGGATGTAAGATTTAGTTTCTCCTGTGTGTGTGTGTGTGTGTGTGTGTGTGTGTGTGTGTGCGTGTGTGTGCGTGTGTGTGCGTGTGTGTGCGCGCGTGTGTGCGTGTGTGTGTGTGTGTGTGTGTCTGTGTTTCAGGGCATCACAGTATTCAGTCTCAGATGACCAAATATGACGCTATAGATTGTGTCATTGCACATTCAAAAACAACCAGCAAAACACAAAAGTTCCATCCATAAATCAATAACTTTATCTACAAAGACTCTGCATACTCATCCTTTTGTGATCATATCTGTCTTGCACAGCGCTGCCGATCAATTTTGTCCCTCTTTTTTTTTTATAAACAAATAAATATCTATATACCAGCGTACACTAGCTTATTTAGAGTTGTACGTGATTGTTTATGCACAACTTTATCAAAGTCCAGACAAGAAAGTGATGTCTGGACTTTGGTTTGTCACAGCTGCTTGATTCTTTTCTTTTTTTATTACACATCCTGATTTGCTGCCACGGTTAAGATCGCTGTCCTGTTGCTTGATCCAGTTGAAGCCCCCCCTTCAGCTGTTGGACAAATGGTCTTATGTCTTATGGTCTTATGGAATGGTCTTATGTTTGAATCTAGAAATACTTTCGCATACAGACAGAAAAGTTTGTGATGGACTTAATGACCTCGAGGTGCCCAGCAGCACACCTCTTGTGGAAGCAGCAGCTAAGGAAATTCACCTACGTAGGTCGATCGCAATTTCACTTTTTTCATTTTTTATTGTATCATTAAAATATGGGTTGAAATTATTTGACCTATAGTAGATCTAACAGGTTTAATCACTCTCTCCTTTCTGAAACTAGGCACACTCAAAGAACAAAAACCTGCATAAAGTACAAAGAGGTTGCATGTGCTGCATACCAATTAGTCTGGGGGAATTTTTCCTTTGCGTCATATCGTTGTATGAGTTTAGCAGTAGGACGAAGGCCATTACACAGGCTTGTTCTACATGATTAGTGGAGGTGTTAGTAAATATAATACATGTAGATCCATCGGTCGTGGAGGCAATACATCAGGATTTCTTTGGAAACAATAAATCCAATAATTTTGTGTGAAATTGATCAGCCTTTTCCCTATCACATTATCACATTTTTTGCGTTCTTCTTTCCTTCATTCATGTTTTACTTCTTTCCTTCCTTCCTTTCTTTCTTCTTTCAACATGTCATTGAGTCACCCCTGTGCAAAACTGAACAAATATTCTTTGTTTGCAACCAGACACAGCCTATGCTCTCTGGAAGAAATGCGGATTGTGTTTTTTTCCACTGTTGCAATAGTTTAGAGTTCAAAGTGATGTGGGAGTCTTTTACACCTCATAACACAGTACCTCATTTGGTGAAATATCAGCACGGACCCCTCACACCAGATGTTCAGCACAGTAATGATGGCGTGATGATCTGGGATCGTATTGCAGACAAATGACTCGGCATCTTGCTTGAACGCCCAACTCAAACACTTGTAAGGTGTTAGTTTGTCCGACAGCTACAGGTAGTCGTGACCGATCATACATTAAAACCCTTGGTTTTGTAGAAGGTGCGCTTTCTTTATGCCGTGACTGTAACATGATTCGGTCCAACTGAGTCATCAGCATTAGCATAGTGGCTCCAAGCGCAGAAAGAAACTACAGCGGAGTGGCTTGAAGTTGAAAATGTGCCACAGTGACTTCACCAAAGTTCACATTGTATCAAAATCTGATTGATGTTTTACTGTGGGAAATAAATTCGGGCTTCAATGGGTTTTGTGGGGTTTTGGAGACTTTGTCTTCTTGTACCTTTTAGCATATTGCAGTCTGTTTTTAGGGTGAACTTGCTTTGAAGGCCCAAACTTGACATGTTGGCATTTGTTTTGAATGTCCTCCACTTGTGCACTTTTTTTTCCACTCAGTAAAATGGCTGGTTTCAAATACTTCTGAGAATCATTTGAGCTCCTTATTAGATTTATAGGCTGCTGCATTCTCCGGAAAACTGAATGAGATTGCCATTCAGTCTTTCTTCAAAAGCTCAAAATACACTAGACTAAATGTTTGAGGTTTAAACAGGACTGACCCCCTTTACAGTGCAGAGTAATGATACTCTGATGAGATACAACTGATGTTGTGGGATTTGTTTTTAGGCATTTTTAGGAGGAATAAATGTGAAGGTGTCCTAGTTTTCTTGTATTTTTAATTACATTTTATAGAGCCAAATCCTAGGTTTAAATTAATACTTCTCTTAAACTTATTAGAAATGTATAATGGTAGAAAAACACACTATAATTCTGACATGACTGACCTATTTACATTTTTTTTAGATTTTTGTTTTTGCAATCTACTTCCTAAGATAAAACCTTTCAAACAGCAAATAAAATATTTCAGAGAATACATATTCTAATGGAAACCAGGATGCACCTACTGTATCTAATCCACCATTAGATGTCACTCTTTCTGTTGAATTTATTTTAAAATTATAACAACCCTAAATCATTTCGATTTAGGATTGGTTTCACGTCTACCCTTGAGAATGCTGTGCTGGCATTAAGTGTGTCTGCCTCTAGATGATGTGTTCAGTGTTCCTGTGGCTAGAGATCAACATCAAAATAGCAGAATGAACTAGTTGCTCCTATTTTAGAAAAATGCTCTTTTGACCCACTCATGTGGGAATCTTTGTTGCATACAGGAAGCAGGTAGACAGCGGTTCTTTAGATTATTAGAACTTGTTGAAAGACACACCTAACCTTGATACCTTGGCTGGGATTGTATAAGTCAAAGTCATAAGAACGAAGACATTTGGAGTCTCATGAATTCACAGCAATCTGTCCTTTTTCAATTCACTGCAGACTGCAGGGAACACTGACCCCACACGTATGCCTGTTTCTATTTATCTTTGTTGGGGGGGCGACTCTTCATTTATGACCTGAATACCTCAGCGGCTAAGGACTTGTATGTCCTCCAAATGTGAATGTGTGCCCTTTGTCTGATAGCGTGCGCGTGTGTGTGTGTGTGTTTATAAGCTGTTGGCTGGGTGAATGAAATATTCATGGAGGCATGGTGGGATTGGCTGCCGTGCATGGAGCAGGGTTGACGGGGTAGAGCATAGCACAGCACTGTGTGTTCTGAAGCAGCTCGCCTTCCTTTTGTATAAAGAGATGAGCACAGGAAGAGAGAACAGACGAGGTTGACAGTGTCGCTGTTCACGCTCGGCTCACAGGCGTCCCTCATACAGCGCACACAACCGCCATAGAGAAGGAACTGTGTTACGTCTCTCCTGCTTCTGCTTTGCGGATGTTTTGGTCTAAATGGATGAGCAGAGCAAAGAGGAACATGTGCTCACGGTACGTCTCCTCCTCAATATTTGTGTTGTGTCCTCAGCATCCGTGCTCTGCACTTGGAGAAGAATCCACAGGCTCTAGGTGCGCTGTACCGCTTGTGCGTTTGTATTGATTTGTCGGCTTGTGGTCGTCTTCTGTTATGTGCTAATGAATGGGGGCTCTGTGGTTACTACATTTGACCAGAATGAAAAAAAATATTATGTGGGGGAAGAAGAGGTGATAGCTCTTGAAACTGAATGCTTTTTTTTTTTTTTATGTGCCCCTTTATTGGTCCAAAGCAACACGAACGAGAAAAAGCTATCAGAGACAATTATGGCTGCTTGAAGGAACGGGACAAGCAAACTGGGAAGGAAGCAGGGGGAAGAAAATAAATAAGCTGCGAGAAAATGGGTCTGTCAAGGTAACGGAATCAAAACACGAAGCTTGCTATCTGTAGCAATGATGTCCATTAACTGAGGGAAGAATAACTGAACAATTAAAAACTGATAAGCTCAAAATTGGAGCATTGGGCTTAAAGGAAAGATCCTATTTAAATACAGAGAGAGGTAAATACAGAGACTCTTTTTCCCCATTCAAAATTGCTGACATGAAGTAACCCCAGCTCTTCAATCAGATAATTAAACCACAGATCTCTGGAGACGTTATGTAGTGGAGGCTAGTGTGAATGTGTTTGTGTCACACTCAAAGGTGATGGGTCTCTATGGGAGTAAATAATTTAGGGGCTAATCAGCAATGCATAGCTGCCTTTTAAGTTCTATCTTTGTGTTTGTGGCATTTTAATAAAACCTCCTGAATACCATCAGATCCTTGGGTTTGGGAGAAACTGAACTGTGCAAAAATATTTGCCCTTTTGTAAAGCTGTTCTCGCTTTTTTCACATGTAATGTGTTGGGTCATCAAACCGCCTGAGTGAAAATATAACAATGATTTCATTTATTAAGGAAAATGTTGTTCAAAACAATATGAACCATTCAAGAAAGTAATAACCCCCCTAAACTCATCCTTTTCCTCATCCTCAGCCCTTTTTGCTTAGACTTTTCCTCATGATCGGTGGCCTTAATGAGGCCAGTGAGGCATGTAGTACTTTAGATGTTCTTTTGAGTTCTCTTGTGACCTTCTGGATATGTCGGTAATGTATCCTGCAATAATTTTGGTTAGCTGGCTACTGCTGGAAAGGTCACCACTGTTCCAGGTTAACTCCCTTTCTGGATATTGGGTCTCAATGTGGATCACTGGAGTCACATAGCTTGATAGTTTTGGATTGTGGCATCCCATATTGTCATATAATTGGGTCATTAAAACAGGTTTTTGTTTATACTTTGGTTATCTTTGTATTAAAATTGGTGTTATGATGGGAACCACTTAAGTAAAAAGTGAAATATGTAGGAGGGTAAATACCTTTTTATTCATGTTGTCCTGCACTGAGATCTGGTGCATTCACTGATCAGAAAACTTTTTATTTTTTCTATAGGTTGATGGTTGGTTATGGCCGGTCAAGCTAAAAATCATCTATTTTTTTGTCACAGCCTTGGTGCATCTCTATTCAAACATGCTATGGTAATAATTAGCACTAAAAATGCTTACCCTGGCTATAATATCATTGTTAACCAATGTATTTCACTTTTAGTCATTTATCTGTATCTACTTTTCAGACACAATCTTTTAATTTGACATCATTGGCTTCAAATAATTGCAATTATTCTCATTTGTAAAGAAAATAGTGCATTTGGCAGCCATTTGAGCTTTGACTGAAATTTTAAAAGACTGGTCTCTCCCACTATGCAGCACATCTGTTACAATACTCCCTGTTGATTGGATCAGTTCCCAGTTACTGCAAGGCTGGCAAAGAGGGAATCGGTCGTGTTGGCATGTTGTGTGGCTAGTTGCTCATTTCACTGCTTGCTTGGCAGCTATGTGAATATTTCTCTGCTCATACAAACACGTTAGCAACCTGGCTCTTAGAAAAAGTTCATTTTTATAGCTAATTTGCTCAACACTGGTCTTGCTTCTTTAGGTGTGAAATTTAAATGGTGCTCGTTTTAATCACAGTATGGAAATTCTTTGCATTCTTGTTGCTATCACAGTTGTTCACCACATAATGCTTTTACTATAGTGGCATTACGCTGCACTATCTGGCTTCAATAACTTTCCTCCAGGCTGAACCTGTTAGTGCTTGAAAACATCCCAGCGCACACTGTAAAAATCCAAATTAAAGTTCCAGAACCTCACAGAGTGGGGCTGCAATATTTGAGGAAAGTGATGTCTTGACCACAGCTGGGTTTTACGGCAAACCAGCTGTTGAAGACTAAAACATTTGAAAATGCTGGAGCAAGTGAGAGGCTTTGAATTAGGACAGAATCAGACTAAATTAACTAAACCTCGAGATAATTCAAAGAAAACTACTGGTGCATCCTTAGTCCTATGGGAATCAAGGGTCTTTCTCTTAGTACCACTTCCAAACAAGTCATCCTCATTTCTCTAATCTTACTGTTACAAACTTTAGCACAGCAGTCTGGGCCAGACCATTGAGGCTGCACACGGGTGGCTTCAGAGGGACGTCGAAAATACAGCTCTGTTATTTTCTATGAGGCAACCCTCAATGGCAACATCTGGTTGCCGGCTGATGTTCCAAGCCCAGTGGTCCTTTTGACACCTGTTTGTTTAAGGAGGGTTAGTGCCTCTAAATGGAATATAAATAAAACCGTGACTACATTCTGGCTCGTCTAGCTGCTCTTATTTTTGTGCTGCGCTGTTCTATGTTTTAAAAGAACAATGCAGTTTGTTGGTTGTTGTATTGTTCATAGATTTGACTCAGTGATAACGTTGTAAAGACAATTGCAAATTAAATGCATTTTTAATTGGTTAATTTTCAGTACTTGTCCTGTTCCTTCAAGTTATTTCAGTGATCAAGTGGGATTTTTCATCATTAATAGAAGGGTACCATCAATTTTCTCTATGTTTGTATAATTTATGGTCATATTTTGAACATAGATTGTTATGCTTAGTTTGCTAAGGAATGTAAGCATAATGTAGACCAATTAGTATGATCATAATGCTGCCCCCGTTTTCCTTTATCTGTTGTAGTGTTTTATGAATTGTTTTTTCTTTCCTGACAGGTAATCGACTCCTGTTTACCGTTTAATGATCATGTGATCTGTAAATACTTTATGTCTAAAGCCTTACACATTGGTTGTTTGAGCCCATAAGCTGACAAAATCCTCATCCACTGTAACAGCAGGATTAGCCATCTACTGTTTGGGCATATAGTGTGGAAAAAGTTAATAGATTAAATATGTTTTGCTTTTATTTGCACACCATGTATTCTGAAGCACACATTATAGCAGTCTGTTTTTATTAGCGAACTTATTAATTATTGAGTGGGGCTTTTGAACAGACCTTTCCACTAAAATGAAACGGCAGCATGAAAGGCCAAATTCATGTTGTTTGCCTTCTAAAACTGAAGTAGATTGATCTATTTTCATGATTTTGTTGGTATTACACTGATGGGTTTGTGAAATATAAAAATATTTATTAGTGGTGGGACTAAAATGGCGTTATGTTCCAAAGTGCAATTTCAAACTCAAGTCTAGCTTCTTTACGTTCGTCTTGATATTTTATCTTTCAAATTATTAAAAGTCATATTAATCTTGGTATGTCTACATTTCTGATTTAGAGGAAAGTTAAAGATTAAAATCCCACATTCAGCAAATAAAAGTACATTTCTCAATCCTAGCTGAAGTTTTGTCTGATTTAATATTTGTCTGTAGGAAAACAGGTGGCATTGCTTTTTATACAGTATATCGATTATGTTATGGAACCAAAATCACCAGTAAGATAAAAAATAAGTATATATTCTATGAATGCACTCAATTGTTAACAAAAGGCCAGACTATTTCATGCTGCAGTTCCACACGTCTATGCTCTGTCTACAGTCCTGCATACATACTGGCTTTTCTTACTCAGTTGGCAATTCCTGCCTCCTACTTGCCTCCCCCAGTGACGTTAGCCATTTAGGCCCTCAAAGCCACAGCTGTGGTCGAGGAAAACAGAAGTGATCTCACTGTCCTCAACCTTTTGCCTCAGGGACTGCGGCAGATAGACCGGGGTTTATTTTTGACAAAGCTATGTGACAGGTTTCATCACGTGTTCTCGGATTGTTCCAAGAAACGTGGGGTTGAGGGCAACACGCACTCTAACAAGTGCTTATAGCTTGCAAAGCTGCCATGAGACGACGTGCACGTAAACAGTGATTCTTGATTCCTGACAAATAGCTGCTGTAAAACACAGATTTTCTGGATGAGTGTTTCAAGAAGCACAGTGGTAAAGTCGCAGCTATTTCGTCAGAAGTAGTTTCACACAAGCTAAATGCCTTGCCTGTAAACATGGGCTTATGTGATTTCTGCTAAAATTAAACATAAAGTCTACACCAAATTCTGTGTTAACTCAAATAAAATGCCACGGTGATTCTTTGTTTCTAATTGGAAGTTTTATTTTAGTGTTTCACAAGCTAAGAGGAAGAAACAAACATGTGGAAGAAGGCTTTCCGGTCAGATTCAACCAAACTTTATCTAAAATGTGAAAAGGAAAACACAAGAAACACACAGTAAACATGGTGGTGCTAGAATCATACCAGGATTACAATTAAATTATTTTCAATGTGTTAGTATTGCCTTGTCAAAGTAGAGACCTAAATCTAATGGCAAGACTTGAAAATTGATGTCGACAGGTGGTGCCTATCCAGAATTATGTATTATGTAGAATTATATGTGAACTTCAAGTGAAATAGGAAAGTAGACCATGAAGTAGTATAAACCTGGCAACTGCAGCACAGCCTCTGGGTATTTATGCGCCCTATTACAGTGTTTGTCTATAATAACATTTTCCTCTTGCGGCGTCACGTTTAGTGGAAACACACCGAATATGTAAACAAGCCGATCCTATTACAGTGTGTCCAGCATGTCCACCTTTATGGTACTGAAAACCAGTAAACGTACATCTAACAAAAATAGGTCACGTTCCAATGAGCTGATATTAGGTTTGGAATTTCCCCCAGCTGGCCTAAAAATTCAGTGGATACAGACGCATGTATTTTTTGCAAACCTTTGTTTAGCATCCCCTAGCAGGATTTCTGTTGGGTCCAAGTCTGGTATGTAAGTGTGATATTGCAACACGCCGCACACACAAGTGTTCCATTGTAGATTCAAGGCTCTTTTTTGGGTTTATTGTCTTTGCATTTTCCATTTTGTCTTTAAAAGGAGAAGCATTTTTCTTTTGATTTTTGTTGTACTGAAGTTCTGTCTTTCTTTTTTAGAGACACATTTTCTGCATTTTTTCATTCAGTCTGAAATATTCACTCACATAGGGAAAAGAATCTGTGGAGTCTTTGGATGTGCATCAGGTTTGGTATGTGTTAAGGAAGGAATAGACTTATATCTCTGTTCCTGTGTGTTTCTTTTTTTAATGCTTTTAATTTTGCAAAATGCATATTTTTGGTGCTTATGTGTGTATTCAAGTACTGTATTAATTATATCTGGATGCTTTGATTTGATATTGATTGCCAGGGGGTATGTATATTTGCTGCTATGTATCACTGGGGGCTCTATGTCTCTATTCATGTTTTCATAATAGTGATATTGGACTGCATATTCTGAAAAAAAGGTGTTTCTCTTTCTAATTGCTGTAGTTAACCTATTGGAGTTGCTATGAAACATAACCTTTATGGCACGAGTCATTAAAAATAAGTACAATTTTATCAATACAGACTAATTTGTTTGTGGAACATTACCCATAGATAAACCCTCATAACCCATAACGCATTAGCTAAGTGTAACCCTCTTACACTTAGTTAATGTGTAAGAGAGCTTGCTGCATAATACTTATTACCAAGGTCTCGTCAAATTTCAAAACAGCATGTCAGCTTCTGTACAACATTTGACTGTAATTGAAAGGATTACATGCAGTATAAATGAACACTGATTCTTGAATGTACTTTAATCAAAACTGAAATGCCTAATTTATTGTCCTGTTTGCCCGCTCAACAAAACTATTAACTTTAAAAAATATATATATATTTTCCTTTTAAAAAAACTTACAATATGCAAGACATACTTTATAATTCTGTTTAAATGTTTAATAAGCAGAATTTGACGACAGAACGTGTCATACTGTTGATTTCTTGACTCTTTACTTTGTTGCCATTACTTCCAGGGTCTAGATGAGGAGGCGTTGGTTGACCACGGGAAGACCAGCTTCACCACTCTTTCAAACTATGAGACAGAAGATTTGGAAAGTAAGTACAAAGCCTTTCAGCTCAACGTAGTTTACTAACAGTTGTTTTTTTTTTTTTTCTTTTGTTCAGCAATAAATCGAAATATTTGGTCCTTTGAGGAAAAAAGTCCAAAGGTTCGCACCTAACCTTACCCTGGGTGATGCTAATGGATATATATTTTTGTAGTAATTGTGATGTTTATGGCAGATAAAAAAAATAGCTTTATTTTTGTATTATATAACTGTTGTTGATTTTTTTGTAGGGAAAATGAAAAGAAAACCATTTGATAATTTCCTATGAAGTTTCATATATAAAAATATAGCAGACACCGTTTAACTGCATTAAAATCAAATCAGCAGAAAACAGCTGATGAGTTTAAGCCTCATTGCTCTCAAGAGTCTTGAAAACCAATAAGCAGTGGAAAGAATGGAATCATCAGTAATGTGTCTGTATCTGCATGGAAACTCTAATGGCTCTAATTTCCTGTTGACATCACTTTGTGGTATACAAACCGCACATTTCTGTCATTATTTCATTAACAGCGAAGTAAGAACCTTTGTTTGTACTCATTACGTAATGGTGAATGTTAAGAGTGCACACCCAGTTACAAAAGGCTGGGTTTCTTTAACACACGTGGTGTCATTTATGATTTGAAGTATTATTTTACTCCCTCAAAATATCGCTCGTTTTCTGGCACTCTTTTAATTAAATTTCTTCTGCGTCAAGCCTTAGCTAATCTTGTAAAATAAATTTTCATCAGAGGCCACATATTTACTGTGGAAAATAATTAAATCTGTTATTACCTTGGTTTTCAAGTCTACCTCTTCCCCCTCCATTGCTGTTTCTCATGGCTCACTTTATCCATATTCTTCACATTTCCTCTGAGTTTTTTTTCCTACATGCTGCATCTTGGTGTCATTTCTCCTGAGTTTCCCCTCAAATCAAAGAGAAATGACTCATCTGTTAAAAATGGGTATCTGCAGAGTATGTTGGGTGAAAATAGGCCAGTTTATTTCGGAACGCGGTTCCTTTGTGGGAGTAACAATAACGATGAGAAGCAGACAAAACGCAGAGGGGAAAAATAAACTAAGAAGAGCAAAAGTTAAATGTTGTACTCTGGTTTTCGTCAAGTAGATTAACTTAAGCTTTCCAACGAAATGGAAAGAGATTCCTTCTGTCTTCTCGACAGTGTTGTGTTCTTGATTCTAATGTCAGTTCTTGAAGCCACAACTATTTTTACCTGTTATTTAAGAGTTTGAGGTTTATACGCTTGTGAAAACAAAGTTGATGTACTCAATTTGAAATGTTAATATTGTTTTTATAGTTGTTTCCTCTAAGAAAGAATTAAACTAAGAATTTGGTTTATCTTTTTATGCGTTTATTTGCTTACTATGACAAAAAAATATATATTTTGCTCTTGAGATAGATGGGAAGTCAAAGTACATGGCATGCTTAGCAATTGAGACAGTCTAAAACAAAGTTGCTTTTGCGTCATTTATTAAATAAAGTTTCCTTTCTTTCCCAGGTCACAGAGCTGTGTACGTAGGGGTCCACGTTCCATTTGGAAGAGGGAGCAAACGGCGGCACCGCCACAGAGAACGCAGACATCACCGAAAGAAGAAGGACAGAGACTGTGAGGAAGGAAAGGAAGATGGAAGAGAGTCCCCCAGTTATGGTTCGACTCTGTTTTTATTTAACTACAATATGTCAAAAGTAAATAACTCATTGCACTTTCTTTTTGCAAAAGGTTATATTCCTGTTTGACTTTCTACTGCCACTCTTTTAATTTCTGTCATAAAAAAAACTCTAGGTCTCCCAGATTAGTTTATTAATGGATCCTTTTCTGTCACAAACTAGTAAATCAACACCTGATCAACTTAAAATGTTGTGTATATAAATCAAGATTTGTTTGAACAATTCATTATTCTTTTTTTTTATTTTTCCATTTACTGGTACTTTTAAAAAAAATTTTCTAATTTACAATTACTGCATTATCAATTGCTGAGTACGTATTATTGTTGAGAACGTAATTGTAATGTGCAGAGCGTACGATTTCTTATTTGCGTAGTTTACAGCTGACTGTCCAAGCTGAAGGTGATTACACAGCAGGGTCAGGGAAAGTAAAATCCGATCACAAGCGGCTACTCGAAATGCATCCTGAGACCTGCCTAAAGCTTACTGCTTGGGATTAGATTAGGCCAGATACATAGGGGGAAAAAAAACAGCTAATAGTTGTTTACGTTGTCCACTAAGGTTTACGGCAATCACGTACAAAAATGCATCAAGTAAATCCCAAACATTGTAGAAAAGGGTAGTTTAAATTGGACAGAGCCTTAGTTTGGCATTTTATTGCGTTACAGTGGGTTTCATTTGTTATAATCTGCTTGAGCAGGGTAGCAGCCACAGATTTCTACAGTGCCTAGAAGGAATAATATGTGTGCAATATATAAACCAAGGGATGGGATGTGCTGCTCTCTCTCATACTGCAATGCAATATATTTCTCTGCTTTCTGTGCTCGTCATCTTTCAGACCTGCATTCATTGCTAAAAAGCTTTAAGGCCACTGTGAAGCAGCGTCTGACAGGTCGTGACATTTTAAGTGATGTGTGCAAGCACCTTGTATGGAAAGTAGCTGCGCCGTCAGAGCTGCAGAGCTGCAAGATATAAAAAGCAACAAATAAAAGCTTAACACTGAAGATATGCTTTAAAAAAACAATCTTGGTATTTGAGTACATCCACTCGTGTTTTCCGTCTGGTTCTAGATCAGCTCTGGAATGTTGCCACACATAAAAGTGGGGAGTATTACGTTTAATAAAATTAATGTTAAAGGTTTTATGCTGTTTTTGAAATTGTTTTCTTAACACACTGATTACTTTCAGTTACCAACTAGTTGTGATGTTCTGAAAGTTTATTTTTTATAGCCTTAATTTTAAGTCTAAAATCATTATGTATATAATTTGAAGGAAAAAAAAGTTGTACTTTCTCCAAATAGCACCATAGGTGACTTCTGAGAGATGTTGATATGTTTGGTCAGTACAAATACTTCTGTGCACTTTTTCTTTACCTCTAAAGTTGGAAGTTTGATCTGGGAATGACATCAAGCTGGCAATACAAGTGTGTGTTTTCCTGTATTTTTGACTTTAAACCCCTGTGGCAACCTGTTCACCAAATAAGGTTGTGTAGTACTGTGTGTGTGTGTGTGTGTGTGTGTGTGTGTGTGTATGTAGACGATTTAATGAGACACAGATCACTGGAGGTATTGTTGTGTATTCTGCATAATGTGTTTCCAACTGCAGACTTACAGTGCTTATATTGTGATTTTATGACTTCATTTTTTTACTGTGTTCAGGATTGTAGCTCACATTACTTAGATTCATTTCCATGGCTGAAATAGATGTGAAAAATGTAAAAGGAAAAAAAAAAGAAAGAAAGCACAAGGCAGCTGAGAATGCAGACGAAGTTCGCCAAAGAGTGAAGAAGTTGCATTTGGCAAGGTCCACCCAAAACAGTAGTAGTGATTTTAAGTCTCTGACTAAACTATGAGTTCATAATGTGGAGATTTTTATTTGTGATTTATTCAACGAGGATAAGAAAGTCAGGGGAAATGTTTTGCAGCAGTAGATTGGGAATTCATTAAAAACGACACCCTGTGAAGCTGAATGAATGAATGAATGAATGAATGAATGAATGAATGAATGAATGAATGAATGAATGAAGCTGATTAACGCCAGTATCAGTACATGATGTGACCTGCGGACATCGGCAAATGTTTTGTTCTGATAGAGCAGACATAAGAAATTAAAAACCGCTTTCATAGAACAAATTTAAATGAGCTGTGTTTTATATTGAATAAATGTCTTGACATTTCATTAATTCTAGTCTTAATGAATATGCTGTTAATCTATTGTAATTTCTCTGTGTTCAGACACACCTTCACAGAGGGTACAGTTCATCTTAGGAACAGAGGACGATGACCTCGAGCACATCTCCCATGACCTCTTCACCGAGCTGGATGAGCTGTCCTTTAGAGACGGTGGCGCGACCGAGTGGAGAGAGACCGCCAGGTTAGAATAACAGTGAAAACATGAACAAGTTGATAAAACATGGAAACAAATAAAGATCTTCTATAGTTGTCTAATTACATGTTGGTTTTATGAGCAAATGTTAGTCATGATTTCTCTTCAAATTAATGTGGTTCAGTTAAAATGTTATTATTCATAATGATTAATAATAACGGTCTCTATTTTCATATCTAAGTCATTGCGAACCATATTTTTAGTTCAGTTCACTTCTGTATGTTTTTAGCTTTTAGGCATTTAATGACTGAACCAAGGGCTGGGCATTGTGGACTTAAATTTGTATCACAATGTTTTGTGGTGTAAGAATGACATTTGATAAAAGAGACAATAACAATTTATTCCTTCGGTTTTAGGTGACTGTATTCATATAATATGAATGCAGCCATTCATATTATATGAATGGCTGCATTCATATAATATGCTTCCTTACAACACCAGTCATGTGATGTGATTTGTATCACTTAACTGCATTCAATCATATTTTAAAATCTATTGATATTTATTCTCATTGAACAAACACTGGAGAAAATAGTAAAACTAACAATCCCAACAATATAGTTTTGGGGGATTTTAAACATCATTAAATGGAAATTAATGTGACAATAAATCAACAATAAATAAATAAATCTTGTAATGATTAGAAATTGATCACAATTAATGATAAACGATACAATAAGTGCCCACCCCTAACTGAAATTTGATTTTCAGGGTATATTTATCTGCAAAACTCGGGCTCAACTTCCGATTTTAATGTTTTCACGGGTTTGCTTTTCCAAACCTTTTAGAGTTGGAAGTGGGATTAGTGATTTTAGATGCCTGGTATCCCACAGATTGTTTTCTAACAGAAACATGTTCAATTAGTCACAGATTTGGGAGTATGAGTCATCCAGCTTGCACTGCTTCTGTTAGACTGCGTGCTCTGTCGGATGAAATTTGTCAAAGCAGTAAAATGCAGTCGGCTGTGACGAGAACACTGCAATTTTTTTTAATTTGATGGTTGAAAGGCTAACAAGGAGGTTTTTAAGCGCAGCTCTTTTTTGCTACTTCACGTGAAACATTCTTTCTGTGTGCGTCAGATGGCTGAAGTTTGAAGAGGATGTGGAAGACGGCGGCGAGCGGTGGAGTAAGCCCTATGTGGCCACGTTATCACTACACAGCTTATTTGAACTACGCAGCTGCATACTGAATGGCACCGTCATGCTGGATATGAGGGCCAACAGTATTGAGGAAATTGCAGGTACAAACACAACTCACTGGAATCTCTCAGATTTAATATTTATCCATCATGGTCATAAAGTTCATATTAATTTACCGTGCTTACTGTTTTACTTGAGGGACAACTTCAGGGGGAATTTCAAAAATGTTTTTAATCCACAAAGGCCTCACGTTTTGCATTCAGATAGAAATAAATATATGTAGTCCTACTAATAATGGACCAGATCGTCCTTTGGAAGACAGCCCTCGACCAGATGCTTTTTGTAATTAGCATGTTTGTGGGCTAATCTCAGCAGGAACTTTAAGCCATCTTCTTATAGGTGGCTATATAATTGGTAGAGTTAATTTAAACTGTGCTTGGCGGTTCTTTTACAATGACAGCATATTCTCTGTTGTAAATTATATGTTATTTTTTTGAAAAGGTCAGGCAGTCCTAAATAAGATTTGTTTTGCTCGACTGAGTGCAGAAATGGCTCTAGTCAGAATTATGCCAGAAGTTTGTGTGTGTGTATTTGAGCCTGTTTTTATTATTTTGACCTTGTGCAGATTGTGGAAAATACTAAACAATTTTAATTTTGTGAACCCATTTTTTGTTTGGCAGGTGATCATTCCACGACACAAACCCAACAGCTGAAATAAATAAATAAGCCCAAAATAAAATGACATTTAAGCTCATGGGTGAATGGAAAGTTTTCACCAGAACTGTCATGTTTGGATTGTGTAACCCTGCGTGTTTAGCTTTATATAACTGTCTTTGTGCATTCCAGACATGGTCATAGACAGCATGGTGGCATCTGGGCAGTTGAAGGAGGATTTGCGCGCCAAGGTCCGGGAAGCAATGCTGAAGAAGCACCACCATCAGAATGAGCGGAAGCTCAGCAATCGCATCCCTCTGGTGCGCTCCATTGCTGACATAGGCAAGAAACATTCTGACCCACTCTTGCTTGAAAGAAACGGTGAGGTCCTACAGCGCACTCACATTTCTTGCTCTTCCATCTATTCAACCACTGGGGAACTGTGCTTAAAAGTCCACTGTTCAAATCCCTCACTGCCAGCATAGGAGGTGGATGGTCAATGTGAGTAAAATTTAGAGAAAACTCTTAGTCCCCTGACTGGAAGAGAAATTTGGGTGCTAAAAATTGTGCTAACCCGTATGGCTGGCCTGTCTTTGGGGTTTGAATTAATTCCTGATTTTTCTCCTCAAAGTGTCATTCCAGTGACGATGCCCTACGCACGACCGTGCCTATGGTGTACATGTTGTAACATGTTGGTTAAGAAGCTTGAGATTTCAATATTGAATGAGATGTCACATTCTTCACTTCTCTGCCTGTGGTTTTCACTCGACTTGCATTTCATGTCATTACACTGGAAATTTGAAAGGTTGGTGATGGCATTTGTTGCAAAGTGAAAGGTGTGTGACCAAATGGACATGCATTGTTGTGGCAGAGCTCTTGTTTGCTTGCTGTGCACAGACATCTTGTTAGCTCATCCTCTGCAGCATGCTAGCCTTAAAACTAGAGGTGTTGGCTTTATTCAGTCACAGTGCTTGATTGGTTCATTAAAAGTAGAGATGCACCGATCAGAATTTTTTCAGCTGATTAAGATGCCTACCAATACGGGCTGTAGCTGATTAGTGCTGTAATCTCCATTTGTTTTTCTCAGAGGATAGCTCAAAAGGATAAAAAATGTCAATTCAGTTCAATTCAGTGCAGCCTTCCTGTTATCTGCTGAAAGTTTAACTCTCTCCTGCAGCCTCATTTCTTTGAAATAGCTTCCTACATCGCCTCTGACCTTACTTCTAAAGACCTCGCTGATATTTAATATAGCTCACTTTGAAGGGCGATGAACAGACAACCTCTATTACTTTCACTCAAACAACTCGAACTGGCTGCGTTCAGTTATCCTTTTCGACTCTGCTCTATTCCAATACTTCTGATAAAACTATCCAGGACTGAAGTCCAGTATCGTGTCAGGCCTAGGTGGAATTCAGCGTGACATATCTCGTGTGTTAAAGGCAGGAACTGAAGAGATATATTAGACCACTGATAGTTTATGTTTCCCCTAAATCTTCTTTACTCAGTGATGGCATTCACACCAAAGAGTATTGTTGTTAATCTTTGACCTGGTAGAGCTTAAGTATGGTGTGTTCATCTATTAGTAAAATAGCAGATGTTTTAATTTTCGGCTGACCAGCCTATCTATCAGAAAAGTGTCTCGGTGCATCTCTGGTTCACAGTTTAAAGTAACGTTTTTCCTTGCAGACCCTCCAGCATCCCTCTGATTCTTCCTTACAGCTTGCTCCACACATCTATGCTTTTAGCTCACGTTATGCAAGCACAACACTTTCCAGCTGCACCTTTTTGCGATGCTCTTGCTTTGCATCCTTTCTCACTTTGTTTCCTTGGGGTGCCATCTGTGTATTGTACATCAACTTCATATTGTTGCCCTCTCTGTTCCATCCCTTATTCCGTTATCCTCTCCTTACCCTCCTTCTATATTTTCCTTCTCCTCTCCCTTTTTTTGCCATTGTCTCCTCTGTTAGGAGAGGGCTTGTCCTCCTCACGGCTCTCTCTCCACAAGCCAGGACTGGCCTCCTCCCTCTCCAGCCTGTCCCAGAGACGAGAGTCGAGAGTCTCCGTTCTGCTCAGCCACCTCCTGCCCTCCTCCTCCTCCAACACTGGGCTGTCTCCGGGCCCCTCTCCCCACAGCACCCCACAAAACACCCCTTTATCGTTTCGCCGCTCCCATCTAAGCCCGTCACAAACCCGTTGCACAGGCCCCGGCCCTCAAGGCATACCGGAGGTGGTTGTATCTCCTCCCGAGGACGATGAGCCGGCAAATTCTGCGGAGGAGGACGCAGTGTCTCCACAGCTCACCCGGCGAACGTCCTCGGCATCCCAGAACCACGAGCTGCTGCCCTTAGAAGGCAAATATCTGTGTAGCCTGCCAGTGTGAGTCACAGCTTGAACAGAGAACACTAGCACTAGCATGAAAGCCCTGTTTCCCTGTTTTTTATCTTCCAACCCTGCGACCATTTCATCAACAACCCACTGCAAGGCTGCCTTTCTAAGACACTGGATGTGTTCCAAAAAGTTTAATGTTTTTCTTTTATTTTGGCACCATTAATCCGTTTACCTCCTTTTATGTCTGTTCCAATAAGCTATTTAGTTGGACACGTTAGAACCTTCCTAAACTTGCTTTGCTTTACCCATTCAAACACCTCTATGCATTTTCTCATCATCATGTTCTTGGCCACCCTTTCCTTCACTCTCTCCTCAGTGCAGCTGCATGGCTGTGTTTCGCTCCTCTTTTCCCGATGCTGGATTCTTCCCTGTGCTTTTATTTTTACATTCAGCTAACCTCACTGGATAGTACTCGAAGCATTCCAGATAAGGTTTCTCAGCAGTGACATTGGAATGTTTTTTTTGTTTTTTTTTTCCGGTTTGTTTTTAACCACTGTTTAGTATCTGAGGAGAATCTCAGAAGAAGGTTTTATTTTCAAAAGCAATAGACAAAAGAACAATTTGAATGAAACACTGGCGGAAAAAGTAGTTAATATATATACCTATGTTTGGAAATATGGCTAAAAATAACATTTGTGTATTTTGAGGAGTTGTGGTCCAACACCGCAACAAACATTTTCTTCATCTTGTCTGGGTTCCTTTTTAATAAACTTAGGCCCTTTACATTGATAAATAAAATGTCAAGAGTGAAGTTGAACTTTGTTTTCCTCACAGAGATGAGAAAAATACTTTTCTCCAATACATTGCATTCTGCTGTTATTTACACCACAAAAATGCTATTGTGCCTTTTGAATAGGAAGTATCTACAAAAATTCAGCTGTAATTTGTCCTTTTTTTGTCTTTGGTGCAATTTTTAAAAGTTGACCTATTATTCTTAAGGCTGACAAGCATCAGAAAAGTGAAACCTGTGTTAGGCTGCAGCTGCTTATGCAGCAGACACATTTCCTCTTTTTACACATCTGAGCGAAAGATTGACGTCACCACCGTTCCCCTTCGGTAATTCACACAAACCAGAGAAAGGAGACTAGGCCTTTCTTATCAGTATGTGTTTACAAAAAAAAGTAAGTGCTCTGGAACCAGAAAAGCACAACCACTGGGTGCTTCACATGACAACTCACTTGCCTCACATACACATGAAATTTAGTTGTCAAAAGCTAAAAAAAAAAAAAGAAAAGATGTGTGAAAAGAGTCCCACCCAAACAATTCTACCTCAGAAAAAACAAATTAATCTGATGTTTTCACTTTAGTATGACAAGTCTGACAGAATTTGGCTTGTAACAAAGTTGTTCTGTTACTTAAGACACGCACATGTGCATGTGTAAGAAAGAAGAAAACAAGATGAATGATTAGAAATAGAAACTAATTAAACCAGGTTGTTCTCGTGCACCTGACTGCTAATTGTTTTTTTTTTTTGTTTTTTTTGGAACATGCAAATGATACCAAGCTTCCCAGTTATTACTAAATAATATACTACATTTCACCATGACAAGTAAAACGCAAGGAAGCACAACGCTTATAGTTTTCTGTAACCAAAGAAAAAAACCTGACATATTCAAATACGAGTGAGAAACAAAAGACATGCTTTTTAACACTCACTCTGTAGTTTAACTAAAGCAATTACATGTACCTGTATGTGTACATGCACATACAGACACACATAAATACAAAGATAAACCTCTATATGCATATGTACCCACATACACATACATAGTACACATATACATACATTTATGTTTGCGTACAAATACTGCTGACACAAACATAAAGAAATATATTTATACACACACACACACACACACACACATATATATATATATATATATATATATATATATATATATATATATATATATATATATATATATATATATATATATATGTATATATGTGCAACCATCCATATCCTTACTTATCTTACAATTAACAGTAGTAACACTTATTTGTTGTATGGTTTCAACAACATACTTTTATACATTTTCATATGGACTTTGTTTGAGATCTTCCCTTAATTTATTCCATAGCCTAACACTAGAAATAAATACATTTTGTTATACAGAAACGTTGTTGTTTGTACGTTTAAGATTTATTTATTTATTTATATTTTCCTCTTAATTTGTAACCTTTATTCCTTTTCTTAAATATTGAATAATTTCTGGCAACTATCTGTTATTTGCTTTATACAGTCATGCCACTTTAGTACCCGTCCACATGAAGACGAGATTAGGTGCATCTGCAAATGTTTTTTTTTTGTCTTGTAGATCATTCATACACATGGATTTGGGGTTTTGGGATAACGGGGACAGTCATTTTTGAAAACCGGTTCCATAGCAGATACATTTCCAAATGCTGGTTTCATGTTTGTATGTACAGGCGAGCTGCGTCTTTTGTGACATTGTTGCTCAGTCTCTCTCAGTAACCCACATGCGCCTCATTCTCACAAGCAGCCAACATGCTGCCAGCCATTTGGTGTTGCTCTGTGTTTTTTAGTCATTCTGTGGCGGTGTTGCATTGCCTGTGGTCCCGCATCCTGTTTTGTGGACGCACATTTGTTCTTAATCATTTGCAAAAGATTACTGAGTTCGTCTTTGTGTGGATTGGGCCTAGATTTATTGTTGAGACAGTAGCCAGAACTTTATTTGGAGTTCAACTAGTGATTCGGGAATTTGCTCTTTGCAGAAAAAAGAAAATGATTTAAAGAAACAAATTTATTCAGAGGGTTACATCATTAAAGAGTTAGCATGTGTTTCCCAGAAACAGGAAGTCTTGGGAACCCCTTCTTTTTAGTTTTTAAAATGTATGCTTTTATTATATAGCCTGAAGCAAAACCTTTCTTTTTTTACCTTTGGGTGATGGTTCTATTTCCAGTTCTTACTAATTTAACATCCATGCTTATTGTGTTTTCCTCTTTTGCATCATCTGGAACCCATTCACTTCCTCCTCATCAGTTCCTTAGAATAAACATTCTTTTACCCGAGTAAGAATGTTGTGGGAGCACACTGTGCCAGCAGTATGACTGAAAATATCCTGTGACTACTAGGATTAGTTAGTACTGAATGTGCTATCATATTCGCACCTACGGTGACGTTTTGTTCCTCCCAAACCAGGCCAAGGGAGTTTATTTTAGACTGCGTGCATGTGTATATGTTTGTCTGGGAATGGCTCCATTTCAAGGCATGGGTCATTAATAAACTCGCTGGGAAACTGAAAGGTTGGGGGTGATCTTATTATAGCTGGCCAGCTTTTGTAACTGTACCCCCTCCTAGGAATTACATCACATGAACAGGCAGGGATCTTCACATTCACAATATAGAAATATCTTCAGTGGAGGATTTCAGGCTTTGAAATTGTGTGGTATCAGTTAAAAATGTGCTCTGTTGTCAACTTGAAGTTGACAAACTTTGAAGATTGTAATGTTTGTAATTGTGTAGATGGGTAATTTAGAGCTATAAAAGTACTACAGATTAGCTTAGCAGGTTGGCATTATGAGCTTTCATGTAAGGCTGTCTAATCCTTTGGAAACGTTAGTTGTAGCATATGTGGTCATTGGCTAAATACATGCCACTGTAAACTACCATGCAATTATAGAGTGAGTGTATCCAAACTTTACTATGAGTAGCTAGAATATTTACATGATGCTAAACATCCTACATAGACATCTCTCGAAAGGTCTGCATGAGATATTAAAAATGTATTGTCACTACAGTTTAACATTAAATAATAGTGTTGATATTCACATCTCAAAGAACCGGTGCAATATTTGGTTGTATTCTTCACCTTTCAAACCTTTTAACCCTATTGGATAGACTTTCAATGCAGTCGATCTTCACACTGTACATTGATGATACCTAAGATGTAGAGGATCACCGATGTTTTTGGAAGTGGTTCAGATGGGAAAAACCACCTTACAACCACAAATTTGTGTTTTAGTGGAATTTTGTTTGATAGGTCAACTTAAAGTAGGCGAAGAAAAAACATGCAGGGGTTTTAAACATTTATGCAAATAAAAGTTTGAAAAGTAAGACTTGCTTTTGTATTCAGCCTTTCTGAGTCAATACTTTGTACAGCCACTTTTCACTGTTGTTTCGGTTACGTATTTACACATCGATGGGTTCATTCTAATACATGGTCGAGCTTTCAACCAGACCACTGCATTTCAGCTCTTTAGGTATGTTTAGGGGTTTTGTCCTCCTGGACAGTAATTTTCTGTCCCATTGTCAAGTGTTTTGCAGACTCTAACAAGGATTGTCCTGTATTTGGCTCCATGTTTCTACTTTTTTTACTCTGAAGAACTTTCCTGCCCCTGCTAAAGAAAGTCACAGCATGACGGTGGCACCACCATGTTTGTTTAGGTTGATGTTCAACCTAAACAAACTTTTCCTTCACACATAGGCCAAAAAGTTGCATTTTGTTCCCATCTGTGTCCACTACGTGGTTTGTGGCAAACCTGACATGGGCTTCTTGGGGTTTCCTTGTTACCAATCTTTCATGAAGGCCAGATTTGTGGTGTTATTGACTAAAGTTGCATTAACCCTGTGGACAGATTGTCCCACCTGAGGAACTGAACCGTGCTCTGTTAGCTGTTCATCGTAAAGCTCCCCCCCCCCCACTAATGTTCTCTAACAAACCTTCTAAAAACAGCTGGATTTATACTGAGATTAAATTACACACAGGTGAATTCTAATTAATAAATAGGTAACTTCGTAAGCCAGTTGGATGAATTTCATTTAGGTGGTATCATTGTAAAGGCGGCTAAATACACGGAAGTCACTTTTCAGATTTTTGTTTGTAAGAAAAAAAAATGGTATCCTTGTCTCCTTTTTTGTACGATTTATGGTTAAGCTCTACTTTGATGCGTACGTTTAAGGGGTCTGAATACTATTTCAGTGAACGGTATGACTATAATCTCACTTTCTGTGATAAATCCAAGTACATGTGCTACCATTCTGATGAAAGTAAGAAAGAAAAACTTCAATAGAATTTCATTTATTCTTGTTACTATTTTGCATATGAGTGAGCCAGTATAGTGACGCCACAGCTTGAACGGCTGGTGTGGGGGAGCATTCCAGGGCTTAGTGCTCCTGAATGTCGTCCTTTCGGCAGACACTGGCTATTATAATCCACCCTATATTCCTAAAGGCTTTGTTGGGTTTGTGAGCAATCGTGCTTCTGTTCAGCGGTCCAAGTTACCTAGCACCCGCTGGGGTTACTCCAGGGTACGGATCAATGACGAAAGCATATACTGGCAGAAAATGGGGCATTTAAATTTTGACCCATGAGCTTCTGGAAGTATGAAAATGAGAGAAGAAGAACCTGGTAAAAGAAAGGAATTCAAAGGAAAGGCTTTCTGCTATTCTTTGATTCAGTGCATTACCCCCTCATTTCATCTCCCTCTCTCATGTCATATCGAGTGCTAGCGTTTCCTGGGTCTGGTATGGTTCTAATCAAATAAGAAATGGTAAAGTGTTTATGCACAGAAATATATAAGCATTGAATAAATGTGTCCACTTACCTGTACAAAAACACAAAGCGTAAAGCTGACATTAATTCAAGCTAAGCAGGTTTTACTGTAGTGTCAGAAAAATGAGACACAATGACATTCCAGGATTCATTTGTGGAAATTTTCCCTGTTTAGATGCAAATTTTACAAATTAAAATACATGTAAAAAGTAGATCCACTATTTGAGCATTCTCTCCTATTTAGGAATTACATTCAGTGGAATGTTATTGATATGAGTTGATCATAAGCAGAACAGATTAGGCATAAGTGTAGAGAACGATGTAAATAGCCTAAAAAACTTTAACATTTTTTATTCATTAGAAACAAACATCTCCTGTTGAAAGAAAAAAATGGCTTTAAGTTATCTGGCTTCTAATGACACCACAAATTACATTTCCTGCTAAACCACTAAATCTGCTGTAGTCTAGTAATTTCCTCCTATGGTCAACACTTACACAGTGTCCACCGTTGCTTCTCTGTTGCTCTCAGGACCAATGGTGTCTCCGCACTCTCTTCCAAACAATCTGGATGGAAACAAGGCGATGGAGAGGAGGCCGTCCAAAGTAGGGGTCAGTAGAGAAAGCAGCAGTGTGGACTTCAGCAAGGTAACCTGACCACAGTACTGAGCACAGACAGGGTCCCGTCACATCGGAACGCACCCCTTCAAGTCCGTCCGTGTTTTTCTTTAGTTTCTGGGTTTGCTCAGACATTTCAGTCTTCTGTTTAAAGCAGCCCCTCCACAAATCATCCCATAACCTCGCCTATAAAACAAATCAGTAGCCACTGCTTCTCATCCGATGGACAAAGAATCAACCATCACAATTAAAAAGTCTTTTCTGATTATGTAACTCGTTCTGTTTGAAAATTTACCTCTGTTGCATGGCTTTCATTTCTTCCTCCCATTTTGCAGTGTATCATCCATTAAATAAAATGGCAGACTGCCATAAGTTACTGTTATACAACCAGGCATTATGCCTGCCAAAAAATAAGGTGCAGTGTGTATATGAGTCATAGGAAAGAGGACTGAATGCAGATTCACTTCTACAAAGGGATTGTTGCCATGCTTAGATCTGTGTTTTACATAATAAATAGTAGTTATCTGAAGACTGTGAAATTGATCACAGAATTGGACTATCTTTGCTCAGTACTATCTCGGTCTACATGTTGCCATTTCCACATGTTATTTTTGTTCCATTCTCTGTTTTTTATCCCATTTTTTTTTTGCATGGCTTTTCCAAATGAATGCAGCACGCAGTAATACCCCCACCCAGCCCCTCCACTTCTACAGTATTTCTAGTTTTTATTTGTATGTCTGATTTTTACATTTTGTGGGTTTCAGGTGGACATGAATTTCATGAAAAAGATTCCTCCTGGCGCTGAGGCTTCAAATGTGCTTGTCGGAGAAGTGGACTTTTTAGAGAAGCCTATAATTGCATTTGTACGGTTATCACCGGCAGTCCTTATCACAGGGCTTACTGAGGTACCAGTTCCCACAAGGTACAGTAATCTTAAACACCTGCCTTTTACTTCTAGGATTAGATATTTAATTAAAAAACAACAATTCTGACAGCTACTTAAACTGAGATTAAGTCAGGATGATTAAAAAAGCTCACTGTAAAAGTTATATTGCATAATGTAGGGAATCAATGTAGTTCCAACTGTTGTTCTTTATCTTCTACTGTATAATGTGTTTAAATGTACGTAACAAAACTAAGAAGCCATATCAAGATAAAGCACACTCCTCATCTATTTAAAATGTGATTTTCTTTTTTTTAAATCAGTCAGCATTTTGTTATAAAAGCATTATCTCTCAATTAAAAATTTTGAAAAACCCAACCTTTATTTTGGGCTCATTTATTAAGTGGGAGGAAAGTCCTAGTTTAAGAAATCATTGCTTTATTGTACAAATTTACTGTTACTGATGTTCCCCTGGATAATTAATCTGAGTGCAACACACAACAGAGGCCAGTTTGTGTTTTACTCTTTAAAATCAAGAAGGCCAGATAACATGCTGTTCAAGTGCCGGAGATGAGTGCTGACCAATGTGAGGGAAAGGTCAACAAAAAATTGATAATTAATTCAGTTTGCCCATATCTGCGGTCAGTGCAACAATTAAAAAAAAAGTTTAAAACAACTGAAACTGTGAGAAACAAGGCTGAATGAGGATCCAAGTTTCTTTTGCAACATTGACAATACGTTCACTTTTATGGAGCAGCAGCACATTTTTAAGTGTGTGATAAGTCCACTGTAATAGAAATCAAACTGAAATGTATGTGAAAGCTCCTCACCAACGATGTCGATAGTTGTGATGGCCCTGTTTTTTACATAGAAAAAAAAAACAGAAAAAATTATATAATGACTGCAGATATTTGAATGGCAGCTCTAGTTTTGTGTGGTGAACTTTGACTAAATATTGATATATCATCAAATTCTCATCATTTGATGAAGTTTCATCAGTCATTGTGTTGTGACTCCTAAGCAAAGATGGCTTGAGCCTTTCAAAACTTTAGTTATTAAACCCTAATTTTAACTAAGTGCGTTGACAAAAGTTTAAAGTGAACATGTACTTGAAATTTAGCCAGTTTTACTGAAAGACTTTGTCTTCTGAGGAAACTGATATCTGTGTATTTATAAATGCGTCTCCTGTGCAAAGGTTCCTTTTTCTCCTCTTGGGTCCACACGGTAAAGGACCACAGTACCATGAGATTGGCAGATCAATGGCAACACTAATGACAGATGAGGTTAGAAAGTATTTCTGTAATTTAATACTTAGTCATTTAAATCTTCTTTTTAGTTCACTTTTCTGTATGAATTTTCATTATTAATACTAAACAGTAACTCCCCACTTTATTTTGCCATGTAGATCTTCCATGATGTAGCTTATAAAGCCAAGGACCGAACAGATCTGCTCTCTGGAATAGATGAGTTCCTTGACCAGGTGACTGTCCTGCCCCCTGGTGAGTGGGACCCCACCATCCGAATCGAGCCCCCGAAGAACGTCCCATCTCAGGTTAGTACATTTATCTGCCGAAGGGTTTTTTTTTTTTTTTTTTTTTACAATTATTTGGTGAATAATTCATTTAATTACAAATTGCTGTTTTAAAACTAAATCTGTAAAATGTTTAAAAGACGAGAAATCTTTGAAAAAGACTTGCATTGATTTCTCTTGTCAGTTGTTCGTTTACCACTAAGACTTCTTTACAGGATTTCAGTATAATTTTTATTTGATCTACTTTGAACTCTTTCTTCCAAGAGTCATTGGACAAGTATTTATCTCCTTAAAGCTTCATAAAAGCTGATGGATTGAAAAACAGAACAGATCTGACGCGTGACTTATTAACATTTCTTGGCTCGTAGATGAAGAGAAAGAGACCGTCGCACCCTAATGGTAACGCACCTCCAGCTGGAGAGCTGGAAAAAGAGGACGATCACCATGCTGGACCTGAGCTTCAAAGGACTGGGAGGTTAGTGAAGCACTTTCTGTTGCACAAGATTCATATCTGGATAGTCTTTTATTAAATAACTTCATCAAATAAAGAGTCATAATAATTGACATCTGTGTTAGTGTACATGTTGGTCCATGACAATGAGATAATTTAGGTGTCTCCTGATTGAATTTTCATTTTTCATTCACAGATAATCCTAAAACTAGTACTGGGAGATTTATATTTAATTAAGACATGTTTTAATTTGACCAGCATGCCTCATCTGACTGGAATTAATAAACGTGTTTGTAGGGGCCCACTGAGAGTCCTGCCTCCAACAGAATCCAATAAAAGAATCTGTGTAAGGAACTGAAGCAAAGAGTGTTCTCCAACCTAAAAACGTTGAGTTTACCAAAAAGATGAACGTCCAAAAATACCAATGGAAACATGCAAAAAAAAAAAAAAAGAAATTAACATGTCTTTTGTTAATCATTCTTTCCAATCAGAAGCAAACTTCTTGGGTGAATGAAGATCAGTTTAAATCTACAAAAGGTATAAATCATTTTGGGTTTACCTGTACAAAAATGTACTTGAAAATTGAGAAACATACGGCATTGCTGCTTTTAGTATGAACGATTTTCCAAAGAAGTATTGCTTCTAAGCTTGTCAGATCTCATTATGTTTTACTGTCTTTGAAAAGTCTTTAGAAAAATGGACAAGTGCAGAATAGAGTGGGATGTACCTGACATAAAACCTGCTCACAGTTAATCAGGAGTGTCTAAAAATCACATCAACAAAATAAGGAATTCTTCAGCAAATACACATTATAAATTAGCAAATGTCCCTTCATTTGATCCATCTTGAGCCTTATAAGAAATGGTCCCAGTTAATAGGTTGTTGTTAAAAAATGTTATTAAGGTAGTAAAATGGAAGATAAAAGGCTGTAGTGTGCCAAATCACACAAGAAATAGACAGAAAAATCAGTGACAAATCCATGACCGCAAATGAGCACAGAAACGCTGCTACTGAATCGTTTAACCTCTTTTTTCATTGTTGACCTCAGAAAGTAATTATCTTCTGCCTCTTATATGGCAGTGATATGGCATACGCCACTATTATTGGCCCTCTGATAAAGTTGTTTACAAAAGACATTATAAAATTATTAATTAATTTTGTGGAAACTTGGTGACCTTAAGATGACACTCTTTAATTAAGTTCTGTAAAACCTTTGGAGATTTTTTTTTTTTTTTTTTTAGCCCTCCTTATCATTCTTTTCACTGAAGTTTGGTCCTCATCCAGCCATGATTTAAACAGTTCCAGTTGTTTTAAACATTTTATCATTGTTCAGACTGTAGATATGAGCAGATGTAGAGTGGTAGAGAAGTGGCATAACTTCTTTCAGATTAGTAGAAAAAATATTTTTAGGTGGATTAAAAAAGAATCTTTTTGAAGTTTTTGCTTGGAAAAAGTAAAGTCATGCTTCCTCCTACAGTCCAAAAACAAGACTGTCAGGTTGATCGCTGTGTATTACGAATTAAGAATTGCTGGAGTCTGTGATGAACTTTAAAAGAAATAACACATAAATTATAAAATCCACCAGTGTTTTTTTTTTTTATTACAATATTTCCTTTAAAAAATCTCACAGAACAAATGCTCTTAAATTACAGGTTGGATTGTTGAAGACATTCCATTCAAGATTATGCTACTGCAAAAAAAACATACATTTATCTAAGGTTTTTACATATCTTTATTGTGGAGTTTATGTCTCTTGTTAATGTGCAACATCTATTGTTTAAATAGCAGGTCTTAATTTTTGGGAAACTGTATTCTTTAAATATATTAGAGAATAAGTTCAATATAAATTAAAACCAGTGCAGTAATTAACATACAAATTGCAATAGCTCCAATTCACATGTTAATTTCTGTGTGATCGGTCTTAGTTGTTGTTAGCATCCATTTCCTTTGAACTAAGATTTATAATCTCAACGACGATTTGTTCCTAAACAGATACAAAGCTGCACTCTGTGTGTAACTTCACAGCCGACATTTATGGATTACTGATTGTGAATCTCCAGAGCCACACAGCAAAGAGAATGTTTTTGTTTGAAAACCTCACACAAACACGCACGCACACACACACACACACACACACACACACACACACACACACACACACACACACACACACACACACACACACACACACACACACACACACACACACACACACACACACACACACACACACACACAACCACAGTCCCCCACACATCCACATCTACCAAGAGTCACTGTATTATTTACAGAATGACTCTGCTTCTTATCACTACTATGAAAGGTTAGTGCTATAAAGAGCCTAGTCGAGGAAAGCAGAGAGAAACTGAGTGCAGTAAGTTAATGTAAAGAGAAATGTGTTGCTTTGTAAAGCTGACTGCAGGGGACGTTGTAGCAGAGGTGTGGGGGTATGAAAATGAAAAAAGACCTACCAGCAGAACTGCTGGACAGGTGACAGGGAAAAATATATATATAACTTCTAGGTGAGAAACGATTTTCAAAAATAGAATCTCTCAAAGGCAATCTGACAAAAACGCAAGCAGAGCAATGCTTTATTTCCCCCCCATTATCTGGATTTTATTTATATTTCAATTATCAAATAAAAAAAACTATTAATGAAAGGTACTTAGATTTGCTCTGCAAGAGCAACAATTCATACAACGTTTCAAGAGATATGTTCCCTAATGTTTCTGAATGAAGTGTAAACAATCTAAAAACACTAAAAATTCCTTAGGCTAACCATTGCATTTAAAGAAAAAAAGAAAAAAAAAACCCTTTTGATGTAAGTTGATACACTGCAGTGTCACTGGGAAATTCTAAACACATTCTTACTGTCTCCACTCCCAGGATTTTTGGAGGTCTGATCCTGGATGTGAAGCGGAAAGCGCCCTTCTACTGGAGCGACATCAAGGATTCGCTCAATCTTCAGTGTCTAGCCTCTATTCTTTTTCTCTACTGTGCCTGCATGTCCCCTGTCATCACTTTTGGAGGTCTGCTTGGAGAGGCGACGAAAGGCAACATAGTGAGTCACACAATGAGTCCCTTAAGAGTCAGTTTTACAGGCTTTTCAGGAACCCAGTAAAACGGAAATCTCCCAGGTTTAAAATCAAAAATGTGTCTAGAGTTTGAACTTCAGTACAGTCTCTGCTTTGTGTCCATACAAAATATATTTAATAAGTCCGCCATCACACTGGATTAAAACCAAACCACAACATTGAAACTCTAAAAGAGCATGGCAGTCTCTCCAGGGTTTCAAGATGTCTTCTGGTCTTCATCAAAATGCATTACAACATATCTTGATCCTGGGTGCAGCCTGGTCATCAGATAATTTAAAACCGAGGCTTCGAGCTCGCTACACACTCGCAGGGCTGTAGAGCGGTGTTGGGGAGGGGCGTATAATTTGATATAATAATCTTTGTGGTGCAGTTGCAAAGTACATTGCATCCAGTCACTGCTATGGCTCAACAAGTAGCTAAATTGAAAAAGATCATCAAATGATCCACAATCTCTTCGCCAATAAAACCAGTTTTATGTTCAGACCCCTTAAACACAGAATTAGTGTGCGCTAGGTTTCCAGCAGAATCATGCTGGCAACTGTAAAAAGTCGCACACACCTCCAAATTGTGCATAGGTTGATTGTTTGAAAGTTCTTTTTTTTTTTCAGGTCACAAAATCCACCTTTCTTGCTGTTAATTAGAAGTCCAGTTATTGTACTTGAAGACGAGGAGGAAGTGGAGCAGCAGCTAATTGTGTTTCTAATCTGATTTTACGATAGTTGCAACTCATAAAACAACCCACATGTAAACATTCAGGCTGTAGAGACTCAGTGTGATCAGCTCACTGTTATCAGTAGAAACTGCTAATTTAGTATTTTTTGCATAACTCCAGACTGCACTTTCTGAGATATAAGGACCATTGCTACATCTGTGCAGAAATCTCTTTCACCTCAATGCTATCATGTTGTCAAGTGACCAAGTGAGGAAAGTCTGGATGGTAGAAGGTTGAAACTGATGGTGAAGGTGCAACAACTTGAGAGAATTCTCCAGACGGTGGGGAAGCCTCAAATTATGGTCCTTGTGTTGGCAACATTGTGACATATTTGCCGAGGAAGCAGCATAAAACAAAATTGATGAGTGACTTTCACATTCAAATTTGGTTTTCTAGATTTACTCCTATCTAGCCTCTTTTGAGCTATCCTGGAAGCCTTGGGTTGATCGTACAAAAAATATTTTAGGTTGTAAAATTATATTTACCACAGAGTATGTCTCAGTTTACTTAGCTGGACTCTATCCAGTGCAGTGTTGCTCCATCCTCTCTTTTTCTTTCCCTCCCTCCATTTTATTCAGATGCCCTTACTTGGCCAGCAACTGTTGGCACAGACAGTCTGTCAGCTGATGTGTGTAATGTGTCTGAGTAAACTCAGACACAGGGCAAGAGCAACACAAAGATACGACTTTCGACAAGTCAGCGGCGTGGAAACATTTCAGCTGTCTGCTGAGGGGCTCTCATGTTCAATTGAAGCTCTCTTTTTTGCTTCTCTGGGTTTCCTTTTTTTTTTTTTTACCTACTTCCTACGATTTACCCCCAGTTTTTCCCCCCACTGTTTTCTTTCCCTGACTCTGTGTCCCTCTCCTCCGTCTCTGCAGAGTGCAATAGAATCCCTGTTTGGAGCATCACTGACAGGAGTGGCGTACTCGCTGTTTGCGGGGCAGCCTCTCACAATTCTTGGAAGCACAGGGCCTGTTTTAGTGTTCGAAAAGATCCTCTTCAAGTTCTGCAAGTGAGTTCACATGACAGCAATGGAACTTCATAATTTGTCAACGTGTTTATTGTTTAATACGTTTCGTCAACCTCTATGGTCTTGCTTCCTTCCTTTTCCAGGGATTACGGCCTGTCCTACTTGTCTCTGCGGACCAGCATCGGACTGTGGACGGCGTTCCTGTGCATTTTGCTGGTAGCCACGGACGCAAGCTCCCTGGTCTGCTACATCACCCGCTTCACAGAGGAGGCCTTCGCAGCCCTCATCTGCATAATCTTCATCTACGAGGCTCTGGAGAAGCTCTTTCACCTCGGAGAATATTACCCTGTCAACATGCACAACAGTTTAGACAATCTGACTTTTTACTCGTGAGTATTAATATTATGTTCATTGTCTGAATGTTTTTTTCTGCTTGTAGACTTTACAAAGAATGTGTTTTAAGTTTTTCTCCAACTAAATCTTTGCAGTCTGGTATCGGTTTATGCATTTAGTCGTCTCAAGACAAACCGGTAAAATTCCTATCCATTATTTATATTATAAAATCAATTCAATTTATACAGATGATATCTAATGGTTACAGACAGAAGCAGATTTACATACACTCAAAGTTGTACCTCAGTCCAGTCAAACTCAGTTGATCATATGCCAGTTGTTTAATTGTAATCTATTTTTGAAGGCTAAGCAGGCCATGCCAATCCCTTCTCCTTAATAACCACGTTCAGTGGAATCAGTTTACTATTTTACTGTTGGTTCTGTTGTTCCCAGGTGTCAGTGCTCTCCACCAGCCAATGCGTCCGATCAGCTCTTGCAGCACTGGAACCGAACAGGGTACAACAGCTCAGACTCTATCCCATGGAGCAACCTGAACGTTTCGGTGAGACTGCCTCTTAGCGACCTCTGGTGGGAAAATCCGTATTTGCGGCCTCAGAGAGACCGCAAATACGGATTGGCAAAAGATGGAGAACAGACTTACTTTCTACTTTGATCTAGACTCTTGTTTGGATGTTTTCTTATCTGGGTAAAATATTTTAAAAGAGGTATAATGAGATAAAAGCCAGTTATAACAATGAACAGTTAATGAACACAGGATGTCACATTACTTGTCTATCATATTCTTTTGTTCCAATGAAAATATTCTTCAGTTCACTAGCTTAACAGATGTAGTAGCTACCGTCCAATAAAATAGCAGAAATCAATCACAGTACTGAGCCATATACGTTACTAAAATTATTTAGCTTTTTTTATTTTTTTACCTAAATTTCACAATAAGTAGTAAGATTTTAGACCTGAAGAAACGCTACAAAGACAAATATTTCTGGCACTTAAAGCAGAAGAAACTCTGGACATTTATCTGTTTTAATGGATTTTTTTTTTTTAAACGACACTCAATTTGGAGCAGTTTAATATCTTAGCAATTTAACCACTCTAAGCTTTATGGCAGTTTCTGTTGTGAATTATAATGCACATCAGTCAACACACAGAGACAGACTGTCTCGAAAAGCATCACCACATGTCTGTTTTACTTACTAGTAACCATTTACCAATGCATTACATTTTAAATTGTTGTGTGCTGCTGAACATTAATGGGAAAAAAAAAAGTTCAAAAAAATTGTGAGGATGAACAGGTGAAGCAAATAACAGAATAAATCTTCATCGTTGCACCTACCAGCGGGTGGGTTGCATTGGTACCAAAGAGAACATTTTGTTTTCAAAGTCGATGTGTTAGAAGGAAAAAAATTGGACAAGTCCAAAGATTTATTGAGTTTGACAGGGGGCAAGTTGTAACGACCACACTAGTAGGTCAGAGCATCTGTAGTGGCAGGACTCTGGGGATTTGCACAGATGGGGTTCAGGAAGTGGATTCAAAACAACGCAGTGAGCTGCATGCAGTTTCCCCCGAGTATACCGAAGAAACACAACGAGAAGTGCTGCCAGCCAAACAGCTGAGGCTCCAAATGAAAATCGACAGACACCCAAAGCTAGCTAACATGCACCAAAACGTCTCCAATGTCCAAAATTACGTTTCCTGTTATTTTTGTTTTTGCTCATGTGGACCTCCCTTTCCTCCCCCACGAAGAACTCTGGCGCCCCCTAGGGGAGGTGTACGCCACACTTTGAGAAGCCCCGACTAAAAATATATCTAACCTACCTGAACAACATTTTTAAGCTGCACAGTGTTCCTAAAACTGCTGACAACATTAGTCAAAACAAAAATAACTCCCATGTTGCAACAGTAATTATATTCTCCTTTCCTCTAGATGTGTAAATTGCTTGACGGGGACTTTGTGGGTCCTGCCTGTGGTCACCATGGTCCTTACATCCCAGACGTTCTTTTCTGGTCCATTATCCTCTTTTTCACCACCTTCTTTTTATCATCGTTCCTCAAGCAGTTTAAGACGGAGAGATACTTCCCCACAAAGGTGAGATGTTTGTTTTTGGGCACTGTAGAAAGCGTGATAAATTCGTCATGTACAGTCATTTTCAGTATAGTAGAATATGTGCTCAAATGAGACCAGTTCGTCTGCAGGTATTAGACATACTTTTCATCTGAAAATTTATTTATATTTTTCCTAATCTTTAATGTTGTGTTTTAATTTGCTGTAAGCATAAAATCATCATCATTTAGCTGAAACAAAGGCTTAAAAACGTCAGTCACTAAATCACTTAGCAGATTGAGTTACTGTATTGGTTACTATTAAAAAGAAAACACAGATACAAAGAAAAGTCTATGTTTCTCCTGTAGTGTGGGTGGTTGTACCTACAAAGTTTTCACGGTTCTGTAAATGTTTACATTTCTTCAGTTATGATGCCTCAGCAGCTCCATGTGCTGAAGGAACAGAGCATCCTCCCACGCACAGCATCTAGCCTGTTATCACTTGGTGTGGGCAGATGTTGGCATTGTGTGATTTTCACTGTTGACAGAAGTATAATTATTACTTCTGTGTGTCTGCAGAAAGAGTGTGCTTGAAGTAAAGTAGGTTTAAATTATGTTTTATAATTAAATCACCCCTTCTGGATGTGTGTGTGTGTGTGCGTGTGTGTGCGTGTGCGCATACCTCGCAGGTGCGTTCCACCATCAGTGATTTCGCCGTGTTTTTAACCATAATGATTATGGTGCTTGTGGATTATCTGATGGGGATTCCGAGTCCTAAACTGCACGTCCCGGATCGCTTCGAGGTTAACATTACATTATCAGTTTTACTCCATTTTGTTTAAGACAATGTTTAAGCTTCACGCCTTGTGAGCTAAGTGAAACCATCATTTTTCCTCTGTAGCCAACATCAAAGCACAGAGGCTGGCTGATGGATCCATTAGGAGAAAACCCCTGGTGGACGCTGCTGGTGGCAGCGGTTCCTGCTTTACTCTGCACAATCCTCGTCTTTATGGACCAGCAGATCACTGCAGTCATCATCAACCGCAAGGAGCACAAGCTGAAGGTTAGACCTGACTTATAAAAGAATGACTCCTTTATATACATATATATGTGTATATTTTTTTATTTTAATGTTGGTTAAACACCAACACAATTACCATATTTTCCAGACTATAAATTGCTCCAGAGTGTTGCATCAGTCGTCAAACGAAGAGGAAAAAACATTCTAGTCACCCTGAACTATAAGTTGCATTAATTTAGAAAGTGGCCATGTTAAATGATATAATCCGGTGACTGTTGACCTTGGCTTGGATGTTTGCTGGTGCACCGATGTCCGAGCACCGCATAGCGAGGCAGACAATGCAGCGTAAAAATTACATGAAGCATTACACGAGGAAGGCCCGAAAGCAAAGTAATTTATATTCATCTCCCTGGCAACAGTTGGGCCGTGCAGACGTAACTGCACTGTTGACAAACCTTTCCCGGCAACACGTTTTTTTATGCACCCAGCTGTGGACTCCTTTCTTCAGCTCAGGCTGTCTTTCTTTCATCCTGCAATTAGCTGTCTTTGTGGGAGCAGACGGTAATGTTTCGTCCTTGGTTCATGTCCAACAGTATGAATTGACATTTGACGCATCAGTCAAGAAATGCTTCACGAAGAGGAAAAAAAAAAACGTAAATAAGTTGCACCTGACTGTAAGTAGCAGGACGAGCCTAACTGTGAAAACGTGCAAAACATATAATCCGGAAAATACGGTATGTGGCTGTGCAGCAAGAATCCAATGTATTGCAAACGTGAATGCTCTTGAATCTAAAATAAGCAAACACCATATGGCCCAGAGACTTACACACACTATAACGTACTGTAAAATGTGTATGTCAGACTCGCTGTCATCTACGGTTTGTCATATAATTCAACACTTTTCTTTTTCTCCTACAGAAAGGATGTGGTTATCACCTGGATCTCCTTATAGTAGCAATAATGCTGGGCGTGTGCTCCATTATGGGCTTGCCGTGGTTCGTGGCTGCGACCGTCTTGTCCATCTCCCATGTGAACAGCCTGAAGGTGGAGTCCGGCTGCTCGGCGCCGGGAGAACAGCCCAAGTTTCTGGGCATTCGTGAGCAGCGGGTCACTGGCTTCATGATCTTCACCCTCATGGGCTGCTCTGTTTTCATGACCTCGGTGCTGAAGGTGAGATCGGCGGAATAATGTTTTATTTCACTGTACGGGGAATTGGTTGGATGCAAGTCGTATTACGAATGTTTTTAAAGTTTTCTGCATTTTATGACTAAATATAAGTTCATTAATTCATACATGTGATGTGTGGCTTTTTACAGTTTATTCCCATGCCTGTTCTGTATGGAGTTTTTCTCTACATGGGTGTCTCTTCCCTCAAAGGCATTCAGGCAAGATTCTGCTCCTCCAGTGTTTTATTAAAGATCTGTCTGCCTTTTTTTTTTTTTTAACATGTAATAGCAGTTAAATTTTTGTATGTCCGTGTTTCTCTTGTCTTAACACAAGCATTTATCAGTGGCTTTGTATTTTTTTTTTTCTCCTTAGTTCTTTGACAGAATCAAATTGTTTGGCATGCCTGCAAAGCACCAGCCCGATCTGATCTACCTGCGCTACGTGCCGCTGTGGAAGGTTCATGTGTTCACGCTAGTGCAGCTCACCTGTCTGGTGTTGCTGTGGGTCATAAAAGCCTCTGCAGCAGCTGTCGTGTTTCCCATGATGGTAATTGTTTGATCACGTTTGGAGTCGTTGTTTTAAACCGTTAGACCTGAACTAAAATGACACACTGACGGCTTACTGTGACTGTGTGGCTGGGTAGGTTATATTTAATTTATTTAGCTTTTGTTCTTCATTTTCTTTTTAGCATGAAAGGCCAACTGAATAAACATAAACGTTACGGCATTAATTTTATTGTGATCTACTGACATTGGATCAAACAAATGTTCACACTGCTGTCAAAAAGCCAGGATTTTGTATTGTTAAAAAGATGAAACCGCAATTACTTTGAATTTGTAACATGGCAGATCAATCGCTGTTAATTAAGAATTTTGTCAAACAATTATTTTCGATATTTAGAGCATACTTCCTAGACTACATTCAGTTTATTTCTTGCATATTTCTCCTCTGCAGGTTTTGGCTCTTGTGTTTATTCGAAAGCTTCTGGACCTTTTGTTTACTAAAAGAGAGTTGAGTTGGCTGGATGACCTGATGCCAGAAAGCAAGAAGAAGACAGAGGATGACAAGAAAAAGAAAGCACAAGAAAAGCTGGTGAATTAATTTATATGGCTGTTTTCTGTGGGAATCGATTACTCTAAGTCGTATAAATATATAAAGACAGATGTTGCAAATGATCAGCCTAGGCATTTCATGTTGCTACTAAGTATTTAACTACTCAGCAACAAATCCAGCCATTTAGATTATGCAACTTTATTTTCAGATTTCTATTGTTATCCAAATAAACCTAGTAATGGCCGTGGAATCAGTGTCATACCTAGACTTTTAAATCAAAAGTATGTAAAATGAACCTCAAAGCAGGAAATTGTTGTCACTTTAAGAAATAAAACAGCAAATCCTGGTAATGACTGTTTTGAAATGAATGGTTATAGCACTGTTTGCTTAAGGAGGAAGAATCTCGACTGGAGGAGGAAGAAGAAGAGGAGCGGAAGATGAAGGTTCGCTTTGAAGGCTCAAACCGGCTGAACATCCCAGTGAACTCGTTCTCAGGAAGGTGAGCCTTGCCGTCCCTGAATAGTCTTGCTCGTAATTAAATGCTTTACGTTACGACAATAACTTCATTGTGATCTGCTGTCAGTGGATCAAACAAATGTTCACACTGCTGTCAAAAAGCCTGGATGTTGTAATGTTAAAAATGCAGTAAATTGTTCAAAAATGTTTTTTTTTCACCTGTTATGTGGCATAGATCCTGTACAATTACAAAAATGTGACACATTGTGGAGAAAATGATTGAAAACACAAAACATGAAGTCGTCACTGAGGCTGCTATGATTCCAACAGAATCCAGGAAGAACTTCTGACAACAACTTCCTGTTCCGTTTCTGACAAAATCCTTTTGACTTAAGAAATATAAAGAGAAGCTCAGAAAAAATCTGCACCTAGAGGACCTATCTGTTATGATTTGATAAAACTAAACTTCAGCTTTTGAGCCACCGTTTCTAAATTTGTATTTGGCGCAAGTATGCATTTAGGAACATATCCGCAGTAAAGGCTTATGGTGTTGGCAGCAAAGTCTATGTGCAATTTTATTCTGTTGTTTTGTCAGTGCGGGTGGAATTATCCACAATTTCAAATATCAGTCAATTTTGACCTGATGTCTTCAGACTAAACTTACGTAATAATAAAAATAAACAGGATTTGGGATCGTTGATCAGAATGTAGAACTAAATCAAAATCAAATTTAAAAAATGCTTAATTGATCCCAACGGGAAATTAAACGATGCTGTGACTCAAATCATTCAAGATTCTTCAAAGAGTCGTTGTCCACCTAAACATCTGGGGAATTACCTGAAGAAGTCTGTGGACAAGAGACGTTACCTCAGTCTGAGGGATTTGGGGACGTTTTGTAAGGTGTTTTTACAGTTTGTTTGTTAATACATTTGTTTGGTTTGAATTATTTAAATGTACAGGACATTTGTCACAGAAACTACGGAAAATGTTTTGACCTAACTTATTAAGGTGTCGTTTTGTTTGGTATTTACACTTTTAATCATACTACAGCGTTTCATCACAGTCACAACTGGTGTGATTTATTTATGTGATATTATGAAGGAAATGGATTAAAATACTTCATGATCCCCACAGAATGTTGTTTTCCCAGAAGAATTGATTTCCAGTTGCATCGTGTTGCGTTGTACGACTTCAGTTGGTCATCTGTAGAGCTGTGTGTCATTATGTCCATCTCAAACAGATCATACAGAATAGGAGTAGTGACCGAAAGCCTCCAATGGAAGAACAGGTAGCAGGGCTGAGTGTCTGATGGAAAACATCTGAGCCACATGGCTGCATATTAACTCTGGTTATCCATACTGGCATGGCACAAATGTCACTATGTTGCTAATCTAAAAAATAATAAAAATAATAATAATAATAATAAGATGCTTTATTTTTTTAAGGTTAAATACTTTCTGTCGAAATGTTTTGCTTTCAGAAGATTTAACTTTTACTTACTTTAGGAATCTAAACACCAACAGCTGTTGAACAAGTAGTTCTTGCTTAAAATGCAAACATTTCTTTCTGTGCGTTAATCTGGAATGTTCTGGTCGTGATCCGTCTTCCTGTGCCGCAGTTTGTTTTCTAACCCCCATAATTTCCGTGCATGCTTGTGTCTGCGTGTTTGAAGGACTCTTCTGCTCTCATCCTGACTCACTCAAATGTCCACATGCCTGTCTTTCTCTTTGTGTTTTATGTTTGCATTTTGGCACGTAGTTCTGATTCTGACGCCTTGGTTGTAAATATCTCTGATGAAATGGTCCAAACCGCAGTGTGGAAAGCAGTGAACTCGAGTGCAGAGTTCTGTGTCCAACCTGTGAGGCGTTCAGGAAGGTAGCTATGCCATCTCCTGCAGTTTTCCCAGAGTCTCCCGTCAGTGCAATGAGATTAGTTTGTTACTTTTCCGACGCATGTTTATGACTCTGTCGGATCACGATGTCGACATGGAGACGAACAAACCTAATCCGAGTCTCAAAACTGTACAGACCCCGGCTAACATGTCAGGGTTTGTTATACATTTTTTATTTTATTTTTTTACATTTTTCTCCTTTGTTGTAACGTTTATTCCTCACAGTTCTGCCAAAGCAGAAAACAAAAAAAAATCTCTATATAAAAAATAAAAATGATCCACATTCTTAAATTACTTTTAGAAG
Source organism: Poecilia mexicana (assembly GCF_051168715.1). Classification (NCBI taxonomy): domain Eukaryota; kingdom Metazoa; phylum Chordata; class Actinopteri; order Cyprinodontiformes; family Poeciliidae; genus Poecilia; species Poecilia mexicana. The sequence goes on along the minus strand of NW_028263380.1, from coordinate 18,111,521 downwards.
TAAGACATTTTTTGATTTAAAATTAGTCTTTAGTCCTGTTGAGGTACACGCCTCACATCAGTTATAGAGAATGTGATAAGCCTGAAATGTAGTTCATTTGCATAAATAACTATACATCTATGCAAAAAAACGAAGCTCCAACAGTATGGCAGTCATAAGTTGAACACAATATTTTTACATTTTGTGACAATGCTGTTATGGTTCAATATTGTGATTTCCTCCTTTTGTTATCTGGCCTTGGGCACAGAGGCTCCACCTGATAGACTGAATATTTTACAATAGTATGCAAAATATGTCCTGATGACATTTTAAATATGAATGCTGCATTCCAAGCAATGCCTTATAGCAGTCTTATTCCAATAGTTATATATTTTTCTCCAGGTCTAGACGACAGTGAGGTTACAAAAACAACAAGAGACAGACGCAGCTATATGAACTTATGTGAAACTAGTTTTGTTCTACAGGTGACATTAATGCCGTGTTTTCTGTCTTATGATGCCGTCAAACAGAGATGTGTGGCTAAAACGTGCTATAGGCAGACATTTCCAATGTGGATTTGACTTAAAATAATCCCAGAAAAACACAGTTTCCACAGGAAAATAGTGCCAGTATCATGACCAGAATTGCCTTTCTTCAGGTGGAGCTGGAGGTTTTGCCAATGTGAATGAAATTACGAACCTAAACAACTCAGCTGTTTGCTAGAAAGGTGACAAAGGGATATTCAGCATCCCTGTTGAAAGGAAAATTCCAGTTTTGGACTAACTTTGCCTGAATCCAAAGCTAAATCCAACAGTAAGGACTCACCCAAAGAGGGTTGTGAACAAGAGACATCTAATAGATTTCTGGTAGACAGTTTTGCAAGGTATTATGGGTAAGTCTTGATATAAAATTGGTTTATTGTTGCTTTTGCGTTTAGTTTTCTTTTCCTTCTAAGAGATTGTTTTTTTTATTCTTATAAATCTATATAAACGTGGAGCATTTTTTTAAAACTATTCATCATAGTTTGATATTTTTACTCACAAATACCTGGAATTTAACATGGGTGTGTAGAGTTTTGAAAGTTTAACTTCACAATTGACTTTAAATTTTTTCAGAACTATAGTTAAACAGAGTCATAAACATAGTCACCATAAATGAAGAATAAAAGCATTGAACAGACGGAAAATACTGAGAAGGTTTAGACTCCCAGAAGAATTGGGAGACGTTAAACTGAAACATAGCAGAATGCTTTGTGATCATGTCTTTAAAAATTACAGAAAAAAATCTCAGAAATATGTTTTAGTTGTTGTACATGTATATCGACAAATAAATTAAGTGTCTATGTCAAACCGTTTTCTGTTTCGCAATAGGAAAGGCTTAGTTGTTACAGTCTTGGGTCCCTAAGTTGACCGATCTAAATGTGTAATGTGTCATCTCCTGTTGTGGCCACAAGTTTTAACCTTGACAGAAATGTCTTCACTTCAGTTTCTTCATATTCTGCTTTAAAACTGCTTCTATTGTTGTGCATTATTTCACACCTAATTTCTCCAATGACACCAAATTTCAGTGTAACTTCTCTAGCACAGGCGAACCTGTCATTTAGTTGAGATCATTTCATCAACTTCTGCAGCAAACTCTGATTGCTCTACAAAAGGACAGATGTGCTGGAAGTTATTGTATTCTTGTGAAAAGTGCGTAGGCGGATGCAAGAAACGGCTGCTAATGATATTTTACTCAAAAGGTTTTCTAAATCACTGAAAACTCAAGGTGAGATGTTTGATAGTAAAGAAAACTGTACGGGCTTTCAGAGTGCCCAGCAAGGGCCAGAATTATGTCCTGTTATCTTAAAACGCTGTTACTTCCTGTCCAGAGCTTGTTCAACATTGGTAGCAGGTGGATTTGAGAGCATTTGCAGAGACAGTACAGTGAAGAATTTTGGATAAAAGCCTTGTTGCAAGAAGGACAGACAGCGCATGAGACCTAAAATCTGCAGGAAGTTCTAACTACTAGCAAGGCTACTGGTGAGGAATCTTCCTTCTGAATATTTGCAAATTTGGAAAATCTTTTTGTCACTAACAGAGAGAGAAAGAGAGAGAAATGTAAACATCTTTTAAGAGTAACTCCAGTGAGAGCCTGTAGTGCTTAAGATCAGTGCCTAAGCACTAAAGAGGTATAAATGGGACCCATCTGGGAGGGGTTTGGCCCAGAAGTCGATCTGCAGCTTGTTTCAGCAGATTATAGATGCAAACACAAAGAAAAGTCAACATTATAAATGTTGACTCTTCACAGAAATTTGGTGGATTTTTTTTAAAACTAACGAAACTACTCATTAGTGAATCCTCAGTGTGTAATAGAATTTTTTTGAAACCATCAAACACATTTCTGTCACTACGAAAACTTTTCATTTTGACTGTAAGTAAGTGGTTTCCAGTCTGTTGTTATAGTAGGACTTGAAGCGTAACGTCAACTATAAATCTGCACCGTTTTAGCACCTGTACGGATTTAAATTCGGCCATTCATATGCAGTAAAACACCTCAGACCTTCTGGGACTTTGTTTAGCCAGAACTCTGGAACTGGAAGCTGCTGTCTTACATGGTACCATGGTACTAGTATCCTTGAAGTAGTATTACTGGTAATTGAGACACTTAGCTACCCAGTAACTGCCTTTAACTACACAAATCTACATGCAAGTGCTCATCCTGTTCTTCTTTCTTCGCCTCTGAACAGCCAAGAGAAGGTGGCCTGTGTTAGAGTTGATGTCAGCCCGGATTCACCAGGAGAGGGCTCCACCACAGAAACCTTCCTGTGAGAAAGGAAGGCTCACCTTCGTCTCCAGAGCCCTCAACACTTTCCTGCTCAGACGGTGCCTCGTCATCAGGGCAAAGAGCAAAACTGAACTGGAGCAGCACAACCCGACTGCGGGGAAACAGACAAGCTCCCACAAAATGCCCAGAGTCCTACATGTTCATCAAATGTGCCACGGTGCACATCGTATCAAACATCTAGAAGAAATATCAAGAAATTATGACGTTCATCCTTCTTTTAGGGATTCTCTAAAGCTTACCAGTTCTTCTAGAATATTTGAACCGCAGATGCCAAAGGAAGGCCCTTTTTTTTTTTCTTCTTTTTTTTTTCAGTCAAGATCTGACAATTTTATTTTATTCGTTGTTTGGTTGTAAACTTAGCTTTTTACCCAGTGACAGAACTGTACACGTTTTGTTTTACCTCATCTTTTTTTTTATGGAACAACAGCTCCAGTGTTTATTTAACAAACAGTGATGCACCATGAACCAGAATCAGGTAATTTTCAGCTCAATCAACCCTAAATAGCGACCGGCGAGTCAGACGCTCTTAATTCTAATCTTTTAACAGTTAGTGAACGCACCATATGTAAACACTATGACTTCCTCTTTAGAAAAGAACAACAAAAAGCTTAAAACACTTTTCATAAGGAAGCTATTCCATCTACAGAGATATGTTGGCTGATCATTCTGGGCTGCCATGAGAGAACAAGACTTTCATCAGATAACAGGAAGGTGGAATGTATTGGAGCCACGTTAAGCTGTTTTTTTTCCTTGAGTTTTCAACCTCTTTCTGTGGGGTGTTTAAAAATGAAGTCAGAGGAAGCACACAGATTCAAGACGCTTTTTGAAATATTGTATTTTACCACATGCCTAGACATTTCTGTGGCTTATTCTGGCTACGAGAAAGAGCAAGACTTTCAGCATATAGCAGGAAAGTTGAACAAAGTACAGCAATGGTGGTCTGTTTTACCCTTTTTTGGGTTTACAGCATCTGTCTGTCATGAAATACGATTGTATCTGGAAGTAACATAGAAAATACACAGGAGACTGCTGTTTTAGTGACGCTAGCCATGCTAGCTTTGGCTAATAAACTTAAAACAGTTTAAAATATCAACTCTGTAGTCTTGTTTTACAGGGATTCCTCTCTCATTGCAGCTGTTGTATCTTCTTATATCAGTTCTGTAAACAAAAGTGGAATCTGCGCAAATCGGCTTCAGCAGATCTGAGATCAGAAACCGACTGCAAAACTCTGACCGGGTGCATCTCTTAACAAAAGCCATCAAGGTGCTGTCTTTTCAATTCATCCTAAAGATAATTAGACTTCTATTGCACCATAACTTTGCACTGTAAGACCTTTGGATTTACTCAGAAACCATCTCTCCTGATTCCGTGGGGACACGCAGTGTTTGATATTGCTGCTCTGAAGTTGGTCACTTGTTTTCACTGTTCAGCTCACAGAACATCGTAGTGGATGTTAGTACTTTATCTGTTTGTGTGCTGTACTCTTCATCTGTGTTATTGTAGAAAAGAGGCCATATGAAGTCTGTACTGTACAGGAAGCACTTTGACTGTAAACTTGATGACTTAAAGCAGATTACCTTGTTTAACTTCCTTTCATATAATTTTTTAGAGATGTACAACTACAATTTGAGATTGGTAAAAGATTTTAGTCTCTTTTTTTGTGTCAGAAGGCAGTGATATCTACTTGGTCTCTGTTTTTCTGTCATCGCTGGCATCATAAATATTTTAACAAGTAATAAAAATCTGTCAAGGTGCAAAATAAAGAACAGGGTATTTGTGGACGGCAGTTATAGTTGCACTTGTTTTTATACTGTGTATTATTGTGAATACCAACCGTGTGTTGTATGAAGTGTCTAGCGTTTAAAATGGTTTTATGCAAAATATTTTTACTGTACATGTAAAAAACGGTTATTGTAGGAACTTGATTTTATTTCTATTTTATTTTTTCATGTTATTTGTTTTGCAAAGTGCAGTCCTGTTTTAGCAATAAATATTCTCCACCAATCAACGTTTGGAGTCCCGGACTCCTCAAATATTCTGACCAAGAATATTTTTCCCTGCAACATTTTGTGCGTCTGTTCCCACGGGCTCCGTGTGTAGCGACTCTGCAAACGACCGTTTATGGTGCCTTGTTGATGATGCTCTTAATGTGCAAAGCGTTGTGTACTGGCTCATGTGACGGCGCACGTCGCATCCACCACGCCGCCGCGTCCGTCGTGTTCTTCCACGTCAACATGGACTTCTGTCTGTTTTCCATCTGAAATGTAACCAAACCACGTGTTTCTGTGTCACAGCTCTAGTGTGTGCTCGCCACCAAAAATTAAAAAAAAAATGTTAAACTGGAGTTTATTTACATAATCGGTGAATGTTAATTATCGTGGTGTCAGTGTCAAATATAAATGTGTATATTTAATTATTTTGCAGAAAATTAGACCTGTCGAGTACTTTCAGAATTATATAGATTGTGTAAATTACGAAAGACCCTATTTTCACAGGATCACTAATCAGAATGTATGAATCTGAATGAAAAGTCTCCTACGGGAAGTGATGTCTAGCCACCTAAATCACTTAGTAAAGATGTATTTCTACTGATGTACAGATCATCAGTTATGTTTGCTGACTTCTTCTGTCATGGCTGATTGTTGCAAAGCAATAAAATGAACTCTTGGGGATTTCTTTCTGTCGTTCTTTAATCCTGCATGCTAGCTGCTGTCAAACCCTATATGAGGTGGATTGGTTGTAGTTGGGGGTGGGGAAAGTTTTTGAATGATCTTTGTGGCGGTTGTGAAATCTGAAATCATTTATTTTTTTTTTTTTTTTACAATGCCACTTTTTTATCCATTCAATTCTCCTTTATTTTGGTTCCCATCTATATGAACAAAGTATGTTCTATAACCAAATGTGAGATCATTGATCTAACAGCTTTGTCCAAACCATCGCAAAATCTACAGCAGAATGATTGAAAAAGTAAAGCACCAAGGAGTCAAAACAGCCCAAAGTCTGTAATTGAACCTAAGTGTTCCCCCCTCAGCATACCAAAGGAACGTTTTAAAGTTGGGCAAAGGGCATTACCGTTAAGGGTGGTTATCTTATTGGTCTTTATTCCCAATAGAAATCCATGTGTATTATTATTTCTTAGTAGACCGGTTATCAGAGAGCATGTTTCATTTCAAGGATTTGTTTTTTTTAACAAATGGTTTCCAGCCTGAGCTCTGGCAGACATTTTTATAAACAGGAGTTATTCCAGAACAAATGCGATAGGGGGCAGCAGAGACCCACGTTACACATAATAATGGAACGCCGCCTTACTGCGTAAGACTTAAAGTCCTTTCATACTGTAAAGGTCCGATCCTTTTATTTGAGATAACAGCACCCTAAAGAATCAAGCCCAACTTTTAGTGTGGCTTTGTGTGTTTTTGTTTTGACCCAGTCGGTCAGCACTCGGTCAGGTGTTACAGGTACAGTGGGTGGGAATTACTTGGTTCAAGAAATTTGAATAATTTTTCCATCTGACTCGTTCGTAAAACGTGATTAACGTCTGTTATCCTCCAGTAACATGTTTAATAATGAGCGTCAGCACACGCCGTACCTGTAAACGCTGGAGGAAATTAAGTCAGACCTTCTCTGCTTTTTCAGCTGAAAACGTGAAATTCTGAGAAATGTCAAGGACACAGTTTGACGTGTTACAAAACAGAAACACATACGAGAGAAATAAATGACAAGAATTCTCAGCAGCTTCAGAATAAAAGTTGAACATGTCGGTGTAATCATTGGTTGATATATGTGTGCATTGGCTTGAAAGGAAATTATGATTCATGCAGGTGACAATAGAATGTCATGTAGGGCAATTCATCTGATCTGTTCCTTAAATAGAAAGATTTTAGGCTCGTTTGAATGTAATGATTTACAAATAAACTGAATTCAATTAATGCAATTCAAAAAACTGTAACACGCTGAAATTGTGTTTTTTTCCAAAGCTAATTTATGGCTATTTTAATGACTAAGTCTTAGTTAATGGCATTTACTAAAGTCCAGTGTCTTAAGAGTATTTGACTAGTAGTTAAAACCCTTTTCAATACACAGTCATGTTGAAGCCAGAGGGTATAAACTACTAAGCAGTGCTGGTAAAGCAGCTGAGCTCAGCGATCTGTGTTCATGAATATTAATGGAAAGCTGAGTGAAAGAAAAAAAGTGGAAAAAGTTGCACAGGTAGTCGTGGTAACAGCACTCTGTAGAGAAACGCGACGCAAAGCCCATTAAAGAGCAAGGCATGGTGGACTGCAGCAATGTCAGTGCATTAAAATCCAGCACATGTACTTTGACTAGGACAGGCTTAGTCCAAATTGTCTCCATTTGGACAAAGGAGACAGTGGACTGGGCTCAGTGGTTTAACATCCTCTTTTCAGATAAATATTAACTTTACATTTCATTTGGAGGGCAGCATAGTGGGGCAGCTGCTTGAATGTTTTCCACGAGCTTCTCACCAAGTTCTCCCTCATCCAGCTTGTCCACATTAAAGAAAGAATAAAGATAATGGAGTGCTGGATTTCTAGTTTTTCTTACTCTAAATTGCTTCTTAGGAATAAATGGGTGTGCACATGATTGTTTGTGCTGCCCATGGTGTTCTCCGCCTGTTGTCCAGCGACTACTGGAGCTAGACGCCAGCAGCGTTAAAAGTTATTTTTGATTACATTTGATTTTTCTGAGAAACTGAATTTAGGGTTTTCGCTAGCTGTGGAAAAACATCTGATGACTTTATGCTCGTCACTTTAAGATCAGAACAAAAAACCAGCCAGTCAATGTGTTGACATGTTGCCTGTTTAGTGACAACTGGGAGAAAATGAAGCATACCCATTAAATCACAAGACAACATTACACCAGGTGCAGTTTTAGTAAACGGGAATATAATTCTTAGTTGACAAGTGAGTAGTAACATCAGCAGTTATTAAAAAAAAAAATGAATTCTGCATTTGGCAGTGAATAATTTAAATGTAGGAACATTTTCATACAAAGTAAATGTCCTGTCATTGAAAAAAAAACTGATATTTTGCTACTCATTAATGATAAACCTTTGATTTTTCTTTTTTGTTTTAAAGTCAACTTTGTAAAGAAATAAACCAGAAGCCAGCCATCCCACATCTCTGACACGTTTCTTAAACTTTCCAACCAAACTCGCTTCTCTCTGTCAGTATACAACAGATACTACATTACCCATAATCCATCACAGAAATTAAACTTCTGTATACTAAAGTGACCATTTTCAACTGCCTTCTTTCACTACGACCACCACTTCCACGATTAAGCAGCTTTTTTTTTAGAAAAAAAAAAAAAACTACTTAAACAAAATTTTGCTGCTTCTGATGGGGATGTGTAGTGCTGTGAACACATATATCTGCATGGATATATCTGAACACAGCAGGTGAACCGCCATTCGCTTAATTTGACGCTTACAACTTTTTTGGCCTCTCTTAAGACAAAAACATTGACAACTTTCTCTCTCTCTTTTTTTTTTTTTTCTTTTACTGGGTTTGTCATTTAAGCTCAGACGGCAGACAACCGGGGAACCTACAACACTGCACCGTGAGGGAATCGGTTTCCCTCAACAAGGAAGACCCTCCCTTTCCGCATGTGGTTCAGTTAGCAACGTTCTGCGGCCCTTCGGGGATCAGCGACATGAAGAACGTGATGATGAAGGACCACGTGGAGGACAAGAAGCCGGCGTTGGGGGCGCTGTTGGGATCCTCCGCTCCTTCCTCTCCGCCCTCCCCGTCGTCGTCTGAGGCGTCGTCGTTCACTCCGTCCTGCACAGATGGATCACAGTCGGACGAGCGGAGCCCAGTGAGACGTGACTCATGCCAGGGGTTTGCACTTTAAGCTGCCTCGTGTGAAACATGAGCCTGCACGTGAAAGCCTAGTGAGGTATTTTTCATGCCGTCTGCAGCAATAACTGTCAAAGCCCGACTAAAGTGGAAGAAAAGGATGCTGCAATTTTCGTTTCGCTGCAGACTGAACGATTAATCTGATTAATCATTTCATTATTCGAATAATCGACAACTAATTTAGTAACTGATCACTAAATGAAGGATACAGACTCAAAAAATGGCCGTTGGATGAAAAAAGCAACATATAAAGAGCAGCAATTAAGCCTGAAATGTACAATAAATGCACTTTATTGTACATTATTGTTCAAAAACTACATATATATATTGCACATTTTGTAATTAAGATAAGATTTTGTCAGTGAATATGTTTTACCCAAACACATTTACTCCTGAAGTGGCAGAGTTTTAGCTCCTGGCGAGTCAAATATCCTGTTATTACGTTACAGGCAACAAAATGTTTGTTTTCAATTTTTAGTTTATTTGTGTCTCTTGTTGTATTTCTAATATTGGATAAGGAAGGCTTAAGCAGTTAAGTCAAAAATCTGCAGAATGTGCCAATTTTTTTTTAACTGGATTAATTGTCAGAATAATTGATTGCATAATAGTTACTAAGATAATAGTTAATAAACTCCCCTCATTTTGATACCCCTAAATAAGAGTTATAGCAGTAAAATGTGTTTGAATACAAAGCCACGGATCGCAGAAAATGTTTGTGGCTGCGATGTGACATGCTACTTCTCAGTCGGGTTGGTTGTGGAGGAAAACAAGACATTCAGTGAACAAAACTGAAACTCTCAAACTGTTGCAACTTCTAAACTCCAAAGTTTCAGGTGATGGATGAGAAGGGCCCTTTACCACTTCTTGTAGGTCCTGGTTTTGCAGTTCTGCCTCCATTTCTTCCTGATTGGGCCGGTCTCCAGGGAGCTGCAGCTCGTTTTCCAGGTTGAAGGGAAACCAGCCGGCCTGGTGGCTGCAGGCAGAAAACATCAAAATCACGTCTGCTCTGATCCCAAATATCAGCGGCTAATGCTTCATTTGTAATAAAGCAAGAATTTGTATACGGCAGTACGACGTCAAAATAGGGTAAAATATAAGGTAGCTCGAATTCATGGCTGCTGCAAGACAACATTCTGAAAGCCAGCAGCAGTCTGTTTAACTCTGATCTCGCCAATGAGAACACAGAACTGCGTACTGACGGGGTTCCAACGCAGTCTGCAATTTGATTCAAGTATTTTCCATGTCTGGATGGAAAAAGAAAACATACAAAAAAAATGTATTTCCAGACTTTACTCCCCACTTGCTTATCCAAATATGTTCTTCTAATGTTACTTGATTTGTCTTGTTTCTTCCTTGTGTACTTTCCTTCCTGCCTCATTCTCCCTCACTTATTAGTCATTGCGTCTCTTTCCTTCCTCTCTTCCTGTGATTACTTCCATCTCTCTTTGCCTTTTCCTGTCTTACCTTCCATTCCTTCATCCCTGCCTCCATTTCTCCTCCCTCCTTTTCCCAATATTTATTTTTCCATCCTTGTGTCCTACCTCCATTCCATCTGTCCTTTCTTCTCTTTCTTTGAGTGCTTTATTCTTCCCTTCCTTCTATGCTTCCATTTTCAATTATTTTGTCTCTTTCCTAGCTTTCTTTTCATCCTTAAGCTTTAATTTAGATCACTGGTATCTTTGTATGTATTGATAGATCCCATTACGTTGTATGTTTTATGGTTATTGTGTTGTAACTTTATTTTTTTAATGTTCTGTAGTCTTTGCCAGGTTTCTCTTATAAATAAATATTTTGATCTCCATGGGACACACCTGGTTAAATAAAGATTATTACTATTATTATTAAGTACAGCCTTAATTTTCATTCCTTTCTTGTGTCATTTCTTCCTCCAAGTTTCTAGTTTCTGCTGCTCCGTGTTTCACTGTATACATATCTACCAAACATTCACAGTGAAATTTTCTCTTATAATAGACAGCAAAAGACTGACATCCTCTAGAAGTTTTGTATGAAAAATGCAGAGGAGCTCTGTAATGAAAAAAACCCGAATCCACATTCACTGCTTTTAATAAACTCACGAGGGAAATATTTTAAAGGAAGCTTTAATTTCAGCATCATCAAGTGGAGAGACGATCTCTCGCTGCGGGAATCGGAAGCAACTGAGACGATACTTTAAGGAAATAATGAGCCTGTTGGCACATGCAGACAAAACAATGCTTCACTCACAGATAGAGCACCAGCATGGCCATCATCACCATGACAAAACGGCTGAAGGAGGAGTAGAAGTAGACTATACTGAGCAAGATGGCAGCGCGAGAAAATGTGTAGACCCAGTCCAGCCAATCCCTGTTGAGCTCCTCCTCGTTCAGGATCTCCCCTCCCTGAGCGTTCATCTGGACTTCCGGGTTTCCGTGGCGACCCGCCTGTGGTCGTTGGCTCCCAGGGTCGGACTGGCTGGACTGAGCGGAGGGCTGGTCGGGTCGGAGGAGCTGAGAGGAAGATGCCAGTAAGTGGCTACAGGAGAGGAGAGATGAGGAAGAGTGTGAAGGATTTCTGCTAACGGAAAGGCTCGGATGGAAATAAAACGACCATAACAAAGCGGGGCCTTACTAGTGCATGTAGTACTGTCTTGCATACAGCTGCTGCCACCACATCAAAGTCATGGGGGCGTAGTAGGAGGGCGTGTTTATGGGGGCTGATGCCATTTGATGATTCCAGCTGGAAAGAAAACAGAAAACAAGACTTTCGGCAAAAACACGACTTTTTCGTATCATAACAGACCGATTGTTCAAACTAGGGAAATAAATAAAACGGCGATACTTAAGTGAGATCAGAACTTGGTTTTAGTTGAACAGCAAACTAGGTTATATATTATTACAGATGCTGCCATCAATTATGCTGGCAAATCGCAGCAGCCTAAATTAAATCAGGAGTTTTAAAGATAAAAACTAACTTTATTTGACACCTTAAGATGTCAAGTCTTCATCTGCAGTGCTAAATCACCTCCTCTCCCTCTCGCTCTGCAGCACTGTAAAAGTTAAACTAGTCAAAAAGCTTACCTATGCATAAATTGCGAATACATGTGGTGGTAGGGGAAGGCTCCAGCCTGCTGTCTCAGCCAATCGCTGCCCTCTCCTGCAGCCACCTGACCGGCACTGTTAGAACTCTGAGAGGCCTGCGACCAGGAAATTGGCTGAATATTAGCGATAAGCACGAAATAAAAGCACATGGCAGTTTGTAGCCCTCAGGGAAATGTGGATTACAGCAGAGAGGCGCATGATGAAAGGAAGTGAGACGATGATGAAATTATTTGAAAGATGTGAGAGAGGGACACGGATGACCCACCGTGGGACCGGCGGCGCTCTCCTGAGGCTTGTTACCGCGGCTGCGGGGCGGCTTCGGGGAGCTGGGAGGGGTTCTGGAGGCACACACCAGATGGAGCATATGGTACTCGTCCTGCTGCGGAGGCGAGTGCAGCTCATTACCTCAGACAGCCAAAGTCTTGCATGTTCCCTACAACTTTATACATGTGCTTTTACCCACACGGACCACTTCAAAGCGCTTCGAAAGCAAACTTTTTGACATATGGTCTGACAACTTATAAAAGACAAAAAGATTCATGTTAATACGATACATGTGAAATTGTCAAACGCTGACCTTGCAGCACCAGTTTCAACTTGAACACGCGTTCTCAAGTATATCTAAAAAGAACTTAATTGTAATACTGGATAAGAAAGGAGTAAAAGTTAGGATTTCCAATATTATCTTTATTTGCTAAATGCCACAAAAAAATGTCCTTTTTACTTCTGAAGTTGTCTAAAAGGCCTTTAAACAAACCAAGAAAGCCCAGATAATAACAGGCATTACTATTAATGACCCAACATAAATGATAGAAACTATCAGTTCCTTTGACCAGTGAAGGCAAACTTTCATTTTCTTTTAGTTCTAAAAAAGACCAAACTGTAAACTGTTATATAAAGCTTTTTAACAACATTTTACTACAAAAGCAACTTACCAAGATGAATATTCCAATTTTTATTATTTAATAGTTTTCCATTAGGAAATATCTCAAATGTAGCTAAATTTTACAGGAACTGCAGCACATGTTTGCAGAGTAAACACAAAACAGAAAGAAAAACATTGTAAAACGAACATGGTGCTGTTGTTACTGATGGGCCGGCTACTTAAACAGCAGCAGGTTTTTCAGCAAAGTGTCTCTCCCCTCAAGTTCCAAGAAAGGCATGCGAGTTAAATACTCCTCTGGCTCTCTAGGAGTTTACTCCTAGAGAGCCTAGAGAGCGGTTAAATTACTCCTGTTGTTTCAGAGTTCATTTGATTAATTAGCGTGACGTCACAGAACCCAAAAAACATTAGTTTACCCAACATATTTAGTCTTTTTCTGCGTTTAATTTGTATATTTGGTAATGTAAACATGTTTAATGCAAGAGTAATTGGTGAAAATAATCAATTTAGGAATATAAAAAAAGAAAACATTAAAACTAATGTATTTCAATGTCATGTTCCCATCCAGCTTTTAAAATCTTAGTAGCACTTCAATCTAAAATTTCCCAAAAAAATAATACAATTTTACACTTTTATAAAGCATGAAGGAGTAGTAGAGGTTTCCAATCATGTTATGCTTTTTTTTTTTTTTTTAAAGGTGATAGAAGCTAAAATGTTGTTTTAAAACAACCTAAAATCTCTACTAGCACCTACAGCAACTTACTTTCCGAAGGACGTCTTTTAAGGTGAGGTGATCCAGAAGCAGTTTCCCAGAATAAACCAGCCTCTGGTCTTTGGAGCTCTAAAAACACAGAATAATGATAATCAGGTCAATGGAGAGTTGTGGCTTAATTAACAACGTGTATTTTCGGAAAACAATGTAGGGCACGCCGTTTTACTCATGTTTAAAAGAAACACGCCAAAATCAAATGAAACCTACGAGAAATTCACAGAGAAATGTGAATGATTACAACACCAAAGGCCAAGCAACTGGTGCAGGTATTGAGAATGAGATCATAGTAACCTTAATATGGATAAGTGGCTCTAAATGGAATTAGCAGATTGTACAACAAGGTCAGAGCGTGTCCTAATTAAGCCTAAGTTCATTCTACCTCCATTCAGGAATTCAATCTGTCTTTAAAAGCTTACTGTGTGTGTACATATATACACACACACATATATAAAGATACCATAAAGAAATATATAAATAAAAGAGATAATGTGATAAAAAAGGGCTCAAACCAAAGTACAGTCCTCTGTGAGGCTGCTGCAGAAGCTAGTGGTTTGTCCCTGTGTGTTTAAATGAGACTGCAGCAAAACGAGTTCTCTGCACAGAGCAAAGAGAATAACATCAGATTAGCTCTGCAATAACACTGGAATCTAAATACTGGAGAGCTCTGACGTCAAATTCCTTCAGCGATTCTTTTAACGTCGGAAAACCAATTTCCCCGACTCCAGAGATTAGATCAGAGGTGTGCAATGCTACATGATATTTTAACAGTGATAAGAATCAAGACGGGATCTCAGCAGAATCCGCACAGTAAAATCAGGTTATGAGAGTTTTGTGGGAGAAAAATAAGAAAAACACTAAACTTGCCAAACTTTTTAAGCAGGTGAAACTGAATCTCGGACATTCTGCTAAGGCTAAGGCTCT